>NC_060120.1:825381893-826006893 GCF_021461395.2 Schistocerca americana | reverse complement strand
AAATTTTCTTTATCAAAGGAATTATTAGGCTGGTGCAAGTTTGTAGCGTTTTTGTTTTACATGTTGGTATTTCTATCGCTAAGGCTTATTTATCGATTGTTAGATTAGATTAGATTAATACTAGTTCCATGGATCATGAATACGATATTTCGTAATGATGTGGAACGAGTCAAATTTTCCAATACATGACATAATTAACTTAATTTAACAACATACTTAAGTTAATATAACACCTTTTTTATTTTTTGTGTTTTTTATTTTTTTAATTTTTTATTATTTTTTAATTTTTTTATATTTTTTGTTTTTTTCTTAATTCATATCTAAAAATTCCTCTATGGAGTAGAAGGAGTTGTCAATCAGAAATTCTTTTAATTTCTTCTTAAATACTTGTTGGTTATCTGTCAGACTTTTTCGTTTTTTTCGTTTGTAGTTCACTGCTGCTGTTTGAGATTACATGTTGTCATTTTGTCATCTGGAAATAATGAATAAAGCTGTGAACATTAGAAAATGGAGTGAAAAGTGTATACAAATCGGAGCATTTTCGATGTATTTTTCTGTTTGAGATCGTTTAAAAGCATTTACCCGTTTAATTATATATATATATATATATATATATATATATATATATAATATTTATTATGTAAAATGAATGGATGAAAATGGGGAAGACATGGCTTTAAATATTTTTGTTATTTACTATTTCAGTACGAAATTTGTTGTAGAACCATTATTTTTTTTTACGTGTGGTAATAAAAATTCATTTAGATAGAATTAAGCACATTTAAAATTATGTGAACTTTAGCAACCCTCTCAAGCTGATAAATTCAAACTAACTGATTAATAACATTTATGACTTTGAAAATTATTTAAATTAAATTTTTTACGTATTTCGGCCCTGGCACACATTTTCTAAATGCAGTGGGTTTTTAAATATTTACTGATCTCTTTCCCGGCGTTAGCTATGGAACACAAGACTGTCTCTGTTAGCATAAAATGGTTAAATATTGCCAAGCCGACCTGAACATTTAATTATCATTGACAAAACACACTTCACTATATGTTTAAGTTATTTGCTTTAGAAATTGAAAGAACCAACAGATTAATAACTTCAACATTAATTATCCGCCTATGAATGCAAAACTGTAAAACCAGTAATAAATTCAGTCAGCCTCAGGATCGCTGCAAAAGAAACATATTTCGTAATTCACTGCTAATTTTACCTGCTCCCGGTTTACGGATTTGGTTAATTTTATAGCGGAACAATTTTTTAAATGTGCCACCGATGCAAATCGTTCAGTCGCGGCGCAGCCCAGCAACTCCAACAATAATCGCTGAAAGTGCTGAAAATTCTATAAAGAAATATTATAGATGACATGGGCAAGCTAATTTACATTAGTTTTGATAAATTATAATGTATTTAGACCACAACAATAATTAAAATTACACACCTTTATAATTTCTCCTCTAAAAACAGATACAGACAAAAGGAGTCTACTCATGCATATAATGCTACGTCACAGGTTCCTCTCTCTCTCAGCTCTCGAGGAAGACGACAAAGAATGCATATTATGTAATGCTATTTATATTATTGCTGATCATTAATATCTCTTTGTAATCTTACAACATTATTTTCCTCAGTGGCTATATTTTACATTTTTTCATCGCAGATATTAACATATTTCGTAATTACATTTTGAGTATAGAAATATTACAGTCAAAATACATCGAGAATATTATTACAGAAAATATTACAATAATAACCAACGTCCTTTATACAAAATTAAAGAATATTTTTTTGTTACGCAGTTACTGTAGTTACGAATTGCTTCATAGCGGCGTACATAGTAAAATTAAACGTCATTTCAGTTTATTAACAGTGTGTGTGCTGCCAGGGAACGTTACATTGCCCCCTGGCAGCATTTGGCAAAGAGTTTCTATACTTTGACACAATGGTGCCAGTAACGTTCTTTACAATTCTGTTTTTTTTATGGAATGGCTCTTTTAATTAGTCCCAGGGTTATATATGTTCATGGCTCCCCCATTTGGGCGAAGGCAGACAGGAAACCTGGGCAAAACTGTGCCGGAGCCCAGACATCCCAGTTGGTTCATGATTAATCTTGTCTCTTTAACAGTAATTGTTTCGAAATGATTTAGCAGTTTGTCATCAACGGTTACATAATATCACAGTCACATACAGTTCAACGAAAGTTTGTTGTGTGAGTTTAACAACTCGTAATTATCATTTTGCGGTATACTGCAAGGTCACTTGTCCTAGGATATATCACTTAGTTTTTTTGAAATCATTTAGTACAACGTCACTTTCATAATGTTCTCACTACCTACGTGCTACAAATCAATCTCCTGCACTTGTTAGTGTTCATTTTCTCTCGTCAATTTACGGGTACACATAATAAGTGTTCAATGTTTGTCAAAAATCGAGTTCATTGACATGTTATGCAGTTTGTGTATATATTTTGGAATATGTCAATAATGCTGTAGTTGGTGAACAGTGCGGAGTGATTGTTGAGCGGCGCTCGGCGCGGCGTGTCGGCTCCGTGTAGGTCACCGCCCCCCGGTGTTGACAGCTATGGCGCGGAGAGGCATGTGGCTGTCTGGTCTGCTACGGGTTGCTGTGGCCGCTGCATGGCTGAAGTAGCCGGATGCGCGTTGTATATCAGCTCGCCCGTGTGACATCTTCTTGCAGTGCTCCAGCAAACATGTAACAAGTTCACAAACAGTGTACTATCCTTATGGGCATTTTTCCCGCTGTAGGAAAGAATGCACACAGTTATTGGCAGTTATTATTCAGTAGGCCTTCACTAGTCTGGTTTGCACAATGTTTCGTTGTCACAGTAACGCGTTTTATGGGCACATAATATTTTTTCACCATGTCATGACTTGTCATTAGTCACACACAAGTTTTCACCTTAGAACAAAATGTATCTCTGTAGTCAATGCGCTTTCCTGGCGTCCCTTGATACACAAAGAATATTTTTTTTTGTACACACACACAGTATAAGTTATAGTTTGACACTAGCTTGGTCCACCGCCTATTATCGTCTCACTGTTTGTGTCGTGTTAGTTCCTTGTCCACTTGCAGACACGGCGATGGTACAGTTTCTTATGGCTTGTTCAAAACAAACTCGTGACGTATTGCTGCAGTTTTAACAGTTACTGTCTGTTTCTGCCACACAATACTGCACTTTCGTTTAAGTTTTTTCAGTTACAATGTACCCTGTGCTATTTATTGTAACAGCACATTCGTAACGTCTTTGTTCACTCTTTACCAAGGTGTGTGATAATTGCGCACATGGTAACAAATATTAAAATTTCGTTTTAGTTTGCCCAAAAATAATCTCTATTTATGTTCGAGTAGATTTTATTTGTGCATTCCAGCCGAATTCAGGCGTATTGTTCAATAACTCCTTTGAAATTATGTCTCACTTTACTTGCAAGGTCCTACGTAACTACAGTGTAGTCTCTGTAGGCTAAAATTGACTAGGACTGTATCAGGCTAGCTCTTTTTACTGATTCGATCTGCCCATGCTTCAATTGAAGCTTCTTTGTGCGTAACTTGGCGTTACTTAAATTTGCAATAAGTTTGCCTCCCATGGTGCCCTTGGGTCACTACTGGATGCATTACTCTCTTTGATAATTCTGGATTGAAAATAAAGTTCTCAGGGTCTCATATTATTAATATTATTCTGGGTTCGAACCTGTCAATCTGACAGCTACACACACACACACACACACACACACACACACACACACACACACACACACACACACACACACACAAATATATATATATATATATATATATATATATATATACATGTAATAGAAAAGACTGTACCAAGAAATATTTCAAGTTTGACACACATATAGAATATCATGCAGTACACAAACTAATCACTACTAAAATGTTCCTCCTGACTGATCTCTGTCACAATTTAACACTACAAATAATTGCACTAATCAGGTTACCATGCAGACATTTAGAGCATGTTTAAGCTAACACTAATTAAAAAGAAGACATAACACAAATAATCATAAACAAAAGAGAAAGTCAATCATATTCTTATAACCAAATACTTCTACACAAGTACATTATCTCTACAGATCACACATCATTAATGTTAATTCATTTCCAAAAGAATGGTGTACCTTTTTGCACATAACACAGAGGACTATTAGTCATTTACTGTAGGAATATTTTCACATCCTTACGCAGATACAGTCCCCGTACTCTCCCTGATTGGGGATCTGCTAAGAGATAGCTACACTCATGTGGCACACTTACTATTCTAAAAGGTCCATTGAACACCAATTGCCACTTGCTATTCTGTTTCAAGGGTGCCGAGGACTTAGGATGATTGCGTAAGAGCGCCAAGTCCGCAACACTAAGTTTTTGATTATTCGTCACATGTCGATTATATTTTTCTTTCCTTTTCTGAGTGCACCTGGTAAGGTTGCACCCTGCTTTCCTTATCCCCTCTTCCTTAGGCTCAGGAATGACTGGGACCTTAGGCAAAGGTGCCAGCCACTCATTCAGTACTCTATTATTATTCATTATAATCTCAGTTGGTGGATACCCCATAGAGGCATGCGGGGTTGCGTTGTGAATTTCCAAAAATTTAGATATCAGATCTGGCCATCTTGTGTGCTTATATGCGATATATAACCTGAAAAATTTATTTAACTCTCCAAATGTTCTTTCTACTAAACTTGCCTGTGGATGAAAACGGGATATTAGTATGTGCTTTACGCCTTGTTCATGGAAATAGTTCCTCCAGGTATGACCTGTAAAATAGGAAGCATTATCTGATATTATCGCTTCAGGCTTACCCGCCTGTGTAAAATATTCTTTCCCTAACCATTTAACTATTCCACGAGTGGTGGCTGATTTAAGGCAGTATATTTTTAAGTATTTAGAGAAAATGTCATATAACGCTAAAATGTACTTTAATCCACCCCTGGCTCGAGGGTAGGGTCCTGCTATGTCTATAGATACTAACTGAAGTGGCCGCTGAGGCACTATAGGGTGCAGTTCAAACCTTGTGGATTTATTTTGGCACAGAAGACAAGTCCTGATAATGGTGTGAATCTGCTGGCTTATTCCCTTAAAGTAACAGTATCTGGATAAAATCCTTATTGTTTTGCCTCTCCCAACATGACCCCATGCTAAGTGCGTGTGCCACACTACAGTTGGGATAGCCTGTTACGGTATACCTGTTTTATAATACAGAATATTATCTACTATTTTGAAGTTTTGCACACTTTTAAGATTGGTACCTTCTTTAATTTTGCTAATGACATCTCGCCAAATCGGATCAGTTTCCTGCAATGTAGACATACTCTTACACATATGTAAAAAGTCCCTCCTATGTTCCTTATCTTGTACTAAGAGTATTCGATATTCCTCCGATTGTTCCAAAATCTTTGACACTGAGGATAGCCCTAGTGGAAGCCTCGACAAGGCGTCAGCTACAACGTTATCTTGTCCTTTTATGTACATAGTCTTAATTTTATATTCCTGCAATGCTAACCTCCATCTTAGCAAGCGGATATGGTGTAATTTGCAAGACATTAAATAGCTCAGAGCCTGGTGGTCACTGAATACTTTGATTTCTTTGCCATGGATGTAATAGTTGAATTTCTTTACTGCCCAAACCACTGCAAGAGCCTCTAACTCGGTAGCGGAATATGCTCTCTCACAGCTGTTTAGTGTGCGGCTGGCAAAACCGATTACATTGATTGTTGTGTGGTCGTTGCTCCTGTCCCACTGAAACAAACAAGTGCCCAGACCGTATGAACATGAATCTGTCGCTATGCAAAAATCTTTGTCATGTCTGGGTGTCGCAGTATGTTTGCATTCACCAAGGCGTTTTTGATATCGTCAAATGCGCGTTGACATTCTTCTGTCCACACCCAGTGGGCATTTTTACGCAACAGGCTCAATAACGACTCGTTGTTCATTAATTGGTTTGGAACAAACCGTCTAAAAAAGGATGCAAGACCTATAAACGCTTTGAGTTGTCTCTTAGTTCTCGGGCTCGGAAGCCCACGAATTGCGTCAAGTTTTTTGCTGTCAGGTTTGATGCCTTGTGGTGTTATTATGTGACCTAGAAATTTAATCTGATTACGTCCAAATTTGGATTTCTCAAGATTCACTGTTACTCCCGCTTGCTTAAACCTTTCTAAGACTCTACCCAGTAGTTCTACGTGCTCCTCCCAGGTGGCAGTAGCAATCACCAGATCGTCTACATACACTGTTACCCTTTGCAGAAAATCCGGGCTCAAAACCGGGTCGAGGGCTGTTGTGAAAACTCCTGCACTTACATTTAGGCCAAAATATAAATGCAGTATATTTCCTCGATTCGGGTGTGAGCAGGATTTGCCAGAATGAACTTTTCATGTCAACAGATGTCAAATATTGCACTCCATGGAATTTTTGAAACATCCACAGCCGTGACCCTGCCACCCTTCGGCGGTGGCATCAGTTCCTTGCCACCCTCCATGGTGACCTTGTTCCTCTCCCACAGCACATCCA
Organism: Schistocerca americana; assembly: GCF_021461395.2. NCBI lineage: Eukaryota > Metazoa > Arthropoda > Insecta > Orthoptera > Acrididae > Schistocerca > Schistocerca americana. Next base: position 826,000,340 of record NC_060120.1, on the reverse strand, counting down.
TCCTGAAAGTAACTCCACCCCCGATGTTATCCTCGCTTCCCCCAACCTCCTTGGTCGCATTGCCGTTGATGTCCTCGATCCCGTCGGTAGTGACCATCTCCCTGTCCTTCTCACCATCTCCTCTACCCGTCCTGCCACTGCAGCCACCCGCCCAACTGCCCCTCCAAAGTCTGTCCATGACTACCACCGTGCCAATTGGGATGCCTACCGGGAATCCATTGCCTTACAGGTCTAAAGCCACCCCCTCACTTTCCACCACCCTGATGACATCACCCATGCCTCTTCCTTCCTTCAGAAGACCATCACTGACGCTGTGGAGGCTCATGTCCCTACCAAACTCATCCACCCTCACCGCCCTACGCTTCCTCCACAGGCCGTCCTTCTTCTGCGTGAATTCCGCAGGCTCTACCGCTCCTTCCTCCGCACTCGTGACCGGGATACTCTCACCCGCCACCGGCAATTACAGCGACATATCCGGAACCTCCTTACAGCAAAGAAACGCCGGGACTGGCGTCAGACATGCACACGCCTCAACTCCACCCTCCCTGTCAACTCCTCCAAGTACTGGTCAGCCTTCCACCGCCTTACTGGTAGCCATCCCACCCCGCATTACCCCATCCTCCATGACGATCGGCCCTTTCCTGACAACCTCAGTAAGGCTAACCATTTTGCTTCCCACCTAGCCGAGGTCTTCTCCATTCCTGACGATCCCCATTTTGATTACTCCTTCTTCCCCACTGTCCTTGACCGCACTGACACCTCCGTCCCCCCGCTCGCCCCTAGCTTCCAGTACTTGGATCGGCTACCCCCCTCCGACATCAACACTCCCATCACCATGCAAGACATCACACTCGTCCTCCGCTCCAAACGCAACACCGCCCCTGGTCATACCGAGCGAGGTGGCGCAGTGGTTAGCACACTGGACTCGCATTCGGGAGGATGACGGTTCAATCCCGTCTCCAGCCATCCTGATTTAGGTTTTCCGTGATTTCCCTAAATCGCTTCAGGCAAATGCCGGGATGGTTCCTTTGAAAGGGCACGGCCGATTTCCTTCCCAATCCTTCCCTAACCCGAGCATGAGCTCCGTCTCTAATGACCTCGTTGTCGACGGGACGTTAAACTCTAACCACCACCACCACCGCCCCTGGTCATGATGGCGTCACCTACCGTCACCTCAAGGAATCCCCTCCATCCTTCCTGTCTGTCATTGCTACCCTGTACAATGTCCTCCTCTCCACTGGATTTTACCCCGACCTGTGGAAGACTTCCCGTGTCCTGCTGTTCCCTAAGCCTAACAAACCCCCCTCTGCTACCTCTTCCTATCGTCCCATCTGCCTCACCTCCGTGTTCAGTAAGGTCTTTGAGGCCATCCTCTCTCGCCGTATCCACCGCCACCTTAACCAGCACCGCCTCCTTCCTCTTACCCAGTGTGGCTTCTGGCCTTCCTTCTCTGCCAACGACCAGCTCCTTAACCTTACCAGTCTTCTTTCCCTCCAACTTAACTCCCGTTGCTCCGCTATCTTTGTTTCCCTTGATCTCCAGAACGCCTATGACCGTGTCTGGCATCCTGGGCTCCTCTTCAAACTCCAGACCTATGCTCTCCCCATCAACTTCGTCCATCTCGTTGCTTCCTTCCTCTCCCATCATCCCTCCTATGTGACTATCCACAATTCCAACTCCCGTACTTTCTTACCTCTGCCGGCGTGCCCCAAGCTTCTGTCCTTTCCCCTCTCCTCTATCTCCTGTACACTGCTGATGTGCCCAAACCTCCCCGTCCTGTTCATCTTCTTCAGTTCGCTGATGACACCGCCTTCCTAGCCCTTTATCCTACCCTTCAACGGTCTCAACGTACCCTTCAAACCCACCTTGACCAATTCACCGCTTGGTGCAACCAGTGGTTCCTCCGTGTTAATCCCTCCAAGACCCAGGCGATCATCATAGACCGCATCACCCGCTCCTTCCGCCTCCATGATTTCTACCTCACCATTTATGGCCGTCCTATCCACCTCACTCCTACCCTCAAATACCTTGGCCTCACACTCGACCGCCACCTCACCTGGACTCCCCATCTTCATACCATCCAAAACAAAGCTCACAACCGCCTCCGCCTCCTGAAACTCCTGTCCGGCCGGACATGGGGTCTGCATCCTTTCACCATCCTTCACACCTACAAATCCATGATCCGCCCCATCCTTTGTTATGACAGCATCGCTTGGATTTCCGCCACTCCACAGTTCTATAAAGCCCTCCAAATCCTCGAACGCCATGCACTCCGCCTCGCCTTCTGCATCCGCCTTCCGTCACCCACGCACATCCTCTATGACCTCATCCTCTTCCCCCACCTTCTCCTTTTCCTTGAACACATCCGCACACTATATATTGTCCGCCGCCTTGATCCCCCTCACTCCTTGGTGTCTCCCTTCCTCTCCACTCCCAACCAGTTGCCGCGCCTTTACCGTTGTGTCCCTCCCTCTCTCCATCTCCACACCCTCCATCTCCTTTCCCAACACAACTTCCACCGTCTACCACTCCCGGATGATGAGCTTCGCCCTGACATCTATCCTTCCTACCAACTCTAACCCCCTCTTCCTGCCTCCTCCTCAGGGCTCCCTCTCCTCCCCCTCCCTCCTTCTGAGCGGATTTCCCCTCCTACTCTCCCTCCATCTCTTGTGCCTTCTTTCAGTGTCTCTGCGCTCCCTCGTGCCCTGTCTTCCCTTTTCCTCTCCCGCCCCATGTGTCTCCTGCCTCTTCGTGAACCCACGGTTGCCCCTCCTCTCTCCATCCCGCCGCTTCCCCAGCTGCCCCATGCTCTCCCCTCCTTTTCCATCCTCTCTGTCCTTTCCCTCGGCAGGTCCCACCGGATAGTTTTATTCTTCGTCGTGTGTGCTCCAAGTGGGTTTTAAGTGTGTTGTTTTGGAGTGTTTTTAATACTGTGGCCAACTTTTAACCTGTGCATGCGCATCCAGTGTCTTCTCTGTGTTTTAAGAATCGCCCACTGCGTTTTTTAACTTTCTGGTGACTTTTTTAACTGTCCCCAATGAACGTCTACATGTCAGTGTATTTTTACCTCCATTTTCTCCCCTTACTCTTTTTTATGTTCCCCTTTTTTACCTCCTTATGTATGTATTATTTTATTCTTGTTTTAGTTGTCATGTCACTCGGCTGAAGAGCGGCGTATTGTGCTGCTGACAGCCCTCCCCTGCCCATATGGGGCAGGGGAATAAAATCACAATAAAGAAAAAAAAAAAGAATTTTTGAATTTGCTCATCTAAGTTTTCCAGGTGAATCCTGACACTTACAATAATTTCGTTTATGTCTCTTGCATCTAATACTAACCGTACCTGTCCGTCTGCTTTTGCACTGCCACCAAAGAACTACTATAAGGGGACCAAGACGGTTCTATTATTCCCCACTCGATCAGCTTTCTAATTTCCTTAGCTACTATTTCCTTCTTGGACCAAGGAATGGAGTATGAGGCTCGACAGTAGGTTTTGTGAGGCTTCACCTCGATATTGTATTGATATCCCCTAACAATTCCTGGTCGTTCTGAAAATACACCTGCATAGTCAGATAATAACTGTACCAAATCCTGCTGTTGCATTGAGTTCAAATTTTCGGACTGTGATACTTTGTTCACAAGTGCGTCCACATTTGCTTTTAATTGATCACCTTGTACGTCTGGATAATAGAGATTTTGCCCTAGAGAATGACTGTCTAAATGTAGTATCCACTGATTCCTACATTTTATGTTAATAGCATTACAATTAGGCACAGGTATCTCTTCAGATCTGAGCATGGACAATTCTATCCTCCTACCCGTGTTCATCAAACTTAATTTTCCCCGAGAAAGGTCGATTACTGCGTCCCTTTCTCTCAAAAAATCTACTCCCAAAATGCAGGCTACCTTTAAACCCTTTACTACCAGGAACGAGCACGCTATGGCTTCTCCCCCTATATACATCTCTACCCGCACTTGGAGTTTAATTATTTGTTGCTGTGCACTGATGGCTCCAGTGACTTTGCAATTGTTCACAGGAAAAGTCAGCATACGCTTTTCTTTCCCCAGGACTCTGAATAGGTCCATACTCATGACACTGACAGTACTGCCTGTATCTACGATCGCTTGCACATCGGTATTGTTAATTTTGATCTCTGTTATCGCTTGTACTTTGTCTTTGTGCTCCTTTATGTACGTGGGTGGTTCAGTTATTAATTCATGTCCCATCTGTACCCCGTCATTATACCTGGGGATACAGATTTCCGATGTTTTGTTCTGTGTCGGGGTGCTCTCACTCCAAACCTCAGCCGACGATGGAGAGCGTATCTCGGCTGAATCTAGTTTGTTGGATTATTACTGGTGGATGGGTGTTGCGTCGGCCGCCACGGTTGCGCAATTGGCGCATTTTGTGGTGGCGGTCGGTTATTGTTATATCTTTCACTGTTTTGCCGGTCCGGACTGGGCCTCTGGTTCTGTGGCCAAGTTCGGTTTGCATCGTTATAGGTATTGGTGTTCCACGGCCCCCTGGCATTTTTCCATCTACTATTGCTTGGTGGGCCTGTTTCATATCGGTCATCGAACCTCCTTTTCCGGTCATTGTTCACCGGCTGACTATTGCCGTTCCGGTCTCTACCTCTATTCCCGTTTTGTACATAATCTTGTCTCCTATTGTTACCTCCGCCGTTTCCATTATTTGGTGGAGGCGTGTTATTTCGACCATTTCTGTAACCGTTTCCGTTACTTCTAGCCTGTTCAGAGGCTGCCTTAACATCCCCTTGAATCAGGTCAATTGAGTCCAGAACAGACAAGAAATGTTCCATGTCGTTCTCCGGTACGTGTATAAGTTTTTCCTTTACGTGTATCAGCAAGTGTGATTTCAAAAGTCTGATCAAATCCCGGGATGAAATCTGCTCGTCCAAGTAACGACTCTTATTAATGTATTTCTCAAAATATTTTCGCAAATTGCCTAATCGTGGAGAATACGGTTCTGGATTATATACCTCTTTCCGTAATCTCTTCTGAATACATGTTGACCAATATTTGGCCAAGAATGCCTTTTCAAATTGCTCATATGTGTCGCAACTGTCAGCTGCTTCGGTTGCCCATAATGCAGCATCTCCTTGTATGTAAGACATAACGTACTGTATTTTCTGCGTATGACTCCAAACACTAGGCAAAATGTTTCTAAATCCCTTGATAAATACTACAGGGTGAACAGATTTCTTCTCCGTTGTAAAGATCTGAGACTGTCGGTTTTTAATCAGGCTTTCTTCAATCACTATTTTGGAGTGACATTTGTTTGTTTCGCTAACATTGGTTGCCTGTTCTGTCTCGCTGTCGCAATTTTTCACTGCTATATTTATATGCCTATCCTGCACTTCCGCACTCAAGCCCAAGTCTTTGACCTCAATCGCGGAGTGCACCTTCTCGTCTATTTTTTGATTAAGGTCGGTGTCTTTTGCCTCTAACCAGTTCGTAAATTCCTTTTCAATTTTCTTCGCTGTTCGGACATTTTCTGCTCTATTGCTTGACTTGTGTCAATTTCTAATTTTTCCATCCTGTTAGCCACTACACTGATTTGATCTACGATACTGGCGTTAGCCACTTGGATATTATCTACTCTTTCGCTCAGTTCTTGCACCGCTTTGGGTATGGTTTCATAGTTTTGTCTCAAACTAACAATCTCACTTTGCATAGCTTCCAAAGATTGCATTAACTGCAAGTCTCTCTCATGCTGGCATCGATCACGCTCTGCTTGTTTAGCATCACGATCCGTTTCTCGTTCTGCATGCATAGCATCACGTTCTCTATCGCGTTCTGCTTGCATAGCATCACGTTCCTTATCGTGTTCTGCTTGCTTATGTGCAAATTCAGCTACCAATCTCTGGTCACGCTCTGCTTGTTCATGCACAAACATAGCTTGGAAATTGAGCATGCACTCGAACATAACTCTTAATGATTGCACTTCTGACACCTCACCACTCTCTGGTCCGTGTCTAGTGCGTGTGGGTGGCACAGTATTTCTACTTTCAACTGAATCACTGGCTGGCAGTGGCAACATTTCTTGCCCTTCTGCCCCCAGATTCTCACATTGTACTTCCTGAACTACGCCACTAACATTACTTTGTGCTCCACTTTCTAACTCGGTATCACTGCTTTCTAACTGTTGTTCATTATCCATGTTTATATTTTTCTGACTACGCAATCTAACCATAGTCAACGAAAGAAACAAAATCTGAACCAAATATGCTAACACTCAGGTTTCACTGACATAATCACACAAGAAATGGTCATTTGTTGAAACACACTTATTATATACTACGATGACTAACTACTCAAATGACCTGTTATTTAAAAAAAAAAAAACACTAACAACAAGCACACCACTAATGATCCGAGAACACCGCACTGAGGCTACTATACTACCCACAGGACAACTACACCGTAGCTTTACCTTTTGGTGATCTATCTGGGGTGCAGCTGCCCCCTGGTATTGTGGTAAGTAATTAATTTTTTGATATACTGAACTATCTTCTTCAGCTTGCCTCTGGGTATATAGTGTTCTCATGCAACAAATCATATACAGGTATTACCACACAATATTGGTTAGGCAATACATACAATACATGAAAAAATTATTAATTGTTCTCCAACAAAGTTCGACTACAATTATTCCCTAATTATCTCATGGGTATTTTGTGGCCACTGCTAATTCGTGCCCCACGTTGGGCGCCAGTTTAATGAATATATTTATTTATTTATTATGTAAAATGAATAGATGAAAATGGGGAAGAAATGGCTTTAAATATTTTTGTTATTTAGTCTTTCAGTACGAATTTTGTTGTAGAACCATTTTTTTACATGTGGTAATAAATTCATTTAGACAGAATTAAGCACATTTAAAATTACGTGAACTTTAGCAGCCCTCTCATGCTGATAAATTCAAACTAACTGATTAATAACATTTATGACTATAAAAATTATTTAAATTAAATTTTTTTATGTATTTAGGCCTTGACACACATTTTCTAAATGCAGTGGGTTTTTAAATATTTACTGAACTCTTTCCCGGCGTTAGCTATGGAACATAAGACTGTCTCTGTTAGCATAAAATGGTTAAATATTGCTAAGCCGACGTGAACGTTTAATTATCATTGACAAAACACACTTCACTATATGTTTAAGTTATTTGCTTTAGAAATTGAAAGGACCAACAGATTAATAACTTCAAGGTTAATTATCCGCCTATGAATGCACAAACGTAAAACCAGTAATAAATTCAGTCAGCCTCAGGATCGCTGCAAAAGAAAAATATTTCGTAATTCATTGCTAATTTTACCTGCTCCCGATTTACGGGTTTGGTTAATTTTATAGCGGAACAATTTTTTAAATGTGCCGCCGCTGCAAATCGTTCGGTCGCGGCACAGCCCAGCAACTCCAACAACAATCGCTGAAAGTGCTGAAAATTCTTTAAAGAAATATTATAGATGACATGGGCAAGCTAATTTACATTAGTTTTGATAAATTGTAATGTATTTAGACCACAACAATAAATAAAATTACACACCTTTATTATTTCTTCTCTAATGGCGGCTAAAGACAGATACAGGCAAAAGAAGTCTACTCATGCATATAATGCTACGTCACAGGTTCCTCTCTCTCTCAGCTCTCGAGGAAGACGACAAAGAATGCACATTATGTAGTGCTATTTATACTATTGCTGATTATTAATATCTCTTTGTAATCTTACAACATTATTTTCCTCAGTGGCTATATTTTACATTTTTTCATCGCAAATATTAACATATATCGTAATTACCTTATGAGTATAGAAATATTACAGTCATAAATACATCGAGAATATTACTACAGAAAATATTGCAATAACCAACGTCCTTTATACAAAATTAAATAACATTTTTTTGTTACACAATTACAGTACATACAAATTGCTTCATAGCGGCGTAAATAGTAAAATTAAACGTCATTTCAGTTTATTAACAGTGTGTGTGCTGCCAGGGATCATTACACGCGCAGTGATCTACGTCAGTGTACTTGAGAACTGGCAGATGTGTTGAACTGTTATCATTTCACCATTGTGCGACATTTGCATGCAATGAGAAAGGTTCAAAAATCATGTGTATGTCTACTGCATGCGCTGAGCCAAAATCACGAAATCAGTGGGCGTCGATTAATGCATTTCTGCTTGCTCGCCATCAACTGGTTCGTGAACAATGCTGATCATCCCTGTCCTGTATCGTTATTGGTGACAAGAAATGGTGTCTTCATGCTACCATAAGGAAAACATACGAACGGCTGAGCTCAAACAAAGCAGTAACTCCATGTACAAAGACCTGTGCACATCAGCAGAATGTAATGTAACGCATATGGTGGACCAGGGATGCTGTGGTGTACTATGAATTGCTTAACTGACACGTAACCATCACAGCTGACATTTACTATCAACAACTGAGATGTCTTGCAGACGCAGTCCAAGAATAACGACCAGGAAGACTGCATGAAGTGATGCTAATCCATGACAACACCATCCCTCATTCTGCTAGACTGAAAAAAAAAACCGCTATACAAGAGTTGACTTGGGAAGTCATTCTCCCCCCCCCCCCCCCCACACACACACACCTTATTCACTTGATCTGACGCTCTTAGATTTTCACATTTACCTCTCTCTACCGAACAGCCATCAAGGAACTTCCTTTCCAGATGAAAGTGCAATCAGAACAGGGTTTGTTGAGGTCTTCATCTCAAAACCATGTGATTTCTACAGTCACAGACGAAAAGTTACCCCAGCGTTGATACTCTGTTGTAAATACTAAAGGAGAACATGTTATAGATGACTAAAGGCTCTGTTATGTGTATCTATTGTTTAGATTAAAGTTATGGAGAAGCACCACAAACCTATGCAAAGCCTAATATATATCTCTCTCATTATTCATATATAAATTCGTACATTTATGTGAGTATGTAAATTGAGTATGACATCAATTAGATTTATATGCTAAAAATTTATAATAAATAAGTGAAACAGCCATCCAAACGTTTCAAAACATCGTCTTTTATGTACATACAAACACTTCAAACGATATTTATAAGGCAATACACACACCATGTTAACCTTATCCTTTTTGTTAAATGTCAAACAAAGTCAAAAAGAACTATATCTTTATCCTTCAACAGAGTTGACTTTTTCACTGTTAAATAAACTTATTTAAAAATTATTGCTTCACCAATTTATGTTATTTATACATAGTGTAGGCTTTCCGTAAGTCCTGGTATTGTAAAACCTAAATCATTTTTCGTTTTCTGGCATCACTTGCGGAAGAAATAAATATTCAAGTCTTCTTGAAATATTTGCAATGTATCGAGAAAACAAAGCAAAATAATGAAATAAAGACTAAGAAGACATACAATTACAAATCAATTACTGGAATATGTGTGAGCAACACTTTCCTGTCATCCAACATCAACGTTGGAGGCCAGAAATGAAACCCCATATGTTTCACAACATTTATTCGATCAAAGTTATAAGTAACTGTTCTAAATCAGGAAAGAAGAAAAGACTTGCTCCAAAATCCACTGCGACTGCAAGGATTAAACAACGCTGCCCCCCACCTCCCTCTCTTCAATTGCAGAGCACCTGCGGTGTAGGGGTACTTGAATTTGATTTGTTGTCCAGTTCTTGTATAGACGACTGTTTGTTGTGCCAGTGTGTGCGTAAATGTGACCATCTGTTTCACTGTCATCTGATGCCTTGGTGCTGACTCTTCAGTCTGAGTGTGTGTATACACGTTTGAACCTCAGCCATCCTGAACTGAAGGAACATTGTTGAGCGCTGGCGATGGTAAGATCCCTGATGGCTTCACTCTTTCAATGCTTTTTCCATTTTGCAAGATGTCTGTAGCATGAGCACCACATTGCGGTATTTGGTAAGACCCAAAACAAGGCGGTTGTAGAAGAGCCCTAACAGTCTCTGCGGACTGCATGAAGGAGGCAATTCGCCATCACATTGTGCATGAAGACTGGATATTTGCTGTGGCTGGACACAGCTGCCCATTTCATCCTTCCAATGTGGTCATGAATCTGCTGCACCAGCAGTGATAGCTCTGTTTGTGATGGTAGCGACACAGCTGCGAGATACTTTGCAGAGTTCTCAACAGCTCCTCATAAACAATGTGTACCATTGGATATATATATCATTATACAAGTGCTTTACATGTGTAAATACTTTTACATAGTTATTCTTGTATTGTAACAGTCCTCATTGCGTAGTTAATTTTATTGCACAAACTGCATAGGCCACGGATTAAGTTGAATACTACTAGTTACAAAGTGGTTGTTCACAGTCACATTTACAATAAAAGATCATGCTTTTTTCATTACCCACAAAGTCATTTGTGTTATGTAAAACGTTTTTTTCTTTTACCAACGACTCCATTACAATTTTAAATTTATTTGCCTGCAGTTACCTTATGGCTAATCATATATTATTGAAAATAGTTCTTACTGAAAAATATATTTTTGACTTTATATAATCAAGTGTAAGGAAATCTAGCAAATTTTGGTTTCTGGTTACACATGTGTGTACATCTCATATAGTTTCACACAGTAGACGTTCTGTTTGGCAGTCATAAGTACTTTGAGTATATGTAGACTTGGAACAGTAAGTATTTTATGCTCAACAAAGTACTGTCTGCAAACAGTTAAGTTACGTAAAACAACAATACATTTTATTGCTTTCTTCTGCCAGGGGATGCTACTTTTGTCCCAGGAGCATTTCCTCAAAGAAGTATTTCACATTCTATTTGTGTATGGAAAAAGAATAGTATGACATAAGCATAACCTCTTTACTCTCACGATCTTTCCATTTCTTTGGTAGATATAAAACTCTTGGCAATTTACAGAAATTCATTTGTGCTGCTTGTATATGTTTTGTTATTCTTCATGATTCATAATCGTACACAAGTGTAGGTACAGCCATAACTTTGTAGAATTGCATTAGTGTTTTCTTTGCTGTTTTTTTCCCAAAGTTCTTCCAGTTATTAGGCAGACAGCTTGAAATTTATTAAACTTCTTCTCAGTGTCTTTCAGGAACGAAAACTGAATCAGCCATTACAAAATTTACAAATGTAGTTTTAAAGGCCCTAGATAAAGGCAAACAAGGAACAGGCATTTTCCTAGGTCTCAGTAAAGCTTTTGACATAGCTGATCATGAAATACTTCTAGGTAAACTTGAAAATGTAATAATAATGGGGGCTGGAAATAAGCAGACAGAGTGCAGAGGGTAGAGATATCCGAAATTTTGAGTGCTTCATATTATATTGTATAACATCTTTAAGAATTTTTGAACATTGAGATCCCTCAAGGAGCTCATTAGGTGCAGTATTGTTTCTCATTTACATTAATGACTTCCCACTATTGGCCACACAAGGAGAAACTGTGTAATTTACTGATGATAGCAGACTAGTAATTACAGATAGAATACCAAAATCGTACATGTGAGATTTGAAAAAGCACTTATGTCAGTCCACAACTTGTCAAATAAAAGAGGTGTCTCTTTTAGTTAAAAAAAGTTAGTAACATTAAATTTTACATAAATAACAAACTAACATAAAAATGTAAATACATAATGAAACTATAGAGTATCTTGCTGGTACAACATTTTTAGGTATGTATGTAGTTCAATAATTAAAATGGCATTAATATATCATGGTACTTTGAAACAGAATTTGAACAGCATGCTGTGCATTATGAATATTAACCACATTCTGTTATAACTCATGCTTAAAACCAACATACTTTGCACACATACATTCTATCATAATATTCTCTGGTGCAATGCTCATAATGTGCAAAATGTGTTCAAACTGCACAAACGAGCCATCAGAATAATGAGTGAGAGTGTCAAAAGAGCCCATTGCATTGAGCTATTCAAAAAATAGGGTATTCTGTCAGTTCCAAGTGAATCCACATTTCAAACCGCAGTCTTCATACAAAAAACCCTGTGTAGTATGAAATAAACTGCTCCATTCGTGGACGTCAAACCAAATACAGCAATTGCTTGTACCTAGACAGAATAAACAGAGCAATGACCAAAAAACCCAAATGTTTTACCAAGGAATCGTGATATATAATAAATTTCCGAAAGGATCCAAAACGTAAAGAAACTCTATAAATTTAAAACATATCTTAAATAATATTTAATAAAAAATAGTTTTTACTCGATTAAAGAGTTCATGAAACATACAATGATTACAAATAAATAATCAGGTAGATCAATTACAAGGTAGTCAAAGAGGATGGAGTATGTTTGTAAGCAACTCAATACCCTGTAGTTTGTAATTTACTTCATTCCATTTGAAACCAAAGCGTATTCTCGAAGGAGTCTTTGTTGTAACCGCAGGAACAAGCCAAGTCTAATTGCAGTACCTTAAGAATAGTACGTGGGACAAAGTTAAAATTGTAGCGTGGGACGCCAGGCGTGGCAGAAGGGCCAGCCGAGGTGGCACTCGAGCTGCAGGGCAGCTGGGTGCTTTGATAAGAAAGTAAACAGCCGGTAGATACAAACGAGGGTCTGTGCAGGGACTCATGATAAGCATTCAATTAAGAATATCAACAGTAAGCATTCCTGGCTAGAGAGAGAGGTCTGGGAGTGGAGAGAGAAAGAAAGAGGGCCCTTGGTGGGGACCGCACTACGTCATGAGGAGCCAATGAAGGGCTCAGGACGCAGTGCGTGACCATATAGGGAGAGGCGCCTCTGCCCCTCCACTCAGCCTCTGAAGAACAATAGCAACAACAATGTTTTAACGATACCAAATAAGGGCACGTTGCCTTCGACGCTACGTCAGGCCAAGCGCTGGCGGGGTCGGAGGGGAAACGTTAACAAAACCCGAGAGCACGCCGCTCTGGGCAGCTGGTCTTGTCGTGTCGGGTCTTGTCTGGTGAGGGCGAAGAGTTAGATAGCAGCAGCCGACATGGGCTGAGGGACGGGCTGTAGGCAGGCAGCCGGAGATAGTCGCTGGAGCGCGTCAGGGCGTAGCCGCGGGACTCTAACGTAGGGTGTTAAGAAACGTTGCAGAACTTCTAGTAGGCAGTCGGAACGGTGGAGTCAGTCACCGTCTCTGTATTAGACTTGGCCTTCCTGTGAGTGCAACCACCGTCAGATAGGGCGATTTGTACTCACTTAGAATAAACTGCAATTTGTTAAAGTTATCACGACTTTAATTTCTATCACCCTCCTAGCCTTGTGAAAACCAGGGATTATACATCTTAGCCAGATCAAAAGTCTCCCTCTCATTACGGTCAACCGGCTAAAATCCCATCCACGAACCGTGTCGCCCAATCCCTCGCAATACCCACGCTTGGGACGCGACATAAATAAAAACTTTTTGGTGTCAGATGTGGGGTTATCACAAAGGCGCATAGGCAAATAGGAGGCAGAGACACTAGATTTTGCTACAGCGACTGTGGCAATTGGCAGGAAGTTGTGGCGACTCGCAACTTTCAGCATTAGTAGCACCAGTACGTTAGAGTCCAGAAAGGTAGTCCTCGCGGGTGCAGGGCGACGCAGGACAGCGGCAGCGCGACGCAGAGCGACGAGGCACAGAGGTGCCTGAGCAGCCAGCGTTCGAGTCCGGGGGTCCGGGCCGAGCAGCAGCAGAAGCGGCAGCAGCCGTAGCAGCGGCAGCCGAGGAGAGCGACGGGGTCGGCACAGCCCAGCAGAGCGGCGACCGGCGCATCGCAGCAGCGCGGGACAGCGCGGGCGCAGAGACAGCGCGGAGCAGCGCGGGCAGCGCGGGCACAAAGAGAGCGCGGGACAGCGCGGGCACAAAGAGAGCGCGGAGCAGCGCGGGACAGCGCGGGCACAAAGAGAGCGCGGAGCAGCGCGGGACAGCGCGGGACAGCGCGGGAACAAAGAGAGCGCGAAGCAGCGCAGGACGACGCGAGCCAACAGAGCAGACGGCGCACCACACGAGAAGCGGTAATTGTAAAACTGTATTAAGAATACTGTATTTTGTTGCGTAAAGTGTTAACTTAGTTAAGATGCCCCTAAATAACGAAGTTGCGTCATCCTCCACTAGTGGTAAAATGTCAGTGAAAGAGGCCCTATGTATTGTGTCGAAAGTGTTCGAAGGGAACAAGAAGGAATTAAGAGAATTTATCGAAAATGTCGATGCAGCTTTTGAATTAGTAAAGCCTGAGGAACACGAAACATTATTGAAGTTCGTTAAAGCAAAGATAACCGGTGAGGCCAGGTCGAGATTGCAGGTGCGTGAACGCACAGGTACGTGGCAAGAGGTGAAACACGTTTTAGAAGAAAATTAAGCCAGTAAGCGTACTATAGACTATTACACATGTAAAATTTTCCAAGCCAGACAGGGACAAGGGGAACCGATAGCAATGTGGGCAAGTAGAATTGATGAAATGCAGAGAGACTTTCGAGAAGCAGTAAATAGAGTTACGGCCAGAGAAAACTTGAAAGGTGCAATAGAACTAGTTGACTCCTTAGGAAGAGCGTGTTTTATACAGGGTTTAAGTAATGACAGAATACAAACAATAGTGAGAAGTAGAGGCGATGAAATCACGTTGGCAGCAGCAGTGGAGTTGGCACTGCAGGAGGAGAGTGCGATATTGTCCATGAGAGAGCGGGGACTAGCCCCGAGGGTAACGTACACTAGAAATAAGGAAGCTGTAAAAAACGTGAGAGAAAGTAAAGAGTTGAGATGTTTCAATTGTGGGCTGAGAGGTCACATAGCGAGCAAGTGTAGGAAAAGCAGGCGAGAGCATAGAGTACGAACCATGACAGGTAAAGAATTTACAAACTTTTGCTATGGGTGTGACAAGCCGGGACACACAGACATGGAATGCAGGGTGCGGTTAAGGAAAGTTCACCCGATAGATGTAAGGGAATTCAGAGGGAATCATAGAGAAACCGATGGAGGGTTGCGAGAGTGGAGATGTCCACAGTGTAATTTACCAGGGAACTGCGGAGTTCCGTGCACAAGAGTAAAAGATGTTGCGTGCTTTAAGTGTAAGCGGCAGGGCCACTACGCGAAAGACTGCCACGAAGGGCCCTGGCACGCCTGGAGAAAAGGCAGGGTGCCAGTATCGAGCAAAACAGGAAAGGTAGTACAGGGAAACTAAGAGGCGGCAAGGCCGCGCAGTCGGGCCTTGTTGCAATAGGTAAACCCACAGTGAGGGTAATCGACTGTGCAACAGAAAACGACGTGGTAATGTTGTACTGCGTAGAACTAAAGAAGTATTTAAAGTTGCTAATAGACACAGGAGCACAATTGTGTTTGTTAAAGAGGACGAGCATTCCGGTAAAGAGTAGGCTGGGAATCAATGAAACAGAAAAGCTTCGGTTAAAAGGTGTAACGAGTGAAGCCGTTAGCACAATAGGCATGGTACAAATAAACTTAAGTATAGACGGATCTGAAAAGGTGAAACAGAAATTTCACGTGTACGGTAGAGGTTTAGACATTCCGTACGACGGATTGATAGGGAGAAATTTCTTAACACAGCATAGAGTCAAGCTGGACTATGCGGGTAAAGTAATAATACTAAAAGGGCGAGATATACCCTTAGTAGTAGAGGAAGAACCAAAGGGACAAGAGATAGAAGCAGATTCAGAAATAGGCGGGGAGATAGGGCCCCGGGAAGAAAGAATAATGTTTCCAGAATGAGATTTTCACTCTGCAGCGGAGTGTGCGCTGATATGAAACTTCCTGGCAGATTAAAACTGTGTGCCCGACCGAGACTCGAACTCGGGACCTTTGCCTTTCGCGGGCAAGTGCTCTACCAACTGAGCTACCGAAGCACGACTCACGCCCGGTACCCACAGCTTTACTTCTGCCAGTATCTCGTCTCCTACCTTCCAAACTTTACAGAAGTTCTCCTGCGAACCTTGCAGGACTAGCACTCCTGAAAGAAAGGATATAGCGGAGACATGGCTTAGCCACAGCCTGGGGGATGTTTCCAGAATGAGATTTTCACTCTGCAGCGGAGTGTGCGCTGATATGAAACTTCCTGGCAGATTAAAACTGTGTGCCCGACCGAGACTCGAACTCGGGACCTTTGCCTTTCGCGGGCAAGTGCTCTACCAACTGAGCTACCGAAGCACGACTCACGCCCGGTACCCACAGCTTTACTTCTGCCAGTATCTCGTCTCCTACCTTCCAAACTTTACAGAAGTTCTCCTGCGAACCTTGCAGGACTAGCACTCCTGAAAGAAAGGATATAGCGGAGACATGGCTTAGCCACAGCCTGGGGGATGTTTCCAGAATGAGATTTTCACTCTGCAGCGGAGTGTGCGCTGATATGAAACTTCCTGGCAGATTAAAACTGTGTGCCCGACCGAGACTCGAACTCGGGACCTTTGCCTTTCGCGGGCAAGTGCTCTACCAACTGAGCTACCGAAGCACGACTCACGCCCGGTACCCACAGCTTTACTTCTGCCAGTATCTCGTCTCCTACCTTCCAAACTTTACAGAAGTTCTCCTGCGAACCTTGCAGTCCTGCAAGGTTCGCAGGAGAACTTCTGTAAAGTTTGGAAGGTAGGAGACGAGATACTGGCAGAAGTAAAGCTGTGGGTACCGGGCGTGAGTCGTGCTTCGGTAGCTCAGTTGGTAGAGCACTTGCCCGCGAAAGGCAAAGGTCCCGAGTTCGAGTCTCGGTCGGGCACACAGTTTTAATCTGCCAGGAAGTTTCATATCAGCGCACACTCCGCTGCAGAGTGAAAATCTCATTCTGGAAACATCCCCCAGGCTGTGGCTAAGCCATGTCTCCGCTATATCCTTTCTTTCAGGAGTGCTAGTCCTGCAAGGTTCGCAGGAGAACTTCTGTAAAGTTTGGAAGGTAGGAGACGAGATACTGGCAGAAGTAAAGCTGTGGGTACCGGGCGTGAGTCGTGCTTCGGTAGCTCAGTTGGTAGAGCACTTGCCCGCGAAAGGCAAAGGTCCCGAGTTCGAGTCTCGGTCGGGCACACAGTTTTAATCTGCCAGGAAGTTTCATATCAGCGCACACTCCGCTGCAGAGTGAAAATCTCATTCTGGAAACATCCCCCAGGCTGTGGCTAAGCCATGTCTCCGCTATATCCTTTCTTTCAGGAGTGCTAGTCCTGCAAGGTTCGCAGGAGAACTTCTGTAAAGTTTGGAAGGTAGGAGACGAGATACTGGCAGAAGTAAAGCTGTGGGTACCGGGCGTGAGTCGTGCTTCGGTAGCTCAGTTGGTAGAGCACTTGCCCGCGAAAGGCAAAGGTCCCGAGTTCGAGTCTCGGTCGGGCACACAGTTTTAATCTGCCAGGAAGTTTCATATCAGCGCACACTCCGCTGCAGAGTGAAAATCTCATTCTGGAAACATCCCCCAGGCTGTGGCTAAGCCATGTCTCCGCTATATCCTTTCTTTCAGGAGTGCTAGTCCTGCAAGGTTCGCAGGAGAACTTCTGTAAAGTTTGGAAGGTAGGAGACGAGATACTGGCAGAAGTAAAGCTGTGGGTACCGGGCGTGAGTCGTGCTTCGGTAGCTCAGTTGGTAGAGCACTTGCCCGCGAAAGGCAAAGGTCCCGAGTTCGAGTCTCGGTCGGGCACACAGTTTTAATCTGCCAGGAAGTTCCATATCAGCGCACACTCCGCTGCAGAGTGAAAATCTCATTCTGGAAACATCCCCCAGGCTGTGGCTAAGCCATGTCTCCGCTATATCCTTTCTTTCAGGAGTGCTAGTCCTGCAAGGTTCGCAGGAGAACTTCTGTAAGGTTTGGAAGGTAGGAGACGAGATACTGGCAGAAGTAAAGCTGTGGGTACCGGGCGTGAGTCGTGCTTCGGTAGCTCAGTTGGTAGAGCACTTGCCCGCGAAAGGCAAAGGTCCCGAGTTCGAGTCTCGGTCGGGCACACAGTTTTAATCTGCCAGGAAGTTTCATATCAGCGCACACTCCGCTGCAGAGTGAAAATCTCATTCTGGAAACATCCCCCAGGCTGTGGCTAAGCCATGTCTCCGCTATATCCTTTCTTTCAGGAGTGCTAGTCCTGCAAGGTTCGCAGGAGAACTTCTGTAAAGTTTGGAAGGTAGGAGACGAGATACTGGCAGAAGTAAAGCTGTGGGTACCGGGCGTGAGTCGTGCTTCGGTAGCTCAGTTGGTAGAGCACTTGCCCGCGAAAGGCAAAGGTCCCGAGTTCGAGTCTCGGTCGGGCACACAGTTTTAATCTGCCAGGAAGT
Organism: Schistocerca americana; assembly: GCF_021461395.2. Taxonomy (NCBI): domain Eukaryota; kingdom Metazoa; phylum Arthropoda; class Insecta; order Orthoptera; family Acrididae; genus Schistocerca; species Schistocerca americana. Next base: position 825,982,115 of record NC_060120.1, on the reverse strand, counting down.
TTCATATCAGCGCACACTCCGCTGCAGAGTGAAAATCTCATTCTGGAAACATCCCCCAGGCTGTGGCTAAGCCATGTCTCCGCTATATCCTTTCTTTCAGGAGTGCTAGTCCTGCAAGGTTCGCAGGAGAACTTCTGTAAAGTTTGGAAGGTAGGAGACGAGATACTGGCAGAAGTAAAGCTGTGGGTACCGGGCGTGAGTCGTGCTTCGGTAGCTCAGTTGGTAGAGCACTTGCCCGCGAAAGGCAAAGGTCCCGAGTTCGAGTCTCGGTCGGGCACACAGTTTTAATCTGCCAGGAAGTTCCATATCAGCGCACACTCCGCTGCAGAGTGAAAATCTCATTCTGGAAACATCCCCCAGGCTGTGGCTAAGCCATGTCTCCGCTATATCCTTTCTTTCAGGAGTGCTAGTCCTGCAAGGTTCGCAGGAGAACTTCTGTAAGGTTTGGAAGGTAGGAGACGAGATACTGGCAGAAGTAAAGCTGTGGGTACCGGGCGTGAGTCGTGCTTCGGTAGCTCAGTTGGTAGAGCACTTGCCCGCGAAAGGCAAAGGTCCCGAGTTCGAGTCTCGGTCGGGCACACAGTTTTAATCTGCCAGGAAGTTTCAAAGAATAATGTTGTTGGAAGTGGACGGAAAGGTACCACGGGGAATCGAAAGAGAAATGGTCATACCGAGGCAGGAGATTGCACGAGGGGTGCATGTACCAGAGTCCTTAGTAAAAGTGCGAAATGGGAAATGCATAGTAAGTGCATTAAACGTGTCAGAGGACAGAGTTCAACTAGGAAATGTCAGATTAATAACGGAAAAGTTAGAAAGAATAGCGAAAGTACGCGAAGTAAAATGCAGCACTGATGCAGTAGGTAAGACGGAAAGTCGTGCTAGTGTGTTGCGAAGGCAACTCAGAATGGATCATTTGAACGTCGAAGAAAAGAGCGCTCTAGCAGAGGTCTGCACGGAGTACGGAGATGTATTTCATCTACCAGGGGACAAACTGTCCTATACTTCTGCAGTGAAACATAGAATACCGATTGCGCCGGAACACGCGGGGAAGGTAGTGAACGCTAGACCGTACAGGATCCCTGAAGCGCAAAAGGAAGTGCTAAGAGAGCAGATAGAACAAATGCTGAAGGATGATATAATTGTCGAAAGCAAGAGCGCATGGAACGCACCGTTACTGTTAGTTCCAAAGAAGTTGGATGCAAGTGGCAAGCAGAAATGGAGAATAGTAGTGGACTACCGACAATTAAATGACATCACGGTAGGCGATGCATTTCCACTGCCGAATATCTCCGATATCCTGGATCAATTAGGGCAAGCCAAGTACTTCTCGACGCTTGACCTTGCAAGCGGGTACCATCAAATATTGACGGACGAGAAGGACAGAGAGAAAACGGCATTCAGCTCAAACTATCAGCATTACGAATACAAAAGAATGCCGATGGGACTGAAAGGAGCCCCAGGATGTTTCCAGAGACTAATGAACACAATATTGGCAGGTTTACAAGGTGTTAAATGTTTTGTCTATTTGGACGACATAGTATGTTATGGGAAAAACCTGCAGGAGCATAACGAAAAACTCCGGGAAATATTTGACAGGTTGCGAGAACACAATTTGAAGTTGCAACCGGACAAGTGTGAATTTCTGAGGAAGGAGGTAATCTTCCTAGGTCATTGTATCACGGACAAGGGAATATCACCGGATATGGCAAAGGTGGAGAAGGTGAAGTTCTTCCCACAGCCGAGAACAACAAAAGAACTAAAAGGGTTTCTAGGATTGATAGGGTACTATCGACGTTTCATTGCAAATTTCAGCAAAATTGCGAAACCTCTCCATGAACTCTTAAAGAAAGGAGTAGAATACCAATGGGGAGAACGACAGAAGAATGCGTTCGAGGAACTGAAAGAGAAATTAGTGAATCCTCCGTTACTTCAGTATCCTGACTTTACGAAACCGTTTATAATCACAACGGATGCGAGTAACGCAGCGTTGGGAGCCGTGTTATCGCAAGGGAAAAAGATTGGCGAAGACTTGCCGATTGCATATGCATCCAGAGCACTGAACAAAGCCGAACTGAATTATAGCACAACGGAAAAAGAGTTGTTGGCCATAGTGTACGCGGTAAAACAGTTTAGACCATACGTGTATAGGCGAAAATTCACAGTGGTGACAGACCATAAGCCACTAACATGGATATTTAGTGTGAAGGATCCGAGTTCGAGACTCCTAAAGTGGAGACTGAAGCTCGAAGAGTACGACTACGAGGTAGTATATAAGCCAGGAAGGCTAAACAGTAATGCGGACGCGTTAAGCCGGATAAGGCAGGAAGGAAAGGAAGAGATAAGTTCAAAGCGAAATGTGGAGGCAGAAAGAACCTCCGTAGCACAAGCTGAGGCGGAACAGAGTTCCGTAAATGTGCGGCAAGCGCAAGTGTCAGGTGAGATGCACCAGGAGACACATAGTAATGAGGAAATTAGCCCCGAAGAAAAGGAGAGTATATTAAAGGAAATGCACGATAATCCCTTGGGAGGGCACCAGGGAATGCATAGGACATTCGAGAGGATAAAAGCGTACAAGCAGTGGCGCGGAATGAAGCGGGACATTGAAAATTACATTAGGAAGTGTCCATCATGTCAAAAGAACAAAAACACACAAATGAAAACAAGGATGCCTTTAGAAATTACAGACACAGCTGAAACAGTATTTGAAAAATGTGCAATGGATATAGTGGGTCCACTAGATGTATCTAGTACAGGGAAAAAGTACATGTTAACATTCCAAGACGATCTGAGTAAATTCACAGTAGCAGTCCCTATTGACAAGCAAGACGCTGAAACTGTAGCAGAAGCATTTGTAGAAAATATAGTATTAAGGTATGGGATTCCATCAGTTTTGTTAACAGATCAAGGATCAAATTTTTTGAGTGATGTGTTTAAAAGTGTATGTTAATTGTTGAAGGTAAAACGTATAAATACTACAGCGTACCACCCTGAGTCAAATGGTGCTCTAGAAAGGAGCCATAGAACGATTGTAGAATATCTCAGACACTTTGTAACAGGAGATCAAAGTTCATGGGATAAATGGGTGCCGTATGCAATTTTTGTGTTCAACACTACACCACACAGTAGCACAGGTTATACACCATTCGAGTTAATGTACGGAAGAAAGGTTAACATACCAGGAGTACTGCAGCAAGAAACACCGCAGGTAAGTTACGATTATGATTCGTATGTAAATAAGCTAGGAGCACGAATGCAGGAAGCCCATAGAGTGGCTAAAGATTCTATTATAAGCAGTAAGATAATCAGTAAAGGACAGTATGATTTGAAACAGAATCCAAAAGAATTTAATGTAGGGGACAAGGTGTTATTACACGACGAATCAGTGAGACGTGGAAGATCTCGGAAACTAGATTCGCAATGGAGAGGTCCATTTGAAGTGTTAAAAGTGGAAGGTCCTAACGTAGTTATAAGAGTTAAGAGAAACAAAGAAACAAAAGTACATGCCAACAGGCTGAAACAGTTCTTTTAAAATTTCAGGTATGGCATTCAAGTGGCAAGTGATGCAACTCATCATAGTGGTAGCAACATACAGCTTCGTTGCATCAGGATATGAAACGAACGAATTCAAAGTAACCTCAATACCAAGTTCATCAGGACTGTATTACGATCACGTAGGACAAATAGAGATATACAGTACCACATGGAGAATAGTCACATATGTTAACTTAGATGTAATAACAGAAAGATTTCAAAAAGCAGAGAGGTACGGTAAGGCAGCGGTACAGAGGTGCTGTGACACATTGAAACAACTAAACGTTGGATTAATAGAATGTAGAGTATTAGATCAGCAAGTTACACATCACGTAGAAAAGATTTGTGTGTGTATGTATTATGGATTTCTCATGTATACCCTGTTTTTCCATTACCTTACTTACCTGTATTATGAGTGATCCTTATGTGTATGTCAAATGACACATCCATACAGAGAAATTTGTCTAGAGATGAATGAATAAATAAATAAAAAATAAATATATATATATATATATTACCAGAGTAGTAAAACACAAAGAATAACAGGTACTCCAGCAGTGACTGAGCAGCACTAATACATGGCAGTAGTAGTCAGTGCAGGTCAGGGCAGTGCTGTTGCTGCTGAAGTACTGGGCATTCTTCCTGTTTTACTGTATCTGTTAATACATATTGATGAAATGCATATAGCTCTAGATTTATCTGAGAACGGTCAAACGAATGGGCACATAAAATTCCTCTTTAAAAATGATTTTCTTTGTAATGGGCAAAACCGATGCTTTTCATGGACTCTGGATACCACATGAAAGACATGATTAAGCAGTATTTGTTTGGGCTGACTCCAACCTATAGAGGTTTAAGATAAACTGACATTTAGAACAAGGTTTAAAAACACCTACTCAGCTATCATTGTAAGATCATGTCATTTAATCTTGAGTTCTGAAGGATTGTGAGTTTTTTTCCTGCACTTAATATGCTAGCATAAATCACTTAAGTTTCGCTAGTAAATCTTCATTGTCAAACCCATATTGCCAGGCCCCCGGATTTTCACATTTATACATAAACTAAGATCGATAGTTAAAACAGAGTGGAAGAGTAGTTAATTTTTTCTTAGAGGGATTTCTGCCAATGGAATGCCAGAGAAATTTATGGTTCATGGGTCTATTGAAACTGAGATACTTTAAACAAAGCCAAATATTTATTCTTCCCTAACTGATTTTGCTATTTTCCTACTAATTATCGTTTTTTATTTCATCTGAATCTAGAACTGAGTCAATGAAACAGGTTTGTGACAATTACCGCAGTGAGCTACAGCTGGAATTAGGTGTTCAGTTGGCGTTTGGTTTAAATGATGCACCTTGTAGTGAAATGCATTTAGCGTTTATGCCCCCTCGAGTTGCTCAGCAAACTTCGTTCTGTGAAAGTGCAGTAGATGTAAATGGAGTCGCTTTGCACGCTAGGAGCAACCACTACACACTCATCTGAGCATTACATACTCGAATACCTTGATCGTCAACTCTGGGAAAGGGGGAAAAATACAGTATTACGATTTCCATGCTGTAAAAATACTTTAAGTTACATAAGACTGCACCACATCGTTTTATGACTTATTTTATCAAAAGTTTACTTTTTTTGTGAAAAAAGGAAGCTGCTTATTTTCATGTCAGATGACTTTAGTTCCACAGCGGTTCTCAATCGATTTTGAAGAATGTAAGCGGTTAAAAAATCTGATTTATTCACACTTGGTAGTGTGAAATCTCAGCTTCTTAACAGACCGTTTACCTTTTCATAATTTACAGCAGTCACTGTGAAATGACACTGTTTATCTAGCACATGAACTTGATTTGCAGATCTCATATTGAAAAAGTCTGATAGCGTGCAGCTTACTAATTACTGCATTTTAGACCATATATTGTTGTGAGTGAAATTTAGGTAGAAGTACAAAGCAGTGTTTGAAACGGTAGTGACAACTATGTCTGTTGTCCTTCAATGTGAGGTATTAAATGGCGTCAATGGAGTGGTCACAAGGTGATGGAGTTCTGCAGGGTTAGCATAATGCCAATGACTGCAGAAGAATGAAACGAATTACTAGCTATTAATTCAGGCCTAGCAATGGAACACTGTGCGATTATAATCGTTCATGTTCAGAAAAGTCCAAATATATATGAATATCCCCCTCAACGATGACCAATTGCACTGGACAATCGTCTGCTATGGTCACACGGTAGCCCACACATTATATCATAGAAGCAATTAACTTTTGTCCGTTTTCTATGAAACAAAATTAACAGATCCAACCAATCTCTTCCCATGTCTCTCTTCTTAAGTGGACGTTTAAAACATTTCTTGTCGCTGACTGGTAAGCTTTTTGGTGTAGGTCACCATATGAGAAGCCATTAAATTTCTCTTCATTGTGAAGTAGTTAAGACATTAGTTCCTTTTCCAGTTCTGGACTTAATATAAGCTTTCTTCCAATTTTCCATTCATTTTTTTAAGGAAGAACTTCAGTCTTCTGAATGATCTGTAGCATCAATTGTGACATCTTAGCAAACTTCAGGGTCCACATAGTTTTATTTCTGACTGCGTGAATTGCCCTCATCGTATTTGATCCATTCCATTTGTTCTTTTTTTCCATGCAGGATGTAGTTTGGCTTTGTTCTCGGCAATCTAGACTGAAAAGAGCATTGGTTAGTCATACTTACAAGGTAGTCCAAAATTTGGCTATAGTCCAAATTTAGACCGCTATAACTACATAATTTTTAGGTTAACTGTAAAATGACTAAAAGTAGTAGCGATTAGAACTACAGTTCTTCTAAAAACTAAGATTACTGGCAGCATGGCGCACTGGAGAGAATATTGTTCATAAACATAGAAACTATACAAGAAAATAATGATTTCAAGGCTGCAAAAGCTTAAAGATGGCTGAAATTGAGTTTACGTTACCTACAATCGCAGGTGACAATGTACTGATATGGGAGTTTTACAGAACAGCTGATGTGGTCTGCAAGACTTTTAAATGATCCCAAATTTTCGTTGTTGCCTAAAGCTTTAGACCCTACCAGGCATGAAAATGTGTGTACAGCACAACTAAACTGATGTGAGTTTTGTTCCATCAGCTGGTGGGAATACATCAGAAGCATCACCATCCTGCACACGCAGAGCTGCTGTGACGGCCAGAACGTCAGAGTGGGGAGTGCGTCAAGCAGGACAGTCCTCCCCACCCACAGCCCCTCATTCAGCCAGAGGCTGTCTGCTCCGAGTGTTCATACTCGAACAAGACATACCCGAGTGCAGGATATACGAGCGAGCACAATCCCCAATCTGCAGACCTCTGGTTCCTTGCTCACTGTGTGGTGTGATCTTTTTCTTGACTGCTGAATTATCGATTCGCTCACTGCTAAATGTTTGTGATAAGCAAGAATATCAATGTCATTACTGCTAGTTTCACTCACAGCAACTTAAAGTGGCTCTTAGGTCCATGACTAACCACACCTTTAGAAATCACGACATATTCAGAATCAACAGCATTGTATTTCTCACAAAAACTACTAGAAATATGATTGCTGCTCATTTCTCTTGCAGGAATTTAAGCTGTCCTCTTAGATTCCCGCCTAACCATACGAATGGAAATCGCGACATATTCGGAGTAAACGACAAAGTGTGTTTGAGAAGCAAGAATATAAATGGCATTGCTGCTCGTTTCACTGAGAGAAATTTAAGCTACACTCTCAGGTTTTGCCTAATCACTCTATCTCGACATAATGGGAAACAACGGCAAAATTACGGTATATTAATAATTTTTACCTATGGACCGTCTGACAGCAACTGAATAAAACACAATTTTAGTGCCATACGCGTTTCGCAAGGCATCATCAGTGGCAAGTTGCGTGGAGAATTTCCTACATATTACGCTCCTGTTGCATTTTTGGTGTTGTTCTTCTTCTTATGAACGCCAATTTGGGGCTTTCTTCCCCATTCCACAACACTATGCACTGAACGCTTGTTTTAAAGCAATGAACATTTTTTTATTCTTCATATCTACATATTTATTTCTCAATATAGTCACCCTGGCGATGAACACATTTCTCCCAACATGAGTCCAGTTAGTCGATATTGTCACTATAGAATGTTTGACTTAGTTGATGGGCCCACAACCTAACCTCTGCTTGTATTGCTCCAACACCATCAAAGTGAAGTCCTCGGATGGGGTCTTTAAGTTATGGAAACAGATGAAAATCAGATGTGGCCAAGTCGGGACTATACAGAGGATGATGGATAACAATGAATCCAAGGCGTTAGACTGTTGCAGGTGTCGCAACGCCCCTGTGTGGTCTCGCATTGCCATGCTGAAGGAAAGGGTGCTCCACATGTGAACAAACTCTTCAAAGTACAGCTCTCTGTTAGTTAGGTTACACACCCATATGTTACACACTAAAATTTCGAGCCCTCCAGCAGCAGAGCGTTGCAAATATGTAGATAGGGAGAATAAAGGTGTAGAGCGTTTAATTAACAATTTTAAGGTTTTTCGCATTATAAATTCGTAGGGATTATTTTTCAACAAGCCCTCATATTTTTCATCATCCTTTTTTCCTTTCTTCTTCTTTTCTTTTTCGCTATTTAATCTTATTTATCGGACTTACATTTCTATAAACTGAAAGTTATAAAAAATTAAATAAAAGAATGTCTCTTCTTTCGTATTCCGATATTCGTTCTGGTCCAGTGAAGACCACTAGCACTCAAAGAGCATCGTCAGTCCTCATTAAATTCCAGCATAAACTTTTGGAAATGCACTACATATTTTCTGCTGCACCTTTATCACTTGATCCATTGTAAGACTGAAAGTCAAATCCATGTGAAGTATCTATGGTTATCCAAGTGTGAGTGTGATCAGCCACATACCATGCATAAGACTGGTGCTTTGTGTCTGGAAACATATGCCAATCCAGTTGTAAAGTGACATTCAAGTTTATGTTGGTAGCTTGTGTACAACCAAACTGATTTAACATTTGATAGTAGGAATTTTTTTATGAACATTTCATCGAACTCTGCTCCAGTCTGTCATTGGGTAGATTGTGTAAAGTAAGTGTGCTGTCTGATGCTGAAATGCTTGATGGTATAAAAAAGCTGTGGAACAGTGAAGGGATTCCTCGACTATGTAACTACCATAATGAAGTAGGACTGCACATAATATGGTGGAGGTTCTGTTTCCAGCACAAATATTGGCTGAGCTATGTCGACTGGCCTAGAGATGTTAAATGAGGCTTTATTAGAAAATTTCTAGTAACAGATAAGAAACTATTAATGGATCTGGTGAAACTAATACTGAAATGAACAAAAGGACTGCACTAACTCAATTTACTTTCAGAAAAGGGTATGGCTCCCATTGTTGTTGTTGTGGTCTTCAGTCCTGAGACTGGTTTGATGCAGCTCTCCATGCTACTCTATCCTGTGCAAGCTTCTTCATCTCCCAGTACTTACTGAAACCTACATTCTTCTGGATCTGCTTAGTGTATTCATCTCTTGGTCTCCCTCTACGATTTTTACCCTCCACGATGCCCTCCAATGCTATATTTGTGATCCCTTGATGCCTCAGAATGTGACCTAGCAACCGGTCCCTTCTTCTTGTTAAGCTGTTCCGCAAACTCCTCTTCTCCCCAATTCTATTCAATACCTCCTCATTAGTTATGTGATCTACCCATCTAATCTTCAGCATTCTTCTGTACCACCACATTTCGAAAGCTTCTATTCTCTTCTTGTCCAAACTACTTATCGTCCATGTTTCATTTCCATACATGGCTACACTCCATACAAATACTTTCAGAAATGACTTCCTGACACTTAAATCTATACTCGATGTTAACAAATTTCTCTTCTTCAGAAACGCTTTCCTTGCCATTGCCAGCCTACATTTTATATCCTCTCTACTTCGACCATCATCAGTTATTTCGCTCCCCAAATAGCAAAACTCCTTTACTACTTTAAGTGTCTCATTTCCTAATCTAATTCCCTCAGCATCACCCGACTTAATTCGACTACATTCCATTATCCTCGTTTTGCTTTTGTTGATGTTCATCTTATATCCTCCTTTCAAGACACTGTCCATTCCGTTCAACTGCTCTTCCAAGTCCCTTGCTGTGTATGACAGAATTACAACGTCATCGGCGAACCTCAAAGTTTTTATTTCTTCTCCATGGATTTTAATGCCTACTCCGAACTTTTCCTTTGTTTCCTTTACTGCTTGCTCAAAATACAGATTGAGTAACATTGGGGAGAGGCTACAGCCCTGTCTCACTCCCTTTCCAACCATTGCTTTACTTTTGTGCCCCTCGACTCTTATAACTGCCATCTGGTTTCTGTACAAATTGTAAATAGCCTTTCGCTCCCTGTAATTACCCCTGTCACCTTTAGAATTTGAAAGAGATTATTGCAGTCACCATTGTCTAAAGCTTTCTCTAACTCTACAAATGCTAGAAACGTAGGTTTGCCTTTCCTTAATCTTTCTTCTAAGATAAGTCGTAAGGTCAGTATTGCCTCACGTGTTCCAACATTTCTGGGGAATCCAAACCGATCTTCCTCAAGGTCGGCTTCTACCAGTTTTTCCATTCGTCTGTAAAGAATTCGCGTTACTATTTTGCAGCTGTGATTTATTAAACTGATAGTTCGGTAATTTTCGCATCTGTCAACACCTGCTTTCTTTGGGATTGGAATTATTATATTCTTCTTGAAGTGTGAGGGTATTTCGCCTGTCTCATACATCTTGCTCACCAGATGGTAGAGTTTTGTCAGGATTGGCTCTCTCAAGGCCGTCAGTAGTTCTAATGGAATGTTGTCTACTCCCGGGGCCTTGTTTCGACTTAGGTCTTTCAGTGCTCTGTCAAACTCTTCACGCAGTATCGTATCTCCCAGTTCATCTTCATTTACATTCTCTTCCATTTCTATAATATTGTCCTCAAGTACACCGCCCTTGTACAGACCCTCTATATACTCCTTCCACCTTTCTGCTTTCCCTTCTTTGCCTAGAACTGGGTTTCCATCTGAGCACTTGATATTCATACAAGTGGCTCTCTTTTCTCCAAAGGTCTCTTTAAATTTCCTGTCTTCAGTATCTATTTTACCCCTAGTGAGATAAGCCTCTACATCCTTACATTTGTCCTCTAGCCATCCCTGCTTAGCCATTTTGCACTTCCTGTCGATCTCATTTTTGAGACGTTTGTATTCCTTTTTGCCTTCTTCATTTACTGCATTTTTATATTTTCTCCTTTCATCAATTAAATTCAATATTTCTTCTGTTAACCAAGGATTTCTACCAGCCCTCGTCTTTTTACCTACTTGATCGTCTGCTGCCTTCACTACTTCATTCCTCAGAGCTACCCATTCTTCTTCTACTATATTTCTTTCCCCCAATCCTGTCAATTGTTCCCTTATGCTCTCCCTGAAACTCTGTGCAACCTCTGGTTCTTTCAGTTTATCCATGTCCCATCTCCTTAAATTCCCACCTTTTTGCAGTTTCTTCAGTTTTAATTTACAGTTCATAACCAGTAGATTGTGGTCAGAGTCCACATCTGCCCCTGGAAATGTCTTACAATTTAAAACCTGCTCCCTAAATCTCTGTCTTATTATTATATATAATCTGATATATTCTAGTATCTCCAGGATTCTTCCAGGTATACAACCTTATTTTACGATTCTTGAACCAAGTGTTAGCAATGATTAAGTTATGCTCTGTGCATAATTCTACCAGATGGCTTCCTCTTTCATTTCTCTCCCCCAATCCATATTCACCCACTATGTTTCCTTCTCTCCCTTTTCCTACTCTCGAATTCCAGTCACCTATGACTGTTAAATTTTCGTCTCCCTTCACTATCTGAATAATTTCTTTTATCTCATCATACATTTCATCAATTTCTTCATCCTCTGCAGTACTGTAGTAGGCATGGGCTTCATGTCTATCTTGACCACAATAATGCGTTCACTAAGCTGTCTGTAGTAGCTTACCCGCACTCCTATTTTTTTATTCATTATTAAACCTATTCCTGCATTACCCCTATTTGATTTTGTGTTTATAACCCTGTATTCACCTGACCAAAAGTCTTGTTCCTCCTGCCACCGAACTTCACTAATTCCCACTATATCTAACTTTAACCTATCCATTTCCCTTTTTAAATTTTCTAACCTACCTGCCCAATTAAGGGATCTGACATTCCACACTCCGATCTGTAGAACGCCAGTTTTCTTTCTCCTGATAACGACATCCTCTTGAGTAGTCCCTGCCCAGAGATCCGAATGGGGGACTATTTTACCTCTGGAATATTTTACCCAAGAGGACGTCATCATAATTTAACCATACAGTAAAGCTGCATGCCCTCGGGAAAAATTATGGCTGTAGTTTCCCCTTGCTTTCAGCCGTTCGCAGTACCAGCACAGCAAGGCTGTTTTGGTTATTGTTACAAGGCCAGATCAGTCAATCATCCAGACTGTTGCCCCTGCAACTACTGAAAAGACTGCTGCCCCTCTTCAGGAACCACACGTTTGTCTGGCCTCTCAACAGATACCCCTCTGTTTTGGTTGCACCTATGGTACGGCCATCTGTATCACTGAGGCATGCAAGCCTCCCCACCAACGGCAAGGTCCGTGGTTCATGGGGGTGGTGGCTCCCATTAGAAAAGCTAAAGATAAAGATATTAGATGACGAAATTGCCCAAGCAGCAGCTGCCTGAATTTGTTTTGCTGTGTTCATGAGATGAGCTACAGCGATGCAATATGGTGCAGGTTAGGTGAAACAAGGCTCTTAATTAAATGGGCCATTTGGAATCTATTAAAGTGTCTCAATAGATGCTAACATAAAGTTATCCAAAAGCACTGCATTTTATTCATACAATTCTGGTGTAACATTCCTTTGATGTTCTCTCAGATGTATAAACCCAGTTACTTATAGAGCAAGACATTTGAATGACAGTGTGGATGGTGTATGGCTTATAGTGACCCAATTGTAGCAGGGCTAATTTTTTTCCTGGTGAGGATCGAGGATCCGCCACTCTCCTTCATATTCCTGTATGAGTTGTTGTGTGAGATGAAGATTTGCCTCGCCAACAAGAAGACATTGATGTCATCTGCATATTCCTGAACTATGTATTTATTTCCAAGTCACATGAAGCCCACTAGGTTACGACTGAGGCGTCACAGAAGTGCATATAACCTCATCGATAGCAGGCAGTCTTGTCTCAGACCTCGATGGAAAACTATGTGAGATGTAGGACACTGATTGACCCTAATTCTGGTTTTGGTGTGCAAGATGCATCTTATCACTGTCTGAACGATGCTTGGCTCAAAGCCGTCAGTCAGTAGGTACTGTCTATGTGGTCACTGTATAGAGCGAGTACCTATCCAGTGCATCGAGCCGGTGCTGCACTAGATTGGTACTCTCCCAGCCTTAGGGGGTGACAGTCCTCATTTCTGCTTAAAGAGCGTTAAGGAACGTAATACGTTGATAATGCTGTAACGTTGTTGGTTTAGCTTGCTTGACTGTAAGCTTGATTTTTTTCACAGTGAAAGTCTCAAGATATTGAATATGATTGAAAGCGTCATTAAAGATTTACAGTTTGGTCCCAGCAAGTGCCAAAACCTCTTCTACAGGCTCGCGGGGTTACCATCTGCTACTGGCTCCATACTACACTTCAGTCCAGAACCATGCTACTGCTACAGTCACAGGTTCGAATCCTGTCTCGGGCATGGATGTGTGTGATGTCCTTAGGTTAGTCAGGTTTAAGTTGTTCTAAGGCTAGGGGACTGATGACCTCAGGTGTTAAGTCCCATGGTGCTTAGAGCCATTTGAACCATTTGAACCCCTACTACCTGAAGAATGTTATAAGATTTGATTTATTTCTTAGTGGTAGAAGGGCTGGGAAAGGCTCTGATTTGTGTCCTCCAACTACTGGAGATCGTCTGAGGTTTAAGCAAGCCTTGTCAGAACTTGTATAGCAGTGGCAAATGCGAAGCTCTAGAGTTCTTGATAATGCTGGGTTATCTAGTCTTTAATTTTGTGTGTTATGAACTTGGTCATGCAGGTTCATCAAGGTGGTAATAAACTCTTGTTGCCTGGAATCAGTGCCGCTAAGAACCAGGACTGGGCCGAGGCCAATATTTGTGATTGGGCCCTATCTCCAAATATAGCAATCAAATTTTATTGCTTTTTTAAAGAAGGTTTGACAGGATTTAGACATAATGCAATTCCAGGAATGTTGCAGATACAACAAAAATGCTCATTAGGAATAAATATAAATGAAATACATTTTCTTGTAGAATATTAAGCTTACCTTCACAAATGCAATAACTCCACGTATGACAATGCATGGTACCACTTATAACGGCTCTTCTTGATGATGTGGTTTGATTTGTACTTGGCCTCAGTTAAAACTCGGCGACAGTCGGTAGAGTGTTGAGATCGTTATCAAGTTACAAAGACGACGTTACACAAAATAACTGTGCTGAACCGAAATGTCGACGTGTGTGAGATATTTACTTCACCAAAAATCGTAATTAATCGTTAGTTATCGATGTTTAACTGTTTAATGATGAAATATTAATGATAAAACCAATATAGTCACATCCACAACAAATTCCCTACAAGCTGGTCGTAATTTCAAGTATCTAAGAAATCGTAATAGTGGGCTTGTTATTTGAGTCAAAGATTTTACACAAGTGCCAAGCGCTGCAGTCAAATATTATCGCTGCGTGTAATTATTACTCGGGAGTTTCATGTCAATAATTTGATAGAATTTTAAATCCCAAATGCACGACTTGGCACGAGAGGGTGTTTTATTGCAAAACATCAGTCACTTCCTGACCGAGGCTTGAGAAAATGCCTCTGAGCACTATGGGACTTAACATCTATGGTCATCAGTCCCCTAGAATTTAGAACTACTTAAACCTAACTAACCTAAGGACATTACACACATCCATTACTGAGGCAGGATTCGAACCTGCGAGAGCCTTGAGAAGAAAACTTTCCCAGGTGTTGGGGGGATTTAAATCATATGCTTCAGACCTATCACTGAAGTTCCATAAACCACTGGCTATTATGAATGAAAATTGTCTATCAGTGTTCGTTGCCTAAATCACTGTCTAAGTAACGTTTAATTCAATTATCTAGTTAAAAGTTCACTTTATTCTAGTAGGTAAAAGTCCTCCGTTCGATAAAGTCAGAAGATCGTATTACTGCATCATAATAGATCGCAATTATTCAATCTCAAAAGCAATCTAAGCGCGCCTACATGTATGAGCATTCAAATGTATGACCTGCTTCGGCTAACTCCCGGAACATAGTGACAATGGATTGAATTATACTTAGTCATTACTCACGATTCCCAAAGAGTATTCTTTGGGATCGTTGGTTCTACTCTGGGAATGTTAATTTATGCTAATTTTGCGATTTATTATGATCTTGTTTTTAAATTTACTGAAGTTTAATCTTTCTTTTGTAGATTGCTAAACTGTCAAGTCTTAGATTCCTGATTGAATTACTTGTTACTGTCCTAATAATAGTGATAAATGGAACGTCGTTCACTTATTCACTTTTCTGGGAATTTGGGACTTGGGGGGAAATTTTTGGGGTATTGGGAGATAATTTTTGATTCTTATTTCTCCGCCGAGGAAGTGGCATTACACACTACAGTACAAAAAGTCAAATAAAAAAAAATTAATTTTTCAGGGGTTCCCATGTCGGGTTCTATTGATAACAGAGATAAGTGGTCAAGTGTTTTGGTTATCCCTCGGCCTATCGACCATTTGTACACTTATGAGAAGAACTGGCATATTGTAACTATCCTACAGTACAGGGTCAAAATTTAAAAGTTAAAAATTTTCTCCAGCCCAGATAAATTGAGCAAAGCACTTGGCTCTTTTTCATTTGGTGTGGTCTTGGTATCTTATAATGTTAATGGACGATTCCCGAGAAAACAACGAAAAAGCACAAATTTTGGGTACGAAAAGTATCGTTTTGGAAAAGGCCTGTTCAAGGCAGATTGTCTAAAGTATTGCTATATGTTCTTAGGGAGATTTTCTGTGGAAACTTCGAAATATTTCTCGATATCATTACCTGTTACCAAGATCCAGAGGTTCAAATTTGTCATACCTATGTATTAAAATATGCACATAATATTTGGTCTGAGGCATAAATGTAGTTTTAGCAGTCGTTGTGGACACATGGTGAAGGTTGTGAGGCCATCACAAGGGTTCTGCGGTCACCAATCCATGTTTTTTGTCAGCAATTTTAACCAAAATATTATTATTAGGTACTCTCTATAATGGGCACTTCATACCTATACAAATATGCACAAAGTGGTTCTGCAGTGACAAAAAATCCGATATGAAAGGTCTTATCATGCCTAAAACATGCCTATAAAGAACTTAAAATAAGTGTCAAAAACTGTGTAAAACTGGAGAGACTGCAAATTCAGTAAAATATTTCTAGTAACTTTTTCACCCATTTATGGTACAAATAATAAAACAGGTACTTTCAATGAATTGCCATTGATACCCAAAGTGTTGAGAAAAACTCAAAGTACTCGATTTCGTACCACCCTTGTGTTACTTGCACTTATTTGTTGTTTGTAACATCTATCAAAGTTTATAAACGTGTTGAGGCACATAAATTAACTGTCAGAAATTTACTAACCTTTTACATTAATTGCATGTGCTGCTGTATCAGGGAAAAGATGGAAAGCAGCAGAAAAATGCTTCTGCTGGAAAACAAAAGGGCAAATATACTCATCCCGAAAAGAATCTGACAGATAAGTAGCGAGAAAGACGCCTCTTTCTGCCATCCCCAACAATACTTTTGACGTTTGGACATATTCGTGAATTTTTGTGCTTAAAGAGAATAGTATAGAAACAATGACAGTGGAAGAGAGAGGTGGGAGGGAAAGAGGCAGAGGACAGTGATGGTGGGACAGAGAGAAAGTGTCAATGAAAGAGAAATGGATGAAAACAAAAGCAATGACAGCCAAAGAGGGAGGAGATGTTGATGGTCAGTGTGTGACATAGATAGTAAATGATATATGCATGAAGACGGAAGAACTGGGAGGAAAAGAGAGAGAAGACAGTGGAACTGAGAAAGAGAGATGAGTGGACACCATATATAGACTTGGGGGGGGGGGGAGGATCTGGAACCTGACTAGACTGGCGACCTTTAACATGTAGGTAGAGGGGAAGGGAGCATTTTGGATACAATTTTTAAGCTTTTGGGTATAGGAGAAAAGGTAAGATGGACCTTTCTCCCCACTCTGCCCCCCTCCCCCCCCCCCCCCCAAGGGTTCTTGTGTTGGCAAGGTATGGTGGGATCAGTGGCAGTGGCAGAGAGAGACAGAAAGAGACAGTCTAAGTAAGAGAGATGACAATAGCAGTGGCATGGCAGAAAACTGATATGATTTACAAACTAACACATTCAGCTTCAGGAGTTACTCAGTAATGAACTACTGTAAAACGTATGTATGATCCACTTAATTTTAGTTTTTAAAATAGTTTAATTTACTTTCACTTCACTTTAAAACAAAAGGCTAAGTATTATACTGAATTGTACATTGACTAGAGGTCTGGTATCAGTAATGCTGTGATATGGAGTTACATGGTGTGCCCACAAAATTCAGTAAATAGACACCAGTGCACTCACATTATAAGTCATGATGAGTGGGAAGCATATTATAACCTGCTTGCTTATAATACTGTCAATGGCACTTTGCGAGCGTTTCCTGCAGGAAATGTTTATATCACAGCATGGAAATCTAGTTGCCATGCCAAATTAAATTCATTTTCCAAGGTTTCCAAATTTGTGAGACGTTGTTGACGCGTAGTTAATGTGAGATAACTTTTAACATGAGCCACAGTGCTGAAAGACCTTTCTACTTCAGCTACAATCACTGGAACAGTAAAAAGATGAATATACAGACACATACATTCTTAAACTAGGTTAAAATTTTAAGCTTGTAAATCTTATACAAGAGTTCAAATGGTTCCTAAACAATATATTCAAAGTTTGAAGTATATGCTGGTTTCAACTGTTTAAGCTCTTCTTCTCAATCTCTTGTGACATTATAACGGTATTCATTGATAGTTAACTTGCATGCCTCAGCGACCTGATCGTCAGTCGCCTTTAAGTATTTCCATAAAACCCAAATTTTTCGTCTAAAATCTTCACTGTTTCTAATCAGGTTTTCAAATTAGAACCTAGGTTTTCGATAAAGCCATAAAACACATTTATCTTTAATAAATCTTATGAATTTACTTACTGAGCGTTTCAACAGCAATGGCAATCTTATCTAAAAGATGCTGCAAATGGTACTGCAGTGTCAACCTGAAAACTCCAACTGGTATCAGATGCGTAATGTAAAAATTTTCAATGCAGTTTCAGAACAAATGGTCTGTTAGTGAAAAAGTTGTAAGGAAATTGAGTCACTCTGAAATAAGAATCAGCTGCATGACAGCTCTCGGTTGCATATACGCCGCATAAGGTTATGACAACAACAGAGAACATTTTGCAAGAGGATTTCACTGAAGAAAATATGTCTGAGCAACTTTGTAAGCATGTCTAATATTACTTCAGTTGTCATAAACTTGACCACGGCATTTGTTGATTGCAGTTGTATGCTTCAAAAGTGTTGATAGTATTAAAAGTGCAACAGTATTACTCGTTTTCTGATTACAATCTATGAATTCCAAACACCATTAATTTGTTTCATATTTATCAATTGTCAGAAGTTGTACAAACAATAATTGAGTAATACTTCTCATTTTTTCTCAGCTCCAAGATGGCACCCTTGGCATGATGGGCACAGGTAGAAATAAATTCATTCTTGTCGAGTCCTCGTCGCCAAATGTTGAGCCCTTGTCGACAGAATTGGGGTCCTGCCCACTTGTCTCAAGTAGGGTGCCTAAAGGATGCTGCATTCTCGGAATGCTATACAAAATTGGAAGCAAATAACATTAATAGTTTTATTTCAATACAGCATACTGACAATACTTCACTTTGTGTTTTTACAAGGGTGTCACAAACAATGGGCGACATGCAAACAAGTAATGTTTTTCGCTATAGACAATAGCCAAACAAGCAATGGATATGGATTACTAATAACTGACATCGTTACACTCTCTGCTAAGCCGTGCTAGTACTCTGTGAATACTGTCCACTAATGTCCGGCAGAGGCTGGCAAGAGCGGCGCTTATGTTCACTTCGGCTAGATGCTGTTCCTCTAGTGGTGATGTCCTGGTCAGCGCACTATTGGCCGACATCGTTTCACTGCCTTCTCTTCTCTTGCGTTCTTCGTCCTCGTTCCGGTGCTTGTGGTTACGCCAGAACAACTCTGATTATCACTTGACAGGCAATGCACTTGTAAATGCTTTCCAGATCTTGTCGGTGTCTGCCCTTGCAAATGTATTTTGCAAGAAATGGGTTATAGCGACTCAAGAGCTCCAATATTGTAAGGAAATTGTCGTTATTGGGATCTCCAGCTTTCTGAGCTCAACCTCTGAAGGACACGCTCCTTCCAACAAGAAATAATGTCACATCAAAACACATGAGAGTACCCTTGTAAGTTGACTATTCTACAGACGAATAAAAGAAGATGATTGCTGGTCTATCTTTTCTTCTGACATCAACGTGATCAGTGTATATCTTTCACGTCATTTCATTTCTTCAGTTTGATGATCTTCCAGGAGAACTATATACAAATAAAAATGATTTATATTGTATTTACTCTTGAATGAAAAATATTTTCTGTATTCTTGTCTTACGGTAAAATCACCTTGCGATGGAATTGGAAGTGCTTTATCTTTCAATGTTGTTGGCAAGCATAGCAAATTATAGAGGTGTTTCACAGCTGTTTCCATGTACATTTATTGGGGAAATGTTTTGGTAGGGTTTTCATCAACATGTAAAGAAAGCGTATTTTCGAATCCAACACTTGCTAATTTTAGTGCACAATGCATAAAAAAATATTGTGTGGTCAATATCAAACATCAAATACAGTTGTATACAACTGGCCTGTATGACTCACACAAATGAAGTGGAAAAAAAGGTAAATTTGTTAAGGTGATGTTATTTTATTAATAATATGATATAAAAATTATTTTACAACATCAGGTTGATTTCTCACAACCTAGCACCCTGGGGGATCCAAACCATTGAGAGACTTGGGCCCCCAATAAGGTTTGGGCCCAGGAGTAGTTACTAGGTACACTGAATGCAGTAGGGGGTAGATTCATGAATGAGTTTTTTGATGAATTAATTTAGTATTTACGTTCCGACTTACTATTTTTATATAGCATCTTTCTGGTTACACTGAATGTAATAGAATTAGTTAAAAATAATTCGATATACAAAATAATACAAAATTTCAGCAAAAATTTTGGCGCCTTTTGAAGGATAGCCCCCTAGGGATATCTTCTGATGCTACCTGCCGGGCGGTGTGGCCGAGCGGTTCTAGGCGCTTCAGTCTGGAACCGCACAATTGCTACGGTCACAGGTTCGAATCCTGCCTCAGGCATGGATGTGTGTGATGTCCTAAGGTTAGTTAGGTTTAAGTAGTTCTAAGTTCTAGGGGACTGATGACCTCAGATGTTTAGTCCCATAGCGCTCAGAGCCATTTGAACCATTTTTCTGATGCTACTCGCTTTGTTTTATTATCCCCAGAGGGTTTTTTTCTTTTTTTATACTGAATGTCGCTGTTGGACTGTGATTGCTAACCGTCGTCCACCCGTATTCTTCTGATGCATCTTTTCCAATTCACATTGGTATGCTCTGGAAGAGCTGCTTCTGGCGCTCGTATTTGTCTTTTTGATGGGCTCGAGCTGTGGATGATGATAGCTAATACAATAGTATTGACCAGTCGAACCAATCCTGTCTGTTCAGCTGTGCACTGCAGGACAAAGAAATCACGTTCACATATCGTACATATAGTTGGTATTTGAAGAATGAAGTGGATTGTAGAATAAACATGAGATATCTGTTAGCGGTTTCCTGAACCAGGGAAATTTGGTTTGATAATGCACCACAGACAGAACTTGCACTGTGTTAAGTCTGTCACAAGTCTCTTTAGGGGTAGGAGCTACTATCTTACCTCGCTAAGCCTTCAGTCTCGAGTCACGCGCTGACTTTTATCTTCCATTGTTGCTGACACTGAGGAAACTGCTAAGTAATTTTAAAAATTCAAAATGCTTCCACAATCTACATGAAAAAGGCTTTTCAAGTTACAAACGCAATTTTTCAATTTAAAAGTTCTCAATTAAAATTCTGTAATGTGCGTCATAAGTGAGGTTCTTTTTACCATAGATAACTATGCATTCTAAAGCATTTGCAGTAATTTTTTCAATAAAAGTCGTCATTAATATCATTGTTGTCTTCTGTGTTGCTACAATAGTCTTTCTACATGTCATGTTAATCACAAATATAGGTTTGTTCGTTACGAAATTGTATGGACTTACGTCAGTGCCTCCATTGAGTACTGTAACTCGTTTGAAAATGAGAAATGCATCAAATACTTTCAGAAAATTATTAGGTGGATTAACTTCGTTTCTGCCTCTTTTCAGGTATATATTCCGTAATGTAATGTGATTGCATAATGAAGAGTCAAGTCACAGATTATTTTTGCGATTTGTTTGAAATGTAACAAACACAAAATGTGGCATACCAAACTCAACAGAGCTATAGAAATGCGTAATATCTAACTCAAAATTTTTCTTACCACTCAATCCAGAAACTACTATAGTTTGCAGTTCACAAAAGATATCGGATTTTTTTAAATTTTTCAATTTATTTTCTCGTTGTTCTAATATATAATTTCGCTCATATTTAATAACTGATGCACAAATTTCCACATTTTCTATTGGAACTCAAAGTAAAAGTTACAGTAAGATCTTCTTCCAATAAATTTTCTTTATGGTTTTTACAGAAACTACTATGCATAATCAGTGGATAAAGCACTTCATGTTTTTTACTTTTTATTTTGCCATTATTAAGTATGTGTCCTTCCATACTTATTTTAGCAGCAACAGATGAAGTTGAATACAATAAAACTGATGAAGAAGTAAAAGGATGTTCAATTCTAGATGAAGTATTGTTTCTTTTCTTTATGCTTAAAAAATCAAATAGCTTAGCCACATAATTATCAATTAAATTTTTATTGTATTTTCGATCATATTTTTGATAATCTGTACCATCAGTTCCAATGTTATTAAAACTCAGGTATTATTAAGCATGGCTAGGATATACCTATCCACCACAAATGTTTATACTACTCTCTGTACCCTCGTTTGGTAAATTTAAATTATTTTTAGATTTCTCATTCACAGCGAATGAACTGAATTGCTAACTGTCTATGTTGTTAATTACTTATTAAAAAATAAATTTTATTAAGAGATTTCTGAAACAACTGTTACACAAGCAGCATTGCAGTGAATCAACTTATCATTTTCATTGCTTGTAGTTGTTTTTAAATCTTGAACAGGATCCAAAATTGGAGTATATACATGTTAATTTAGTTCATGCATTATTGGTACACCAAACACTGCATTTGGCTTGAAGAAGCTATAACATTAGTTTCTCGATGGAACTCATCATTACGCTTTACAAGCATTCCATCAGCCAAATTAAAATTTATATTACTTAATTCGAATGGAATAATTTTAGGAACATCATCACAGTTTTTTATTACTTTCAGTAATCTGACCACTAAATCCAAGTACAGTTCCAATACTACCTCTTAGATATAAAACTTAACATTCCTCTCAATAATAGTTCTATTTAAAATTCCGTCTGCTTTAATGTGAATATTGGAATATTTTATTTGAATGAATTTTTCTAAGTTTTCTGAACTATACCAGACAGCAGGAATTTCGATCGTTGCTCCTTGACAGTAACATTTATTATTGTTTGAGTAATATTTGGAGTTAGAAATGTTGCATAAAAACCAAGTAGTGCTACTTGAGTATAGCAGTCACATATAAGTAGAGTTAACTTTTTTTAGAAGAGATGACATATCATTCAATTGAAATAATATACTCAATTATATTAATAAACATTATTTTAAGTAAATGAAACCTTATTGGGAACAAATGATAAGTATTCCAGAGAAAAATCAAAGAATAAGCATGGTACACATTTACCAGACTCTATTCAATGTGCAATAATAGGACCAAGCGTATGTGGAAAAATAACAGTAATGATCGATAATTATATTATAGTGCCAGGATCGCTGATCTGGAATAAAATCAGTCACTTGAATAGCTATTGTAAATATTTTGATCAATCGAAATACCAAGAATTTATAAAAATGTGCAAAATATTGAAGACAAGCATAACAAGAAGAATGCTACTTTTATTGCAAATAACGATGAAATTATAATGCTAGATAATTTACTTGTAGTATTCGATGACTTTACTCTCGAAAATTAGGATATACTTTGACAATATTTTACTAGAGGTAGACACAAAGGAATACATTGTTTTTATTTAGCTCAAACTTACTCAAAAATATGAAACCAATTAGTCAGAGATAATCTTATGATTTAAAATTACATGATGACACAAAGGTAAATAGGCATGACTAAAATGAAAAATGAGAGCATGTTCAGAAACAAAATATAGAATTTCATAACAACATAACAGTAATGAAAGGTTACTCTTGATTCTCTAGCAACAAGACATTTACAAATAATTTGTTAATGATTTTTCATTAAATATAAAATGTTTACAAAATATGACCCAGAGGTTGTTAAAAAGCCAGACGAAATGCAGCAGTAAAAGAGAAATTAAAGCAGAATCTTAAAAATGGATAAAACAACCCAGAACAAAATATGAAAAATATAAAAAAAGACCAACCAGTTACTGGCGCTATCTAACAAGTGAAACAAGGAATCTAAAGTTTAGATGATAATTTTCTGAGAGCAATTAAAGAAAATAGAAATGTTGAAAAACAAATTGTTCCATATTGTCATCAACATTATTTCGAAATATTTAATTATGTTGGACAGCACAACTATATGTTAAATAATCAGAAATACAAGATTAGTTGAATTAATATGGAGAAGAAATTCAAGATAAAACAATTAAAAATGAAGAAGAAGGATCAAATAATGAAAAGATAAACATAAGTGAAAGAATGTCACAATTTATCAACAAAATTCATGATACAGTTTCTAGATTAAGACCTGTTGATAGTATTGAATACATTGGTAAATTACCTGTAAAATTTGATGGGGATAAATGAATTATTGCTCGAACAGTCCACGGGTATACTGCTGGTTCATAGTATCCAAAGGGAACAAAATTTCGGCGATCAGACATGTCGCTATCGTCAGGTGCGTTGACGAACTGAGCTCCTGAGGGCGGGCGGCCGATTTAAATCCCCTCCCCTCACAGGCCGCTCTCTTCGCCGTCCGCGCCTGCGCGCCGGCGGTCGCGAATATGGTGTCGGAATCTGTCGTAGTGTCGATGTGCTTGCTACATCCGCCTTGGTCGCCAGTTCATACTTTTGCTGAGAGTCTTCTTAATTACATTCAATACTGGGTCCCAAGCCTTGCTGAGATCGTAGCTGCGAGAATGGAAGAATAATTTAAAACTTATTAAATTCTTAATCTACATAAATGGGTTGATTCTTGTGAAAAACATTCAGGGATAAATGCAGTCCAAAGTCTGCTTCATCTGTTACAAAAAAACCAAGAAATTTACGAATATATTATGGAAATATTTATAATAAAGAATTGCAAGAACTGATAAGGAAATATGATTTTACTTATTTTTCATCTTTTTGTGAGTCAAAAGCATCTGTTGTTGAAAAATTTAATAGAACACTTAAAGGAAAGAAAAGAAATGGAAGATATTTAATCATCACAGAAATTACAAATGGGTTGATTTAGTGAAAAATCTATTTGATAAATACAACAACAAAAAGCATTCAATAGTAATACTCTAGGCAGAAGATGGAATCAAAGAAAATGAAAAAATAAAATAAATATGAAATAGGCAATAATGTAAAATCAAGTAACTTAAAAGGTATCTTCGTGAAAGAATATACTGCCAAAAGGTCAACAGAAGTTTTTAAAATGCAGATGTTATTGATTCAAATTCAGTCCATTATAAAATGTTACATATCGAAGGAGGTTTCTATGAAAACTGACTACAAAAACAAATTATCCAGATATCTACCTTGTTGAGAAAGAAGGGTGATAATATATGTGGGAAATAATTTTGGATTTGATAAGAGTTGGTTAAATATGAGTAATGTAATTTTATAAAAATCTGTTTGACAAGTGTATTTTGATGCTTTAAAGATTGTACTAAATTTCAGGTGCTTGACAGCAAGAGAATCTGTATTTAATAATCGTTTTTCTGTCTGCTGACTTCCCATAAGAAAATGGTTATAATCTGACGGTTTTTTGTTTTCCAGGCTCGACACTCAGCAAACCTTATAATTCTATAATGAAAAAGCATAAAAGTACTAAATTTTTAGAGTCTGTGTCCTTTTATTTTACTAAAAAAGTTGAATTTTTGTGAGGGTACCAAACAGGTACCAAACTAATCTAAAAGTGTTGCATCATCTAGTTTAAACTCATCTAATTTTTTAAGGCTTACCCCTTCTTGTAACACTAATTTTATTAATTCTGCATTTTGAATGCTGTTACTACCATTAATACAACAACAGCCACGGATTTTATATTCTTTTGCTATTTGTTTTTATTCGACAACTTTCTTGCTCTCTAAATCCTTTCAAAATGGTTTTTCTAACACTAATTTATAGTTTTTTGTTAAATCTATTGAGAGGTTTCATGTATAATTTTGAATGTGTATTTTTGGTATCTGAATCGATTGTGAGCAAGCAGCGATGTTGTAAGCTATATTGCAGAAGTTCAGCTAACGTCTTTCAGCTGCATGACGGCGCAGTGGGGCAGACAATGTTTAGCTCTGGTAGCAAGTGGAGTCGAAATACAACTGTGTTAGAGTTAAGTTGGTAATTTTAAGCAGTGTTTGTGAGGAAGCTATGGCGACATCATGATTCAAGTTAAAATTTATCTTTTGTTCAATCAACATAATTACAAAAGTGGTATGTGAAGGAAAAAATCTAATGGAATGTCACATAAATACACTAATAATTTTAATTTTATTCACGATTGCTGCACCATTCGAAGGAACTTGGTTTTTGTACTGAAAGTTGTTAGATATGATAGATAGGAAAGTATAATCTCGGGATGTTGAAAATTTCTTTAAATTTAAAACCCACCTTGAGCAATTTTTCTCAATATATAAAAAACAGCGTGTTGTCATTTATGTGCATATTTCGTCTTCTTACCAACCTTACTCTTACAATCCTTGTTGATCGATTAATCAACCAAGCGTGTTTGATATGCAATTAACAGAGAACTCATTGCACCTCTTGAGTGTCTCTGTGTAGATACAATAAATTTCAGCTTTAGCATAGCAGCGTGCAAGACAGAGTAGTACTGCAATTTGTTATCCAGATTTGCACAGATTAGCAGTAAGGAGGGGATATTATGTTTATTTTATTTACTCAATCAAGGCCAACTTATGTTATTCAGAGCGTGTTTGTGATCAAATTTTGCAAAACCAGTGACTCTAGGTTAAATGTCCAAGTTAATTATTCAGGCAGTTTACACTGTCCAAAATCGTTGCAGTCAGAATGCTAACTTTTACGGTATGATAGACTACCTATTTCATTATGACAATTACTTACTTTTACAGTGCAGCTTTACTTTCGCATTACGACAGTTGATTTACTATCACAGCTCAGGCTTGCAACCAGAAACATTAGTACTTCTGTCTACATTTTTGATTATTCAGTTAACTTTCACTATTCGCTTCCTCTCCAACAGATATAGTGTTTTTCTATCTTTAAAATTTTTGCAATTGCACAGGGTTGTTTTACACTCATGCTTTATTTCCATATCTTTACGATATACGACTTTTTTTCGAATTTATGTGGTTGTGTTACACTTTACAACTACCATCTATTAAATTTTGCGTACATCTGTACGATTAATCTCTTATGAATAAATCTTTTGTTCTTTCATGCAGTTCTAAATATTCCTTCTTTAAAAGTTCTTTATTCTGTACTTTGGAGATGTTGTTGTAAATATAAGTTATTATTACCTATTTATATTATAAAATTTTATTAAAAAGTTGAATTTTTGTGCGATGGATGGAAAGATGAGTACTTTTATTTTATTAAGACATTTGAATTTTTGTGAGAGCTATGAATACCCAGTAAATTTATTAATAAAAGTTCAATTTTTTGCATTGTGACTGAATGGTGGAGGCTTATTTAGAATGCGAAAATTACAACTCATTCTGATGAAGATTAATTATGTCGTTAGTTAAATTTTCAAGTTAATAGCCATCCAAGATAATAAAATAACTGTATTGGTAAACAGTTCTTCAAATTTCTTTTATTTTGTCATACAGATTTCTTGAGTGAGGATTGTAACTAAGTCTTAACATTTAGGATGTATATCTTCAGTTCTATACAACTGTTTTTGTAAAATTTTCCATTGAGTCCTAATGACATAATAATTATATTCAAATCCATTGTCAAATAATTTTAAAAGAAGAAAGATTGGTCTTAAACTGTGATGAATAGTTTGAGGAATAACACAAGGTAATAATGCATTTATTTCTCTTTTTCTTTCGTTTAATGTCTCTAAAGCCATATTACCTGTTTCTGTCAAATATTCTATTCGTTTTTTTCTCAATTCATTTATTTACTGTATTCATTCTATTTAGTTTGTTTTCTTATATTCACCATGTTTTCGAATTGGAGGTAAAACTTTTTCATAAAAGCAATCTTTGAAATTTTGTGCAAAAGTCATCATGGAGCTCATAACTAAAGAATATAGACCAGGTTAATTGATAAATTTTGTTGGTTTTTGGACATATTTAGGTAATACCATTTCAGTGCTACTGAAATTTGCATTATAACAATGTTTTTCTTTAACATTGTTTTTAATTGCATTCCCAGGATGTTTATGTCCTAAAAGATCAGCAACTTGATCTGCATAAAAACCAAGGATTATTCTGATCATCAGTCATGTTAAACACCTCCTTATTGTTATATCTATGCTTGTTATTGACGTGGTCTGTGATCGACTCCATTGATATAGAAAATAAATATATCTTATAAAAGAAAGTTTATTACATTTTATATTTCTTCTTCTCCTTCTTCTTCTTCCATCATACATTATACTTTCCCTCAGATTGTTGCAGCTACATCTGGTCCTTCTGTAGTTTTGCATGTCTTCCAACTCATTTTAAATTTTATTTGTAAATACTTTTAAATATAAATGGTTACATTACGAATGAAATGACCTGCATTTTCATTCTGTCTGACTGAATATTGTCCTGATGAAGATGTCGTTTCTGAATTCATAAGTCAAGTAACTGATGAAATGTGAACTATTTATATAATCTAAATGGAGAAAAAGTTCGTATTGTTTATGAATATTACAAGAGACAATTAACTTGTTCGACCTACCTCAACAATTTTAGTTAAACTAATAAAAATTGTCTTAATAAATGGAAGTCTAGAAGTGTAAAAAATGTGATATAGAGAAGTCGATCAATAACTTTTACTCAAGTAAATATACAAAGGATAGGCATATCCATATTTATAAAGAATGTTACAAAAATCATCAGAAAAGTATGTATAATAATAAATAAGTCCTTTATGTATGTTAAAAAGATGTTTCAGCCGACTATTAGAAGAATCATTTAGAAGTAGTTTCCAATGATGAATATTCTAAACTACTGAAAAATAATGATGACTGTGATAATTCAACCAAGAAATGTTTAAATTGTCAAGAAGTTAAGGATTTTGATAGTTTTTCCTTAAATCCTACATCTAGAGACTAAAACTCTCTAGCAAACTAAAATTTGTTCTCAAGGAATGTTATAAACAAAGATGAATAAAAAAGCCCAATGTTACTCATTTTTCATAAGTCTAATTTTTTCCCCTTTCATAAATAGAAGACTAAATTGGAGCAATTCATAGTTAGTCAGCTTTGTGATATAATTTATCTAATTATACCAGATTAAGAAAGGATAGACTAATTAATTCAATTACTTCAGATAATTTTCACATCCTACAAGAAATATCGATCATTTGAAAGTATCAGGGGTCAAAGCTAGAGTTAAAAATCTCGGTATTACAGGATACAGTAAGTTAAACAGGTCGCCATTAATTAATTTAATTGTTTTACAATATATTCCTTTTTATCGAGAATTATTCCGAAAGACTAGATCGAAACTGAAACGTGTGTCAAATATGAAGTATTTTTACAGAGTTGAAGATGACGTCTTCGAAAAATTGAGACCAAAAAAAAATAGTAAGTCTTGATCTAATTTATGCATTTAGTTGAAATCTATTTGAACAAGAAAGAGAGAGCAAATAGCTGAAGAATGTTTTATTTGGTGTTAACCCTTTGACTGCTGGGGATGTGTTAGCCCATCATGCCTCGCTGTTCCCCTGGCACACTTGACATGTATAAGCGCGGCCCTTGGGTCTTCCCTACAGTGCGAAGGACATGTTGACACTTACTGCACCCCGGCCTTTCCACCGCTAGGGACGAGTTTAGACACGCTGAGTCACAGCTACCTGAGCGCTACCGACGGGTAAACACTTGGAGCTGGCTTTCCACCCTGCTCTCCCAGTAGCTGTTTAGTGGTCTGACTGTATAGTTTGAGAGTGCGTATATGGTTGTTGCTCTGTTCCCTTATTGCAGAATTCCACTTCGATTTCTGTGTTTTCGTCAGTTACTTGTTTTCTGCATGAGATACGTTACATCGCCATGGTTGCACAGATAAAGAAATCCTGGATATGCTCACTAAGAGCGACAATGAGTGTGAATTATCGGACTTTGCTAGCAGTGTTGAGTCTTCAACAGACTCTCGAAGCTGAAGCCCTCAGTCCTTTACAACAGAAGGGAGATCAAGAATAAAAGTCAGCAGTTCCTCTGAATCCGAGGAATCAGAAAGTGACATTGAAACCGTTCGGAAAAGAGCGCCCTTAAGTGACACATTTGACTGGAAAGAAACCGATTTCCAGCCGTTAAATTATTACTTCGACTGGAGTTCAGGACGCAAATGTCAATTACATACTGACCCAAGCATTCTTTCAATTTTTGTGATATTTATGTCTCAAGAACTGTTGAAATTTATTGCAGATGAAACAAATCTTTTTTATGTTTACACCAGAGAAAATACTACAGAATCCGCGAATTCGCGACGGTCAAAGTAGAGAGAAACTGGATTTGAGGAAATGTATTGTTTTGTTGCTATTTGCCTTCTAATGGCACAAGTTAAGAAGATAAAATTAAGTGATTATTGTTCCAGAGGTACTCTTTTGAACACACCAGTGTTCTGCAAAATTATGTCCCGAGACTGTTTTTGTCTACCTCTGAGAATGTTACATTTCAGTGATAACTATGCAAGTACTGGAGGTGACAGTCTATTTAAAATTCGTACGATTGTTGACGAAGTTATTAAGACGTTTCGTAATTCATTTCGCCCACATCACAAGCTTTGTATAGATGAAACTCCCTTGCTGTTCAAAGGACGATTATCTTTTAAGCAATTTATTCCAACCAAATGAAGTAGATTGGGGATAAAGACATTTTTACTGTGTGACTGTCAATAGTTTTTGGATTTTATTGTATATTCAGGTGCAACAACAGAAATTGTATTCCACAATTTGGGAAAAAGTGGCGATGTAGTGGCAACTCTTATGGGAGCATATTTGGAACAGTGTCATATACTGTTCGTCGATAGTTGGTACTCCAGCTCGGACCTGTTCCTCTGGCTTCACAACCATGGAACAGCTGCATGTGGCACTGTTCGTAAGAATAGGCGCAACATGCCAAAACTGCAGAAGACATTAAAACGAGGAGAAACTAAGTTTATGTCCACTGACAAGGTCCTTGCTAACAAGTGGTGCGATAAGAGAGAAGTGTGCATATTGACCACCAATCACACAACACAAATAGTTGAAACAGAGAAGACTGACAGAAATACTGGCGAAAAAAAAGGAAACCGCAATGTGTTGTAGATTACAATTCGAGTATGGGTACAGTTGACCATTGTGACATGTTACTGAGCTCAATGTGATCAGTGCAGAGGTATGGTTACAGTTGACTATTGTGACATGTTACTGAGCTCAGTGTGGTCAGTGCAGACGACTGTAAAATGGTACAAGAAATATTTTTTCCACATTCTCGATTTGTGCATTCTAAATGTTCATGCTCTCCCCCGGTCAGTAACAGGGCGAAAAATAGCACTCGCAGAGTTTCACCTTTCTCTCATAAGGGAAATTGTGGAAAAATATGCTACAGAACGGAAAAAAGCTGGTAGGGGAAGGCGCTACGATGGCGAGAATCCTGTGCGATTCACAGGAAGACATTTTCCAGTTGTTATCGTGAGTAAACATTCGCAGAAAAATACACTAACGTGCAGATGCGTGCTCTGTACGAAACAGAAAGTGCGCCAGGAAACTAGATACCAATGCAAAACTTGCAATGACCCATTATGTGTTGTACCCTGCTTTGAGACTTAAGATACAAAGAAGCATTACTAGTGATTGGGAACTAAATCTGAGAAAACTTATTGACACTTCTGCATGAATTATTGAAAAATGGCAAAAATGTAAAAAAAATATAAATCTATTTTTAACTTTGCCAGTGCTGGTCCAAAGCCAAAATCGACAAGAGGGATGTGAAATAGATACAACAAGTATAAAATTATTCAAATAGAGCCTGACTTCTTCAATTGTAGGAGTTTACTGGCAAATGAACGGACTTGGTGATTGAGATGGCGCAATATCTGTACTGTGGCAAATGTAATTACACCGAGTTCATTGCGCCAGTTTAACAAAACCCATATATTAATCTTCATACAATACTTTCAAATTATTAACAAGTAACATGGACAGTTATATTCTTGTACCGATAGTAGTACAAATATAGATCACATTAGGTCTAACTGTACAAAACGAGAAACAACATGCCAAAGTTAAAACTCTGTTCTCAGTGCGATTTTTCTTGCTACTTTGTCTCTGTTGTTAGCCAATATTGGAAATTAAACTCATTGTTCTGGGGAGTGTTGGGGGCTTAAAATTTGTTGCTCGAATGAGACTGGCTTTGAAGCATTAATAGAAAACGGTATTTGTAAAACAAGTATCGAATACACCCTGCTTTTATCTTTTCAAAAAAATCAACATATTTGCGACTAATTTCTAGATTGTTGAAAAACGGTAGGGGAATAAAATTTTTTATTCCTTGTCGTGCTGTCGATCTATTACACTCTAAATTACATTTTCATAATGCATTCACTCTACTAAATGTGCGAATCCGAAGTTTACATTGTTTTCGGGCCTGATTTTCTCTCCCAACTTTCATTCCAGTTATGAGATGCAAGAAGCCAAACTTCGAAATTTTTTTGGGCGCCTATTTTTTGGCTGGTTTACCTACTATTTTCTAGCTCCATATGGCTTGTAAAATTCTTTTCATTATTATTCTTAAGAGAACGAATGAAGTTGTACAAGATGGCTGAATTTGATTTCTTTACAAAAACTATTGCCCAAGATATTACAGCCCAAAGTCGCCAAAAATTCACACTGGCTCTGGGCGAGTCGTAATCAGCTGAGAAGTATTCAGCACAAGGCGGGTTGGGCAGCGCGGATCGCTCCAGTCCCGGTGGTGGCTCCAAGGGACAGGCAGGCAATGCAGGTAGCTGGATAGCGCCGCAGACAGCGGCGCCTCAGTGCGCCAAACAGGTTATGCGCCTTCAGCAGTCAAAGGGTTAAAGAAATGGGATCTAGATTTAATGAAAATCTTCAAGCTTTGTCTGTTGACTATATTTTTTTTAAAATTAGAGACCATAACTGCTGTACTATGAATGTCATGTATTACATAGTTCATATAGACACAGCCATACGGCCAACCAATGTGTTCTCAGCAAAGCCTACCTTCTTTATACAGTAATCTTGAATGAACTGTGACGGGAACCTGAACAAAAAGTGCCTGACATACATGTATTAAAACTCTAAAATAGTGGTATGTAATCTATTGTAACGAATTGTTAATTTTTGTACTATCTCCTGATTATGTACTTCATGTATTTTTAAACATTGATAATAGTTATTTACACGCCAAAATCTAGATGGCTATAAAATGTTTTTAACGATGACAGTACTGGTAAACTCGATACAGCTATCGAGTAAGCAGAATATATAATGAAATCACTTAACTGTGTGCTACAAGTAGCTAAAAAAAATAACTAACTTCAAAAAAGGAGATGAGTTGAATATAAAAATTTCAAATGCATTATCCAATATCTACAGGATATAAAGCATCAAATAATACTAAACAATCTGTTCATGTTTTGTGTAATAAACATACAGATACATTAACATCTGATGAATCTACTGATGTAGCAAATACTTCATTTAATATTCAAATGTTGGAAATTCCAAGAGGTGGTAAAGGAAATAATATAATAAATTTAAATGATGATAAAAGAACCAAAACATAGATTACTAGAATTAAAAATGTTGATAATCTGTGTTGTCTTGAGCAGTAATAGTTGCATTAACATGTCACACACAAATTTTATCTTAGGCAAACAACTAAATTAAGAAAATTAGTGAAGGAGATAATTACAAATCACAAAAACAGCTAACAACAATTTTATGTAATCAGTTAGGTGGATGCAACGAAGAAGGATTTACTGTAGACACTGTTAAAAAAAGTTGAAAAATTATTTGATATTCTGATAAATGTTGTTTATACTGAAAATCTCAATTCAGTTATACCTATCATGCTCCTGACAAGGAAATAGAATTGTATTTGTATAAAATCTTATGATAGAATCAACAGTATGACAGTATTTTTAGAGTCATCATATTTTTGTAATAAAAGTAAAAAACTGTTTAAAAACAAGGAGAAAAATGAATGTAAAGTGGAAGTGAAGACGTGTAAATTACGCAAAGGATCTGAATGCAATACTGCAGAAATAAGATATATTGTGAAAACGGTAATAGATATTGTTATAATGAAGATTGTTTAAACAGTCACCAAGTAGTTTGTGATACAGCTTATAAATAAGAAGAAAGTAGAAAGATTTGTTTAAGATTGGAAGAATGTAAGTGCAGTGTTGAAAAACGTGAAAACTGTAAACAAGAAGATTACAAAAACGTGGAATGTGTGAAAGAAAAATTGAACAATGTAATGTCAAAAATTTTCCAAAATGTAGGAAAATGGTTCATATTTTAATGACAAATATAACAATTATTGTGTTTTTTAATGTTGTGATTGCCATAATATAATGAAACATAACAAATTCATGTGTTGTGAAAAAGGAAAACGAAAGAAATCTCATTGTACCTATTCTGAAGAAATACATATTTTATTGATTATGAAGCTCAACAAGAAACATGAACACATCTTCCAAATCTCTTAATTGTTCACAATTTTAATTGGACTACTGTTTATAGATTTAAGACAAATGAGGAATTCTGTAATAGTTTGATACCTAAAGAAAAGAAAAATTACACATTCACAGCTCATTATGCTCAAAGTTATGATTCACAATTCATTCTGAAGTTTTGTTGTTACAGCTCGAACAGTTAGGTCTAAAAATTATAGTACCAATTTTGTACACACATCACTTATTTGTTTCCCAAAAAATCTGATTTGAAGGAATTGAAGAGTGGATATTTGCCACATTTATTCAATACAGATAAAATGAAAATTACATAGATCCGATTCCTGACATCAAATGTTATTGTGCTGACACTATGAAATGACATACTGAAAATGTTAAAGAAAATTATGCATCCAATATGAAAAAATTTGTTGAATATTGTAATTCTGATGTAGATATTTTGAGAAGGGGTTGTTTAGAACTGAGGAAACAATTTCTAGAAATAGTTAATATTGATCCATTCTGTTATTTAACAGTTGCTGGAGTTTGTGTGGCTACTTACAGACCCAAATATTTACCTGAAAATTGCTGTATTGGATAAAGAACAAAAAGAAATTTATAGTAAAGACTCTGTAGGCTGATTAAATAGTTTAAACAAGTATCTGGCAACATTTGCATATGAATTTATACCCTATCAACACGGTTAACGATGGTAGCTGTGATGTAGGAGCAGGCTGGCTGTCTTGTGTGCCATTGAT
This sequence comes from Schistocerca americana, assembly GCF_021461395.2. Lineage (NCBI taxonomy): Eukaryota > Metazoa > Arthropoda > Insecta > Orthoptera > Acrididae > Schistocerca > Schistocerca americana. The sequence goes on along the minus strand of NC_060120.1, from coordinate 825,947,360 downwards.
GGCACACACAAAACTAACTGTAGATTACTTGTCATTTGTTGTAGTTTGGCACTGTAATTAAAATTAAGATTTTTGTCCCATTCCACCTACAATCCATGCAGTCTAAAATTTACGAGAAGTTGGGTCAGCTGCACTTTATGGAATGGTTTTCTCTCTGTCTCAGATCCTGACCCAGATTAGGCATAAGTATTTCATGTTTGTATGTTGGCAAATGATGTCGCAACCAGCTGGGAGCAAACTGCAGATGTGCATGTTATCTGTACTGGCTTCTGATCTGATACTGTTGGCTGAGTCAAATCCAGTGACGTTTGTGACATCGACATCTGTTTCCCATGTATGCTTCTATAATTCCAGTTTTTCTGTTGGTAGAAGAGATACTGTTTACGCGTAAGGTAGATAAACAATATGCCTATGTATTCATGATTCTCGCCTAAGCAGACATGTCCGGAGACCAGGGAATCTTTGGGTCATATTGCAAATTTCGCAGTAAAAATTTATTTTCATTTTGCAGTTCAGCTGTCAAGTGCCTTTTCAGAGGTGCATTCATCTCGGTATTGTTTTTACTGACATTGGAAGATCTCCAGTTTGTTTTTGTACTAGATTTCCTGATTTTTAGTTGTTTTCTGACCTTGTCTTTGGAAGTAACCTCTTGTGAAGCCAGGACTCGTTTAAATCTTGACTGTCTCTGATGTGTATATGGATGAGAGAAAGGCATAGCTTGGTAGCTTGTTACAGATTGCCTAATTGTTTTGTTACTTATGTACTGGCAGGATTTAACCCTTTTGAATTTATGTAGTTATCAGAAATTCATCATCATGTGGTGATTTCATGTCCACCTCATCAAAGTAGGTTTCTTCTGTCCAATACTGAAATTCTGCCAGATATGACTGTGGCTGCAAATGGACTGAAGGTTGTTGTTTCAGTGACTATTTTGCCTGTCTACTAAATGGTTCAACTGTGGATGTGGTGGGTGTCCTTAATCTCCATGTGTGTCTTTGTGCTAGGTCTGTGATCTTTTGTTCTAATGTGTCAATAGCCAGTTTCACTAGTTGGACAGAATTGGTATTTACAGCAGCATATGTTGGATCTGTTATCATTTTGTGGGCGTCTTCCATGCTTCTGCTTCAGTGGTCTATGAATATGACTACATTGCTTCCGTAAATGACTAGCTTGTCCACATATGGCACACATTTTGGGATTACCTTCATATATGACCAAGGCCCAAAAATCTTTCACAATTATTATAAATGAGATGTGCTTTCTAAATCAATACAGACCTCTGGAACACTGTCAAAAACATTTAAGTGAATGTTAATTTTTCACTTCTCTTGTTTGATTTTGAACCCCCACCACAATTCATCAATGCTGACTGAATGTATCCATCAAGCATTTCAAAGGGAACGTTATGTGCCTTTATAGTGTGTTATCTCAATCCAGCCAATGATTTTGAGACCTCGATAATTTCACCTGAGGGGGTCACAAATCAGCCTTCACATTAATCTTGTCCATGCATCGTTGGAATGTTAGTTCTGATGTGAATTAACAAAAATTGCGTTCTGAAGTAAATCAAACTGAAATCTGAATATTTTTGAATGTAAACCTAGTTTCACAGTGACTCAGCCATCAATCTCGTCTATCTGTGGTTTGGCGCAAACCTGATCATATTCTTCTGAAGTACTTGTATGCTCACTATGTGCTCAGCAGGCTTTTATTTACAGTTGCTGTCGTCAAAAGACCTAGCCTGAGTACTCTCTTGCAGTGTGTGTATTGGTACATAGGAAAAGTCAAGGATAACTTCTGTAAGCACCCGCAGAAGATGGATTTTGCTACGCCGGAAGGCGAAAATAAATGATAAAGACCTCACTCAATTTTTTGTCACCTTATGTCTTGAGTTCTCGTGGAGAAAGGACATGTTTATATATGAGATGCGTGTAGTAGCTTTCACGGTATCTGAATAATAATTTCTCTCAGTGCAAAAATATGAAGCATATTTATTTTCTTCCATACACTACGAAAATGTCATGTCACATCTGGTGCCTGTATATGAGGAAAAAGTCCGATAAATGAAAATTACATTACCTACACGGTCAAGAATGAGAAGTTTTGCGCCGTCGGAAGAAGAAGCACTAACCAGAAGTGTGTAGATCTCGACAACATGGACGTAAGTTCAGCTTAATACGGACTCAGAGGAGAGAAGATATAAAGTTACAGAATTTGGCCATTAATTGAAAAACAAAATAATTGACTTCTGGTTACAAAAAAATTAACTTCCTTATTTAGGTATTTTGATTATTACTAAAAAAACATTTGCACATGTGTTTGTCTTTCCTGACCACTGCTGCACCACTAGGCCGTAAGCAAGGCATATCCTCGCATGACAACCACTGCAGGTAAACACACGACACCACACATAGTGTGATATTGATACGTCCATCCCTGATGAATTGAATACTTGATGACAGGCTGACCTATAGCGTAGCCCAAGGTCTAGGTTCATGATGTGCAAATAAAAATAGTGGAAAGTACTGATTTTACAGTTAAAGGTTGACATTGGGAACAGTATCAATGGAATATTTGAAAGTACAGACAAAAGTTTAACTGCGCATTGTACTGTAGGAAAAAAATATCTGTCCTGTGAATACATTTGTTAAACATATGGTAAAAGTTACATAGCAGACAATAGATTGCAGTTTTAATTGTTTATGTACGATATATGTCTGCAATCCCTGTCAAAATATTCGTTGGAGCCATATCCGTTTGTTTTCTGAAATTACCCTGCAGTTTCAGCTTTTATGATGAAAAGTGTGTTTAAATATGTCAAGAAAATTCCAGGCTACACTATAGGTCTATCTATTAGCACAACCGTTTTTGGCATTCATATTCCTTGTCTGCATCAATTCTCAACCAAATTGTGGCGATCAGCTGATTGCACTGCAGAAAGAGCGATCTCCGCAGTCGCCAAAGAGTACAACATTTTTCTCAGAGCAAATTAGTTTCTTGGTTCACTTCTTCGACCATAAGTCTGTAATACATCCACATTGTGAGACACAAGGTTCTTAGAACGAATTACGGACGTAGTTCAACAAAGTGCTTTTTTTCCCTTTATTGTATTTCAATTCCCCATCGGGGCAGGCTGGCAGCAGCATATGCGCTGCTCTTCAGCTGAAAGACATAGAACAAACAATAGAAGACATTTAAAAATAACAAAGGAGAGAATATGGTGAACATAGATAAAAAAAAGGGGAACATCATGGAAGGCAATAGACAAAAAAAAACGGGGTGACCGTAAAATGGAGATAAAAAACTGTTAAAACTTTAAAAGTAGCACACACAAAAAGCCACACACTGCGACAATTAAAAGAACACAAGGCACAGTATGACTGGAGCATAAAAGGTATCGACGGATGGTGTAGCACATAACAAACACTGAAGGCGAACCTCAAGGCAGTACACCATTAAAATCACACCTCTTGACGCACAGGAGAAACAGCACTAAACACAACACTGATGGGGCACACTGACGACGATCAAAACAGAGGATCTGCCAGGCGCAAGGAGATGAGGCAGACCGGAAGAAGGGAGGGAGGGGAAGAGATGGGGGAGATGAGCTGGAGGCGTGTTGAAGAGGGCCAGGTAGGGAGGGATGTGGGAAGGAAAGAGGCAAGTATGGGGTGCAGGGTCTCAGGGGGGGGGGGGAGGAAGGAGGAAAATCCGCTCTGGGAGAAGGAGGGTAGAGGAAAAAAGGGGGCCCTGTCGAGGGAGGGGGAACAAGGTCAAGTTATAGTTTGAAGGAAGGGTAGATGTCATGGCGAAGTTCGTCATCTGGGAGGGGGAGGCGTTGGAAATTGCCGTGATGAAGGAGATGGAGGGTGTGCAGGTGGAGAGAGGGAGGGATACAGCGATAGAGGCGCGGCAACGGGCGGGGGGTGGAGAGGAAGGAGGAAACCAGAGGGTGGGGGGGATCAAGCCGGCGGACAGTGTAAAGGATGCGGAGATGTTGGAGGAACAGGAGGAGGTGGGGGAAGGGGATCAGTTCATACAGGAGCCATGTGGGGGAAGGAAGGCGGATACGGAAGGCAAGGTGGAGCGCATGGCGTTCAAGGATTTGGAGGGCCTTGTAAAAGCGGGTGGGGGCGGAGATCCAAGCAACGCTGGCATAACAGAGGATAGGACGGATGAGGGATTTGTAGGTGTGGAGGATGGTAGAAGGATGCAATCCCCATGTCCAGCCAGACAGGAGTTTCAGAAAGCGGAAGCGGGAATGGGCTTTCTGCTGGACGGTCTGGAGATGAGGGGTCCAGGTGAGGTGTCGGTCGAGGGTGAGGCCAAGGTATTTCAGGGTGGGGGTGAGCTGGATGGGACGACCATAAAGGGTGAGGTAAAAATCATGGAGGCGAAAGGAGCGAGTGGTGCGGCCTATGATGATTTCCTGGGTTTTGGAGGGGTTGAGACGGAGGAACCACTGGTTACACCAAGTGGTGAACTGGTTAAGGTGGGTTTGGAGGGTACGTTGAGACCGTTGAAGGGTAGGATAGAGAGCCAGGAAGGCAGTTTCATCAGCATACTGGAGAAGGTGGACTGGTGGGGGTGGCTTGGGCATATCAGCTGTATACAAGAGATAAAGGAGAGGGGAGAGGACAGAACCCTGGGGGACGCCAGCCGTGGGATAAAAGATACGGGAGTTGGTGTTGTGGAGGGTGACATAGGAAGGACAGTGCGAGAGGAAGGAAGCGACCAGATGGACAAAATTGATAGGCAGGGCGTAGGTTTGGAGTTTAAAGAGGAGACCAGGATGCCATACACGGTCATAGGCATTTTGGAGGTCAAGGGAAACAAAAATGGCGGAGCGACGGGAGTTGAGCTGGAGGGACAGAAGGTGAACACGGTTGAGGAGTTGGTCTTCAGGAGAGAAGGATGGTCGGAAGCCACACTGGGTAAGGGGGAGGAGGTGGTGTTGAGCAAGGTGCTGATGGATACGGTGGGAGAGGATGGATTCAAGGACCTTACTGAAGACAGAGGTGAGGCAGATGGGACGATAGGAAGAGGTGGTAGAAGGGGTTTGTTGGGTTTGAGGAATAAGAGGACGTGGGAGGTCTTCCACAGGTCAGGGTGGAAGCCAGTAGAGAGGATGACATTATAGAGATGGGCGAGGACAGTCAGGAAGGAATAGGGGCTTTCTCGAAGGTGAGAGTAGGTGACACAGTCGTGACCAGGGGCCATGTTGCATTTGGACCGGAGGATAAGTTTAATGTCTTGTGCTGTGATGGGAGTGTTTATGTTGGAGGGGGGCAACTGCCCCAAGTACTGGAGACTAGGAGCAAGTGGAGCGACCGAGGTATCGGCACGTTCCATGACGGTGGGGAAAAGAGAATAATCAAAGTGGGGATCATTGGGGATGGAGAAGACCTCGGAAAGGTGGGAAGCGAAGTGGTTGGCCTTACTGAGGTTGTCAGGAAGGGGGCCATCGTTATGGAGAAGGGGGTAGTGGGGAGCGGAAAGGGAACCAGTAAGGCGATGGAAGGCAGACCAGTACTTGGAGGAGTTGATAGGGAGAGTGGCGTTGAGTCGTGTGCAGGTCTGGCGCCAGTCTCGGCGTTTCGCTGCTGTAATAAGGTTCCGTACATGTCGCTGTATTTGGCGGTGGCGTTGAAGTGTATCCCGGTCACGAGTGCGCAGGAAGGAGCGATAGAGGCGGCGGGATTCACGGAGGAGGAGGACAGCCTGCGGAGGGAGAGTGGGACGGTATGGGTGGATGGTTTTAGTAGGAACATGGGCCTCCATGGCGTCAGTAATTACCTTCTGAAGGAAGGACGAGGCGTGGATGATGTCGTCAGGATGGCGATAGGTAAGAGGGTGGCTTTCGACCTGGGTGGAGATGGAGTCCCAGTAGGCATCCCAGTTGGCACGGTGATAGTCATGGACGACCTTGGGAGGGGGTGCATGGTGCGGAGCCGGAGGGGGGTGGTGAGCAGACGTTATGGTGAGAAGGACAGGGAGGTGATTGCTACCTGTGGGGTCAAGGACGGCGACAGTGATATGCCCAAGGAGGTTGGCAGAGGCAATGACAACATTGGGGGTGGTGTCACTTTCGGGTCGGGTGTGCTGGGGAAGGGGAACAAGGTCACCTTGGATTGTGGAGAGGAACTGATGCCACCGCCGAAGGGCAGCATTAGTGTGGCTATGGATGTTGAGGTCGGCGGCAATCACATAGATGGAGAAGGTGTGGTCAATGTGCGAGATGAAGTCATAAGGAAGAGGAGCAGTGGAGCGGACATAGATGGTGGCACAGGTAATGGTGAGGGAGGGGAAGAAGACGCTAAGGATAACGTGTTCAGTGGGGTCATTGAGGAGAGGTTGTGGCCGGACGGGGATGTGTTTAAGGTGGCCAATCGCGACTCCACCCTACGCACGAGGACCAGGAGCATCAGTGTGGTGGAGGATATAGGGAGAGGTCCGGATAGAATGGTGGGGCTGGAGAAAGGTTTCGTTCAAGAGGAAGGTGTCGACCTGGTGGTGGGAGAGGGTGTGCATGAGGAGGTATTTGTTGGAGCGGAAGGAGCGAATGTTCTGGAAGAGGATGCGATAGTCATGCCACGCCATGGCGGGAAGGAGAGGGGGGAAGAGAGGGAAGGGAAGAGACTTAAACTAGGGTGTCGAGGCGGGTGAAGGTGAAGTGGGCTTGGTTGTGGGAGTAGGTGGCGAAGGTGTTCAGGTGGAAAACGGAGCGAGCGGCAAGGGAGATTTGTTGGAAGGTGTGGGGGCGCTGAAAAGGATGAATGTTTTGGAGTACAACAGTAAGGAACCGGTTGATGTCCTCGGCCGTGGACGGAGGGAATTGTTGGGATGGACAGGGGGATCGATGGGACGAACTGCGACTGTAAGCTCAGGGGTGGCTGGAGGGGGTTTAGCTTTACACTTGTGGGAGTAGGTGGGATGGGGGCCATTGCAGGTATTACAGGAAGGAGGAGCAGCGAGGTTGGGGCAGTTCTTAAGAAAGTGGGAGGCGTTGCAATGGGGACAGGTGGGGGGGTTTTTGCAGTTGGGAGTCAGGTGGCCATTGTACATCAGGCACCGCTGGCAATGGTAGGATTGGGGAGGGGATTTGGAGGATTCGACAGGGTGGCGACGGTGGTATATCAGGGCACCCTGGGTGAGGAGATGGTCAATGGATGGGGCGGACTCAGAGAACACCCGCATGAGGTAGGTGGGACCGAGGCATTGTGGATATGGCGGGCAGAGCGGATTTCCAAGTCCGGGTGGAAGTTCAGTTCTGCCAACACTTCATCCTCTGTGATCACCGGGCTGAGCTCAGTGATCACAGTGGTGTAGGTGGGGGGGGGGGGCGACGGGGAGGCTGGGGCTGACGAGGAGTGGAAGCGGAAAGGAAGGGTGTCAGAGAGGCGTGGGGGCCAAACATAACTCGTGGGAGTTTTCGCAGGAGGTCTGTGTGAAAGGATGGGGACAGGGACTCGATAAGGACTGAGTCCCTGCAGGGAATGAGTTGGGAAATGGGAGCACCAGGTAAGTACTTCCGTATCTCCATGGTGAGGGTACGAGCGTCGAGGAACTTAGGATCGGGAGTTGACAGGACAAAGGTGTGGAGGGTGGGGGATAAGGTATGGGTGGCAGGAGGAGGGGTGGTGTCCATGGAGACGGCAGGGGGAGGGGGAGGTGGTGTTGACTTTTTGTGGGAAGTGGCGGGAGCAGAGTCGGTAATGACGCGCTTTCGGGGTTTTTTGGTGACTGGCGGCAGGGAGGAGGGTAGAGGGACGGGGAGGAGAGGGAGGTGGCGGGTGGCAGATCCCTGTGGCGTAGTGGAGGCGCCGGGAGAAGCAGCCGGTTCAGTGGCGGCGATAGTGGCTCGGCGCGACGTGATATGCGTGCGGGAGATGCAGATGACAAAGTGGCGGAGTGGGTGAGAGAGGGGAAGCCGACCACCTGAGGGGCGGCAGCAGAGGCGGCAACAGAAGCGTACGTGAGGGCGGGGGTAGTAGTTGGAGCTGTTGAGGGTGTGGAGGCTGGAGGAAGGGTGTAGAGGTGTGGGTATACAGCAGGGGAGGAGATAGGGGGATGGGTAAGTGGGGGAAGGGGAGGGGAGGCGTAAGGAGGGAGGCCAGGGGCGGCACTCCAGGAAGTGACTGTGGGAGAGGGGGAGGGGAGGTGTAGATGACAGTGGAGGTGGGAGTACTCATTGCAAACGAACGGCGACGGACAGACGGACGGGCAGCAGGCAGCAGCGGCGGCGGCGGCGGCGGCGGCGGCGGCGGCGGCGACGTCGATGGACAGCGACCAAGCAGGCGGACGGACGAACAGCTACAGCAGCAAGCGGCGGGCGGGCGGGCGGACAGACAGACACAATCTTCGAAGACGGAGATTCCACCCTGAGAGTAGCCCAGGCTTTGCAATCTGACGCTTTCGAAGGAGGGGATCCAACCCTCAACATGAACAAAGTGTTTTTTTTTTTTTCTTTATTGTATTTCAATTCCCCATCGGGGCGGGCTGGCAGCAGCAGATGCGCTGCTCTTCAGCCGAAAGACATAGAACAAAACAATAGAAGACATTTAAAAACAGCAAAGGAGAGAAGAAGGCGAACATAGATATAAAAAAAGTGAGAACATCATGGAAGGCAATATACAAAAAAGCGGGGTGACTGTAAAATGGAGAGAAAAAAACTGTTTAAAAGTAGCACACACAAAAAGCCACACTCTGCGACGATTAAAAGAACACAAGGCACAGTATGACTGGAGCATAAAGGTGTTGACGGATGGCATAGCACACAACGTAACACTGACGGCGAACCTCAAGGCAGTACACAATTAAAATCACACCTCTGGACGCACACAAGAAACAGCACGAAACACAACACTGACGTGGCACACTGATGACGATCAATACAGAGGATCTGCCAGGTTCAAGGAGATGAGGGAGACCTGAAGAAGGGAGGGAGGGGAAGAGATGGGGGAGGGGAATGGGGGGCGCTCGGAAGAGGGCCAGGTAGGGAGGGATGTGGGAAGGAGAGAGGCAAGTATGGGGTGCAGGGTCTCAGGGGTGGGGGGGATGGAGGAAAATCCGCTCTGGGAGAAGGAGGAAAGAGGAGAAGGGGGCCCTGGGGAGGGGGGGGGGACAAGGCTGGGTTATAGTTGGAAGGAAGGGTATATGTCACGGCGAAGTTCGTCATCCGGGAGGGGGAGGCGTTGGAAATTGCCCTGATGAAGGAGATGGAGGGTGTGGAGGTGGAGAGAGGGAGGGATACAGCGATAGAGGCGCGGCAACGGGCGAGGGGTGGAGAGGAAGGAGGAAACCAGAGGGTGGGGGGGATCAACCCTGCGAACAATGTAAAGGATGCGGAGATGTTGGAGGAACAAGAGGAGGTGGGGGAAGGGGATCAGTTCATACAGGAGCCGTGTGGGGGAAGGAAGGCGGATACGGAAGGCAAGGCGGAGCGCATGGCGTTCAAGGATTTGGAGAGCCTTGTAAAAGCGGGTGGGGGCGGAGATCCAGGCGACGCTGGCATAACAGAGGATAGGACGGATGAGGGATTTGTAGGTGTGGAGGATGGTAGAAGGATGCAATCCCCATGTCCGGCCGGACAGGAGTTTCAGCAGGCGGAGGCGGGAATGGGCTTTCTGCTGGATGGTCAGGAGATGAGGGGTCCAGGTGAGGTGTCGGTCAAGGGTGAGGCCAAGGTATTTCAGGGTGGGGGTGAGTTGGATAGGACGACCATAAAGAGTGAGGTAGAAATCGTGGAGGCGAAAGGAGCGAGTGGTACGGCCTATGATGATTGCCTGGGTTTTGGAGGGGTTCAGACGGAGGAGCCACTGGTTACACCAAGTGGTGAACTGGTTAAGGTGGGTTTGGAGGGTACGTTGAGACCGTTGAAGGGTAGGATAGAGAGCCAGGAAGGCGGTGTCATCAGCATATTGGAGAAGGTGAACTGGTGGGTGTGGCTTGGGCATATCAGCTGTATACAAGAGATAAAGGAGAGGGGAGAGGACAGAACCCTGGGGGACGCCAGCCGTGGGATAAAAGATACGGGAGTTGGTGTTGTGGAGGGTGACATAGGAAGGACGGTGCGAGAGGAAGGAAGCGACCAGACGGACAAAATTGATAGGCAGGGCGTAGGTTTGGAGTTTAAAGAGGAGACCGGGATGCCATACACGGTCATAGGCATTTTGGAGGTCAAGGGAAACAAAAATGGCTTAGCGACGGGAGTTGAGCTGGAGGGACAGAAGGTGAACAAGGTTGAGGAGTTGGTCGTCAGCAGAGAAGGATGGTCGGAAGCCACACTGGGTAAGGGGGAGGAGGTGGTGTTGAGCAAGGTGCCGATGGATACGGTGGGAGAGGATGGATTCAAGGACCTTACTGAAGACGGAGGTGAGGCAGATGGGACGATAGGAAGAGGCGGCAGAAGGGGGTTTGTTGGGTTTGAGGAAGAGGAGGACGCGGGAGGTCTTCCACAGGTCAGGGTAGAAGCCAGTAGAGAGGATGACATTATAGAGATGGGCGAGGACAGTTAGGAAGGAATAGGGGCTTTCTCGAAGGTGACGGTAGGTGACACAGTCGTGACCCGGGGCCGTGTTGCGTTTGGACTGGAGGAGAAGCTTAATGTCTTATGCTGTGATGGGAGTGTTGACGTCGGAGGGGGGCAACTGCCCCAAGTACTGGAGACTAGGAGCAAGTGGAGCGACTGAGGTATCAGCACGTTCCATGACGGTGGGGAAAAGAGAATAATCAAAGTGGGGATCATCGGGGATGGAAAAGACCTCGGAAAGGTGGGAAGCGAAGTGGTTGGCCTTACTGAGGTTGTCTGGAAGGGGGCGATCGTTATGGAGAAGGGGGTAGTGGGGAGCGGAAAGGGAACCAGTAAGACGATGGAAGGCAGACCAGTACTTGGAGGAGTTGATAGGGAGGGTGGCATTGAGTCGTGTGCAGGTCTGGCGCCAGTCCCGGCGTTTCGTTGCTGTAATAAGGTTCCGTACGTGTCGCTGTATTTGCCGGTGGCGTTGGAGTGTATCCCTGTCACGAGTGCGGAGGAAGGAGCGATAGAGGCGGCGGGATTCACGGAGGAGGAGGACAGCCCGCGGAGGGAGAGTGGGACGGTGTGGGTGGATGGTTTTAGTAGGAACATGGGCCTCCACGGCGTCAGTAATTACCGTCTGAAGGAAGGACGAGGCGCGGATGATGTCGTCAGGATGGCGATAGGTAAGAGGGTGGCTTTCGACCTGGGTGGAGATGGAGTCCCGGTAGGCATCCCAGTTGGCACGGCGATAGTCATGGACGACCTTGGGAGGGGGTGCAGGTTGCGGAGCTGGAGGGGGGCGGTTGGCAGACGTTATGGTGAGAAGGACAGGGAGGTGATCGCTACCTGTGGGGTCAAGGATGGCGACAGTGATACGCCCAAGGAGGTTGGCGGAGGCAATGACAACATCGGGGGTGGTGTTACTTTCGGGTCGGGTGTGCTGGGGAATGGGAACAAGGTCACCCTGGATTGTGGAGAGGAACTGATGCCACCGCCGAAGGGCAGCAGGAGTGCGGCTATGGACGTTGAGGTCGGCGGCAATCACATAGGTGGAGAAGGTGTGGTCAATGTGTGAGATGAAGTCATAAGGAAGAGGAGCAGTGGAGCGGACATAGATGGTGGCACAGGTAATGGTGAGGGAGGGGAAGAAGACGTTAAGGATAAGGTGTTCAGTGGGGTCATTGAGGAGAGGTTGTGGCCGGACGGGGATATGCTTAAGGTGGCCAATCGCGACTCCACCCTGCGCACGAGGACCAGGAGCATCAGTGCGGTGGAGGATATAGGGGGAGGAGCGGATAGAATGGTGGGGCTGGAGAAAGGTTTCGTTCAAGAGGAAGGTGTCGACCTGGTGGTGGGAGAGGGTGTGCATGAGGAGGTATTTGTTGGAGCGGAAGGAGCGAATGTTCTGGAAGAGGATGCGAGACTCGTGCCGCGGCATGACGGGAAGGAGGGGGGGGAAGAGAGGGAAGGGAAGAGACTTAAACTAGGGTGTCGAGGCGGGTGCAGGTGAAGTGGGCTTGGTTGTGGGAGTAAGTGGCGAAGGTGTTCAGGTGGAAAACAGAGCGAGCAGCAAGGGATATTTGTTGGAAGGTGTGCGGGCGCTGAAAAGGGTGAATGTTTTGGAGTACAACGGTAATGAACCGGATGATGTCCTCGGCCGTGGGGGGTGGACGGAGGGCATTGTTAGGATGGACAGGAGGATCGACGGGACGAACTGGGACTGTAAGTTCAGGGGTGGCTGGAGGGGGTTTAGCTTTACACTTGTGGGAGTATGTGGGATGGGGGCCATTGCAGGTATTACAGGAAGGAGGAGCAGCGAGGTTGGGGCAGTTCTTGAGAAAGTGGGAGGCCTTGCAATGGGGACAGGTGGGGGGGTTTTTGCAGTTGGGAGTCAGGTGGTCATTGTACATCAGGCACCGTTGGCAACGGTAGGATTGGGGAGGGGATTTGGAGGATTCAACAGGGTGGCGACGGTGGTATATCAGGGCACCCTGGGTGAGGAGATGGTCTATGGACGGGGCGGACTCTGAGAATACCCGCATGAGGTAGGTGGGACCAGAGGCATTGTGGATACGGCGAGCAGAGCGGATTTCCAAGTCCGGGTGGGAGTTCAGTTCTACCAACACTTCATCCTCTGTGATCACCGGGCTGAGCTTGGTGATCACAGCGGTGTAGGTGGGGGGGCGACGGGGAGGCTGGGGCTGACGAGGAGTGGAAGCGGAAAGGAAGGGTGTCAGAGAGGCGTGGGGGCCAAACATAACTCGTGGGAGTTTTCGCAGGAGGTCTGTGTGAAATGATGGGGACGGGGACTTGATAAGGACTGAGTCCCTGCGGGGAATGAGTTGGGATATGGGAGCACCAGGTAAGTACTTTCGTATTTCCTTGGTGAGGGTACGAGCGTCGAGGAACTTAGGATCGGGAGTTGACAGGACAAAGGTGTGGAGGGTGGGGACCAAGGTAGGGGTGGCAGGAGGAGGGGTGGTGTCCATGGTGACGGCAGGGGGAGGGGGAGGTGGCGTTGATTTTTTGTGGGAAGTGGCGGGAGCAGAGTCGGTAAGGACGCGCTTTTGGGGTTTTTTGGAGACTGGAGGCTGGGAGGAGGGGAGAGGGACGGGGAGGAGAGGGAGGTGGCGGGTGGCAGATCCCTGTGGCATAGTGGAGGCACCGGGAGAAGCAGCTGGTTCAGTGGTGGCGATGGTGGCTCGGCGCAACGTGATGCGTGCGGGAGATGCAGAAGACGAAGCGACGGGGTCGGTGAGAGAGGGGAAGCCAACCACCTGAGGGGCGGCAGCAGAGGCGGCAACAGAGGCGTACGTGAGGGCGGGGGTAGTAGTGGGAGTTGTTGAGGGTGTGGAGGCTGGAGGAAGGGTGTAGAGGTGTGGGTATACAGCAGGGGAGGAGATACGGGGGTGGGTAAGTGGAGGAAGGGAAGGGGAGGTGGAAGGAGGGAGGGCAGAGGCGGCACTCCAGGAAGTGACTGTGGGAGAGGGGGAGGGGGAGGTGTAGATGACGGTGGAGGTGGGAGTACTCATTGCAGACGAACGGCGACGGACAGACGGACGTGCAGCAGGCGGCGTCGGCGTCGGCGTCGGCGATGGGCAGCGGCGAACAGCAGGCGGCGTCGGCGTCGGCGGCGAACAGACGGACGAACAGCAGGCGGCGGCGGCGGCGGCGATGGACAGCCAGCAGGCGGACGGACGGACGGACGGACGAACGAACGAACGAACGAACAGCGACAGCAGCGGGCAGACAGACAGACAGACAGACAGACAGACACACACAATCTTCGAAGACGGAGATTCCACCCTGAGAGTAGCCCAGGCTTTGCAATCTGACGCTTTCGAAGGAGGGGATCCAACCCTCTAGATGCACACAAAGTGCATACGGCATCTAATTTTTAAATGCGCTTTTTAGTTATCACTTGCGAGTTTTAGTTGCGACTTGTCCCAGAAATCGCAGTTAGACTCGACAGCGCGTCTCAAAGAAAAACAGTAGTACTAATTTAGGCCATGAGGTGGCACACGGCGTTGAATTTTAACTGCGCTTTTTAGTCGCCACTTGGACTTGCCACTGAAATCGCAGCTAGTCTCGGTAGCATGACTCAAGGTTCACAGGAAGAAGTACGAAATTTGGCCAACAGATGGCACACAGCGGGAATGTTAAATGTTACTTGCAACTCCTAGTTGTGACTGAAACCACAGCCAGATTCTGTAAAGTGTTATTATAAGTTTGTTTAAGCAGCTGCCAGATAGCTTGACGCGCATGCGCAGAGCTGAAATCGCGTGTAAGTAACGCCTCTTCCCGCTTCTGGCTACTTGGAGTGTAGCTGATTGGTACATAAACAGTGAGAGCAAGCAGCAGGAATATACCTGGAAAAATATTTTTGGTGCTGCCAAGCTGTCTGAATTAGAGTGACTCGTGTTTTGTTTGTGGCGCGTTTTTCAGTCGTTTCGAAGCTACTGCAGGCCCCGCGTTCGGCTATTTCACGTTTACACTTCATTGTTAATAGTAAGGTAAGCAAGTTGGATGTTTATCCACCACTTTGCGCGGAATCTAACTAGAAATGGGACGAGAAGCGTTGAAGCAGTACAAAGACCAAAGACGGATTTCTGTTACCGTAGCTTCGCGTGCACATTAAAGCCTGTTTTTTTAGCGCTTTAAAGTAGCAATCTGGCAGCTGCTTAAACGAACCTATTGTGATATCTGTGACTTCTCAATCACTGTGATTTGTAACAGATACACGATTTCTTGCTCACCTCTATGCCGCAGCATGTGTGTTGTTCATGTAACGCAAAGATGTCATTTAATTGTTTACAACTGCGAGTTGGCGGGAGTTTTCGGCTTTTGGTGTGTAGTAGATGCAGTGTTCGAATGTGGTTTAATTTATTGTTTTCGGATTTGGAAAGCCATTGTAATTAGCGTGAACGCGAACTATGCAGTCGTTTTTAAAAACTGGGAAGTTGGGCCAGGCTGGATCTACGAGCAAGGATGCCAAACAGAGTTCTTCACATAGTGCGAAGAAGGCGGAACATACACCTTGGGTTGAGAAGTAGTAAGTTTCTGTGTGGATATTGTAACTCAGTGCATTTACTGTTTGTGAACTAAAGTAAACCATTCCGTCTATCAATTACGCCCATTAATTGCGATCCGCAGTTTGTTGTTTATTTTTTAATACGATAAAACAGTCAACCTCGTAGAGATGTTTATTTACTGATGATTGGGCCCGACCAGTGTTCTAATGATCGGGCCATCTACTCCATGTGAGTCTGCTGAAGCTGCCGAGGAGCAGACGCCACTCTAGGAGGCATATAACCGCGGCATTAACATAACAACTGACTTCCCAATAGAAACTAAATAAAATGTTCAAATTTTCTTGAGTTCTATAAAGTGATGCTCGAAAATTGAAATACTGAATGAACCATAAGTGTTCACCCTTGATATCAATAAAATGATTAGAAGAGACGTGTTTCCTGGATCACAAGCCTTTTTGAATAAAAATGCTCAAAGTGTGAAAGTTGACAAGTAAGGAACAGCAAATAATGTGTAAACTTGTCAGGATCCAGACAGTATAGTTCTAATGCTCCTGAAAAATGTTTAGATGTTTTTCACATTATCATTATTGTACTGAGTATTTTGAAAGAACTTCAGAAAAGACAGCATGTCCCATTTTTAAAAAAAAAAAAAAAAAAGAGAGAGAGAGAGTTATATAAGCATATACTTCATCTGGGAAAACAGAAAGTCCTGTACAGACAGAATATGTCTCTAATGTTAGTTTTATAAGAAATTTGAATTTATGTGTTTACACCATTTTGTTAAATTAACATAAACAAATACTTATATGTTTGAATATTTCAGTGACTAAATATTGAGAGATTTGAAATGTTTAAATCCGTAGTTTCTACATTACGCGAACTACAGATAAATATTAGTCCTAGTGTGCGAAAGTAGCATTTTATGTAAATTTCATGTTTGCATGTTCCAAGAGGCAGTTTTATTGAGCTGTTGTCTTGCAAAATAGTTTTTCTCTGTTTATACTATCTGTTCAACATTTTATCAGGAAACCATCAAATATCACCCCGTTTTTTGGTTAACACCTTGTAAACACTGTTTCTGTATTCTTGTCTTAAATTTTGTATTATGGGTCATATCAAGTCAACCAGAGGTTGATCTGAACATATCTAATTTTGTTAAAAGTACGAATATAATGTGGATCAGGTCAATGAGGTAGCACATATTCCACAGTTGCTGTTAAAATGGGGGGGGGGGATTACTACATGCATTTCACCTCGGGGTCGACCATTTGATATCTCTGCCTAAAACATTTTTGTCATGACATTTGATTTGTTTATTGAGAAAGTTGATGTTAGACCACATAATGAATATTAATTGTAAAATGTTGTTATTGTGATATATGGGCTAGCTTGGGTGTCATAAATTTAATCATCAAATTTGACAAATGCTTGGTGTAAAATATATCAAAATTATGCCCAATCAATTTCTTTGCAACTAGTTCCATAAGAAAGAACAATTTTTTTTCTCTAAAGTGCTTGTTAACATCTTTTTTTTCAGCAACTTCATCACAGTAAACGCGTATTTGATGTTTATGGATGGATGAGAACCAATTTATTTTTAAGACTATAAAGTTTTGAACTGGAATTTGTTTAAATTCCAGTTTATATGACCCTAAAAAGAAATTCATTCTACATCACTACATCATGAAGCAATAAAGCCATCATTAGAACATGATCAGAGACAATTTGAAAATTGAAGAAACTGAAGCTCTCTCTCAGTTTGAAACTGTGTGCCAGACTGAGACACTCTCAATTTGAAACTGTGTGCCAGACTGAGACTCAGTCAGGACCTTTGCTTTTTGCGGACAAGTGCTGTGGCAACTGAGCTTCCCAAGCACGACTCGTGGCCTGTCCTCACGGCTGTATGTCTGCCAACACCTCATCTCCTACCTGCCAAACATCATGAAAGGTCTCTTGAGAAATTTGGAGGACTAGTGCTCCTAGAAAACAACATTATGGGGATATTGTTTAGCCACAGCCTGGTAGGTGTGAGTAATTATTGTTTTTTTTTTTTTTAAATGCATAAAATTATTTATTTGTGATGCAATATGTTATGCAGTCCTCCACTGGGAAAATAGCCAGGCCACTTCACAGCCATTCGTGGTTTATTACAGAGTTACCAAAGATATCCAATATTTGCAGAATCAGTAATTTTGTTAGGCATGCCCTTGTTGCTGTGCATGTTTATTTGACAAGATTGAGTGAGCACTTGAAGAATACAGTTCAGGAAATCAACTACTTCTGTTATTTCATTGGGAGTTCTGCTACCGAGTACAAAAATTTCAGCAACTTCATCACCTTATGTAATCATGAAAATGATTTTGGAATTAAAGGTTGAATGGAACTTCTTGACAAACCATGATAAGTCACTGTGTGATGGAATTGGTAGAACACCAAAATGACTTTGAGCTCATGCAGGTCTTCTGCTACCTGAGAAAAGCCTAATTTTGACCTGGTTTGACTTGTTCATGTTTTGTAATTAGAATTTGCATAGAATCAGCTTCTTCATTGAAAAGGCTAAAGTTGATACTGCAAGATTGATTCAAGAAGAAAGGTTTGAAAATGGCCATATCATTTCTAGAACAAGAGATGATTACCAGTTTGTATGAAATGATGAAAAATGAATTCATATTAACAAAGTTTCAAGTGATATATAGCAAACATTGACCAGTCCATCACAACCTGCTTTGGTGAAAAGATTTTGAATTTACAACCAGGACAATACATTTCCTGTATTTATGTCAGTAAGTGGTGAATTGGGAATTTTTACCATGTATCATTTGAATAAATTGATGTACTTATAGACTTCATGTATCCCGAGGATCGTGCACATTAATTCTGTTGGCCAAATAGGAAATGCTATTAGCCTGCTGGATTCCAGAGCAGTGTATTATCACCATCATTCCTGCTCCATCCAGAACATTGACAGGGCACCAATACAAGTTGTGTGAGCAATCTTTATCCAGTATTGTAAAAAAATTCAGGTCCAGTCAGAGCAGCTCAGGCTTGAGAACCTAGCAGGCACACATTTATTCTTGGGAATCTGATTGGAAACTGTGTAACAGGCTTGGGAATCTGGCAGTACAACCCAGTTCAGGTGTGGAAACCTTTACAAAGAGACACCTCATGGCTATTCTTGCAAGGCTATCAGGCATGGCTCCTTAGCAAAGGGTTACGACAATTTTTTTTAAACCAGTAGTAGCAGAGCTACTACAATTTTTTTCTAAATTTATAGGTGCTAAGCTACCATGGACCAATGCAAGTTTCCTCTTTATATGGCCTTAAAAATAAACTGAGTCATGCATCCATTAACATAAAATTCGCATTTACTGCACCATAGTTGCTTGCCTTTGAAACTAAAAATTATTCCTTAAGCAATCATACCAACAAACATCTAGGGAATAAAAATCTGCTCTTTTTAATGGAACTAGTTAAAAACCATTTTGAGATGTTTGACCCTGAACATTGGTCAAAAATGATGATTAAATTTAAGAAGCCCAATCTAGGTCCAAATATCGCAATAACTAAACAAGCATTAGGGTTCATATTTATCATGTCGTGTATCACAACTTTTTCAGTGAAAAATAATTGTTACATAAAAATGTTTCATGCTGAACTTGGTACAAATGGTTGAAATTGGGGAGGGGGGGGGGGGCGGGGGGGCGGCGGTGCACCTGCGTAAGAATTTTTTTTCCTCTGTTTTCTTATTTTTTTTTTCCACAATTTGAATAGCAGTTGTGGAAAATGTGCTGTCTCACTGGTTTTGTCCATGTTATATTGGAACTTTACACCAAAGGCTGAGTAAAACACCAGTTTGTAGCTGAATTGGAATTCATTAGATCCCTGTGTACACAACTACTGTTGAGAAATTTAACATTAAGAAGGGGACAGCAATAGGTCGCAATATCCTTCAGTTATTGGAGCATTCTAAATTTTGATTATTACACAGTCATCGGTACTAAAAAATACAAAGACAGTACAAAATATATCAAATAACACAGGTGCAGGAATCTATAAGTAAGCTCATAGCAACAATATACCAGTTGCCAACAGGTGACGTGACTCCCAACGTGTCGGAATAAAAACACCAATACATGAGGTGGGCATGCATGTGACTGACAGAGAACTGCAGCCTTTGTTTACATCAACGCAAATGCCATGAACATAAATCGTGAAGGGCCTTTGGCGCCCTCTGATGGAGTATACATAGAATTTTGTTTTACATACATTATTTTATAAAAAATATTTTGTCCCATGTGGACTCTATATTAGAGGCGTGAATATGATAGGGTATAATGTATATTTATTCAAAGATTTGACTGTATCATTAATTTTGCTCAGAATACATTTTATTTGCAGCTAAGACCACAAGGGCTGCTCAAGACTTTTATGATGCTGCTTCATGTACCTTAGTATTTTATATATGTCAGATTTTACTCACTATTTGTGTGCATACCTTCTGTTACATAGTAAGTTAAATATATTTTTTATGATGTGGTTGTAAATTGCGCACCCAGTATTTGTTTTGTTACACAATGATTCTTTTATTAGTACCACACTGTATTGCAGGACCAGAGAGGACACCCCAAGTCCCGTATGGCACAGCTTCATGTTATCTTACCTGACTGTATACATTCCTGAGTTTTAAATGGTGTGAAGCATCTTCACATATTTTAAAACTATTACTGTGTGAAATTTTGCGAATGGATTCTAATCCATTAGTTTTAATATGAAATGCACCGCATATTTGTTGTAAACCAATTGAGGGCATGCTACATGTCCTCCTGTCCTTGCTCACATGTAAAATGGCTGTTTGTTTTTATGGATCATATATTTTCTGTGAATTTGTAAACCCTATACATACACTTCTGTTAAGATCCACCTACCTGCTATGGTTTTATTTTTTTAAAAAATCAATATATGCTCCAATAGAGGGCACCACAGGCTCTTGATGTATGTACATGTTGCTTGTGATGATGTAAGCAAAGGCAACAGTTCTATCAGTCCCATGCATGCCCACATCATGTATAAGTGTTTATTCTCTGACACACTGGGATCTACATCCCCTGTTGCAACTAGTATGTTACTACCATGTACTTACTTGTGGATTCCTGTACCTTTGATACTTGATATATTTTGTATCTTTTGTTGATTCCACCAATCCTAACATTTTTTAAAAATTTTCTTTAGCACTGATGATGACTGTGTAATATTTGAAGTCAAGATCTTCTCCAGTAAATGACTTATTTTGCAGCTGATTGCTGTCCTTTTCTTAATACTGAAACCAATTTGTATGTTTCTCACTGCAGTAGTCAACTTATAAAGAGTTGTCAAACACGTCAATTTATTCATGATGATACGCCCATCGGCTGATTGGCTTCCAAGCTGATGGCCCTGTTGCAGAAAGTATAGCACATATTAAGTTAAAACTTTACAGAACTTCCTTTGAGATGTGCCTGCAGCTACAGTAAAAGTTAAAAAAGTTGGAGATGATTAGTGGAGACCATTGCTAAAACTGGCTGAGTTGACGTGGACTGACCCTTAGTGTAAATACACATGGTGCCTTTTTTTTGCCTCAGCATACAAGAAGTGATCGGATGTCGTACCCACTTCCACATTTTTGAGTCATGTGAAAATGTATGAAACTGTTGTAGACTTCCTGTTTATTTTAGTGAAAAGTGTAAAGATTCTTCTTTCTGCAGCAGGCCAAGAACAGTGGATGATGTTGTAGAGCAAGGGGAAGTAGTTGCTGTGCTTAGAAAATGCATCAGTGGCTCAGATCTACCACATTTGCTTTTTTATGGACCTCCAGGTACTGGAAAGACAAGCACAATTCTTGCAGCAGCCAAACAACTTTTTGGAGACATTTACAGGGAAAGGTACTTATTAAAAGTACTTTTATTTTAGTCATCTGTTAGCAGTAAGTGTACTTCATAAAAATTAAAAGTATGATTCCATTGAGGATGTAGATTTTTGTCAAAAATAAAGATTAGTTGCTCCCTCACCACTATTAATTTTCACCTCGGAAGCCAATTTCAAGTGGCAACAAAAAGCTGTCAAATGTGGCTGAAAATAGGGCACAAACTGTATATCTAATACATTTATGCCCACAGGCCTGATAAGAAAGGGGTACTAGGGGAGACAACTGGGGCTATAACCCTGTGAAGACTGCAGTACTGCTGCCTGTGGTGAGGGCATAATGCAAGGGGCCAGTCTGATACACTGTTCAAATATCTTTTTAAGTGTGCCTGTATTAAAAAGGAGCCTACCATATTCTCTTTTAGAAAGTATTAAAAAACATTAATACTAGGTATTTGATTATGGATCTAGTGTTTCCTTTGTTGGCAAGTCATTCACCCTTCCACAGTACTGAGTTTCTACTGTACTGCGAAACAAAGAAAGATGAAAAAAAAGTCCTTCTTTTTTGCCAATGCATCTTCCCTATGCCTTATTTGAAATATTGTTGGCAGTGAGACATATCACTGGTATCTGGTGGCTGGAATTCATTGTCAGTCTTCCATCATGATCAACAATCGTTAAAGTTTAAGTTTCCATAGCAAAATTTTCATTCTGCAGTGGAGTGTGCACTGATTTGAAACTTCCTGATGAATTAAAACTGTGTGCCAGACCGGGACTTGAACTCAGGACCTTCACCTTTTGTGGGCAAGTGCTCTACCAACTGAGCTACCCAAATGTGACTCATGATGCTTCCTCACAGCTTTAGTTCCACCAGTACCTCATCTCCTACTGTCTAAACTTCACAGAAGCTCTCCTCCCCATGAAGAAGGGTCCAGCACATAGTTTCAGTATGCCCTTGAACCTAAGTTGTTTGCGATGTTACCCCACACACTCCTTGGATTATTGACAGAAGTGGGGAGGTTTTGGCTTGATACAGTAATGTGGGCACAAAAATTTTTATGGTGTTTGATAGAATTTCAAGAAGATGGTAGTATTCATGGATTAGCCAATGAGCAGACTATCAGCTCTTGTAACATTAGTCACGGGGTGTTTGAGGCAATACATCATTATGGCTGGAGGAAGTATTAAAGGATTTCATGTTAAGGTATGTTACGAATTTAGACCTGCTCACACATTGCAAGAGTTGATTACTGCGCACTTTACATGAGTGCAAGGTGAGCAATAACTTTAGGCTGAGTATGTTTGGAGCATTGTGTTAAAAGAAAGAAGGGGAGTGGACGAATGTTCAGCTAAGGCAACATCATAATTACAAGCTTTATAATAAATATCTGAAAGGACTTGAACAATACCACCAACAGAATATTAAAGCCAGGAACCACTACTTAGGGCTGAGATGTAACTGGTGACATAGTAGAAATGATTGAGGCACTCAGATTACTTCAAATAACTGACCCAAAATACTTGTAACTTCTACAGAAGGGTCTCAACAATATTCTGTGGCCACATCTTGGACACATCAAAGACCACAGCTCCAAATCAGTCAGTGCCACTCACACCAACAGTGTCACACCCACTGTTGATGTGCTGGTCTGCTGGTTGCAGTTCAGTGTCTTTCTCGCCAAAGACTCCTCGCAGGCTCATTGTTATCTGACCACATCAGGTGATGACAACAGTGCCCTCTATGTCGCACATTGACCATACATGGCAGTGCTGCTAGGATATTCAAATTTAATATAATGGTGCCATGCCAATCAAAGCACAGTTGCCCTCAACATGAGTTTATTATCATTGTGCAGAAGCCATCAAAGAATGCCATTTTATAAATCGGGGATAAAGTGTAACGTACTTACATAAGATATGTTGGGTTATTTTAAGTTTATTTAACAAGAAGAGAATGTTCCTCCAAGGACTATGTATTCAGACTAGAACTGAGACTCTGTCTGCTGAATCCAGAAACAATGATCATGCATATTTTTAGGGTTGACCTGGCTTGGCTTGAGTCACTGCATTGTGTGATAAATACTAAAAAATTCATCACAAGCCACGGGAAAACTTTTTCATTACCAGTTTCAGCTTTTGTATTGAATCATCTTCAGATGTTTATTCTTTACACGTATTGACGCTTCACTCCATGCAGTAATGTAAAAACTCAGGCATATGCATCATTGTAATGGCTTCCAGTTGAATTCTCTTGATGTTCATTAAATATACCAAATACAACTCTGATATTATGAAAATGATGGATTGCTACTCCTCTGTATGGTGAATCTATCATTATCATAATATTGTTGTACCATCCTAGATTTTCCATTGCTTGGAAAAGAATCTAAAAGTGATTCTGTTTAAGAATAGAAACTGATAATGAATCAAGATTTTCATCTGTATCTACGAGGGTGAGTCAAATGAAAACCTTAAATTTGTAATAACAAATCGAAATTTCACGCCGTTATCCTGAAAGTTGATAAGTGGGCTACAAACAGCCTGTAGGAGGCAGCATAGTGCAGATGCACACATACCGCGTCACAATGTCAGTATAAAGATGGCACCACTGAAATGAGAGAACGACGTGTTGATGCTTGTGAAGAACAGCATTCTGTTGTTCGGTTTTTGTGTAGTGAAGGTGTGAAACGTATTGAAACTCATCAACGAAAGAAGGTTCAGTACAGTGATGCATGTTTGTCATGGGAGCAAGTCTACGAATGGAGTAAGAAGTTCGCAAATGGTGTGACATCAGTGGAAGATGCTCCTCGTCCAGGTCAGACACAACTAGTTGTGACTCCACAGAACATTGCTGCAGTTGAAGCCATAGTGAAGGAAAACCGCCAAGTGACACTGAATGACATTGCAGCATGCTTACAAATTAGTCATGCGTCAGCACACCGCATTGTGCATGATGTGCTCCAGTTTCACAAATTGTCTGCAAGATGGGTGCCACGGCAGCCGATTCCTGAAATGAGAGAACGACATGCTTTGAACGAGAAGGTGATGGCTTCCTTGCAAGAATCGTTACTGCGGACGAAACCTGGGTTCACTTCCACCAACAGAAAACGAAGAGAGCGAGCAAGGAATGGCGCCGTTTCTCATCACCAAAACCAAAGAAGTTTTGAACAGAACCATCAGCAGGGGAGGTTATCCCGCCTCTTTTTTTGGACGAAAAAGGCATCATTTTGGAGCATTACATGCCTAGAGGGACCACTGTCACCGGTGAATCATACACAGATTTCCTAAAAAATCATCTGCAGCCTGCAATCAAATCAAAGCGACCTGGATTGCTGTCAACAGGTGTCCTTTTGCAACATAAGAATGCAAGGCCCTACACTACCCGTACAACAGTTGCAGCAATCACAGACCTGCCCCAAGTGATTTCCATATGTTTGGACCACTCAAAGATGCAATGGGAGGAAAGAAGTTCTGTTCTGATGAAGAGGTACGCCACGCGGTGCATGAGTGGTTGCGCGGACTACCAAAAGAATTTTTTTCTAAAGGAATTTATGCACTTTGAAAGCACTGGAGGACTTGCATTCAGCATGGGGGAGATTATGTTGAAAAGTGATACAGCTTTGTACCGCTTCTGCACAATAAATAATATTTTAAAAAATATTTAAGATTTTCATTTGACTCTCCCTCATACATTCGTACTCGGCAAATCACTGTGAAGTACATTACAAAGAGTACTTACTGTTGTTCCAGTTATTAGGGCTTCTTCCAGCTCCATTCATGTATGGAGCACAAGAAGAATGACTGTTTAACACTATTTCTTGAAGCTTTGTAAGTAGGATTTCATGGGTGCATCTGTCTTGACATGTCTGCCAATTCAGTTTCATCAGCATCTCCCTATCTAGTCCTATGCATGGTCAAGTATTCATAAATCTGAGCTACAATTCTTCTACATACTCCTCTCCAAAGCTGAATGTTTTGAATTCCTTATTGAGGGGCAACACTATTGTCTCTTTATCTGGTTTGCTGAATTTGTAAATCTTCTACATATTTTAGTTGCCATTTTTACTTTGGTAATCATTATTGGTACAACTGTTTCATGGTCACTAATACTAATTTCAGTGTGGCCTTACTCAGAGGTCAGGTCTTTGGTATCAGATCCAGTATATTTCCATAATGAGTGGTCTTCTGGACAATCTGTTCAAGTTGGTTACCAAAGGAGGTAATCAGTAATGTTTCACAGGCCATCTTGTCACACCTTCCACTTAAAATATGGTATATTTTCAGATTGATTGTTGGATGATTTAAAGTCACCTCCAATGATGACAATGTGGTTTGAGAATTTTTATACTAGTGAACTTAAGTTTTCTCTAAAGATTTTGGTTACGTCTGATGGTGAGTCTGTTGGTTGATGGGAGAACCCTATTATAATTTTATGTACATCCTTGGTACTGGGTCTTGCCCAGGTAATTTCACATTCAATTTCAGTTTCCATCTTGGTGGATATGAGTTTCTTGTCTATTGCAACAAATACGCCCCTATTTACCATTAGGCTATCATTTTGATATCCACCTAAAATTTTCCCAAGTATCTCATTGTTATCAATTTTGGGTTTTAACTAGATTTCTGTACACAGTATAATATTAGGCTCTACAGGTTCTTCGGAGTGTTTTAAACTCTGGCACTAAGTTGTCAATGCTTTGATAGTTAAGCACTAGGATTTTAATACTCTCACCTGTAGGTGGCATTTCTATGGATATTAAACTGACACTTCCTGATTCCCTATTGTTATCGTAATCAGGATGGGATGGTGAATTACCTTAAAAAACCTGTGACCTAAGTTCAGGAAGTTGCAGACTACTATGTTACAGAATCTTTGAAGTCTCTGGTTCAATCCTCACACTCAACTCAGAACCAGGGGCCATGATCAGTTTGGGGGGTCAGTGCTACAAACTGTGAACTTCATTGAAACTGTTGGTGCAAGATTGCTCTTCTCAACCTTTTGTGCCAGCCACTGGAATGAGCCACTGATCCAAGTATGACCTCAGAGACCAGAGGAGAGGCGTCATTTGTTCCTACATGTTCCGTTAATGGATGCCACTGGTATAGACTCTTCAACATATTGAGTGAGACCGTCAGGCATACACACTGGGTGCATGTCGTGTTCCTTTGCATTCCTTGCTGACATTTCCCTAAAAGGTACCATATGCATCATATGATGATTAACAATCCCTACCATTCTGCATTTGCCGCCTCTTGCCTCCAACAGATGAAGTGTCACTGGCTCAATTCTGAGTTCTCCCTAGTCCCTGACTCCCCTGTATAGTGCACCTAACTGTACCACTGACATGCCACTCACAGTCAAGTGAATGAGTAATGACAGATCTTCTGATACTTCCTGTAGAGGAGGCAGGATCTGCAGCAGAGAATAGTATTTGAAGCACCTGGTATCGGGTACACGGCTCTCAGTAGTTCTCCTAACACATTCATTTGCGGCAGCTTTCAATTGTTTGACAGTGGAAGGGTAATATCCAACTGCCTGCAAATGTCATTTAACTCATCCCGTTTTGGAGAACAGCATTCACATCAGGCTGCAATGTGGCTATTGCAGTGGTTTACAAAACAATAAACAAATAACTTTAGAATAAACCTGCTGATTCTCTTCCAATTTCTGGATCTATTAAGGTAAAAGAAGAACTGAAGGAATTAGTAGGTAGAATGAGATTTTTGTTAAGGCAACAGAAAAACATGGGGTAGAAGTTAATATCCTGAAACGTTTTTGAGGTTATAGGTATTAAAAAACTCAAGAATATTGCTAACACTAGGATGACAGAAGGACTCGAAATGACGTGTCATATGTTTTTCTTGAGTGACCTATCCAATTTTGTTACTTGGAACTTAAATTTTTTTCTCCTCTAATGATGAAGTATTAGAATTTACAAAATATTTATATTTTCACACACATTTCCTTCAAAATACCTAGAACAGTGGAAGGGGTCAATTTGACGCCACTGTTATTTCTCTTCTGAATATATGTAAATAGTCCAACAACAAAGCAGCAACATACAGCAATCATGCAGAATTGTTACTGCTTGCTGTTGCATCATACCACCCGATCTGCCATAGTTTATACTGTAGTGAAAGCGATCAGTTTTTGATAAAATAATTTAATTGGATAAATAAAAAATCTATGCACCAAGCAGTGGCAAAACACACGCATAAAAGAAGGTTATAATTAGGCAAGCTTTCAGACCTAGTGGCTGCTTCTTCAGGCAGAAGGGTTGAAGGGGAAAGAAAAGGGGTGAAGGAAAAGAACTGGAGAGGTCTAGGAAAAGGGGTAGATTTTGGGAAAGTCACCCAGAACTGTGGGTTAGGGGAGACATATCAGACGGGATGAGAAGGAAAGACTAATTGTTGGGGACCGCATCAGAGGAGACTTGAAAACCTGAGAGCTTAAAGGTGGAAGACAGGGTAATATGCAAGACAGAGATTACTGATTAAACATCGTATATGAGTTAATAAGAGTGAAATTCTAAGTGCATTGTATGTAACAGAGCTGGGAGGGTGGTGGTGAAAAACAGATGGATAAGACAATGAAAGATGGAGAAAACTAAATCGGAGTGAAGAAAAGAGTAGTTATTGTGAAGAAATGCAGAGACTGAAGAAATTAACGTAAATTATGGCCAGGTGGATGGTGACAACCAAGGACATCTTGTAGAGCTAGTTCCCATGTGCAGAGGTCTGATAGACTGATGTCTGGGGGAAGAATCCAGATGGCATGTGTGGTGAAACAGGTACCAAGGTCACACTTGTCATGTTGTAGAGCATGCTCTGCAACAGGATATTGTGTGTTGCCAGTATACACCCTCTGGCTATGCCCATTCATCCTAATTGATAATTTGGTGGTAGTCATGGTGATGTAAAAGGCCAAACAGTGTTTACATAAGGGCTGGTACATGATGTGTCGTTTCACAGGTGGCCCTCCCTTTTTCCAGTTACAGGGCTGGTGTAGGTGGTGGTAGGAGGGTGTATAGGGCAAGTCTTGCAGCGGGGATGGTCACAGGGGTAGGAGCCATGTGGTAGGGTGATGGGTGCAGAAGGAGCATAGGATATGACAAGAAGATTGGGGAGATTGGGATGGGCGACAAAAAGTTATTCTAGGTGTGGTGGGCAAAATCTCAGACAGAATGGATTTCATTTCAGGGCTTTATTGTAAGAAATCATGGCTTTGTTGAAGTAGCTGATTAATACATTCCATACCAGGATAATACTGAGTGACCAGTGGTGTGCTCTGAAGTTTTCTTTGGCGGAACCAGGGTTAGATGTGATGGTCTGGGAAATATGCTTTTAAACTAGGCTGGTGGGGTAGTTACATACAGTGAAGGCGAGATGAGAATGGTGGTACACTGCTGTAAAGAATCTGCATCGGAACAAATACATTTGCCTCTAATGCCAAGGCTGTATTGAAGGGAATGTTTGACGTGGAAAGGATGGCAGCTGTCAAAATGTAAGTACTGTTGTTTGTTAGTAGGTTTAATGTGGACAGAAATGTGTAACTGGTCTTACGTGAGGATGAGATCTACATCAAGGAAAGTAGCACAGGATTTGGAATAGGACAATGTGAAATTTAATTGGGAGAAGGTATTAAGAGATTTCAGAAATTTAGCAGTCGGCCTTACCATGAGTCCATATAGTAAAGATGTCGTCAGCCCCTGGTTTGGTTTAGATACATTGATGGCATCTTTACCATATGGACTTGTGGCGAAGCTGGCCTATTAAAATTCATGTTCAGAATGCTCATTAACATGAATCCTTTTCCAAAAAATATCACATTACGAACTTTACCAAACTTTTCACATGTAACAAAGGTGTAAAACTTGAAGGCAGTTTATAGAATGTGTGTTGCAGCTGTTCTAAAACAGTTTTACTGCTGTGACCTCCAGTGCGTTAGTAATGCACAGTCAAATTTGTAGTTTACAACTAGTTTGATTCTGTAGTAATACAGCAGAAGAACTGGATGAAGTATATCATGATGAGTTGCGACAAAAGGCACACTTTTTTGTGCTTTCTTGAATTTTTCTGACTTGGGTGCACTTCCTATTCACCAGGATTTTTGATATTATCTTCCCCACAGAGTATCAGTAAAATAACAAAAAATATCAGATTTAATTTGAGTACCTTCAGAATATCTCACTGCTTCTTTGTCTTGTCATTATTTTTTAGGGCCTTATATGCTCACATTGCAAAAATCAAATCCTAGTTTCAGGTAATTTAGCATGGTCTTCCCAATGAAAATTGTTGAAATGAGCTTGCAGAAAGTACTTTTTTTTTGTAAAAGTGGGCTGAAAATACCACTACTACAGGTATATAGATGATACCATCATTTTAATCAAAGGCACTAAAGATGACATCAGTGAGTTGAGCAAGTTATTCAACAACTCCCATGAAGACGCAAAATTCACAGTTGAACACCAAACAGATGACAGTGTAAATTTCTTAGACCTTAGCATTAGAATAAAGGATAACAGAAATTCATCAGAAGCCTACCACAAAACATACTACAATCCACAACTACTCTTGTCACCCCACAGCACACAAAATGGCAGCATTCCAGTACAAGATCAATAGAGCTCCCCAACTACCACTCCCTGAAGACAAATGTGATCAAGAAATTAAAATAATAAAACAAACAGCTATTGCAAATGGTTATAACTGCTCCATAGTCGACACCCTAAAACACTCAATAACGGCAAAGCAATCAAAACACAAAAAGAGAAAAGCATCTTCCATACAATCCCCTTTGTAGGTGACATATCAGAGTGCCAATGTTCAAACGAACAGGCATAAGCATATCCTTTACCACAGACAACAAGATTGGACAGAAGTTACCCCACATCATCAGCACACAAAGCCTACTTCATCACACAGGTGTTTACAGAATTGAATGTTTGGACTGTGACTGCTTCTACATAGGGCAGACAGGCAGATCATTTGAAATTAGATTCAAAGAACACATGGCAGCACTAAAATACAAAAATTGCCACACATCAGCAATAGCCACCCACCTACAGGAAACAAAACACCATGTTAACATCAAGTGTATCAGCATCTTACACATCAAACCATCTCTTTTCATCAAAGTTTGTAAAGTTCTCTCTCTCTCTCCCCTCCCTCTCCCTCTCACATTCTTTTTCTATCTTTCTCCCTCTGATTCCAGCCTTTCATTTCTATCTGTGAATCATAACCAAAATTGTTATTTGTGTGTCATTTTACCACTGTAGCCAATATGATTATAGTACTTAAAGTTTGTAACATTTCACCTGATTGTATAAACGAGTATCAAGTGTAAGCTATTTTAGCTTGTCAAAATCGGATTTATATACCACCTGAAGTATTTATTCCAACGCATGTATTCGACATCTCAAAACAAATGCCTCCAAATCCTTTAAAATGTGTTCTCTAGTAATGTTGTTACGATGTAGATTCTTTGTACTTTGTGATAATGTTTTCTCTTCTGCTATACAATCCTTGTGCCAATAGTTTCCAGACGCCATATTTGTTTACGAAATATGGCAGTATACATGTGATGTGCTACGACAGTGAAAGGAACTTGTGACCACTGGATGTACTCTATTTCACTTATTTTATGTTTACCATTAGAGATATGTTAAAAAAACTTTTTTGTCAAAAGAAACCCAAAACCTTGTTTTTAAATAGTGTTTTGTTTCTCCACTAGACAGTGCCCCAAGTTCCTTCAAAATATCGTCTCTCACACACACACACACACACACACACACACACACACACACACAAACCCAAATGTCGTACTAACAAATGTAAATTCACCTGCCGATGGAAGTTTAAACCTTTGAAACATGTAGTAGAGATAAACAGTGACTGGTAACAGTAAACTTGTTGTTTCGTCTAATGAAAATACCCATTTTTGACATTTTTACAAAACTCATCAACTTTGCTCTTAATTTGTAAACCATATGAAAACAATAGGAGAATTAAATTTTGTATTTTAAGATCTTGTGATGATAAGTTATCACAAGCAAAGTTTCAGGTTTATAACATACTTTCTTCATAGTTTTTCAAACACTTGGTTTTTTGGCCGAATTTGCTTCACACTAGTTGTATGAAAATTGTTATCAGTTATACGAAAATTGAAATCATAAGTACACTGTTGAAAGTGCACTATAGGGTCAAACTAATGACTATATTTCCACAAGCATTAAACTGTTGATGGTGAAACCTCAACAGTGGCTATTGGGAGCATCTGCCAATGTTCACACAAAATTTCATTAAAATACATGGTGATCATGCAGGAAACTTTAGACACTTGGCATGGAATGACCCATTTTCCTGTATACGTTAACAACTGTAAAAACAAATTGTACATCATTTACTGAATGACCTTTGAATAGTTGTACTTAAATGACATACTCTGTAATAAAACAGAGCTTCTGTTGTCAAAATAGTGTCATAGCCCTCTTACAGGTTTTTAGAAAAATTAAGGACAACATGGAGTGCTTTATTATAAAAGTTAGAGAGCCTAACCTGAGGCCTGCCAAGGGTCTCCATGGAGCCACTGATACACACAGACTCATTACACTCTGATAGGATATTTATGGCAACATGACAAAATTTTAAGACACATACTGGGTCCTGCTTACCTAGATAATGACAGCAGTAGTGTTTGGCAGCTTTCTGGTGCCCTTTAAATGTGGCTTCAAGGGCAAAATTAGTAAGTTATTGTATACCAGTAAATTTTAAAACCACTTTGGAATCATAGTTTAAACTGTTAAAAGTTCATAGTGACTACGGAACCTAATGTGAGGAATGTGATTTTTGGAAATTATTTTGTCATGCATGTTCAACACCATTTTCTGATATTTTTATTCTGCATAGGATTCTGGAGCTGAATGCATCTGACGAACGAGGTATTCAAGTCATTAGAGATAAAGTGAAAACTTTTGCTCAGCTAACAGCAAGTGGCACTCGCCCTGAGTAAGTACTATCATTCAGATCTAGATAAGACATTTGGATACTGTAGTAGTAGTAGTAGTAGTAGTAGTAGTAGTGGTAGTAGTAGTAGGAGTCAAAAACAAGACAGGTGGAAAAATTAAGTAGACTTATTATTTCAAAAGTGATTGTCATAATTATTTGTATGTTTATCCCACTGCGATGCAAGATGGTCAGTGGCTTTGTAGAAAAATGTTTGTGGTTGCCTATGGAACCATGATTGTACCCATGTGTGCACCTCTTTGTCCCAAGGAAATCTAAGGCCATGAATGTCTTCCTTCTGGGCTCCAGAATTATGAGAATTGCATGGGGAGAGATTGGGGCTGTATAGCGAATGTGTGACGGCATCCCAGCGAAACTTGGGCAGTGTAGTCGAAACGACCTTGACTTTACACACTTCTTACATTAATTGCTTTTAAATATTTTACAGTAATATTGTGCAGAAATACAGTGTTCATGTTTTAACAGGCATGTTTTATGTGATTGGGTGCATCTGTTGCTAATGTTTGTTTGTAAAATTGAATCAGCTTGAAGCTTCTCCATTTTAATGATAGTAGTGCTTTCAGTTTGTGTGAAAAGATGCTGTATTCTTTTCTTAGTCTCTTACAGTGATGAGAATCTGTGTTCAAAAATACTTTTGTAATGTGCAATTGTGAATTTTTACCTCACAAATCACTTGATATTGTACATGCTACCAAAGATGAGGCCAGTAATGTACGTTTGTCAGGTGGTGCTAGATTTTGTTGTTGCTGTGATGGATTTGATTTGCTGGCTGAGCTGGATAGATTGACAGTTGAAACTTTTGAAGCGTAGAGGGGAGCAGTTTCTTCAACGCTCAAGGACTGTCCAGTGTCTAACGAAGAAATACCAGACATTAGATGGTCGGTTTCAGGTTCTATTTTCAAATCAAAAAGTACATTATGGGTGCACATTTCTGCTAGGGACTGGATACATGTGCTGCTAAAGTTTCTAATTTTTTTAGAAGGAAATTGGGGCTCTGATTTTGTCAAAAACATTTAAGTAATTTTTTTTTGTTTTTTATTTATCTTCAACCTTCAAACTCTAACAAGAAGTGATTAGATGTCACATGAGATTTTTAAGTGAACTGGAATTCCCCTGGGCTGTTTGAGGCCTTTGTATAGTGAAAATATGGTTCTGCAGTACTTATATAATGGTGGAAGCAGCCTTTTGAATTATAAGTATGATTTCAGTGTTCATTTGTTTGCTCTCCATGACACAAATTATTTATGAATCAAATTGGTTTGTAAAAGAATTGAGACAGCTTCGGCAGACCAAGATCTCCAGAATCGCTCTTCTTTTTAAATGTGTATTTGTCAGATGTACTAATGAAGCCTTTTTATTTTGTTCAGACCTACCTTTGTTATTTCTAACTTGTTTCTGTTTGTGAGGAACTGTAGACAGTCATTTCATTCTGTCCTTATAATCTGATGAATTAACCAGATTTTGGGGGTGGGGGGGCATGATAATGCTCTTCAAATTTCTTGTGTTCTTGCTAGATCATTTGGCCAAAGTGCTAACGCAAAGTTAAATTTGAATATGTGCGAAAAACTGAATCTTTTAACAGTGAGAAATAGTAAATCGGAGCACCAAACAGAGAGAACTCCAGGCAGTTGCAGGTCTGTTGCATGTGTCTCCCCATCTGAGATTGGGAGACTCCTGCACCTGTTAATCATGGTCTGTGTGCACATGTCAGAAGTATGAGTAACTTTAATACAGGTGCATGTGGCTCCTTGCCTCTTTGTGCAATGACCACATGCACTTGGTCACCATGGAAAGTTGCTCAGGTATAAATGCACCTTAACAAAGAGAGAGAGAAACTGAGATGATATCCACTTGCAAGATTAGTTGTGAAGCCCATCACATTTGTTTATAAACTTGAATCGGCTTGGAATCGAACTCATGCATCCCATGTGATAGGTGAGCAAACTAACTTGTTAATAAATCAACCGTACTCTTGTGTATTAAAGATGGTCTGAAAACCTCAAAGTCGATTTTCTCAATATTTTTTGAGAGTTGCATCAAACTATTTGGGAAGACTGATATTTAAGTTTTGAACTTCACATACCATAAATATAAGAAATTACAAAAATCCAATTGGTATGTGGTCTCCTTGTTACGAGTCATATGGAAGGGAATGTAAGATTAAAAAGGAGTGGTGGGGAAAGTGAAAGGAACACCTAAATTTGTTGCTGGAGTTGTGGGAAACAGTGATGTCTGTGACAAGAAATTTACAGACAAGATGGTACTGTGATAAATTCAAGCCTACTGCTCTCATTATCATGAAACCTGTTGTGTAAATAACATTAGGGTAGACCATGTTATAATTCTGCTGCCACCATCATATGCCTCATGTAGGGACCATTAGACCAAGGTAGATTAGGGAGCATATAGAGGCATATAGATAGTCATTTTTTCCTAGCTCAATATTTAATGGAATAGGACAGAAATTTGTTAAAATTGTATGAAGTACGCTCAGCAAGTTTCTTTACTGTGGCTTGTAGGCTATTTTTTTAGATGTAGAACTCTCACACTTCACAAAGGAAAGGTGTCATTGTGTATGAAGAAGGAAACTCTTTTTACCTAGCCCTTTGAGTCTGCTTATTAACAATACTGTACCATCTTACTTTTTTCTGACATTTCCATTTTTCATGCAATTATTTCAGGAAATTAACAGATACTAGTATGTCTTATTGTTGTGTATCAATTTTCTCCCTGTCTTTGCAGTGTTTACAGTGCTGAAACTTAACAATCTTCTGTTCCTCTCACGTAAGTAATCTGTTGTTAAGTAATTGTCATTTTCTGTGTGCACCCCTCTCTGCATTATTTTGATCTGTTTTGATTCGTTATATACTTGCTGAAAGGGCCTGTAACTCCTACAGGGCTTATCCCTCACTTTTCAGGGATTTTATCCCAGATGTATATGGTAGGACGGAAATCAAATACATCCTGCAGGTCAAAACATAACTAGAGCTTCTGTGCTTACGTTGGATAGCTTCAAACTGCATTTGTCAAATGTTGTAAAGTCATACAGTTACTAAGTGGGAGACAAACTTTCAAGCAATTTTATATGTGACTGTTAAGGGATCGTCACCAGCTTGATCATTGCTATAAACAGCATAACTTCATTGAAGGGACGGCGTGGTGTAACTGACTCTGTATCAGTTTACTATGTAAATGCAAAGGTGCACTCAACCACAGCATTTTGTTATTGTTTGTTATGTTTCTCTGTATGATGGAAAGCAGGTCTTAAATCAAGGCTTCAGTTGATGAAAGTGTTCATGTTTCGCACTGCACCAATCTTCAATCCTTTGCAAGTTTTCCTGCATTTAGTTATAATTTTCTGGTACTGCAGCCCCCTTATAGGCAACAGCATCATCCATACAAATAACATCATGGAGCTTTCAACACTTAATTTACTCGATGTTTCATTATTTTGTAGTTATGCAAAATTTACACATTTTTTATGGTTTTGAATTCTTTCAGCTTCATGTTCATTTCAAGAATTGAAAATTTGCTTTTCCTGCTCTAACAGCAGGTGTGCTGAATGAAGAATACAGAAGACTTCTTTGTTTGTTGATGACTTTATGATTTACTTCTCCTCCTCCTCCTCCTCCTCCTCCTCCTCCTATCTAGCATCAACATCTTGCCAATTACAGTTGATCCTTCAGACGGAATTAATGTGCTTAATATACAGTTTCTGAATTTGACATGGATGAAACAACGTGTGTTCATTTTAATTGTATCCACCAAATTTTAAGTGAACCGGAACTATGTTTTAATGACACCAGCCTCAGTTTTAATCTGTCGGGCAGGCTCATGGGTCTCATGTGATCAAAGGCTCATTGGTTACCATACTTGTGGGACTTGAGTAAGGGCACTTAAAGCTTTAGGCAGCTTAATGCGTCTCAATAGAAAGGTCCAGACTGGAAGCAGTTCTAGTCTACAACAATGTGTAAAGCATTTATCTGATCTCATGTAGATTATGCTTGTACTGTTTGTTACTTATCTTGAACTACATATCAAAAGATGCTGGATGTAGTACACAATAAAAGAACAAGACTGGCAACAGGAACTAGCCTCTGTGCTGGAGCTAGTGAACCACCACTTTCTATCCGATGACGGCTCAAACTATGCTACAACTTTTTAAAGCTATATAAGCCAAAGGATCTCCAGCATTCACCACTGTTGATCACATTTCAGCCAAGCCAGATGGCTAAAGAAGTCATCTGGGTTGGCCTGACAAATCTGCACATTTCCACTGATGCCGAAAATGATTTATTGCATGATACTCCACATCATAAATGGGCAGTGCCATTTTGGTTTGGCTGCTCCAGCAGGATACTGTATGCTGTAGGGAGTGGTTTTCAGTGTACCATGACTGCAGACATATGCTCACAAACATAGGATTACTTTTTCTTTTTTGAGGTGGTAATAAAAACTTCATAACTAAACCTTGTGGGTAACCGTTCCATTGTTTTCCCAGACAGTATCCTACGATTTAGCAGCTACCGGTATATTATGTTTTTTTGATGCGGAGCTGTACATGATCCTGATGACTTTCATCTGCTTGTACTTATAGAGTGCACTGCAAACCAGCCGGAGAATGTAACCAGCAGCAGAGAATACTGTCAAGAACATCCAAGATATCCTGCTTTCTCTGTGGAAGCAGGGAAAGAATTTGTCATTCCATTATATATCAGAGCATGCTGGAATTTGTGGTAATGAGCAGCCAAGCATGCCTGTGATGATAATTCAGTAACATCCTGCATTATCCCTTGGGGTCAGATATGTCTCTGGATAGAATAATTGCTGTGGGCATGTGGGGAGAGTGGTCAGAAACAAGTGAAAATAAAGCTCATACACTGAAATTGACCACCCAACTGTGGCATACCTTAGTCCGATTTGTCAGACAAAATGAGATCATTTTAGCTCATTTCATATAAAGCATTGCCCTTAAACTCACAGTTCCATCATGGATTGTGAAGGGCCTTGAGAATATGATGCAGTGGTACCATTACAACAGTGTATTATATTTTAACTGAAAATAGATTGTATATGGATCACAGGGCATTACAAGGTTTGGCTGGAGAGATGCCCTCTTGTTTTAAATGATGACTGGATGGGTGTAACGTGGATATTTAAAAAAAATTCTGAGGGGTCAGAACACACCCTCAAATTGTTAAGGAGCAGATTTTAACATTTGAGTGTCTGGATACATTCTGTGCTTGAGTATGCTTGGTGACACACACACACACACACACACACTTATACTTTGTTTTAATATAATTATTATTGTGCCATTTCACACCAACTGCAGACTGAATGAAACTTTGTACAAATGTCCTGTGCAAAACTTTACCTCAAGATGAACAAAATTAACGGTTTTGTAATGCTTTCCGTAGAGAGATGCAAAATGTTGGATGAACTCTGACAGTTATTGCCAATTTTAAGAAGGCTTAATTATTGAAACTAGTAGTAATATAAAGTGGATATTTGGATAAGAAGCACAACTTTTAGTGCTCGGCACACTGTTAAAATTTGAAGACTAAGTCATTCACAATTTTTGCATCGTATGAGGTCAAAGTCGGGGAAGAAACAACTGCTACAATTTTTCAATAATTTTGTGACTAATTTTTGACATATTATATTGAGTGTCCTTTAGTAGTGCCACAGATAAATTAATTATTATCAGTTCTACCAATCTGCAGCAGTTATTCATGAGTATTCTTGGAGGTATTTATGTGAAACAATGTCATAAAATTTTTTTATTGTACTTGTGCATGATTTGATGTCATATTGCTATATTATCTGTAATTTTGTGTCATTAGAAAGAGCGGGGGTTTTGTTTGTTTTGGAGACCCTCTAAGTGAAGTTAAATATGAGCTTGAAAATACTACAGTTGTACATTCATGAACCAATACTCTAACAATCACCTTATGTATAAGAAACTTAATAATATTTGAGTAATAGTTAGAAATATGGCAATGCAAAGTCCTGGTAGGATGTAAATAATTTAGACTCTAACTTGAAAAAGGAGTCATTGGAAAGCCTGCAAAGTTTTCAGTCTTGTTCATGTGCCAAGCAATGACTCAACGTCTTTACTAATCGATTAGCTATTACACTTGCTCCTAAATTATTTATGTG
This sequence comes from Schistocerca americana, assembly GCF_021461395.2. NCBI lineage: Eukaryota > Metazoa > Arthropoda > Insecta > Orthoptera > Acrididae > Schistocerca > Schistocerca americana. The sequence goes on along the minus strand of NC_060120.1, from coordinate 825,909,224 downwards.
TAGTAGTTACACTCTTTAACTGGACAAGAGAGTAAAACTTATAGCAAAAGTTCTTGTAAAAAAATGCTCAACACCCTACAGACATTTTCATTCCAGCTAAATTTGTTGCTCTCCTGAAAAGCCTTAACATTGCTTTTTATATTATCAAAAATGACTTTTTTCTTCTTATCGCTAGGCAGTGCCGCCTAATGTTTACACTTCCTAGTCTTGTAGCATTCTGTTTGGAACTGTAAATTTGGTGACACATGGTATTGACCAACATTTTGGGGTGAGTGTTAACATTTACAAATCTCAGCACTTGAAGGTACTCAGTTTTTCTTCCACTCATTAAATAGGTCATCATAATCGGCGTAACATAGGCATTACTGAGCATTAGAATTGTGCCATACAAATGTATCTGACTTAAACCCACAAGAAACAGCAGTCTGCATACAAATTTCACTTTGCATGTGTGAAACTTTATGCTTTTATTAAACTTGTTGATCTTATTTTGAGGACGACATTTTAGAGGAGAATGACACAGATTTGGCAAGCTTGAATTGACAATTTATGCCATTACAATTTTTTCATCACCATGAGCATGAGGCCTTTTGGAAAGACAAGAGTGCAGCAAGTTTCTTGTGAACTCACTCTGACATAACTTGTACATTTGTGAGCTTTTTTAATTCAGCTGCTCTTTATAAAACAAGAACCCATTTTAATAAATGATTTGTTTTTGCAAAAGGCTTATAGCATTACTTTTGAATGAAATGAAACAAGTAAAACAAGGCTTTATGCTAGAAGCAGGTCATTTAATCTATTTGTAGGCTACAACCTGAGTGTAATTTTGGTAGACTTTGTTGATAAAGGTGGAATTCATTTAGGGACGCCAGTCGTTTTTTTACAACTACTGCAACAGGACTGATGATACTCTGTACTGACCAAAGAGCCAATTGAACAAGCTAGGAAGTCAGCAACAACATCTGGATCGTTTGTCATTCACAGTATAAAATTAGACCTCTTGTGCTATGACATCTCAAAGCTGCTTACTAAATGAAACAAGAGGGTATCTTTTTTGCAGGCATTGTGCCATCGGACTCAAAAATTACCAATTTCTTGGTTATAATTAAAAAAGGAGAGCATGCTACCACTCACTTTTAGATGATCTGTACAAATATACTTTAAGAGCTGGACTCTTCCACACTTGCCATTTTCCCGACGCACACTCAACATGTGATATGATTTAATCATTAGTGGCAACCAACATAACAAACAGGCTGCTATAAAAAACAAAAATATAGTACAAAATGATTAATGGAAGATCTCATATAAAGATGTGAAACAAATACTAACAAAGAGATAGAGGGGCTGGCCAGTACTTACCTCAGCTCAGTACAGCCGATAGTTACACAAAGCAGAACAGAAAATTTACGTTCCTAGCTTTCGGAACTTTGTTCCTTCGTCAAGGAGGAGAGATGGGAAAGAAAAGGAAGAAGGGAAAGTGGATTCAGTTACTCACAACCCAGGTTAGGAAGCAACAGGGAAAGGTAAACAGGGAGGGTAGCCTTTTTTTTTTTTTTTTTTGGTTGAGGTGTCGGAGAGTTGACGCAGTCCTTCTGCCACATAGTCCACATGCTCAAGTACCACAGTTGTGGAGCCTTTATCCACTGGCAGGATGACAATAGAGTGGCACGGGATTCAACTGGGGTGATGTTGGGGATTGTCGGGATTTTCTTCAAGAAGGACTGGGAGGCAACACTGGATGCGAGGAATTCCTGAAATGTCTGCGAGGGATGGTTTTGGGGGAGGGGAGGAGGATCCCTTTTGAGAAGGCGGTCGGAATTGTTCTAGACAGGGTTCAACACTGGGTCTAGTATTTGGGGGCTATGTTTGGGCAGTGAAGTGATATTTCCAGTTGAGGTTCCGAGTGAATGAGAGGTGGTCTTTAACCAGGGCAGTGTGGTTGAATTTAGGCGTGGGGCTAGAGGTTAAGCCTTTTGATAGAACAGATGTCTCTGGAGGAGAGAGGGATCTGGATGAGAGGTTTAGGACTGAATTGGGACTGGTGATATGTGGCATTTGACTGTGGTTATAGTTGAGATTTGGTCTGTGTGGGGTATGTGCTGGTATTGGGAGATTGAGTAGGGTGGCTAGGCTAGGTTTGTTGGCTATGAGGGGGGTTTGTTGAAGGTTCTGTTGTGGTTGGTGTTTGTGAGGGAGAGGGACCCCACTTCGTAGGTGTTGCACTAACACTGTGGATAGTTTCTTCAGGTGGTGTGTGGCATAGAACTCAAGTTTACAGCTGGCTTCTAGGATGATATTCCCAAGTGTGTTCTCCAAGCAGGGGTTTGAGAGGTGGAGGACTTTGAAGAGAGATAGGAGCTGTTGGGAGTGGTGGTTACACGAAGTAGTGTAGAGATTCAGGACAAGTTGGGTAAGGGCTAAGGACTGACGGTTCTGGAAGTCCAGGAGAGACTATTGGAAGGAGGAATTGCACCCAGAGATGGGAACTTTTAAGGTAAGTTCTTTAGGGATAATACCAAAGGTTAAACAGGACCGGAGGAAAAGTATGTGCGGTTGCAGTTTGGCTACAGTGAATGCATGTTTCCGGAATGAATGTAAATAATGTATAGGATTAGGGTACATAGTGGGTAACTAGTGGGTAGGGAAATTAAATAAGTAAAGTTAAAATAGTAATAATAAGAAGGAATAAAACAAGGAGGGAAGGAGGAGAAAGAAATTGTGTTGGTAATGTTCAATACCAAAGGAAGACCACTAAATAAAAGTACGGATAAAGGTGGACCAGACCAAGCAAGTGTGTCCAGATCAGGGGAAACGAATACACGTTGCTCAAAAAAAGATAGCGAGTGGCGAAAAAAAGATCGCGGGTGCCGCAAAAAAGACCATGCGCGGTGCAAAAAAGTTTGCGGGTGGCGCAAAAAAGTTTGCGGGTGGCGCAAAAAAGTTTGCGTGTGTCGCAAAAAAGTTTGCGTGTGGCGCAAAAAAGTTTGCGTGTGGCACAAAAAAGTTTGCGTGTGGCACAAAAAAGTTTGCGTGTGGCGCAAAAAAGTTTGCGTGTGGCGCAAAAAAGTTTGCGTGTGGCGCAAAAAAGTTTGCGGGTGGCGCAAAAAAGTTTGCGGGTGGCGCAAAAAAGTTTGCGGGTGGCCAAAAAAGTTTGCGGGTGGCCAAAAAAGTTCGCGGGTGGCGCAAAAAAGTTTGCGGGTGGCCAAAAAAGTTTGCGGTTGGCCAAAAAAGTTCGCGGGTGGCCAAAAAAGTTCGCGGGTGGCGCAGAAATGTTCCAAAAAATATTTTCTGTGGCAGAGAATGATAGCCAATGCCACAAAAAGATCGCCAGCAACACGAAATCGACGGAAATGGATGATACTGGTAGGTGTGGATGAGATTGTTTGCAGTGATTGTTGGCTGGAAAACAGCGTATAACGAACGTTAAAACTATGGAATGTTAAATAAATAAATAAAGAGAAGTGGACTATAAACGGAAGAAGATAATAGGAGGGAAGTGAAACTAGCACAGTTGGTGACGAAAATATTTATATACATAAAACACTGAAGAAGAGAAAGTGTTTAGATGACAGATGTAAGTGATAGCTAACAAAAGGGACAAAACAATGAAGGATGTGGACCATATAGGTGATCTAAATGATTAATGGAAAATCTCATATAAAGATGTGAAACAAATACTAACAAAGAGATAGGGGGCTGGCCAGTACTTAGCTCAGTACAGCCGATAGTTACACAAAACAGAACAGTAAATTTACGTTTCTAGGTTTCGAAACTTTGTTTCTTCGTCAGGGAGGAGAGATGGGAAAGAAAGGGAAAAAGGGAAAGTGGATTCAGTTACTCACAACCCAGGTTATGAAGCAACAGGGAAAGGTAAACAGGGAGGGTAGCCCAGTACAGTACACTTTAACATGTTAGTCAGTGATTGTCTGTAAATAGTTATTGTGGATATGTCTTATAAATATTTTACAAATTGTCTATAGCAGGGGTCTCCAAACTACGGCCCGCGGGCCGAAACCGGCCCGCGAGGGCCAGCAAACCGGCCCGCGTTAGCTGGCCGGACTTCCCCGGTATCCGGCCCGCCAAATATTTGAGGTGGTACCTATACTGCCAACAATTGAGTTTAGAGTCCTATCACGACCAATATACCGCGACATTGGCTCTGTTACTCGCTACAAGACTACATAACTAAACTTATTGTTGTGCCGCTTGAAATAACAATGCGTTGACATACTCCACCTCTGTTACGTCTTGCAGTAATAGTGTTGCTAACAATGATTTTGAGATTTCATTAACTTTGCAGGACGCTTTCATGAAGAATGTGCAGTGACATACTTTTTTGTCAGTGAAATTCGCCAGAATAAAATAAGCCAGAATTTCGGTCAGGTACGTCCACCAATCAAAATTATGTAATTAAATAAAAATCGTAGTTCGTTTCAGTGCTAGCTATTCCCACAACCTTAGATTTTTGCGATTTCATCTTTCCTTTAGCCTTACATTACGGTGACCATGGAGTGCTAGGGTGCTTTAATCCCACTAGGTAGATCTTGGCCCTTATGACTTTGTGGAGGAGTCAATGTGGCCTGCGGGCTAAAAAGTTTGGAGACCCCTGGTCTATAGGATAGTGGTAGCATGTTTTCCTTTTTTAATTATTTCCATTGTTGTATTAATTTCCTGGTTATGATTAAATATTGATAGAAAGTAAAAATATTAACAAATAAATACCACCTGAAGATACAAAAATCTATATAATGCTAAATATAACAATAGTCTGTGACTAATTGATAGTGGTATATTCCAGCTCATTTTTTTGAAATTTTTCTAGAGGATCTAGAAAATAAGCAAAAGCTATTACAATGAAAAAGCACCTGATCTTTCTAATGGAATAAAAAAAAAGTGAGGTGATACCATTTAGCAATAGCAAAATGACATCAGAGTATGCCAAAATTGGTTGCAAAATATTTTGCTGGCATGTTTACATACTAATAACTCCTTGAATACTCACAAATAACTGTTGTAGTTCACTAGCGTTGATAACAAGTAACTTCTCTGCAGAACTGCTATGGGGCACTCAATATGTTGGAGTCACAAAATAGGTGAAAAATTATAACAATAGATTTTTCTGGAACTTTGACCTCCTGTAGTATGAATATAGTGAGCATCATAACCTTGAAATTTTAGCAGTATGAGGCACACAAAAATTTCCTGCACTTAGTTGTAGAAGTTTTTACTGTGCAAAACATTTACAGCCAAAAGCTGTAAATGATGTCCTTTGAACAATTCATTCAGGCTGCAGACCTGTATTAAAAGAAGATATTTCAAATATCTCGCCTACATTACTGCAGCTTTAATTTCATCAAAACTGTTTAGGGCTCACAAGACATTTCTTAGCCCCCTACTGAAAGTCTCCTAAAACCATTAATTTTTTGTGTCAAGAGCATAAAGTTTACACAGCTTAGTTTTATTCTGTATGAAACAGCTGTGAAAATTTCATTTACACTAGACGGGTTCTGGTGGGGATGATTCCCATAATTGTTTATTTTGATGTGGAATAACCGTGTTTTAAATTATTTCACTAGTAATCGTGTATATGTTGTAGCCTCACATGTCCAGTATAATTTTTAACTTCAGACAAAATTGAATGGGGCAGTGTGGGCTTTGGTGGGGTATTGGCTCTCTCTGGATGTCTTTCCAGGAGGGACGGCCCTTCTCTGTCTCCCATAAATAGATATTACCACACTTTGTCAAAAAATTACTAATTTATTTCCGTGGTACACTTCCGCAGTAACATGGCTTTTAAGGAAAGATTTACTTGGGCCGTTTGTAAAAAATTAGTGTTCACAAAGAATGCTACCCTAGAACTAGCTTTATTATTATCATCAACCTTTTTCACAGTATACAAAGCATGCACGTGTGCTTACTATTTATTTACATATTTGGTTTTTGCAAGTTGTGTACTTTTTCTTGTTGGCATTTATTTCTGCAACTGGGAAACTCACAATGTACTCTCATTGCTCTATTGTGTTCTTCTATGTAGGAAGAGGTCCTTATAGTAAAACTGTTCCCACTTTCTAAACAACTTATTCACTTCCTGTTTTGCATTTGCATTGATGTATGTGAATACAAGGCCCTCAGTTATAAAAGGGTAGAAGTTTCATAATTTAAGTTCAGTGTCATAAACCATACATCATATAATGGATGGGTTGAGATTGTACATTCTTGGATCTGAAGCATGTTATTGGTGGGTAAAGATGCAAAAAAAGTACAAAAGTATGGTCTTTATAAAATCTGTTGTGAATTTTTTTTCATTTGATGCAAGCTGAAACTGTAGGATTGGTTAAAATATCTGCTAATATATATATATATATAGGTGCACCCAGAATTTGGATACAGAAGAGAATCGTTAAGTGAGCTGCAGTCCATCAAATTTTGGCAGTTGTAAGATCCAAATGAGAACGAACTAGTGTTTGCTATTTTAACGTTGCGAGTTTCCCATGATTGATTTGAGGAATATATGGTAGGGTAGTTGGGAGACACATTTAAAGAGCATAGTGCCAGTAATTAAAAAAAAAAAAAGCCCATAATAGGTTAAAGAAAAATATGTCTCTCATGCATAAGTAAAGAAGTCTTTTATACTGCTGCAAGTAGTGTGTTAGCACATTCTGGGATTCATGTAAAGTTCGTCTTGAATTCGATCCTTGTTGTCTGTTCTGATTTATTAAAGCATTTCTCGTGAATACTGGCATGACTTCTTCAAAGCCTTGCATATTGAGGTGAGGGTGGCTCAAATGTTAATGACTTCTCTATAGGCCACAATTTGACAGAGTAGCAGAAACAATGAACCAAGTGGTTGACTGTCTTAGAATCATAGAAGCAGTGAGAAAACAACTACGTATTTAATAGTTAATATATCAGTTGAGGGCATTGGCTTGCTGTGGTCAGCAGCCAGTGGCACAAGCTGGTCCAGACAGCAGCACTGATGGCAGCAAAGCCAGTTGACGCCACTGCTCTCAGCAGGATACTGGGCTTGTGTTGTAACTGGGTCCCCTGCAGCACACTGTCTTATGCTGCATCAGTACAGCCAACCCACCCAGGCGGCAGCAAAGAGCAGAGATGCGCCATGCTCTGAAACTCTTGGTCCCACCATAGGATGCAGTGACAGCAGTCTATGTATGCAAGTCTGCAGCACCAGAGTGTGGGCTTGCAGGTAGGTGGCAGCAACTCAGATGCAGGTGTGGCCCTGTACCTCTGACAAGGGAACCTCACCATCGCACCCCCCTCAGATTAAGTTATAATTTGGCACAGTGGATAGGCCTTGAAAAACTGAACACAGATCAATCGAGAAAACAGGAAGAAGTTGTGTGCAACTATGAAAAAATAAGCAAAATATACAAACTGAGTAGTCCATGGGCAACATAGGCTACATCAAGGATAATGTGAGCACAGGAGCGCAGTGGTCCCGTGGTTAGCGTGAGCACCTGCAAAAAGTTTACTTACTTTATTTTTGAATGATTAATGGAAAATCTCATATAAGGTGTGAAACAAATACTAACAAAGAGATAGAGGGGCTGGCCAGTACTTACCTCAGCTCAGTACAGCCGATAGATACACATAAAACAGAACTGAAAATTTACATTCCTAGCTTTCGGAACTTTTTTCCTTCATCAGGGAGGAGAGAGGGGGAAAAAAGGGAAGAAGGGAAAGTGGATTCAGTTACTCACAACCCAGGTTATGAAGCAACAGGGAAAGGTAAACAGGGAGGGTGCAAGGATGGAGGCATGGTTGTCAGAGGGAAGCCAAAGATATTCTACTGTAAGTACTGTGCCAGCTTCAAACCAAAGAGGATGCATACAGAAGTAAAGAGGTATATAGTATAAAGATAAACACAACTATGTAGGATGAAAAGATGTGTGAATGGCTAAAGAGGAAAGGGAAAGAGGAGAAGACTGAAGAGTGAATGGGAGTGAGGTGGTTTAACGTAGGTTCAGTCCAGGGGGATGGCGGGATGAAAGGATGTGTTGGAGTGCAAGTTCCCATCTCCGCAGTTCAGAGGGACTGGTGTTGGGTGGGAGAAGCCAAATGGCACATACGGTGTAGCAGGTTCCTAGGTCCCTAGAATTATGCTGGAGGGCATGCTCCGCTACTGGGTATTGGGCATCTCCTAGGCGGACAGTTCGTCTGTGTCCGTTCATGCGCTCAGCCAGTTTGGTTGTTGTCATGCCGATGTAAAAGGCTGTGCAGTGCAGGCATGTCAGTTGATAAATGACATGTGTGGTTTCACACGTAGCCCTGCCTTGAATTGTGTATGTTTTACCAGTAGCGGGGCTGGAGTAGGTGGTTGTGGGGGGATGCATGGGGCAGGTTTTGCAGCGGGGTCGGTTACAGGGGTAGGAACCGCTGGGTAGAGAAGGTAGTCTGGGAATATTGTAGGGTTTAACAAGGATGTTACGGAGGTTAGGGGGGCGACGAAAGGCAACTCTGGGTGGTGTGGGGAGAATTTTGTCAAGGGATGATCTCATTTCAGGGGTTGACTTGAGAAAGTCATATCCCTGGCGGAGTAATTTGTTGATGTTTTCGAGGCCAGGATAATATTGGGTGACAAGGGGGATGCTTCTGTGTGGTCTGGGGGTAGGAACATTGTTGTTGGACGGGGAGGAATGTATTGCTCGGGATATCTGTTTGTGGACAAGGTCTGCAGGATAGTTGCGGGAGAGGAAAGCACTGGTCAGGTTATTGGTGTAGTTGTTGAGGGATTCGTCACTGGAGCAGATACGTTTGCCACGAATACCTAGGCTGTAGGGAAGGGAGCGTTTGATGTGGAAAGGATGCCAGCTATCAAAGTGAAGGTACTGTTGTTTGTTTGTGGGTTTGATATGGACAGAGGTGTGGATGTGAGCTTCAACAAGATGAAGGTCAACATCCAGGAAGGTGGCTTGGGTTTTGGAGAAGGACCAGGTGAAATTCAGATTCGAAAAGGAGTTGAGGTTATGGAGGAAATTAAGGAGTGTTTCTTCACCATGAGCCCAGACCACAAAGATGTCATCTATAAACCTATACCAGGCCAGGGGAAGCAGCTGTTGGGTCTTCAGGAAAGCCTCCTCCATGCGGCCCATGAAGAGGTTGGCATAGGAGGGAGCCATCCTGGTTCCCATGGCCATTCCCCTGATTTGTTTGTAGGTCTGGCCTTCAAAAGTGAAGTAATTATGGGTGAGGATGAAGTTGGTAAGTGTGATAAGGAACGAGGTTTTTGGAAGATCTTCGGGTGGGCGTTGGGAGAGGTAGTGCTCAAGGGCAGAGAGACCATGGGTATGTGGGATGTTTGTGTAAAGGGATGTAGCATCTATGGTGACAAGAAAGGTTTCAGGTGGGAGAGGAGTGGGAATGGATTTGAGGCGTTCTAGGAAGTGGTTTGTGTCTTTGATGTAGGATGGGAGTCTGCGGGTGATAGGTTGTAGGTGCTGATCTACCAGAGCTGAGATACGTTCGGTTGGGGATTTGAAGCCTGCTACAATGGGACGGCCAGGATGGTTCTCTTTGTGGATTTTGGGTAATAGGTAGAAGGTAGGGGTACGTGGCTCAGGTGGAGTGAGTAAGTCTATGGAAGCCGTTGTGAGGCCTTGTGAGGGACCTTGGAATTTTTAGGATTTTTTGCAGCTCAGTCTGGATGGAGGGAATGGGATCCTGGGTGACAGCTTTGTAGGTTGAGTTGTCAGAGAGTTGACGCAGTCCTTCTGCCACATACTCCACACGGTCAAGTACGACAGTTGTGGAGCCTTTATCCGCCGGGAGGATGACAATAGAGCGGTCTATTTTCAGCTCCTTAATGGCACGGGATTCAGCTGGGGTGATGTTGGGGGTTGTCGGGATGTTCTTCAAGAAGGACTGGGAGGCAACACTGGATGTGAGGAAATCCTGAAATGTCTGCAAGGGATGGTTTTGGGGGAGGGAGGAGGATCCCTTTAGAGAAGGCAGTCGGAACTGTTCTAGACAGGGTTCAACACTGGGTCTAGTACTTGGAGGCTGTGTTTGGGTAGTGAAGTGATATTTCCAGTTGAGGATCCGGGTGAATGAGAGGAGATCTTTAACCAGGGCAGTGTGGTTGAATTTAGGTGTGGGGCTAAAGGTTAAGCCTTTTGATAGAACAGATGTCTCTGGAGGAGAGAGGGATCTGGATGAGAGGTTTAGGACTGAATTGGGACTGGTGATATGTGGCATTTGACTGTGGTTATAGTTGAGATTTGGTCTGTGTGGGGTATGTGCTGGTATGGGGAGATTGAGTAGGGTGGCTAGGCTAGGTTTGTTGGCTATGAGGGGGGTTTGTTGAAGGTTCTGTTGTGGTTGGTGTTTGTGAGGGATAGGGAGAGGGACCCCACTTCTTAGGTGTTGCACTAGCACTGTGGATAGTTTTTTCAGGTGGTGTGTGGCATGGAACTCAAGTTTGCAGCTGGCTTCTAGGATGATGTTCCTCAGTGTGTTCTCCAAGCAAGGGTTTGAGAGGTGGAGGACTTTGAAGAGAGATAGGAGCTGTTGGGAGTGGTGGTTACATGAAGTGGTGTAGAGATTCAGGACAAGTTGGGTAAGGGCTAAGGATTGAAGGTTCTGGAAGTCCAGGAGAGACTTGTGGAAGGAGGAATTTCACCCGGAGATGGGAACTTTTAAGGTAAGCCCTTTAGGGGTAATTCCAAAGGTTAAACAGGACTGGAGGAAAAGTATGTGGGAGTGCAGTTTGGCTACGGTGAATGCATGTTTCCGGAATGAATGTAAATAATGTGGTATAGGATTAGGGTACATAGTGGGTAACTGGTGGGTAGGGAAATTAAATAACTAAAGTTGAAATAGCAATCATAAGAAGGAGTAAAACACGGAGGGAAGGACGAGAAGGAAAGAAATTGTGTTGGTAATGTTCAATACCAAAGGAAGACCACTAAATAAGAAAAATACGGAAAAAGTTGACCAGACCAAGCAAGTATGTCCAGATTAGGGGAAAAAGAACACACGTAGCTCAAAAACTGAGATAGCGAGTGGCGAAAAAAGATCGCGCGTGCCGCAAAAGCGATCTTTTTTCGCCACTCGCTATCTCAGTTTTTGAGCTACGTGTGTTCTTTTTCCCCTAATCTGGACATACTTGCTTGGTCTGGTCAACTTTTTCCGTATTTTTCTTATTTAGTGGTCTTCCTTTGGTATTGAACATTACCAACACAATTTCTTTCCTTCTCGTCCTTCCCTCCGTGTTTTACTCCTTCTTATGATTGCTATTTCAACTTTAGTTATTTAATTTCCCTACCCACCAGTTACCCACTATGTACCCTAATCCTATACCACATTATTTACATTCATTCCGGAAACATGCATTCACCGTAGCCAAACTGCAATCCCACATACTTTTCCTCCAGTCCTGTTTAACCTTTGGAATTGCCCCTAAAGGGCTTACCTTAAAAGTTCCCATCTCCGGGTGCAATTCCTCCTTCCACAAGTCTCTCCTGGACTTCCAGAACCTTCAATCCTTAGCCCTTACCCAACTTGTCCTGAATCTCTACACCACTTCATGTAACCACCACTCCCAACAGCTCCTATCTCTCTTCAAAGTCCTCCACCTCTCAAACCCTTGCTTGGAGAACACACTGAGGAACATCATCCTAGAAGCCAGCTGCAAACTTGAGTTCCATGCCACACACCACCTGAAAAAACTATCCACAGTGCTAGTGCAACACCTAAGAAGTGGGGTCCCTCTCCCTATCCCTCACAAACACCAACCACAACAGAACCTTCAACAAACCCCCCTCATAGCCAACAAACCTAGCCTAGCCACCCTACTCAATCTCCCCATACCAGCACATACCCCACACAGACCAAATCTCAACTATAACCACAGTCAAATGCCACATATCACCAGTCCCAATTCAGTCCTAAACCTCTCATCCAGATCCCTCTCTCCTCCAGAGACATCTGTTCTATCAAAAGGCTTAACCTTTAGCCCCACACCTAAATTCAACCACACTGCCCTGGTTAAAGATCTCCTCTCATTCACCCGGATCCTCAACTGGAAATATCACTTCACTACCCAAACACAGCCTCCAAGTACTAGACCCAGTGTTGAACCCTGTCTAGAACAGTTCCGACTGCCTTCTCAAAGGGATCCTCCTCCCCTCCCCCAAAACCATCCCTTGCAGACATTTCAGGAATTCCTCACATCCAGTGTTGCCTCCCAGTCCTTCTTGAAGAACATCCCGACAACCCCCAACATCACCCCAGCTGAATCCCGTGCCATTAAGGAGCTGAAAATAGACCGCTCTATTGTCATCCTCCCGGCGGATAAAGGCTCCACAACTGTCGTACTTGACCGTGTGGAGTATGTGGCAGAAGGACTGCGTCAACTCTCTGACAACTCAACCTACAAAGCTGTCACCCAGGATCCCATTCCCTCCATCCAGACTGAGCTGCAAAAAATCCTAAAAATTCCAAGGTCCCTCACAAGGCCTCACAACGGCTTCCATAGACTTACTCACTCCACCTGAGCCACGTACCCCTACCTTCTACCTATTACCCAAAATCCACAAAGAGAACCATCCTGGCCGTCCCATTGTAGCAGGCTTCAAATCCCCAACCGAACGTATCTCAGCTCTGGTAGATCAGCACCTACAACCTATCACCCGCAGACTCCCATCCTACATCAAAGACACAAACCACTTCCTAGAACGCCTCAAATCCATTCCCACTCCTCTCCCACCTGAAACCTTTCTTGTCACCATAGATGCTACATCCCTTTACACAAACATCCCACATACCCATGGTCTCTCTGCCCTTGAGCACTACCTCTCCCAACGCCCACCCGAAGATCTTCCAAAAACCTCGTTCCTTATCACACTTACCAACTTCATCCTCACCCATAATTACTTCACTTTTGAAGGCCAGACCTACAAACAAATCAGGGGAACGGCCATGGGAACCAGGATGGCTCCCTCCTATGCCAACCTCTTCATGGGCCGCATGGAGGAGGCTTTCCTGAAGACCCAACAGCTGCTTCCCCTGGCCTGGTATAGGTTTATAGATGACATCTTTGTGGTCTGGACTCATGGTGAAGAAACACTCCTTAATTTCCTCCATAACCTCAACTCCTTTTCGAATCTGAATTTCACCTGGTCCTTCTCCAAAACCCAAGCCACCTTCCTGGATGTTGATCTTCATCTTGTTGAAGCTCACATCCACACCTCTGTCCATATCAAACCCACAAACAAACAACAGTACCTTCACTTTGATAGCTGGCATCCTTTCCACATCAAACGCTCCCTTCCCTACAGCCTAGGTATTCGTGGCAAACGTATCTGCTCCAGTGACGAATCCCTCAACAACTACACCAATAACCTGACCAGTGCTTTCCTCTCCCGCAACTATCCTGCAGACCTTGTCCACAAACAGATATCCCGAGCAATACATTCCTCCCCGTCCAACAACAATGTTCCTACCCCCAGACCACACAGAAGCATCCCCCTTGTCACCCAATATTATCCTGGCCTCGAAAACATCAACAAATTACTCCGCCAGGGATATGACTTTCTCAAGTCAACCCCTGAAATGAGATCATCCCTTGACAAAATTCTCCCCACACCACCCAGAGTTGCCTTTCGTCGCCCCCCTAACCTCCGTAACATCCTTGTTAAACCCTACAATATTCCCAGACTACCTTCTCTACCCAGCGGTTCCTACCCCTGTAACCGACCCCGCTGCAAAACCTGCCCCATGCATCCCCCCACAACCACCTACCCCAGCCCCGCTACTGGTAAAACATACACAATTCAAGGCAGGGCTACGTGTGAAACCACACATGTCATTTATCAACTGACATGCCTGCACTGCACAGCCTTTTACATCGGCATGACAACAACCAAACTGGCTGAGCGCATGAACGGACACAGACGAACTGTCCGCCTAGGAGATGCCCAATACCCAGTAGCGGAGCATGCCCTCCAGCATAATTCTAGGGACCTAGGAACCTGCTACACCGTATGTGCCATTTGGCTTCTCCCACCCAACACCAGTCCCTCTGAACTGCGGAGATGGGAACTTGCACTCCAACACATCCTTTCATCCCGCCATCCCCCTGGACTGAACCTACGTTAAACCACCTCACTCCCATTCACTCTTCAGTCTTCTCCTCTTTCCCTTTCCTCTTTAGCCATTCACACATCTTTTCATCCTACATAGTTGTGTTTATCTTTATACTATATACCTCTTTACTTCTGTATGCATCCTCTTTGGTTTGAAGCTGGCACAGTACTTACAGTAGAATATCTTTGGCTTCCCTCTGACAACCATGCCTCCATCCTTGCACCCTCCCTGTTTACCTTTCCCTGTTGCTTCATAACCTGGGTTGTGAGTAACTGAATCCACTTTCCCTTCTTCCCTTTTTTCCCCCTCTCTCCTCCCTGATGAAGGAAAAAAGTTCCGAAAGCTAGGAATGTAAATTTTCAGTTCTGTTTTATGTGTATCTATCGGCTGTACTGAGCTGAGGTAAGTACTGGCCAGCCCCCCTATCTCTTTGTTAGTATTTGTTTTACTTTATTTTTGCAAAGTTATGATCTGTCCGTTCGTTTATTGACGTCTCTGTTCACTGTAATAAGTTTAGTGCGATTAGTAGACGAAAGGACGTGCCTCTCCAATGGGAACCGAAAACAATTGATCCAGGAAAACACGTCTGATATATTCTATACGACACTTGTGACGGCATGTGCGTCACATGACAGGAATATGTTGTCGACCCACCTAACTTGCACACTTGGCGAATAGGTAAAAAGATTCTTCTACCTTGCCCGATTTAGGTTTTCTTGTGGATGTGATAATCACTCCCAAAAAAGTGATGGAAACATAAGAGTGTGTCACATAAACTGCAACAAATGAATGCAACAGTTTCACAGTCGCACAGTTTTCTCTGTGCTCTGTCAAAACATATGTTTTTAACGTTTTCAAATTTGTCCGTGTGTAGACCGTCAAATCCTGCGTATGTCCAAGCAAATCTGAATGTGTCCTGGAATTTTAGAGAGCGAAGTTGATTATGTGTTAGTGCCTGAACTCTGATAATTGTCTGAAAATAAAAAATTAAACTTTTCGCTCGAGGGAAGACTTAAACCAAGGACCTCTCGTTCCGCAGCTGCTCACACTAACCATGGGACCACGGCGCTCCTGAGCTCACATTGTCCTAAATGTTGCCTATCTTGCACATGGACTACTCATTTTGTATATTTTGCTTATTTTTTTCATAGTCCCACACAACTTCTTCCTGTTTTCTCGATTGATCTGTGTTCAGTTTTTCAAGGCCTATCCACTGTGCCAAATTATAACTAAATCTGAGGGGGGTGTGATGGGGAGGTTCCCTTGTGAGTGAGATGTATAGCAAACTCAAGTGGCAGACTCTGCAAGAGAGGCACTCTGCATCGCGTTGTAGCTTGCTGTCCAGGTTTCGAGAGGATGCGTTTCTGGATGAGGTATCGAATATATTGCTTCCTCTTACTTATACCTCCCGAGGAGATCATGAATGTAAAATTAGAGAGATTCGAGCGCGCACGGAGGCTTTCCGGCAGTTGTTCTTCCCGCGAACCATACGCGACTGGAACAGGGAAGGGAGGTAATGACAGTGGCATGTAAAGTGCCCTCCACCACACACTGTTAGGTGGCTTGCGAAGTATAAATGTAGGTAGATGTAGATGTAGAATCTAAAGGCAGGTGAAGTCAGCCAGCAGATGGCCTCCAGCCAGAAGGCACCAGTTCAGCTCCCAGCAGCATCAGGATTTGGTGCAGCCCAAAGATCCACAAGCAGCAGA
Source organism: Schistocerca americana (assembly GCF_021461395.2). Taxonomy (NCBI): domain Eukaryota; kingdom Metazoa; phylum Arthropoda; class Insecta; order Orthoptera; family Acrididae; genus Schistocerca; species Schistocerca americana. Next base: position 825,893,409 of record NC_060120.1, on the reverse strand, counting down.
AGCGGAGTCTGTTACCAGAAGGATGACCGACCCACATCATGTCTACAACTGCCACAGAGTAGCTGTCAGATGGTTGTGGATGATGACAGAAACTGCATTGCTGGAATGAGTGATTTTTATGGTTTCACAACCCATCCCTGTTGTGACAAGGCACCATTTCTGATTACGTAGGCCCGAGAAGCAGCACAGAGCCAATGTCAACTGTGACATAATCCTTGTCACCCTTGTGGCTACCTGGCCCTCGTGCTATGCTGTGCAAACAGTGTTCCAGTCCCAGCAACAGCAGTGGGGGTTGGTCATGTGTTAATCATTCTCGCTTTAGTGCCAGGCTGGAGCTTCGTTAAGCCATTTTGTCCACTATACAGCCTCTTATGTCAGAATGCAAGGACAGTTTTCTTTTTGCTGGCCTATGGGTTACAGATGCCGATTTGAAAGGCAGTGGCACAACTCCTTATTCAGGTGTTAACACAAACAAAAGAAGTAATTGTTTATTCTCATCAGCAATTAGCTGTTCAAATAATGCGTTAACTTTTTGGAGAATAGGATATAATTGTGTCTCATTTCATCCATTGTTCATGCACAAGAAGTTAGGGACAGTCAGTCAATGTTAATTTTCTGAGTGCAGTTGGGAATTATACTGAATCAATTCCGGTAAATATCGAGACATAATAATCTATAACTGTGGGAGAACCCAATAGCTACATTTTATTTATTTTCTAATCCAACTCTGTGTATATATTTACAGCTGAATAAGACTCCTCAGTTATTTATAACATATGAATTCTACTCCATGTTTTCACAATGATTGCTGTTTTCACTGGGTAATTATTGTTGTGCTTTGAAGTTGGAAATTACTCACTCACTGTCAGACCATGAATCCTTCAATTCTTTCTTTTAGGCATGTGTTCAATAGCAAGTAGACTGCTGAAAGTCACTTGTAGAAGCTGTTGCTGTAAGTTCTTTGACATGGGAACATCACCAGCAAATTGACTTTTGTAAATTTTGTCAACCTTGAGAAGTATCTTTCGTAGGTGAGAGGAAACAGTTTCTTGCATCTTGCTACAATTACTTGCTGAAATTGCCAATTGCTGGAAGTTCTTCTCACACTAAAACTTCCAAAAATTTGTGCGTTCAATACCAGTACGAACATCTCAATATCAAAAAGTGAGAAATATATGTGGAGGAAGTAGTGGCCACTTTGGGCATCAATCTGAGAGGGGCACCCAACTGCAAGATTTGTATATAGTGCATATCACAATTAGTAGTGAAAATTGACAGGGTGCGAGGGAAAGAAGGGAAGGCGAATGACAAATGACAAGTTGCTTGTGTGGGGAAAATGTTCATGAGCCAGCCCTGCTAACATGAGCGCACATGTGCTGATGTCTCCCCCCCCCCCTCCTCCCCCCCCCCCCCCCCACACACACACACACACATAATAATATGAATGTTTGATTGTAAATAGGGGAGTTGCTGTATAGATGGCACCTGAACTTGTTATAGCCGATCTCACAGGTGTAATTCAGATTTATAGTTCATTAAGTATTGGTGTTAATTTCGTTCTTTGAATATTTTGATTTTTGTGCAAGTTACGATTTGTTGTAGTTGGTAATTTATGACTGGATATGTTTTCATAGCATAATCTTACTGACACGCATCCCAGAGAGTGTAATTTCTTCCAGTGTTTTGGCTCATAACCTTACAGCCATCTTCTGAGTTGAGTCACTGACAGAATTTAAACCACTTGACACAGAGCTGTGGAGCGAAGGTGCACACATACATTTATTCCACAGCATTGTGTCAAGGGTTTTAAATTGTCAGTGACTCACCTCGAAGATGGCTGTAAGGTTATCAGCTGAAATATTGTAGGAAGAAATAACTATCCTGGCTGCATGCCTGAAAGATGATGGACTATTCTATTCACTACAGAAATTTCAGTATCCTGTTTCAAGATATGTTGAAGATAACGTTCATTTCATTTCAGTGGTCGACCATGTCCTGCATTCAAAATCATCATTTTAGATGAGGCAGATTCAATGACAAGTGCAGCACAAGCAGCACTTCGCCGAACAATGGAGAAAGAAACTAGATCAACACGGTTTTGTCTTATCTGCAATTATGTTAGCCGTATTATTGAGCCACTTACGTCAAGATGCACAAAATTTAGATTTAAGCCACTAGGTAAGGAGTGCATATTGCATTTGGTTGCTTTTTAAAATGCGTAAAATTGTTAATAGCTTCTACATTACAAATATTTCTGTATTAAATTAAATTATAGGTGGCTGTGCCATTTTATTGCTTGCAACAATGCACAGTGTGTCTGGACAAGAAATATGCAGTTTTGTGGTATATGTATAATTATTTTATTATTAGAGTAATAGTATGTTCATAATAAACATTCCACAACAGAAAGTAAATTAAAACTCAGGACAGTGAATCACTCATCTGCCTTGCACACAAATATCAGCAACTGCACTAGCTTTCAAGCATTCCATTCTTCCAGTATCAGTTCAAAAACATGCACTGATTGTTTCAATGGTTGCCTGGGCAGATGGATGATATGGGACTGGAAAAGATGATGGCAGCAGAGATGGGTTTAAAACAAAAACAAGGCATTGTTGTTTCTGCAGTATGCACACACAGTTTGTGGTAGTTACTTTTCTGCTGTTTATTGTCATGACTCATTCCTCAGTCTTCTCCTGCCGTCTGTGTTACCACGGGAGAGTGTGTAAGAGAGAAAGTGGATCAAAAATGGGAAATGTAGTTATTAAGAACTCATTAAGATGGCTGTATTCACAAAGAGTGGCTTGTTATGGAAATGGTTAGAATTTTTAGGTGTTACAACACTAATTATAGTTTCCAATAACTAAGAAAGGCAAAGATAAGGAAATTACCCCAAGAACAAAGATAGTTTGGAATTGTTGGTTTCAAAAATGCTGGTAATCAGATTATGGTTTTTACACTTGCCAACAACCACAGGATTGAGAATTTAAAATATTCATTTACATGTTGTGATTGGACTTTAGTATTCTTGTCCTGTGTTTCAACAGCACTATTATATTATTTCCCAGTGTAATTAATGCATGTGAATGAATTATTGTGTTGCAGATCGGTCAATGATTCTGGAACGGTTACAATATATTTGCACAGAAGAGAAAGTGACATACAACAATGATGCTTTGGAATGTCTCGTGGATATGTCAGGTGGTGACATGCGCCGTGCAATTACATGCCTGCAATCATGTGTTAGATTAAGTGGGAAGGAAAGAACAGTCCACAAGAGTGATGTCCTAGAAGTCACAGGGGTATGGAAAATTTTAGTGATAAAAAGGTTGGCAGAGGAATAATAGGGCAATAATGTTCAGTATTTTTGAGCAATTTTGAGAAGGTTAGCAGAAGACAGCAATTATGTTAGACAAGAGAACATGGAAAAAGTGTTATGTAAGTGCTCTGATGAGCTGGAAGAAAGTGCTAGATGCCTTGCTGTTGATAAAGAAATTTCCCAAACATACAAAATATCAGCCATTAAGCAGTCCAGCAAAGTTTTTTAATAATTAGAGCATTCTGGGCTCTTCAAAGGGTGGACAATGACAGACTGGCATATTTCACAGGTTTTCACATGTTTCTACAGGATCAGCCAGGAGCAAATAAATTAACTCTTCTAAATTGATTGATTTTACTTCATGTTTTGTGAAGTTACTAATGTTTATAGGTCATAATAACCTATTTCTTTAGGGCTTGGAAAAATGATGGATGTTGTTGTTGTTGTGGTCTTCAGTCCTGAGACTGGTTTGATGCAGCTCTCCATGCTACTCTATCCTGTGCAAGCTTCTTCATCTCCCAGTACCTACTGCAACCTACATCCTTCTGAATCTGCTTAGTGTATTCATCTCTTGGTCTCCTTCTACGATTTTTACCCTCCACGCTGCCCTCCAATGCTAAATTTGTGATCCCTTGATGCCTCAAAACGTGTCCTACGAACCGATCCCTTCTTCTAGTCAAGTTGTGCCACAAACTTCTCTTCTCCCCATTCTTATTCAATACCTCCTCATTAGTTACGTGATCTACCCACCTTATCTTCAGCATTCTTCTGTAGCACCACATTTCGAAAGCTTCTATTCTCTTCTTGTCCAAATTAGTTATCGTCCATGTTTCACTTCCATACATGGCTACACTCCATACAAATACTTTCAGAAACGACTTCCTGACACTTAAATCTATACTCGATGTTAACAAATTTCTCTTCTTGAGAAACGCTTTCCTTGCCATTGCCAGTCTACATTTTATGTCCTCTCTACTTCGACCATCATCGGTTATTTTACTCCCTAAATTGCAAAACTCCTTTACTACTTTAAGTGTCTCATTTCCTAATCTAATTCCCTCAGCATCACCCGACTTAATTTGACTACATTCCATTATCCTTGTTTTGCTTTTGTTGATGTTCATCTTATATCCTCCTTTCAAGACACTGTCCATTCCGTTCAACTGCTCTCCCAGGTCCTTTGGTGTCTCTGACAGAATTACAATGTCATCGGCGAACCTCAAAGTTTTTACTTCTTCTCCATGAATTTTAATACCTACTCCAAAATTTTCTTTTGTTTCCTTTACTGCTTGCTCAATATACAGATTGAATAACATCGGGGAGAGGCTACAACCCTGTCTCACTCCTTTCCCAACCACTGCTTCCCTTTCATGCCCCTCGACTCATAACTGCCACCCGGTTTCTGTACAAATTGTAAACAGCCTTTCGCTCCCTGTATTTTACCCCTGCCACCTTCAGAATTTGAAAGAGAGTATTTCAGTTAACATTGTCAAAAGCTTTCTCTAAGTTTACAAATGCTAGAAACGTAGGTTTGCCTTTTCTTAATCTTTCTTCTAACATAAGTCGTAAGGTTAGTATTGCCTCACGTGTTCCAACATTTCTACGGAATCCAAACTGATCTTCCCCGAGGTCCGCTTCTACCAGTTTTTCCATTTGTCTGTAAAGAATTCGCGTTAGTATTTTGCAGTTCTTTGCTTAGAACTGGGTTGCCATCTGAGTTCTTGATATTCATACAAGTGGTTCTCTTCTCTCCAAAGGTCACTTTAATTTTCCTGTAGGCAGTATCTATCTTACCCCTAGTGAGATAAGCCTCTAAATCCTTACATTTGTCCTCTAGCCATCCCTGCTTAGCCATTTTGCACTTCCTGTCGATCTCATTTTTGAGACGTTTGTATTCCTTTTTGCCTGCTTCATTTACTGCGTTTTTATATTTTCTCCTTTCATCAATTAAATTTAATATTTCTTCTGTTACCCAAGGATTTCTACTAGCCCTCGTCTTTTTACCTACTTGATCGTCTGCTGCCTTCACTACTTCATCCCTCAGAGCTACCCACTCTTCTTCTACTGTATTTCTTTCCCCCATTCCTGTCAATTGTTCCCTTATGCTCTCCCTGAAACTCTGTACAACCTCTGGTTCTTTCAGAGTATCCAGATCCCATCTCCTTAAATTCCCACCTTTTTGCAGCTTCTTCAGTTTCAAACTGCAGTTCATAACCAATAGATTGTGGTCAGAATCCACATCTGACCCTGGAAATGTCTTACAATTTAAAACCTGGTTCCTGAATCTCTGTCTTACCATTATATAATCTATCTGATACCTTTTAGTATCTCCAGGATTCTTCCAGGTATACAACCTTCTTTTATGATTCTTGAACCAAGTGTTAGCTATGATTAAGTTATGCTCTGTGCAAAATTCTACCAGACGGCTTCCTCTTTCATTTCTTCCCCCCAATCCATATTCACCTACTATGTTTCCTTCTCTCCCTTTTCCTACTGACGAATTCGTCACCCATGACTATTAAATTTTCGTCTCCCTTCACTACCTGAATAATTTCTTTTATCTCGTCATACATTTCATCTATTTCTTCATCATCTGCAGAGCTAGTTGGCATATAAACTTGTTTTAAATTTTCTAACCTACCTGCCCGATTAAGTGATCTGACATTCCACACTCCGATCCGTAGAACGCCAGTTTTCTTTCTCCTGATAACGACGTCCTCTTGAGTAGTCCCCGCCCGGAGATCCGAATGGGGGACTATTTTACCTCCGGAATATTTTACCCAAGAGGACGCCATCATCATTTAATCATACAGTAAAGCTGCATGTCCTCGGGAAAAGTTACGGCTGTAGTTTCCCCTTGCTTGCAGCCGTTCGCAGTACCAGCACAGCAAGGCCATTTTGGTTAATGTTACAAGGCCAGATCAGTCAATCATCCAGACTGTTGCCCCTGCAACTACTGAAAAGGCTGCTGCCCCTCTTCAGGAACCACATGTTTGTCTAGCCTCTCAACAGATACCTCTCCGTTGTGGTTGCACCTACGGTACGGCCATCTGTATCGCAGAAGCACACAAGCCTCCCCACCAACGGCAAGGTCCATGGTTCATGGGGGGGATATTGGAGGGAAAACCAAGACTATTTATCATTAGAGTGTAGTCTGCAGCCACAGATTTTTGAGTAATTTGTTTTGTTTTTATTGCTGTTAGTATGCAAGCTGACCAAGTGTAATCCCTTAAATGGCAAGTGTTTGTGCAGGTACGGTGTGTCCACTGTATTGCTGATCAAGTATTCTTGTCCTCTGGAGGTCTGACTACTGAATCAGTTTTCTCAATTTTTGTAATAGAACTGTTCATTTTTTATGTTTTGCCCTGGAAACTATAAAGAAGTTTGTGGTGAAAATCAAGTAAAGAGTTGTACTCAAGCAAGGAGTAAAATTCAAGTGAAGCATTCTTTTAATGTTTACTGTATTTTAATATGTGGGTATTATTTCGTGAATATGGTACATGTGCCTGTTAAAATTAAAAACATGCACATTTCTCAGTCTGAGTAACATCTCATTGATAGTAAGAATTACTACAATTCAGTAGTCCGTTCAGTAGACGTGACTTTGAGAGCTAACATGCTGTGCATGATTTATGATACTTACCATTCATTAAGGTAAAACTTTGCTACATACAAGAGCTGTTTAAACATTGTGGTACATGACATTTGAACTGAATTAGTAGTCAATCACTTATATTGTGACTTTCAGCGTAACATGGATTCCAAACCACAGTGCAGCTTGGCATCTTTCGTGAGCTTAAACCTTTGCCAAAGGTGAAAGAAGTGCTGATGATTGATAGCATCTGGGGATTGGATCCAGATATTTGGATTTATAGTCTCGCACTTAACCCACTAGGCACTGAGCTTCACTTTTTCATCCATTACCATGCACAAAACTTCCTTCATATATGATCTTGAGGTAATGAATTGTACACTTTTCATGTATCAAGAGTAAGTGAACCTTACCAATATTATCACCCCCAGGATTTTTCTTTCCAGTATGTTTTTATAAAGTTGTTGTGTCAAATTAGATGCTCAGTTACTTTTGTTGGGTTAGGTAATTTTTTTACTTTTTGTTAATTAGCTTACTAGCCTTCCATCCTCAAAGCAGACACACAAGTTCCTACAGTCACTCTTTCATCTAAACTCCAGCATTCTTTAATAACTCACCATGGATATTGTTTGTTCCAGTCACTATGTTGTTGTTCATTGGGTTTAAAGCAATGTTGAATACTGACCTGGTAATTGGTGGTCCTATGAATTCATTTTCCACTTCTTCCATTGTGCGTGTGTAATGCAAGAACACCACACGACCTCTCTTAGAAGATAGGTTAAGGAAAAGAAAACCTATGATTGTGGCATTTGTAGGCTTAGATGAAGCTGTTGACTGGAACACTATCTTTGAAGTTCTGAAGTTAGGAGAGGTAAAATACAGGGTACAAAAGGATATTTACAACTTGTACTGAAACCAAACGGCAGTTATGAGGGTCGAAGGACATATGTAGTCTGTCGCCAAATTGTAGCTGTACCTTATCATTTTATGACTTTACTTCTTCTTAAACCAGGTGTTGTTGACTGCTAGTCCATTCTTTTATGAAAGACTAAAATTTTTCCTCTTTCTTCATTTCTCTTTTCCCACACTTCCACTCCCAATACTTGCCATGTTTACATTTATACCTGTGATCATCATTGTCTTTTATCCAGTTAGTTGTCTCCACATTTCCTCTTCAAAGCCCTACTCCTCTTCAGCTGAACATCCAACTTGTGGTGCACATACTTGCAGAATTTTCATATTCCTCTGTTTCACTTCCACTCTGACCGGCGCCATCCTTTCTCTTATTGCTGTTAGCTCCATTTTCAGTCCTCCTCTTCTAATTATAGCCACTCCACATCTCCCTTATTCCTCATTCTCACTCCAGCACAGCCTGTATTCACTACTCCAATGTGCACACCCACCTGTTGTCTGACAATCCTAGAATATTCTATCTGCTCCTGTTCACAAATTCCACCACCTTCACCTACCCTGTCAGCGCCCATCTGTTCAATGTATGAAATCTTAGTTGTTGGGAGTAGCTGGCTCATTTTCCATTATATGCATTCTTTCTGAGGTTTGCTACATGCTTGTAAGCATGTATTTCATCCACTACTGGCTTGCTGGGCCTATTCTAATTGGATTTGCTATCAGAATTTTCTCTCTGGCATATTTGGTCTGTGGGAGACATTTTATTTCCCTTCCGCTCTTCAACAGCCAGGAGCTGCTGATGAGCATTCCCTGGTATGCCACCTAGAGATGTGCTCTCTAGGTTTAAGGCTCCCTTGAGAGTGTTGGAAACAAATACTGCCATGTGGAAAAACAGTGTTCACACAAATGTTTATTTTTATTCACAGTTACATTTATTTTGACAGAGGCTTAGAGAGATACATGGTGACATGGGAAAATGAAGATTTAAATTTTGCGGACACATTAAAAGAATGGCACCCACTAGGTTGACAAAACAAATAGTATAATGCTATGAAAACAGAAGTAAGGTGAAAATAGAGCCAATTAAATTGATCTCTGTGATTGAGGAGGATATTAAAGTAGATGGAATAACTCAGGTAGCCGTTACAGACAGAAAAACATTCAGACAAAAGATAGATGATTGGAAAGTTGTTCAGAGGGAAATTAGAAAACAGACTGGAACACTACGGTCTGATGATAGAAAGAGACTTCATTCTGAAAGGATGAAACAAATTTGGACACAAAGGAAGGCCAACCATCAAAAGCAACATTGATTGTTTGTACCTCGCGTGGTCCTATTCGACCCATACGTTAATAATAATAATAATAATAATAATAAGTATTTAACAAGCCTGACTGTGTGAACTGTGATGTGCACTTATGGTCTTGTCAGTCCATTCTTTTCCCAGAGTATAGTGTCCTTTTGAGAATAAGGAGTGTTTGGTGAGCAGCTTCTGCAGATGTGTGTCACAAGAAATTAGATTACATTTTCTTTCTATTTTGATTATGTCATGTGAAAATACTGACAGTTCATCAAGTGTTTGAGAAGTGTTATTTAATCTTATTTGAAAATGAGAATTGAAACAGAAGATTTGTAGTAAGGGTTCAAAATAACCATGAAGTTAAGACAGAAAACCTCAACTGTAGTACATATACAGTGAGAGAAAAATACATCAAACAAGCAACTGTATTTCACATAGCAAAAATTACACTGACATGCTGATGTATTTTACAATACATGCACTGTTGATCATTACGATTGCAACAACATGAAGATGGAACATAAAAATCATCACATTGCATGCAGTGTACTATATGCTTGAATATTCAAATGACTAGACTGTCATCCCTGCCTGATAAAGTAGATAGTAATGGCATCTACTTCTGTATATAAAGTAAGATGCCACAGTGGATTTCTCATTCAGAAATCATATTTGAGTGTTTGATGTATGCCAGAGGATTGTGTTATGCCATGTGTAAGGAGAAGAAACATCTACTAGCATTTATCAGAGTTAGACAGCAACAGGATTGTCGACTATTGAGACTGCAGTTCATTGTCCAGACGTATCGTTCACTCAGCCATGCAGTACCATACAGCCAATGTCATATGCCTTGTGTCAGAAAATAGGCTTGTTTGCAGCAAAACAGATATCGGCACAGACAATGAGACGACACCTGAAGCAAAGTGCACTGCTATCACAGGGACCACTGTTGTGTCTTCCCTGGATACGGTAGCTGGGAGAACCGCATTGACAATGGTGCTCCCGGTGACAACACTAGATACAGGGGCGGCACCACATTTCTTTTTAAAATAGTCATACAGCACCATGATATCCATATTTGTCTGTGGATGTCCTGAGAAGAACAAACAATGTCAGACTGCAGTCATCATCGTCTTACAGGCCCAGCACATGATGTAATAATGTGGGTTGCTATTCAGTATACAACAAGATCACCTGTGGTTTGCTTAGCTGATAATTTGGACAGTAGCCACTACATTTCTGACCTATCGAGGCAGATGATTGTGTCCTATCTTCGAGGTCTTTGTGACGTTGTATTTCTACAAGATAATGCAGGATCACATGTTGGCCGTTCTGTCCTGACCCACATCAATGCAAATGTGTTCTACTGTTGCTCTTTCCGGCATGCTTTCCAGATCTCTCACCTGTTGAAATCATTTGATCATGGGTTTCCGGGAGACTTGGAGGTCAGTGGTCAGCAGCCACTACGATTCTTGAACTCTTTCAAAGAGTTGAAGCAGTACATAGCAACATACCAGTATGTGTTATCCCAGCTCTGTTTGACTTAGCACCCAGCTTGGTTAGCTCCATTGTTGCCAATTTTGCACCCTTTATACCCCCAAATCATCTACAAATTGAATCATATATTATTTCTACTATGTTATACACAATGAGTAAAAATTTTGTTATTTACTACCCTTCCTAGTTTGCAGTTTTAATAGCTAGCAGCGTACTTTTCATAACGGGGATGTAAATGTTAGGTATACCCAGTCACTATTATGCACCTATTATTTCTTTGCCAACCTGTTAATGTCTACTATAAAACCATTTTACTGGTGTGTGATGTATACAGTTCCTAAGATGTTGAGCCATTTGTGTTTTAAATATGGCAGTTTATCACGTGGGCTAAATCTGTGCAGCAAGTTGTCAACTCGTGTGTAAAACTGCCTGGAAGAGTTTACATTCTGGGGACTAGATGATCACAAACCATCCCACCCCCTTCTTCCAATGGGAATTAAGCTGCTTGAAGAAACAGTGTGGATATAGTTTCAGAACCATAGGAAAGAGGATAAAATGTAAAGCTAAAGATATTAGCCATAAAAAAGAGAGGATTTAGCACGCAACTTACCAGTCACATGCAAGGTGTTGTAAATGCCTTACATCTTTCAATAAAAATGTGAATGAAACATTTCCAGTATGTAAAGTACCAGATGATAGAAAGAGTGAAGGTAACTATTTACAAAAAAATTGAGCGAAGAGTTGCTGACATGCAGATAAACAAGGTAGAAATAGATGCCAACTTTTGTAAAAATGTTCACACACACACACACACACACACACACACACACACACTCTGTCCAAACACATAAGGGAGAAAGGAGGCAACACATTTTAAACAAGGCTAAATGGGAATGGTATGTCCTTGAAACTGAGAAACTAGCATGTCTGCTACACAGAGGATGAGTGTCTGACGCACAGTTTTTGACTGGAATATTCCCACAGAACTATATGAAGGCAACTGAGGAACTGTGTCAAAGATAAGTGTGTGTGTGTGTGTGTTTTTTTTTTTCAACAATTCATCCAGTTAGCTATGTATGAACATGAACAAGAGTGTGTACCAGTGTAGGACTTCGTCGGACAAATTCACTTTTACAGAGGAAAGTTCAGTAATTCATGGAGATAGCATTGCTATATAGTAACTCAATGGGGTGAAGATGGCTTGAAGCTACTTACTGCATGTTTCTCAAATCAAGTGCACACCAAGGCATCCCTTGTTAGCCATTTTCAACTAGTGAACAAGGTGATGGCAAAACTCTCAGTCATTAGTCAGCTGTCAATGTACAATATCAGACAAGAAGCAAATTTGTAGATAACCATGTTCATACAAAGAAAAGCTTTCCAGAAGCAGCACACTGACTGTTACCAGACAAATGATGTCAACTAGTGCTTTCTCCTTGAGGAGCTCCCAGCACAGATATCAGCCCTTAAGATGATGTGATGACATTTCTTGAAGAAGACATGAGCAATAATGAGAAAATAGTGTAGAATGTTTATATTAAAATGTACAATTCGACATGCCAAGGAACTTTTTATCATGTGTTGGATTAGCTCTTCATGTTGATTATCTGGGTTAAGTACAAGAATATATTCATGTCTCTGGTACAAAACAAAAGGCATTCCCAGCCTGCCCATACCTACTTAAGTGGCAAAGGTTGTTGCCTTATCAGAAAGAATTTCTTAAACACACACACACACACACACACACACACACACACACACACACACACATATACACATTCACTGCTGTAATAGCTTCATTGCTGCCGGTGGTTGGGGTCATGTATGAAACTGTAAGCCCAAGTGCTATGGAGAATAGGGTATCTTTCATCAATGGCATTACCATTTAACGTGTTTTGAAAGTGACAACAGTAGTTAAGAAAGTTAAGGTGTAATGCAGATCCCAGTGTAAATCGTTAAGAAATATGTCAGCTGATTGAATCAGAGGTTGTATCTTTATAGAACATGTCCATAGGTGATAAAGTGATTATTTATTGTATGTTCTATGGCATTTGTGTAGGTGGTGCCAGAAAAACTTGTAAACGGACTGATAGAAGTCTGCAGGAAGAATGATTTCAAACAGTGCAAAGTATTTGTGGATGACTATCTTAAGGATGCATATTCAGCAGCACAGGTAAGAACTTAGCTATTTAAATAATGTGCATTCTGCAGTATAGTTTGATAACCATAAGATGTTTAAATGTTTTACAACTGAGTAAACCCTACCTGAGGTACTGAAATGTGGATAAGTTATCCATTAAGAAAGTGGTGTTCTTTTTTCTTTTTAGTAGCTTTCTATGAAGTTTGGTGCCATAGCTCACTTTTACTATTATTAAAAGTGTTGCTCAATGTTTGCCTAGGAAGTGTGTAAGATTTTACTGTTTTCAAGTTTGTGTAGAGAAATATGTCCACACAAGGAAATTGCATAAGAAGGAGTAGCCCACTGACATTTGGACTTTTTTTATTTATTACTTTTTAAATGTATGAAGCAGTAACACATTATTTAAAACTTTACACAGTAAGGTATTTTCATGAATATGTTATTAATTTTTAAAAAGAAGAGATGCTGTGATTCATTCAGTAACATGACTTATACTGTCATTGTATGAGAAGAGACAGAAACATCTTATATCAATCTGTTTTTTGTGGCAGGCAGTGCAGTGTAATTTGATATTGTTTTAAAAAGCATTGTAACACAGGATAGTGCAATGGACTTGCTTTTGGGAGGAGGAGTTAAAGACATCTATCTTATCATCCAAATTCAGATTTTCTGTGGTTTTCCGAATGTAATAAGGCACATCAGGATGGTTTCTGTACAAAGTACAAAGTCATCTCAAATGACACTGATGGTAGCAAACATTAAAGCTTTACCTTTACATGATGTTTTTTGCAATAATGATCAAACAGAAAATGTTACTGTTTTGGGGCGTAATAGAATAACATTAAATATGGCAGTTTTAATGTTATATAAAACTAAGAAACAAGCAACTGGATAAATTAAACAAATACGACAGTCCTTCACTTAAGTTGTAACTCTTTAGACAACTTCCATGTTCAACAACTAGTTTTGGATTTTTAGCCATTGTTAGGTGTTTAACTATACAAAAAAGCATACTATATTCTCACGACAAAAATAGAAACAGTAGTGTGAATTTAATTTAACAGAAAAATAGTTACAAAGAAAAAGGCTCCATACATGTGAAAATGGCAATATATTCACATGATGTGCTTCTGTTCATTTTAGTGTATAAACTGTGCTGTTCTTGATGGTTTGACACATAGCTGGTGCACGTAAGGTGGGAAAATGTCCAAAAATACAGGGTGTCCCACTCAAACCTGCCTGATTTCAAAGACCCAGGAAAAAAACCACAGTAGATACGGCAATGAAAAATGCACCACATTGTAGAGCATCTCAAAGAATTTATTTATTTATCATCAATACACCTCTACATGTGAACCATTTGTAGCAAGAAGAATATAGAGTCTGTATTCGATTTCTTGCAAAGTTTTTGTAACATTTTCTCTGTTAATGTTGCAATCACATTAGTGATACGATGTCGCAACGTAGGAATATTGTCCACTTTGGTCGCATACACGCGGTCCTTCATGAATCCCCACATGAGAAATCAAGCGGCGTAATGTCGGGTGAACATGGTGGCCAGGCAATGGGTCCTCTGCGTCCGATCCAACGATTGGGAAATTTCCTACCCAGGAGCTTGTGAACAGCCGTTGACCAATGCAGTGGAGCTCCGTCTTGTTGAAAAATGATGTTGGGTTGCAAGTCTTGTGTCTGAGGGTACACAAACTGCTCAAACATGTCCAGATACACTGACCCATTCACTGTTTGTTCTGCAAAGAAGAACGGTCCAACAATCTGTCATGCATTGACCTGCACCAGACGTTTGGTTTAGGGCTATCACGAATATGTTCAATGACAACATGCGGATTTTGCGAAACCCAAATTCGAACATTATACCTGTTGACCCTTCCTGATAGATGAAAGGTTGCCTCATCTAGAATAAACATCTTTCCAGGAAGCTGGCATCCATGTCAATACGCTGCAGCATATCCGCAGCAAATTGTTGTCAGCATGGTTTGTCATTCGGCATCAGCAGGCTCAAACATGGTAATTGGATGTGTCTATAGGCCCCCTGGCTCAGCAGCTGTTGTGGCAGAGCACCTGAAGGAAAATTTGAAAAATATTTCGAGTAGCTTTCCCTACCATGTTATAGTTCTGGGTGGAGATTTTAATTTACCAGATATAGACTGAGAGACTCAAATGTTTATAACGGGTGGCAGGGAAAAAGAATCCAGTGAAATTTTTTTAAGTGCATTATCTGAAAACTACCTTGAGCAGTTAAGCAGAGAACTGGTGACAAACAGACTCGAACTATTTGAAACAGTTAATGCAGAACAGGGAATCAGCGATCATAAAGTGGTTACTGCATCGATGATTTCAGCCGTAAATAGAAATATTAAAAAAGATAGGAAGATTTTTCTGTTTAGCAAAAGTGACAACAAGCAGATTTCAGAGTACTTGATGGCTCAACACAAAAGTTTTGTCTCAAGTACAGATAGTGTTGAGGATCAGTGGACAAAGTTCAAAACCCTTGTACAATATGCATTAGATGAGTATGTGCCAAGCAAGATCGTAAGAGATGGAAAAGAGCCACCATGGTACAACAACAGAGTTAGAAAACTGCTATGGAAGCAAAGGGAACTTCACAGCAAACATAAACATAGCCAAAGCCTTGCAGACTAACAAAAATTACACGAAGCAAAATTTAGTGTGAGGAGGGCTATGCGAGAGGCGTTCAATGAATTCGAAAGTAAAGTTCTGTGTACTGACTTGGCAGAAAATCCTAAGAAATTTTGGTCGTATGTCAAAGCAGTAGGTGGACCAAAACAAAATGTCCAGACATTGTGACAAAAATGGCACTGAAACAGAGGATGACAGACTAAAGGCCAAAATACTAAATGTATTTTTCCAAAGCTGTTTCACAGAGGAAGACTGCACAATAGTTCCTTCTCTAGATCTTCACACAGATGACAAAATGGTAGATATCGAAATAGATGACAGATGGATAGAAGAACAATTAAAATCACTCAAAAGAGGAAAGGCCACTGGACCTGATGGGATACCAGTTCGATTTTACACAGAGTACGCGAAGGAACTTGCCCCCTTCCTTGCAGCAGTGTACTGTAGGTCTCTAGGAGAGCATAGCATTCCAAAAGATTTGAAAATGGCACAGATCATCCCCGTATTCAAGAAGGGACGTCGAACAGATGTGCAGAACTATAGACCTATATCTCTAACGTAGATCAGTTGTAGAATTTTGGAAATCGTATTATGTTAGAGTATAATGACTTTTCTGGAGATTAGAAATCTACTCTGTAGGACTCAGCATGGGTTTCAAAAAAGACGATTGTGTGAAACCCAGCTCGCGCTATTCATCCATGAGACTCAGAGGGCCATAGACACGGGTTCCCAGGTAGATGCCATGTTTCTTGACTTCCTCAAGGCATTTGATACAGTTCCCCACAGTTTAATGAACAAAGTAAGAGCACATGGACTATCAGACCAATTGTGTGGTAGGATTGAAGAGTTCCTAGATAACAGGATGCAGCATGTCATTCTCAATGGAGAGAAGTCTTCTGAAGTAAGAGTGATTTCAGGTGTGCCGCAGGGGAGTGTCTTAGGACCATTGCTATTCACAATATATAAATAAATGACCTTGTGGATAACATCGGAAGTTCACTGAGGCTTTTTGCAGATGATGCTGTAGTATATCGAGAGGTTGTAACGATGGAAAATTGTACTGAAATGCAGGAGGATGTGCAACAAATTGACGCATGGTGCAGGGAATGGCAATTGAATCTCAGTGTAGACAAGTGTAATGTGCTGCGAATACATAGAAAGAAAGATCCTTTATCATTTAGCTACAATATAGCAGGTCAGCAACTGGAAGCAGTTAATTCCATAAATTATCTGGGAGTAGGCATTAGGAGTGATTTAAAATGGAATGACTGTATAAAATTAATTGTTGGTAAAGCAGATGCCAGACTGAGAACCACTGGAAGAATCCTAATGAAATGATGTCTGAAAACAAAGGAAGTAGGTTCAGTACACTTGTTCACCCACTGCTTGAATACTGCTCACCGGTGTGGGATCCGTACCAGATAGGGTTGATAGAAGAGATAGAGAAGATCCAACTAAGAGTAGCGCAATTCGTTACAGGATCATTTAGTAATCACGAAAGCATTACGGAAATGATAGATAAACTTCAGTGGAAGACTCTGTGAGAGAGATGCTCAGTAGCTTGGTATGGGCTTTTGTTGAAGTTTCAAAAACATACTTTCACCGAGGAGTCAAGCAGTATATTACTCCCTCCTACGTATATCAAGCGAAGAGACCATGAGGATAAAATCAGAGAGATTATAGCCCACACAGAGGCATACCGACAATCTTTCTTTCCACGAACAATACGAGACTGGAATAGAAGGGAGAACCAATAGAGATACTCAAGGTACCCTCCGCCAAACACCGTCATGTGGCTTACGGAGTGTGGATGTAGATGTAGATGTTGCAGAATTTGCTCTTTGTAAGCATACATACAAAGACGCTGGTGAACTACACAATGCAATGTTGATCAAGGTACATCAAGTTGCCTAGATGCTTGACAAATTGATTTACGTGGGCTTCTGAGAAACGTTTGTCTGATGTCCTCCACTCTCTCTTCTGAAACTCTGTAACGTGCACTGCCAGAATGTTTCAAAAACTTCCTATACCATTCCTTAATTGTTTTCACATCAGATGGATCGCATTCATACACATGATGATAATTTCTTTGCACAGTAATCGGCGATTTTGTTTCTGTAAACCACTCTACTGCCTGCGCGCACTGCTGTGGAGTCTCCTTTTTCTCTTCATGCGAGCATGCTGCACTCTGGCGACGTTACTGGGCACTTGTAATGTTGGAATATAAATTATTTTAGATGCTCTACAATGTGGTGCATTTTTCATTGTCGTATCTATTGTGGTTTTTCTCTCCTGTGTCCTTGAAATTAGGGAGTTTGGAGTGGGACACCCTGTATAATGCTGTTGAAAGAATGAAACTGAGGACAGAGTAACAGTTTCAGAGATCTATGCACGTACCTTTTTGCATTTCTAGTAGGGAATCGCATTTCTTGGTGGTAATGTAGTATTCTTTGTTATACAGCTAAACACTTGATAATGCCTCAAAAAGCCAAAACTAGTTTTGGAACAAAGTAGTAGTCTATGTAAATGCATCCCCAATGGAAAAATTGTGCATTCTGTTAACAAATATATAGTTGTGTTGACCACTGCAGAGAAGAACTGGCTGAAAATGTGAACAATGTAGGCAGAACTCAATGTGTTGACTATCAAACATAAATACAGCACTTAAATCTGTCACTCTTCCAGAGAATATGTACATATTAGTTAGGGGAAGAATATGGAGTCAATATGCATGATGAAGTAGGGTAATAGATTAAGTTCCCTGTCCAGGCCCTTGAAGACCAAACAGATGTCAACCGACCACCATGTCATCCTCTGCCTTGCAGTGTCAGTCAGGTGCAGTATGGAGGGGCATGAGTCAGCGCTCAACATGCCCAACTATTTTGCAGATCTTTGAGCTGCTACTTCTTAATCAAGTAATCATGAGGCTGAGTGCACTCCATACCAACCCAAGGAAAAATACTTGGCAGTACCAGGAATCGAATCCATGTCCTTCACATGACAGCATCTACACTGAACACTCAGCTATGGAGCTGGGTGAAGGGGGATAATAGCTGTGAAAAAGTAGGAGGTGATGTACCATGACTTAAAATGTTGACCAATCTGTCTTTGATGGTTCAATCTGCACATTTTGGTTAACACAAGACTGTGCTGACTGAGTCATCTTGTATGGTGCCACCTTTACTATGCCTAGTGGGTACATAATTACTTAACATAGCACCAGTTATTATGTAATCATCTAATGATACCTCAACAGAGCTAAGCCTAGCTGTTTCTCTCCACCAAACATTTGTGTAGGCATATGCTTTGTATACTTCGATCAAAATAACTGTGATTGACAGCGGAGCACTGTTGACCATGGAAGGGGGCGATGTTGATAGATCACCACCACATGCACACTATATGGGTTTAGCGGCAACAGCAGTGTTGTTCCATACTTACTACCTCCTCATGCTGCCTTTTAATGTGCAGTATTGAGTTTGCTTTACAGAATTGTGATATCCTTGTTGCTTAATGAACATACTTCTGTGTATAAAATTATACCTTATTCTTATTATTTTTGTACTGTATCTCAGCAAAACAATGGGAATCACAGTGTCTTTTACAATAAGCAGAATGATTCATGTTTAGTTGATGTATTCATTATGAAATGGGTGCTGAAATAGCTCTGAATCATTCATTTACATAAAATAACCAACAACATTAAAATGTTGTAAACTGTGTAGGTAGTTACCAATCACAGGGGTACTTATGCAGAGGGGTACTCCTTAATACTAAATGAGATTTACTGTGGAAATGCGGTAGACATTTTTCAGTCCAAAATATGGAACACAAACACAAAAATAAAGACAAATTATATCTAGTATCTACTTATTGTTGATTCAGAGTCATTTCCTTCCTCAACACTGTCGCTATCTTGGCTGTGGTCCATGGAAGTGTCACTGGAATTACACAAAGATATAATTATATTTTTGATATCACTTTCTACCCTAATTCCAGTTTTCCATGCTTTCTTGACAACCATTTCTGTTGACATACAACATCACTCCACTTCCCTGACATTATTTATGGCACTGCTTCCTCTAACAATTTTTAAATTTATGTCACAGTGAAGCTGTTATTTGTTGCCACGTAATGTTTGATCTGTGCCCAAATAATTTCAGTGGCATTGAAATGGCAGTGGTATGGTGGAATCCTAAAAACCCTGTAGCCACGTTCTTCAGGCACCTCATCCAGAATATACCCCTTCTTTTTCAAGTAAATTGCCCAGAACTTTCACCCGTGTGGAAATATTATTTATTCTCTTTTCCTCCTGCGCCCCTCCCCCACCCTACCCTGTCCAATAGTTGGATGTTCTCTTCTGTTACATTATCCATATATGTGGCAACGTACAGCATCTTGTTGGGATGAGCCCAAGTTTGTTACTCGTGGTTCTGTTCTCTTTTTATCGATCGTCCTCTTCTTTGCAATATTTTCCCTTACAAACTTCGATGGCAGTGTTTTTATGTATCTAAAAAGCATCTGCAGTTCTATCAACTACCTTCGTTAGAAGCAGTAGAGTTGCACAATTCTCTCTATCCTTCTTAAAATATTCATGCACACAGACTCACATGTCTGGCCATGCAAAACGTGAGCAGATCACTGAACTTTTCATTTATCAACTATACTTTTCTGCTTATTTCTGCTGAAAGCTTCAGACATCAGTAGCACAAAATAAACTCGCCACACACTGGAATAAAGCACACCAAACAAATCACAACAGTTAAGGTTACAGCTGCAAGCATTGTCTGCAACTGAATAGGAGCTGTAGTAGAGAGATTTGACAACAGTGAATGAAACAGAAGGTACTACCAAGTGCGTTATATGGCTGGCTGTTGATATGATAACAGACATGTAAGCAGCTAGACATCAATCATTTTCTTATTCTGATCCAGATATAGTATTTGTGAGGGTGCATTCTTGTGACTTGTCCTCTGTATACGATAACCAATGCTTCCCTGAGAAGTCCATCAGAGATCACATATTTGGCACATCAATGTAATTGCTGTCTTTCACCTGATACCACAGTAACCTTTTCGCAGTTGTTCTCTATTCTCAGTTTACAACCACAGCAAATTTTGCTGTATTTACATTCAAAATTATGCTTGTAAGAATGATGCACTAAATATTGAAGTGTGCAGTTCATTACATTAAAAGTTTGCCTTCTTTGTTTTGTGAATCAACACACTTCCTTGAAATGGTGTCTTACCCTTCTCAGATAATAACACCGCCAATACGTTTGTGTAGAGTTCAGACATTTTTCTTCTTGATGTGTAACAGTGCGGCGACTCAGCAAAACTGCAAGTTCATCTCTGACATGCCACAGAAAACAGCACGAAACTCTAAATAAGATATGCTTACATCATTGTGTATTTAATATTTTGCATTAAATTTTTTTTTTGTGACATGTCTACTCCGATCCAACTAGTGCCCACTCTGTGTCACCCTAGTTGCACAATGTCGTTCTCATTCATCTGTGCTCCAGTTGCTTTAGTCTTGGCATGTGACATATTGTATATTTGATACTGGTTTCAGTTCCAGTTAGCGCTAGCAAATATCAGGGATCCTTGAATGTTTCACCTTATAATTATAGCACTATATTTAACACTTTGCTCTTTGGACTTCAGTTGCAATTGGCATTCATGTAATGGCAAGAAGGCAATAGTTGAGAAAGTGCTAATGGTATCAGGAATTGTGTTTTTACATATTCTTGGGTGATTCTGTGAATTAGGGCACAGAGAAAACGCATAGAACATTGTTGTTTTCAAATAGACTCCATCTGCTACATGGCACCATGTAATACCATAATTTGTAATGTGTTTTTGTTGAAAAATTACCTGTGACTGCTAGAAAAAGTTCCAAAGAACATTATATTACACATGTAAAACTCACAGCATACAATAGCAATATGAGAGGACTATTATGTTTGACACGGTGCTTTTTGCCACCCCCTCAGACGAAATATATTGTTCATACAATTCTAACACCCCCCTTTGAACATATATTTTGTGGTTTGCCTTCACAAGCTAAACCAAATAGCCCCACAATCTTTTCAAACTTCTCTTTGTCCAAGGGTTTTGTCAGGTCAGCCAACATGTCTCCTGTGCGCAAGTAGTCCACGATGATGTTATGTCGCTCTATGTGGTCCCGAATAAAATGGTGCCTTATATCAATATGTTTTGTCCTAGTACTAGTGACAAAATTTTAAGCTAGATTAATGGCTCCTTTATTGTCTCAGAAGATCGTTATAGGTTCCATGATGAAATTGTGTTCTATTTCACAGATTAACGTTCTGAATCACAATGCTTCTTGTGTGGTGTAAGATAGTGTCATATACTCGGCCCATACGCCACTCAATGCAACAGTTTTAATTTAAAGCAGCAGCCAGTAGTGGAGTGCTTATCTGCCAATTCACTCCCCCAGTCCGCATCACATTCTAGCTTTGCATTACCTGCTCTATGGTATCTTAATTCATGGTTTGAAGTTCCTCTTTGATATTGCAATATCCTTTTCACAGCTTTCCAGTGCTTTTCCTTTGGGTCTCTGCAATATCTGCTCACTGCGTTGGTGGCAAAAGCAATGTCAGGTTATAACATTTGAAACAAATATAACAGACTCCCTGCTGCTTCTAGATGTGGAACATTCTTATCACCTTCCATCTGTCTCATTTGTGTTTGACTTCACTCTTACTTCCATTGGAGTAGTTGTGGCTTTACAATCACTCATGCCAAATTTCTTTAAGATTTTTTCTGTATATTATGATGATTGATTTATGCTCAATTCTTGTCACTCTTCATCACTAGTGATCTGCATACCTAAATAACATTTGACTTCTCCCAAATCATGTACCTTAAACTTGATTTGCAGTTGTTTCTTAAAAATTCTCATTTGGCTTTCGTTTTCAGTCAGGATAAAGAAGTCATCCACCAATATTGCCATTATTATTATCCCTTCTCTTCCCCTTTTATAGTATATACTGGGATCTGCCTTAGATTGCTTCATAATCATATTTATTAGTTTTATGTAGACATAGATTCCAGCAATGTCCACTCTGTTTAAATCCATAAATACTTTTTTGCAAACACCAAATCTTTTCCCTTTCTGATCTGGTGGAATGACATATATCTCCTCCGCCAATTTTCCATTTAAATATGCTTTTTACACCCGTATGATGAATTGTTAAATTTCGTTTTGCTGCCAAGGCTAAAAGATATCTCAGTGAGGCATACTTGACTACATGTGAAAAATTTTCTTTGTAATCTACCCCTTTTTTGTGAATATCCTTTTATTACAAGTCATGCTTCATATCTTGGTGATGAATTTTTGGGGCTCTTTAAAGTGAATACCCATCTTGTCTGTAATGGTTTCTTATTTGCTGGCATATTTACACATTCAAAGGTTTCGTTCTGAGATAAAGATTCCAATTCCCTCTCCATTGCTTCTTTCCATTCTTGAGAGTTCAGGCTGCTCATTGCTTCTTCTGCTGTTGCTGGATCATCATTAAAAGACTGGGCTGCATACATCTCAAAATCCGGATATTTTTTCAGTTTTGGTATGCGAGAAGAATGCCTTACATTGTTCTCTTCGTTTTGTTCGTCCTCAAACTCATTGTCATCATAAATAATCTCCATTTGCCTTTGACTGTCCTCTTCCTGTTCTTCACTTTCTCTTCCTTCACATAAGGTTTCACTCTTGGAACTAAGTGCAGTTAACTTAGTAGTCTTGCCCTCTTCAGAGTCCATTTTATTTTCAAAGAATACTACATCTCTGCTTGTAACTATCCTTTTATTCAATGGATCCATTAATCGATAGCCCTTTGAATTCTCACAATAAGTATCTGCAATATGTGGCCTATCTATCATAATTATTGTTTACATATAAATCAGTTTTGTTATCTTTCTGATTTATTTTTTCTTCCTAACTTTTTGCTATTATATTTCAATTGGCCGTTATCATTTGTTGTTGGTGGGGAGTCACCCTGCCTCCATACAAAATTGCTAACACCATTTTTTCATCACGATTTTTAGAACTGAACAAGAGAAATGCACATACGAGGGCCGTTCAGAAAGTAACCTCCGGTTGATTTAAAAAAATACACCAAGTTAAATAAAAATATTTTAATATATACATCTTACAACTACATCTTTGCACTATTTTTCTACATAGTCTCCATAGCGATTGAGGCACTTATCGTATCTCTTCACAAGCTTTGAAATTCCTTCTGCATAAAAATCACCCGCTTGTGCCTGGAGCCAGCCTGTGACCGCATCTTTGAGCTCTTCGTCGTCATCAAACCGCTGTGACCCGAGCCATTTCTTCAAATGCATGAAGAGGTGATAATCACTTGGCGCCAGGTCTGGGCTGTAAGGTGGATGGTTGATAATGTCCCACTTGAAGGACTTGTTCTGCGAGCAGAGTGAGGACGGGCGTTATCGTGCAAAAAAACGATACCGGAAGTCAGCATACCACGGCGTTTGTTCTGTATAGCCCGTCGTAACTTTTTTATTGTTTCACAGTACACGTCTTGATTAATGGTCGTACCACGTTCCATGAATTCAACCAACAACACCCCTTTGGCATCCCAAAACACCGTTGCCATCAGTTTTCTGGCAGAAAAATCTTGCGAGGCTTTTCTTGGTTTGGTAGGCGAATTTGAATGTGCCCACATCTTTGATTGTTCTTTTGTCTCAGGGTTCACGTACTTAATCCAGGTTTCGTCACCGGTCACGATTCTGTTTAACAATGGTTCTCCTTCGTCCTCATACCGTGACAGAAAGTCTAATGCAGAGGCCATTCTTTGAGTTTTGTGGTGGTCGGTAAGAATTTTGAGCACCCATCGTGCACAGAACTTACGGTAACCCAATCTTGCTATCACTATCTCGTACAAGAGAGTCTTAGAAATCTGTGGAAAACCAAAACGTCAATTTTCACGAACTTTTGCATCAACTGTCTGAACGAGTTTGTCAGTCACCAATGATGGTCTACCACTCCTCTCTTCATCATGAACGTTTTCTCGTCCACTTTTAAATAAACGTACCCATTCACGGACAACTCCTTCAGTCATAACTCTTGGTCCGTACACGGCACAAAGCTCACGATGAATAGCTGCTGCAGAATATCCTTTGGCTGTAAAAAACCTTATGACAGCACACACTTCACATTTGGCGGGGTTTTCTATTGCAGCACACATTTCAAACTGCCACAAAAACTAAACTAGCGCAGGTACGACGTTCACTCGACCACGGCTTGATGCCGACTGACCTGTTGAGTGCGTGAACGCACAGATGGCGTCGCTACTCCCCTCACAACCCGCACTGTGACCAATCGGAGGTTACTTTCTGAACCGCCCTCGTACATTTAAACATTGGTATTGTCGTATTTAAATAACATACATTATTAAAATTACTCAAATTATTATCTTTATTTGCATGAAATTGCTCTCTTTCATTGCAGTTATTTTCCTTTGCAAAACCGACTCCAGAGGTCGCTAGCCACTAGGGTGACCAACATTTGATAACAAATAAATTTCAACTGCACAAAAACATATTATGTTCTTGGAATGGGTAGCAATGGAGATATAAAGGAAACTGCATACTTTGTGCACTTTTATTCTGTTACGTCATACAGTACCACATTGTGGGGTAACTCCACAAACCAAGAGAAAGTCTTAGAGTGCAAAAGCATGTAATAAGACCCATTTCTGTTGTAAATTCAAGAACAGCATGCCAAAACATATTCAAAGAATTGCATATGCTAACTATTGCTCCCCAGTATATATATTCCTCAATGAAGTTTGCTAAGTAATATGTATCTTTCTTCCAACCAATAGCTCAATACACACTATCAGTACTAGGAATAAAAACATTCTGCATAGAGACATGCATGTGTTATTTACACCATTGCTGCTGATCGGTACAAGAACAGAGCATTCGTGGGTTGCCAGTACTGGTGGAGAAACAAGTAATTATTTCTCGTCTTGTGACTCCTCTAGGTGCGTAGACTGTATCATTCTTTCTCTGCTCCTTGCATTCCTATGAGCAAAACCGTCTTCTTTCCATAGAAGAACAAACAGAAAAATGACTATATGTCAACAGTAGTATCAAATACTACACAAAAAGTATAACAGTGATCACTGACAATGTATACAGGTCAGTAATGGATCTAGGGTGATTAATAAGAAATTGCTCTAATATGGGAGATCAGAGAAATATGGGAGAGTTCATCACTCTAGTAGTTACCAGGCTGCTTCCAATCAATGCTAACCCATTGCCTGCTTCTGTCAGTAGGTGACTTATGTCCTGTAATTGGCAGACTTTGCTTTGATTGACAATGTGATTCTTATCTGCTCATACGATAGTCAATTACTTTGTCAAAAGAACATATCCCTCAGAATCAGACTTGCGATCAGGACGTCTGGGGTTCATGTCCCCATGTGTCATATAGATTTATGTTTCCCACAGTTTTCCTATATTAAAAAAGGCATGATTTGCAGGCTGTCATTCATCTAAAAAGGTCAGATGCTTTAATTTTATTTTTGCTCTGTTTTAGCTTGATGCCATAAATGTACTTCAAACTTCTTTTATTTTCATTGTAAATTTCTAGCTTAAATTTTTTTCAGTTTTGCTAATATGTTTTAATTGATGATGTATTAAATTTGAATTTACCCTAGAGAAGCCCCAGCCTTAGGGTCATGGTGTGATCGGAAATAACATAAACTCAGCCCTCCCCCCCACCCCCACTGCTGCCCCCTCCCATGCCTCTCTTTAAAGATTGTTCAGTTTCAAGGTAAATGCTGTATCGAAGAGAAGTGTGCATGTATATTTTTGAATAAAATGTGTAGTACATCGTGTAATCATGTTTGTTTGTATTTCAAAGCTGGCATAATGTTGATTTTCAAACACAATGTGTACAATTACGTAAAACACAACTTGTACAGGAAGTTCTGTGCTTTCAGTTGCCATTACACTCTCTCTCTCTCTCTCTCTCTCTCTCTCTCTCTCTCTCTCTCTCTTTGCAGGAAGGGAGGGATTCTATGCAAAATATTCACAGAATACCTAATTTATTTTCTTTTTTACCTTCATAGCTTCTCGAACAGCTGAATGAGGTGGTAATATCGCATATGGAGATGACAGATAAACAAAAGGCCTTAACTTGTGATAAAATTGCTGTGAGTATCTCAAATAAAAAAAATTATTTATTTTTTCAAACAAATTAGATTTTTCGCTACTTGTATTTCATGCTGATTTTCATTTGTTGATGGTAATGAACTTTTCCTTTGTAGCTATGCACCTGGCGCTTGCAGGATGGAGCCAGTGAATATCTGCAACTGCTGGATCTTGGCTGTGCCCTCATAAATACTCTTCAAATGTGAACTGTTTTTGCTTTTATTAATTTTATTTACTAAAACTTGTTTAGGTACTTTAATGTGAAATTGTCTTATACAATAAATGGCATGTTTTTATCTTTTACTATAAAACGCCTTGATTATTTCATATTGCGCTATGTGTTACTGCTGTGAATACAAGCCATAACTGTTTGTATTTGTTGCTGAATGCACAAATGTACACGAGAGGGCTGTGAACTTGTGTTGCAATACATTAGTCATAATGCCATTCATTTTCTGATTGTCAGGTAGCATTAACTGGTGCTATGGGCAGGAAGGAACACATACAGCTACTTTAGAGAGTAAGTGGTCACAGCAGCGTTTAATGATTACAGTTCTTCTTAAATTAGATAATATTACGTAATCTATTTGTTGAAAAATTAAAACCAACCATAAAAAACGAAACTAGTATATTATTTGATTTTTTTTTTTTTTTTTTTTTTTTTTTTTTTTTTTTTTTTTTTTTTTTCCATATTAGGACACTGTGAAGACTGTAATAAGGCAAACGTATCACTACAGTAAGTAGGATAAAGTACTTTAATGGGTACTACTAGCTAGTCAAGCAACTCATTTATCAGTGTAGTGCTGGAAATTGGAGACAGTTCTGTACGGATGTTTTCCACATGTCTAAGGGCCACAGTCAATATTTGCTACTACAGATAATGTAATTGTGAAATGTAAACAGTTTAACAAAAAATTAGAATCAACATTTACCTCACATTAAAACAGTGATTCCTGTAATGTGGTGTAGTGTATTCAGTCTTTGATACATTGCCAGACACTCTTTATTTAACACAGGCTATCAGCAAAGCTAAACATTTTAAATTCATACTGACGTGCAGGCAAATCATTATCACAAGTAGCACATTCAGTCTGTAGAATGGAACTAGATTTCTGTCTACATAATTCATCACAGCATTACTGGAACTGATGCACACAAAATTTCTGTAGTGTGATTAGTTTCATTTTCTTAAGTCATCTGGTCAGAATTATCCCAGAATATAATGCAAATCATATGTAAGACCTTTTTAACTTCAAAAACAAATTCCAGGAATGTTAACAATGTGTTAATTCTAACACTTCACACCATCTGGCATTTGAATCAAAGACTACTGCTGACAACATATGTGGGAGGTGTGCTCAGATATCTCTTTGTTTTTCAGAAATATGATGAGTAATTATGACAAAAATTTATGTATTTGGATTTTACTTCCTTAACCAAGCAAAAACAAGTGTACTCTTCTGGAGAATCCATGTGCTTACAATGTAAATGTTAGTAGGCTGAGCATTTCCAAAGACAAAAATACTGCCCATCTGACTCATCAAAGCTAACTGCAAGTGCAGTTGATAGTAAATGTCCGAGCAGACTAAACTATGTTGGGAACTGAGACTTGAATCTGGACAGACACTTGCTTCTTGTGGGGAATGGTTATGGTGACAGATATCTAGACATACCACACAGATTGCCAAACAGCTCCAATCATTCAATACCACTCCTGTTTTCCGTGTCTCTAGATGTTCTTGTGCATACCTTACAGTGCTAGTAATGCTAGGAGGAACAATATAAGGTGAGCTTTTAATAAAAATGAAGGACAAAAATCTCATGAAATCATCTGCATTTAAAACACTATCCTTCATTTTTAGTTTAATCAGTGTAAACAACACACACAGATGTTAGAGAGAACAGCCAAAAGTTTCTCAAAAGAAAATTTAAAAATCTGTTTGGTCTGCCAATTGCTAGTGAACCAATTCTCTCTTGCAAATGACATGTCACTATGATACGGCATTTATTGGGACCAAGGGAGGGCGAATCAAATTTCATTTGTTTTTTTAAACAAAAATGGGTCATGGTACAATGTAGTAATACATACATGATCCTGTCACATTAATGTGACCACCACCTACGTTCAACGTCAGTGTGCAATAACCACTCGCAGATGACAGGTGGTAGCACTAGCAGTGAAGGATATAAAGTGTGTCTGGGGTGTAATCGTCGTATTGTGGAAACAAAGTGATTTGTCTGATGTCCAAAAGGGCATGATCATTGGCTTTCAGGCAGAGGGTGGAAACATTTCCGAAATGGCCAAGTTTGTGAACTGTTTATGTGCTGCTGTGGTTAAAGTATACCGCACATGGCGAAATGGCAGTTTCCAAAACCAGCACCAAGGCAACTGTGGTGCATCACAGGCCATAGCCAACTAGGATTAATGACAGCTGTGAAGCAACTGACTGCCCAGGTGAACAAAGAGGGTACATACAGTGTCTCCACAAAAAACATGTGCCCCTAGCCACCTAACTTGGCAGATTTAAACCTAATCAAGACTCTGTGGGACCACCTCAACCGAGCTGTTCAAACCATGTATCCTCAACCAAGAAATCTAGCACAGCCAGCCACAGCACTGGAATCAGCATGGCCCCATATCCCTGTTGGCACTTTCTAGAATCTCTCTGACTCTTCCTGCACATGTTGCAGCTTTCCGAATTGCAAAAGGTGGTTATTCGGGCTTTTGACAGGTGGTCACATTAATTTGATTAGATATTGTAATAATATTGATAATAACAACAATAAACAACAATATATTTGTCTGATGTGGTTTCAGGTCAATAATGGTGTTTACAGTGATGGCGACAAAGCCAATGAGGCCTAATGGTAGTGTAGGCGTGGGATAACGACACTGTGTGCAGTGATGGAGGATTGGCGCCAAGCTGCTGAGTGGGGGTGTGGGGTGGCAGTGCGGTGGCCAGTCTTTGTGTGTAACTGGCCGCAGGGCTGTAATACTCCAAGGAGTGGGCACTTTAGAGGGGATCAGGAGGCAGATTTCAGAGGAGGAGGGAGCTGACCAGTTAGACAAGAGCTTTTCTTTATATTTAACAATGAAGATTAAAGTTAATGAAACATGAAAAGTTGATGGTTCAGTTTCTAAGCTCCTATAGAAGAATGATCTAATTGGCCATCGGACCAGGTGGTTTAATAGTACAATATCCCATCTACAGTTGATGTTAGTCTGTAGCATGTTTGCCCTGAAATACACCATATTTAACCCCATTGTAGTATCTCATCCCAGTTACATATCACAGTATCAATTAAAAGAATATACTGTTATTACAGAATCAGTCTTTTACCATTAACACATCAGGATCAAAGTACAGTTAAAAAAATAAAAAACATTACTGTGAATTATTGTTCCCAAACACACAATGGGAGCAATACTGATGTACCAGCACCTGAATTCTATGGCCTAACATTATTTGGAGGGCCATCCCTTCATGACAGTCCTCCCTGTGGCTAGTGTTACACATTTAAGTGTGGTAGTTGCCCAGAGGTTGCTGTTCGGGGATGACAGGTTTTGGCGATCATAGTCATTTACAATATCCCCTTTTATAAATGGTCCATACAGCCAGTACTAAGTCGACTAGAGTGAGAGTAACAGATACAGTGCTTGGTACGATCACTATTCATGTATTCATTCATATACCTTTCAGCAATGGATTCAGTGGCATAACCCACCGTAATTTGTCACTGTTTGTGGGCTAGAAGCTTATTGATTGACTGAAGTAGGAGGTCATTTGAATGATTAAGTAGCATAGGTCAGCTGTCAGGCTGTGGCAGGACACAGGTAAATGCAATAGAAAAGACTATACAGGCATTTTGCACATAATTTAAATGAGCTGATAATCTAGCAGAAGGCCCTCCAGTATCTCCACCATATGATGGGTAGCAACTGTCCTTTTCATAGTACTGTCAATTTTTGTGATTAATTATGTGACTCCCTTGTTAAGTTCGGCTAGCTGCTACTTTCCTAGCTTTTACAGAAGTACAGGTTGTGCAGGGAAGGTTGCGTAGTACAGTGTATATTCCACCGTTTGTGCCTTTCCCTCTTTGCACTCTTCTTTCTTGCAGTGGTACTATGCCCAAAACCCAGCACGGTAGTCGTTCCATTGTAGGAGGGGGGTCAAGTATCTGGACATTGCTAGCCCTCCTGACCATTCAGGGATTGCACTGTTGGTGATTGAGCTGGAAACTCCCCACACATGCCAAGGAGTATTTGCCTGTCATGGCTGGGGCAGGGACTATGGGCAATAGTTGGCTAGATGGGGAGAGCACCTGTTCAGACTGGGTGGTTCCACGGCAGAAGATTCACGCATAAAGTGAATTAAACTTTCTTCCACTGGTGGCTGAACAGCCCCAGCAGTCTCTTCTGAAGCTAAGACATATTCCAATGCAGAGAGATATGTGCCTTTCCCTGGACAGAGACAAGGTGAGAAATTGTCCCCAAATACTAGGTTTTTTCTAGAATGGATGGGTATTCCTTTTTGAGTACAAAGCAATTGTTCTTCATTGAACACCTAGAGGACAGGTTTGCTGAAATGGCATCAATTTCAAAAATGAAAAGTGACTCAGTTCTGCTTAAAATGGTCTCCCCTGCTCAATCATGGGCACTGCTCACCTATCACAAACTGGATTACATCCCTGTCACTGTAACTCCCCCATAAAAGCCTAAGGGTAAAAGCCTAGGGTATCATTTTCGACTGAGATCTCGTTTTACAGACTGATGACGAGTTGTGTGCTAATTTGGAGTGATAAGGTATGCATTTTGTCTGTCGGTCCAGTGGGGACCAAAAGATAACAGTGGATTCTAGAGCTTTCATGTTGGCCATTGAAGGTGACTCGTTGCCCGAGAATGTCAAGATGATGATGTATTGCTGTGGTATCAAGCTGTATATTCATCCTCCCTTGCGGTGCTACAAATTTATGTGATTTGGGCATAAGTCTTTGCTTTGCAATGCCAGCCCCATCTGTAGGGATTTTTGCTGTCAGTTGCACACACACTCCTTATGCTCCACCACCCCCACCCTCCCATTTGTGGCAACTGTGGGAAGCACCATTCTTGCTGTTCACCAGACTGCGCTGTTTTAAAAAGAGGAAAGAAAATCCAAGAATACAAGACCCATGACTGCCTCACATATCAAGAGGCCAAGGAGAAATATGATCACCTACATCCTACATGTTTGACAATGACATATGCTACTGCTGTGATGACATCATCATCTGTAGTGACTGTACCATCGCCCTCTGTGTCTTCTACATGTGTCCCTCAGGGGCTGCTCGACTACATCTGCTCCCCTGGTGGTTGGAGGTCCTCCTCCTACTGCTTCCCCCCACACACATTTGGGAGTGTCGACTCACTATCCACCAGGGATGTCAGTCTGGAGGAGCATTGCCCTCCTTCAGCAGTTCTTACCAGGAGGAGTCCCACAAGACACTCCCTTCCGAGGACTCGGCTGACCTGCAACTGGAGTCAGCCAGTGGCTGAAGGAGCCACAGACTGCAGGTCAAAGGACTTTGTGTTCCTCGTCCGTCTCAGAATCTAGGGAAAAAAAGCCCTTGTGGAAGTCTCAATGGTCTAACAACAAAAAGAACTAGAAGTCATCTGAAAAGAGGGCGACTGTTGTGGCTTCCATGCTGCAGACACCATATTTCACCTGTATATGCGAGGCAGCATTCCTGATGGCCCCAGAATCCCCACACATACCCTGATTAGGAACAAATGTGTGTAGATGGTGACTCTTGCAATGAATGGCAGCAGGTGGCCCTGAGGCATGACCTACCTCCTTGGTCCCTTCACACCCCCGCAGGGTACTGATAGCATGATCCTCCAGTGGAACTATTTGCGGTTTTCTCCACCATTTGGCTTTTCTGTGTTTCTCGTTTTTTTTTTTTTTTTGCATCGCCCTCCAGGAAATGTGTTTCCCAGCAATGCGGACCCCGTCCTTCCGCAACCACTGAGGCTGTTTTAAGAATTGCACTGACTGTGAAAGAGTGTCTGATGGTATTTGCACGTATATTCAAGACTGCATCTACAGCAAATACATGCTTTGGAGGCTGTGGCGGTTCATATGAAGACATCTCTTGAATTTATCATCTGTAATGTGTATCTCACTTCCGACAATGGAGTATCTCAAACACGTTGCCTCCACTGTTTTTGGCATTAACATCAATGGCGTGTTATCAACTGATGTAAATGCAATTGCCAAGGCAGTTTGCTGAGCACTATGCTCGAGCCTCTGTGTCAGAGAATTACCCCCCAGCCCTTTGTACCCTCAAACGACGGATGGCAGGAAAAGTCCTCTCCTTCACTGAACGCCACAGTGAACCCTATAACGCTCCATTTACTGAGTGGGAGCTCCTCAGCATCCTTGCACGTTGCCCCGACACAGCTCCTGGGCCAGATCGGATCTACAGTCAGATGATTAAACATCTCTTGTCCAATGACAAGCGACATCTCCTCATCATCTTCAACCGGATCTGGTGCGATGGCATCTTTCCATCGCAGTGGCAGGAGAGCACCATCATTCCAGTGTCAAACCTGGTAAAAACCTGTTTGATGTGGATCGCTATTGGCCCAGCAGCCTCACCAGAATTCTTTGTAAGCTGCTAGAACCGTATGGTGAGTCGGTGGCTGTGTTGGCTCCTGGAGTCATGTGCCTACTGGCTCCATGCCAGGGCGGTTTCTACCAGGGTCGCTCTACCACTGATAACCTAGTGCCCGTCGAGTCTGCCATCCGCACAGCCTTTTCCAGGCGCCAAAACTTAGTTGCCATCGTTTTTGATTTACAAAAAGCTTATGACACAATGGGGTCTCCGTGGCTCGCTCCCTATTTTATCCAAAATTTCCTTTCGCTCCGTACTTTCCGTGTCCATGTTGGTGCCTCACATAGTTCCTCACATGTGCAGGAGAATGGGGTCCCGCAGGGCTCCGTATTGAGTGCATCTCTATTTTTAGTGGCCATTAACAGTCTAGGAGCAGCTGTAGGGCCGCCTGTCTCTCCTTCTCTCTATACAGACGACTTCTGCATTTCCTGCTGCTCCTCCAGCACTGGTGTTGCTGAGTGACACTTACAGGGAGCCATCCACAAGGTGCAGTCATGGGCTCTGGCCCATGTCTCCCAGTTTTTAGCCATGAAGTCGTATGTCATGCACTTCTGTCGGCGTCGTACGATTCATCCGGAACCAGAACTTTACCTTGATGACGATTCCTCACAGTAGTGGAGACATATCGATTTTTAGGACTGATTTGTGACGCTTGATTGACTTGGCTTCCTCACCTTTGTCAGCTGAAGTGGAAGTGCTGGCAGCACCTCAATGCCCTCTGCTGCCTGAGCAACACCACCTGGGGTGCAGATCGCTCTACACTGTTGCAGTTCTACAGAGCCATTGTTCAATCCCACCTTGACTATAGGAGTATAGTTGATGGTTCAGCGGCACCCTCATCATTGTGGTTGCTCGACCCAGTGCATCACTGTGGTATTCGACTAGCGACAGGAGCTTTCAGGATGAGTCCAGTGACCAGCGTACTGGTGGAGGCTGGAGTCCCTCCATTGCAGATCAGGCGTGCACAACTGCTCGCCAACTACTTTGCACATATTCATAGTTCTTCTGGGCATCCAAATTACCGTCTGCTTTTCCCAACCATGGCAGTTCATCTCCCACATTAGCGTCTCAGATCAGGGCCTACAATTGCGGTTTGCATCCGATCCCTTCTATATGAACTGGAGTCCTTCCCTTTACCACCTCTACTCAAGGCACATTCACATACATACTCCTCCATGGTGTAATCCTAGGCTGCAGCTTCGTCTGGACCTTTTGCACGGCGCTAAGGACTCAGTTACTCTCGTGGCTGTCCGTTGTCATTTCCTCTCGATTGTTGCCATGTCCCATAGCTCTGAAGTGGTTTACACTGACAGGTCCTTGCTAGATGGCTGCAATGTTTTCGCTGCAAAGCTGGTAGCCATATCTTGTGCTCTTGAGCACATCCGCTCATGCCCTGGCGAGTTGTTTCTTCTCTGAACTGACTCCTTGAGCAGCCTCCAAGCTATCGACCAGTGCTAC
Organism: Schistocerca americana; assembly: GCF_021461395.2. Classification (NCBI taxonomy): domain Eukaryota; kingdom Metazoa; phylum Arthropoda; class Insecta; order Orthoptera; family Acrididae; genus Schistocerca; species Schistocerca americana. Next base: position 825,858,680 of record NC_060120.1, on the reverse strand, counting down.
ACTCGCCATCCTTTAGTAGTGACAATCCAGGAGTCCACCTGTGCCCTGGAACGATCCAGTCATTCAGTGGTGTTTGTCTGGACCCTGGGACACGTGGGAATCCCGTCAATGAGCTTGCTGACAGGCTGGCTAAACAGACTACATGGAAACTGGTTATGGTGATTGGCATTCCTGTAACTGACCTGTGTTCATTATTACGCCGCAAGGTTTTTCGGCTTTGGGAGATGGAATGGCCTAACAACGTGCACAGCAAACTGTGTGCCATTAAGGAGACTGCGAGCCTCTTACAGGGACTCTGTGGTTCTCTGCTGGCTCTGCATTGGCCATGCTTGGGTCACCCACACCTATCTCTTGCGCCGTGAAGACCCACCTCAGTGTCGGTAATTTTGGCTGACAACGTCTCATCGGCTGATTTAGTTTTACACTTTATACATGAGGGCGGGTTTTATCATTCTACCTCATTATCAGCGCATGTCCTTTGTCCCTCTGTGTCCTCCACCCTAGTGCTTTTAGGCTGGAGGTTTTAATGTATTGCAGAATGGCTGGCATCTCCTCTTTATTCTCGTGGTCAGCCAGCCATGGTAATCTGCTTTCTTGTTTTAATCTCTTCTACCTGTTTCTTGCATCTCTGTGGTTTTCTTGCCCTCTTATGTTCCTTGTAGTTTTTGTTGACCTTCTGTCATTCATTTGATTTTTCCTTTCTCCCAGTTTTGTGTTTTAAGTCTCGTTTGTTTTATTCTCCATCTCGTGGAATTGTTTTAATCGGAACAAGGGACAGATGACCGAACAGTTTGGTCCCTTCCCCCCTCTTTAAACCAACCAACCTCCACTGTTTTCTCAGCTCTCACTACCATTATAGTGTATTGATAATTTTTACTTATGGACCGTCTGACAGCAACTGAATAAAACACAATTTTAGTGCCATACGCATTTCGCCTTTATTTTGTGCAAGGCATCATCAGTGGCAGGATGCAAGAACACAACAGAAACTAAAACATTGCACTGAAACAAGGGTTCAGTTCATAGTGCTGTGGAATGTGGGAAGAAAACCGCAAATTGGCATTCATAAGAAGAAGAACAACACCAAAAATGCAACGGGAGCGTAATATGTAAGAAATTGTCCATGCATCCTGCCACTGATGATGCCTTGCAGAAAATAAAGGCAAAACACTTATGGCACTAAAATTGTGTTTTATTCAGTTGCTGTCAGATGGTCCATAAGTAAAAATTCTCAATATACCGTAATATTACACGCAACTGAGGAAGACAGGACTAAAAAAGTTGAAGATGTCTCCCTAGCATTTCTAATACTGGGTGACTTCAATGCCAGCAACTCTTAGTGTGGTGGAACTATGACCACTGGCCATAGTAAAGCTGTTAAAAACTTGCTTGCAGAGCTTGAGCTTTAATACTAGTGTTCCCACATACTTCACTGTGGCATATGGGTCTTATTCAGTCATTGATCTTTGTACTCATAGTCCAGTTCTTCTCCTGTCCATCCTCTGGAGAGTCCATTATGACATGTGCGACAGCGATCATTTTCTGTTCTTTTTGACCCTGTCTCGGCATTACTCACCTGGGCGTCCAACTAGATGGGCTCTCTCCAAAGCTGATTGGGATGCTTTCACTACTGCCACTATGCTTTCACTACTGCCACTGCCCTTCACACCCTGCCACATGAAGTTATCATTGCTGTTTTCAGAGCACAACTGCAGCCATTCAGTTGGCGGATAATTTGATTTGGCAACCTCCTCTTCCTTGGGACCCCCTACCCCATCAGAAGACGGTACCTTGGTGGACACCTGAAATTGCCAAGGCCATGAGAGATCACAGGCAGGCTCTCTAATGCCATGAGTGACATCCCACAATGGAGCACATCATTGCCTTTAAATGGCTCTGTGCCCAGGTCTGCCGCCGGCCGAAGTGGCCGTGCGGTTCTAGGCGCTACAGTCTGGAACCGAGCGACCGCTAGGGTCGCAGGTTCGAATCCTGCCTCGGGCATGGGTGTGTGTGATGTCCTTAGGTTAGTTAGGTTTAATTAGTTCAAAGTTCTAGGTGACTGATGACCTCAGAAGTTAAGTCACATAGTGCTCAGAGCCATTTGAATCATTTTTGAACCCAGTTCTGCCACCTCATAAAACTACAGAAACAAGAATGCAGAGAATGGTATGCTGCTACCATTTGACAATGTACCCCTCCTTTGTAGACTTGAGTGAGGATTCAACACCTCTATGGACACCAGTAACCTGCAGGTGTACCTGGTAGCTCTTTGAGTAGAGATGTCTACACTGACCCAGACACTCTTGCCAAACATTTTGCTTTTAATTGTATTCAAGCCACTGTATCTGAGAATCATCAGCCTGCATTTTATGTCCTCAAACATTGGGAAGAGCAACTCCCTTTACCATTTACTACATGTCACCTGGAACTTTATAATGCTTCATTCAGTGAGTGGGAATTTCTCAATGCCCTAGACCTTTGCCCCAACAAGGTTCCAGGGCCAGACCGCATCCACAGTGAAATGCTCAAACACTTGTCAATGAACTGCAAATGTCACATCCTTGCCATTCTCAACCATGTCCGGAGTGAGGATAAGTTCCCATCACAGTGGTAAGAAAGTGTGGTTGTCCCAGTACGGAAATTGAGTAAACACTTCCTTGAGGTGAACAGATATTACCCAGATTAGCATCATTCTCTACAAGTTGCTTGAACGTATGATGAGCAATGGCTACGTGGGTACCTTGAATCTCGGGGTCTTTTGGCTCTGTCCTAAGGCTGTTCTACTGCTGACAATTTGGTCTGCCTGGAGTCTGCTGTCTGATCAGCTAATGCCCAGTGTCAACATCTTATCGGTGTCTCTTTCAAGTTACAAAAGAGTAATGACACCATGTGGCATTACCCTCCATGATCGGGGTCTCAAGGGCCAATTCCCGATTTTTGTCTGGAACTTTCTGTCTCACCATACTCTCCGGGTTCAAGTTGATGCATTCCATGGTACTCTCCACGTACAAGAGAATGCCCCACCCTTCCATCTCTTTATTGAGTGTGCCCCTTTTTCTAGCATCTATCAATGGTCTAGCTGCAGCTGTGTGGTCTACAGTGTCACCCGTCCTACAGGTTGATGACCTTTGCATGTACTATTGCTCCTCAAATGTGGGTGTTACTGATCGCTGACTGCAGGGGACCATGAGAAAGGCACTGTCCTGGCCTCTCACCCTCCATGGCTTCTGGTTTTCTGAAGCCAAAACATTTCATGCACTTCTTTTGCCGTCATACTGGCCGTTCCCAGTGCACTTCTGTTGCCGTCATACCGGGCATCCCCAACCAGAACTCTTTATCTCGATGAGCAAATGCTCAATGTGGTGGAGTCATATCGTTTTTTGGGATTGGTCTTGTATGCCCGACTGACATGGCTTCCATATTTTGACATCATAATACTCTTTGCTGTCTCAGTAACACCAACCGGGGTGCAGACTCGTCTACACTTTTATGGCTGTACAAAGCTCGGATCCTGTTGTGTCTTGATTGTGGGAACATGGGGCATGGTTCAGCATCACCTTCAACACTGCGTATGCTGAATCCAATACACCAGTGTGGGGTCCACCTTGCAACAAGTGTCTTTTGGACCAGCCCCGTTAATCGCCTACTCATGGAGGCTGGCACCCTCCATTACAGATCAGGCCCTAACAGCTGCTGTTCAACTATGCAATACAAATTTACTTCTCTTGAGCATCTGAACCACTATGTCCATTTTCCTGGTAGGGATATCTATCTCCCCTAACAGAGGCCAAGGTCTGGAGTTATGATCACAATTTGTATACAGAGTCTCTGCTCTGAAATCTATCTTTCCCCACTGTCACTTGTGATGTAGAAATCATGTGCATCCCCACAGTGTGTACCCTGTCCTCGGATCTGCCTCGACCTCTTCTTTGGACTGAAAGATTCAAAAGACCCTAAGTTTTTTGCCATCTTTTTCTGAATGTTCTATACACATTTATGGGCTCGGAATTGGTACACATTGATGGCTCTATAGTTGATGGATGACCCAGTTTTACCTACACACATGCAAGATGCAGTGAACTACACTCCATGCTGATTGGATGCAGTGTATTCAGTACAGAATTGGTGGCCATTGCTCAAGACCTTATCCATCTTTGTTGTTGCACTAGTGAATTGTCATTCATTGGCAATGACTTCTTGAGAGGTTGTCAGCCTGTCAACCAGTGCTACGCTCGGCAGCCATTGGTCGTGAATATTCAGAATCTCCTGCATGACCTCCACCTCTTTGGACCTTTGGTCGACACTGCACCGGCAATTGTTGGAGGCGTGGAATGCGGATTAGCATGCCCTGGTTTCTCCAGATAAACTGTGAGCCATAAAGGAGAACACAACCATGTGGCAGCCTTTCCCTCATGCTAGTGTCCTCTGTGCTTCGCATTGGCCTTACTTGGCTGATCCACTGCCGCACTGTCCGACGTGAGGATCCTCCCCACTCTGTCAGTGTGGTGCCTATCTCATGGTGGCTCACACTTGAGGGATTGGAGGGCTGCCCCATTGCCTGCTCTGACGCAAGAGGCACATGGTTGCCCTTCCTCAGTGTATGGCCTGGTTCCTGCCCTTCTCACCTTTTTCATTCTTCTTCTTTTACATCCGTCGTTAGTTGACAGACTCGTCATTGTTGTTCCTGAGATTTTATCTTGTCTGTGTAGCTAGTTTTCTTATGGTAATGGATGGTACCGAAGCACTGGTTGGATGCAGAAGGTGTTTGATTGCATAACATGCCGGGGGGGCCTCCATCTGCTTTCTGGACATGGCAACTCTCGCACCTTCACCCTTATACTCTATCTCACTTTTGTACCCTTCCTCGATGGGAACTATTCCCAGCTTGACATACAAAGGATTAGGGGACCGATGACCTTGTAGTTTGGTCCATTATCCCATCAATCAATCCAACAGAAGGTGCGATCAAGTCACTGCTGGGACTGTTAATTAAGAGTCCATTGTTAGTTAAAGTTAACGGTAGCTCCGAGACACAAAAACATGGCCATAACAGAGGAGTGCCACCACAGTGTTCTGTGGTACATTGTAAAAGCTATTATTGATACAGTGTACAATAAGATATTATTGACTGTCATGAACAGTGGAATGTGCACTGATACAATGATGCGAGAGTAAGTGGGTGTCCTTGTTTTTGCAAGGAAAAGGTCAATTTGACCATTTGTGACAACACACACACACACACACACATACACACACACAAAATCTACTAAAGTGATCAGCAAAAAGATCTGTGCATTTAAGGTGCCAAGTTCAGTAACGTAAGGTTAACATAACCTATTGTCGCAACCCGATGAGGGATATACAGTAGATTGTTCGCCTGCTCGAACATTACACCAGTAATTAAACGATGATTTTGGAATGGTGGAGCGCCAAGAAGAATGAAAACACAGTAGACAGAATAGACCTCATCTCCATTGACTGGTGACAGTATGCAAAGACAATACATCTCAGGCAGTTGAATCAAGTAAGGCCAGTTTTGGGTATGTTGGTAGTGTCACTGCTGTGAACTGATTACTTGGAAATGTACTAACATACAGCATTAAAACATAAAAAGAAACTCTCAGGACTGGTTTACATTTAAAACAATAAAAAGGTGTATTCTCCTAGAAGACATCTGGCAGTAAATGAAGATGTTGGTGCTTATCTGTAGTGTTTTGTGGTGAGCAAGTTAAGATGGTTCAATGATGGTAAGTTTGTTGGGGTCTTGAACTTGAGTACTTGATCAATTGATCAAGGATTAGACACCATTTGTAATATATGAAAGGAATTTAAGGCAGCATAAAGGAGGAGGAGGGGGCACTTTCTTACTGAATAGGTGACAGTTGGGTTAACTGGATAGGTCAGGACAACTGGTCTTTGCTTGTAAATTGTAGTGGAAGTTGTTTCCTGTGTCTTCTGCCAGATGGCTCAATAAACTAGTCAGATCAAACACCTTAAGCTATTAGAAACGGGTGAAAAGCAGCAAGCACGGTTTTGAGTGGCTTCATTTGTTTCCAGAGATCAGAAGTTTTATTCCTGTTCATTTTCCTTAATGTTTATTTGTTATTTCAAGAAGAGCATTAGAGAAGCCAAATAAACAACAAATAATTTATGTTTCTACTCTTTACATTAGACTGTTCTGGTTTTTATTAACTCCAGTTAAACAACTGTTTTAGCAAGTTAGAAAGAAAAAATGCGTGGTTAGGTTAACGGGGCACCAAGGCAGTTAGGTTATGTGGGCCGGTCCAGTTAACCCCAATATAGTTCTTTACTTTTGTGATTTACAGATCATTTTAATTTCAAAAGATTTTACATCATACAAATTGTGATAAAGTGTATTTTAGACCTATTTTAGTTGTGTTATAAGTGTTTACTTTTAGATGTGACATGTCAAACATGAACGACCAGGCAAAGAAAAGACTAAACTGCTTATCATTGACAATCATGAAAGCCACCTGTCAATAAGGGCAATAACATTTATCAAAGAAAATGGCATAGTTTTATTAAGGATAGTACCTCACTGGGACCATAAACACGACCTTTGGATGTTGCCATTTATGGGTCTTTCAAACCCTATTTTGTACAACAAACCTTGTGACAGGTGATTACTAAATCATCCTGGTCAGACACTTCGTTGCTCTGGTGTAGCAGGTTTAGTGGGTGAAGCATTTTCATGTGCTTTCACTCCTAGTATCAGCAAAGAGTCAAAGCTACAGGAATAATGCGTTTCAATGATGAAACATTTGGTGAAACAGATTTTCTGTGTTTGTATGTGACAGACCAGCCTTTTGAGCCATCTCAGAATGAAAAAGTTGTTTCAGAATGTACTAATGTCCCTATTACAGCTCCTCCATATTGTCCAGAATCTTCTTTCTAGTGAGCTAGTTCCTTCAACTTATGGTACCTCTGCTGGTAAATATCATTCCTTCTTGTCCTCATGAACCAGAACTCGAAGCAGAATTTTTTCTACCCCCTTAAGCCTTGCTTCTACTCCCACAGTGCGGTCCGAAAAAAAGGGATAGTCACGGCCAAAGAAAGGAAAATCTCGTACTCTTACAAGTTCACCTGTGATGGCATGCCTGGGAGAAGCAGCCTCTGTCGGGCTTTCAAAGAAAAATAAAAACGTGAAACATACTTCACAAAAACCAGATTCATTGTCAGATGAAAGTGCTCACTTGGTATTAGAAGAATCAGACTGTTCTTGGAATGAAGACTTTAAAGAAAAAAAGGATTTTTCATAAATTAAGTTGGGGTTTCATAATAGTTAAAGAGCATGGAGTAAAAAGAGACTCGGGTTGCAATTTCATAGCTGTTGTGAAGAAATCTCTTCGTTCTGGCATTCAAGTGACTTTCTATAAGTGGCACATACCTTCCTCATCTACATAAGGACTCATGTCAAAGAAGACAATGATTATTTCAGTGTTGAAACTTCCTTGCAGATTAAAACTGTGTGCTGGACCGAGACTCGAACTCGGGACCTTTGCCTGTTGCGGGCAAGTGCTCTACCAACTGAGCTACCCAAGCACGACTCACGCCCCATCCTCACAGCTCTACTTCTGCCAGTATCTCGTATCCTACCTTCCAGCAAAGCTGTGAGGACGAGGCGTGAGTCGTGCTTGGGTAGCTCAGTTGGTAGAGCATTTGCCCGCGAAAGGCAAAGGTCCAGAGTTCGAGTCTCGGTCCAGCACACAGTTTTAATCTGCCAGGAAGTTTCATATCAGCATACACTCCGCTGCAGAGTGAAAATCTCATTCTATTTCAATGTTGATCTGTATGAATAGAGCTTTCGCTAAGACTGCTCTTATTTAAAATTTCAGTCAGTTTTATTTGATGCGTCGACAACTAAATGTTGTTGCATTGCACCTTTACAATGTTTTGAAGTTAAAATCTAATTTATTCAGTCCATTTCCACTGATTTGACTAGCTAGACCAGTTAACCTTGCCGGTAAGGTTAAATGACCACTTTGCAAATGAATTAATTAGATCAGATTTAACAAAAGCTGGAAGTAATACAGAATCCTTGAACACTTCATTGTAAAATAAACATATAACACATACGTCCCATAAAATTTAACAAATTGTAAAAAAAATTGCTGAGTTAACCTAACTCTCTCCTACGTTTACAACTATGGAACAGTTAACACTGAACAGGGGTAGCAGTTGTAACAGGATACATGGGGTCTGATCAGTCCTTGGGCCCAAATGACAGGTCAGCAAAATTTGTGATAAAACAGAGAAATTTAGAAATTCCACACTTAAACACGATGTCCACATAGCCTTACAGGGTTTATATTTATATAGAGCTTGTGTAATTCACACAGTCCTACAAGCAAGCACACCTCAGGCACACATGACTGCAACCTGCCAGAAATGGTGGTCTTTTGTGTATGAATGTGTGTACACTTTCTTTTCTGAAGAAAGCTTTGGCCTAAAGCTAAGTGTGTAACAGTCTTTTTGTTGTGCCTGTCTACAACTCAGTGGGTCATCTTCATGCTGTGTAGTGATCTATCCTGTGCCTAAAATTGTTGAACTTTAAACCTTCTGTATCTACACTTTCTCTTACAAAAACCCTTGTATACAAAGCAGTTTGACACATATTTTTAAACTGATGTTGCTCTGACAAGATCAAGACAAGAAGCTTTCTTTACACCAGCCAGTTCAACAGTCATTTGTCACGATGACCATTGTAGCCATGATCTTTTCTCTTTTTCTCCTTGTCTTCTAAACACCTTCAAACCATGACCCCAAGAAACAAGCGGCCCTGCACAGCAGGTGGAGACGCTCACGCCTTTTAGGTGTGATGGGTTTGAGATGTTCTCCCATCTGCTCGTGTCATAATACTCTGGCATGTCCCAACACTTATTTACTGCTGAATGTCACAAACATTTGTCGTTACAGAAGCCTGGAAGTGGAACGTCATTTCATAAAAATGTCATGTCACACTTCAGTACTATTAACAGTACAAGGCATATTGAACCAGAGAAAACCATAACTGACTTGCATTTGTCTTTTATTTTAATCAGCATTTTAAAATTTGATCAAAGTATGAAGTCCATTAAAATAACCATTGGACCAAGTACTGTATTAGGAGTAAATTCTTGGATTTTTTCTCAAAGTTTATTTAAAGGTTCAATTGTTGGATGCTATATGATTTACTTGTGACATGGGGACCATCAACTGATTACGATAACCTGTTGACACGCTTCAAATACAGCTACATCCAAGTCCCTTCCCATTTACACATATAAAATTTTGCAAACATTGTGCCATCATTTCTGATGGGAATGCAACTGATAATGACGCTGACAAAATTTGAGCAAAAAAGGGAATTATAATATTGAGATTCATTAGTAAATTGATAGTGATTAGTGAATTGATATCATCATTTTTAGTAGAATGCTGGGACTAGCCTCTCCCCACCCGTAAATAGGCTGCATGCAAAGTACGTACCAAAGTGACCGGTCTTGTTAAGAACATGTTCCTCTGCCAAACATGCCTCTCACAGGGGTAGCGAGACTGGTCGAAATCCAATAGACAACGTTGCTACTTACTGAGCCTTTGGATTTCCTTGTCACCTAATATAGTTGACAACTTTATCAGAGTAATAGAGAAGTAGTTGACAGTCACTATTCAATGCTCTAATAAAACATTTATATGGTTAGTACAGAATGAACCATTGACAAAACAGGTTTAACTAAATTCCTGTTTCTCTATCTCCTTCATTAGAGAGATCAGTAGGGTTACCAACCTAAGAAGGCAACACTAATTTTTACTACTGATAGCACGAACAGGTTTACAAAACTGAGTATTACATAGTATAAATGAAAAGCACAAGTGATTTTCATGTCCGTATGTGGAAAATCGGACGGTGACAAAGTAAAACAGTTCAGATGGCAACACAGGTGGCTGGGGCAGAGCACACCTATGGCTTCAGAAAAGTAATCCCCTGGACTGATTCATTCAGTGGATACATCTCATATGGGAAACTGCAATTATTTATTCCCATAGTCACACTGTAGGGTTACTTTTCCAAATCAATTACAGGCAAAGTTCAAAAGTTTCCAACAACGCCTGTTTTATGTAAACATGGGTCAGATAGTGGATTTATGTTCAGAAACCCACATAGCTATATTGTGCAAAAATTTCATTCCAGATCCAGCAGACCATGTACTTGAGTGAGAGGTGACGCTTAGCGACGTGCAAGCTTATCTAATGCTCTCCGATTAGCCAAGGCCAGTTAAAAGCATGCCTCCCCAATATGGCCAATGGGTTGGCTGTGTGTTCTGTTAACAGATATCATCACGGCCGTCCATGTTTTAGTTCACTGTAACTGTTCTTATTTACCATTCTCTAACAACTTGCAAGTTTCCCTTCAGTGATTTTACACTATTTTACAAAAAACTGCAGTCTTCAGCCACAGATCATAAAGACAAAGACTTATCTTTGTTGTGTGTACTTTCATTTGTGCACAGAAACAAATACTGCACAGCAATTAGGATTATACACAAGACAACCTTGCTGTTGTTAAAGTAATGCTGTGTAAGTTGTTCAATGTCTGCTGAGGATCATCATGGAAGCTATCTAGCATGTACTAAAGAAAATCCTGCATGTGTGTCAACAGCTGTGTTTCATGAGTATCACAAAAACATAGTGTATGTGATGTCGCTGACTTCATTCTCCTGTGTTGGAGATCTATGATTTTCACTGCACATAGCCAAAAGTAAGTGTACAGAAAATTCAAAGAGTACAGTGTAAAATCCCTTTATGAGTGCAATAAAAATCTGGTCAGTGAACCTTGTATTACTACTATGTCTCTCATCCTTACGAGTGTAACTGAACTCCTAAAACTGTGTAAAACCATCACATTGTGTTTTTGTGGCATCAGCAACACACCCACATTTTCTATAGACCACTTACTAACAAACAATGTAGGAAAAGATAGACATGTTACTTACATGTAAAGATAACATGATAAGTTGCAGACAGGCAAGCTACAACCTTCCCAGAAGAAGAGAAACACACACCATTCATCCACACAAGCAATGCATACAACTGCCAACTCTGGCAGCTGTGTGTGTGAGGTGTGCTTGCTTGTGTGAATGAATAGTGTGTGTTTCTCTTTTTCTGATGAAGGCTGTGGCCAAAAGCTTTGTGCGAGTGGTTTTTAATTGTGCCTGTCTACAACTTTACATGTTATCTTTACGGTAAGTAGCAACCTAGCTTTTCCTACATTGTAGACATTTACATCATAAGTATTCACTTCGCCATCACACATTAGACATCAAAACCAAGGGACGAGTCCCGACTCTTGTCACTTATAACTTATAGTACAGCATGACACAACACATTTACAAAACAGTTCATAAAAACTCTTTATCCTATGAGACTATCCTTTTTTTAGGAAAAAGGCAGGAGACTGATGGTAGCAACTGAGCTCGCTGAAAAACTTGCGGCTATATCACTTTCTTTATGATACAGGAGCACAACAGAATCACTAAAGCCACAGAAAAATCTTTCACAATAAAAGCAAAGAAGCAGGTTACACCACCAAATCAAATCACATCACCTTGTAACACAGTCAGAACAGTAACCATGACACACACAAAGCAATAGGTAGCAAAACTTATATGGGGATAAGGTGTATTTTCAGTCTCTTGACCTCAATGCCTGTGGACATCTGGACCTCAAAGCATATTTTGATGTGCAGGAGACAGTTAAATTGTCTTTTTTCTGTATTTTCCTTACAACAGAATCTTTATCTCGAAACAGTCCCACAACTGCAGCAGGAGATGGTGGAGCTTGTCAATGATATCGCTTTAATCTATCAAAATGGACAACTACAGTGTGGCCAGACAGTTGAATTTCCACATTGACAGTAAATGTTAAGTGTACGAGTGGATAAGGCCCTCCATGCAATGGTGAGAATTTCTTTGTTGTTCCTCTTTTTAATGGCTGGATTACGAAGCAAAACTAAATAACCCGGTCTGTAAAGGACAAGTATAGTTCCTTTATTACTTCATTGGACTTTCTTGGTCATGGCCCTGGCATTGTTTTGTTGCACTTTTTTCCAAATGGTTTCAAGGCATGTGCCACTCCTTTGACTTCTGTAAGTTTTATACCAGGTGGCAGCTTATAAAGTTTGAATGGAGAGTTCATTGGTTGCCTGTATACCACCTCATACAGTGTGTACTCAGTTGATTTGTGGATATGACTGTTATATGTAGAAACCACATAAGGAATACACTGGTCAGCCAGAACACTGTGACGATTTAAATCCGTCCAGGCGATAGCAGTGTCGCCTGGTGAGGAATGACTGTCAGCCAGACCAACACACAATGCATGTAGTACCAGTGAGCATGCTGTCTGTGCGTACAATGGGGAAGGCACACGATTTATCTGAGTTTGGCCAAGGGCCATGGTTTGGAGGCTCAGCACAAGCATTTTGGAAACTGCATAGCTGGTTGGGTGTTTGAGGAGTGCTGTGGTGAGTGTCATCACATGACGAAACCAAGGTGAGACCACATCCAGACATTGTGGAGTTGGGTCCCCATCCATCATTACAGATGTTGGGCCTCATAGGCTGGGCAGACTGGTAATACAGGACAGGCGATGAACTGTGGTGGAACCAACAACCGACTTTAATGATGGGCAGAATACAAGTGTCTCTGAACACACATGCACTGAACACTCCTATCAACTGGCCTCCACAGTCAATGACCCATGCCTGTGCCAGAGTTAACACCACAATGTCGGCAACTGTGGTTGAAATGGGCATGTGACCATCAGCACGGGATGGTGGGGCAGTGGCAGAGTGGTAAATGAATCAGGATACCCTCTTCATCATGCCGATGAGAGGGTGCCATTCCGTTGTCTCCCTGGGTAACAGCTCCTTGACACCTGTACTGCAGTATGGAGACAAGCAAGTGGCAGATCTATTATGCTCCAAGAAACATTTACGTGGGCATCCATGGGTCCAGTGGAGCTCATGCAAGTGTACACTGGTTGCAGACCATGAACATCCTTCACGACGGTCATGTTTCCCGACAGCAATCACATTTTTCAACAAAATAATGTGCCCTGTCACAAGGCCAGGAGTGTGATGGAGTGGTTCGAGGAACACAGTGGCAAGTTCCAGTTGATTTGCTGATCCCCCAACTCACCAGATCTGAATTTAGTCAAACACATCTAGGAAGTGATTGGACATGGTATCCAGAGCTCATTGCCCCCTCCCTGGAATTTATGGGAATTAGGCGACTTGTGTGCAGATGTGATGCAAACTCCCTCCAGTGACCTACCAAGGCCTCATCACTTCCATGCCATGATGCTTTGCCACTGTTACCCATGCCGAAGGTTATTAGATGGGTGGTGAAAATGTTGTGCATGGATAGTGTATACCCATCCCAGTCAGTATTAGTATTATTAACATACTAAGACAGCATTCAAACTGTAGTTTGATGGATATGTTTTTGACAGCCATTTGCTGTAGGATGAAAGGGGTTGTTCTCAGTTTCTTCACTTGCAACAGTTTGCACACCTGTACAAACAAGGCAAGCATGAAATCAGCCCCTGACAGCTAAAAACAGCATAAGGCCTTCCGAATGGCAAGACTAACTGATTAATTAAGGCATGAGCTACTGTTTATGCAGCCATGTCCACAAGTGGTACCAAGATTAAATACCTGAAAAATGGTCATTGATAGATGGAATATACTTACTTTCTTGTGCATTTTGCAGAAACAGTCCTACAATATCCAATGCAACAATCTGAAACAGTTTTGAAGCCTCTGGAAGTGTTTGCAAAGGGATCCGTGTTCTTGGGGGTTGTGCACAATGCATGTAGTCCCTTATATATTTCTCAACATCACTCTGTCTGTTTTTCCACCAAAAATGACATAGCTATTATAGCATTTGTGGTTCTTTGTCCACTATGTCATGCTTATAAACTGTCATGACACTGCTATTATACATTATTGCAATTCTTTAGGAATTGCTATTGTGTTCCCAAGAGGAGTCTTTCGGTATAAAATGCCACCCTCTGTGATAAATCTAGAAGGGAAGCATGTTGATGACACTCTATGTCTCTTTGCTGTGTCTCTTGCAAGTTTTCTACTGACACATCATTTGTGTGAAATATCCTGATTTTCTAACAAAGTGCATCCGCATTTTTGTGTAACCCACCCAGTTTTTTATGCAAATCATAATTATATTCGGACAGTTTTAAGGCCCATCTGGGTAAGTGACTACGGGGTCTTTCAAACTTAGCATCGACAAAAGAGCAGCATGGCCAATAACCTCAGTGAATTGTCTCCCATTCAAATAACATTTGAAATAGTTCACTCCAAATACAAGCTCCATTAACTCTTCCTCTGTAATTCATGTCTCCTTGATTAAGTTGGTCACCATTTCTTGCCATTATATTCTTGACTAAAGAGAGCTCCGACAGCAAGATCTGAGTCAGTTGAAAGGATAAAAGGCTTTGTAAAATCTGTATATATTAACAGTGAAGAATTTTTAAGGATAAACCAGCCATAAAAATCATGAAGGCATGCCAATACTTGGTTCCGATTTCAATGTTCATAAAAATTTAGTAGATAACATTACAGAATTCAAATCCAGTTCGGAAAGACTATCTCTTCTCACAGTTAAATGCAAAAATAAACAGCATACCTCTGTTAATTGTCATGCTCCAATCAATGTTGACAACAAGAAAAATCCAAGTGAAGTAGAAGCATTCTGGGGACTTCTAGAAGAAGAAATATCAAAAATTCCAGAATTAAATGTTATACTAATGGGGCATTTTAATGCACAAATAGGGAGGGAAAAATTGTTTCAGAAAATAGTAGTATATTATCCAGTTCATAAAGGAACAAACAAAAATGGCACAAGACTAATCAGTCTTTGTAGAACGTTTCAGTTGAAGGTAATGTCAACTTTCTTCAAAAAAATTACGAAAAAAGGCAAAAACATGGATCTCTCTGAATCCAATGCTAGAGGAGTTCCAGTTAGATCACATAGCTATTTCTAAATGCAATTTTAAAGAAATCATGAATTTAAAAGTAGCAAGAAACAAGGAATTTGATTCTGATCATTACCTGACTAAGAATAAACTGAAACTTCTCTCCAGTAAAAACCAAAAGAGACAGCAAAAATTAATTAAATATAATAGAGACAGGCTCAGCATCACCAAAGAGGTAATACAAAATTTTCAGGAAGAAATTAAAGGAACTAAATCAGGGAAATGGGAAGAAATATCGAAAGAAATCAACAGGGCAGCGAAAAATGTATTTGGAACAACAAAAATGAAGACAAAAGTCTGGTGGAATGAAATCTGTGAAGCAGTAGTTACAGAAAGAACAAAACAGTGGGATAAATTAAAATGTTCTGGGTAGCCTGAACACCTTAATGCATTTAGAATGCAAAGGAAAGAAACGGCAAGAGTAATAAAGAGTGCTAAAAGATATTTTGAAAAATCACTTCTTCTTGACATACAAAACAACTTCGTAAAATATAACTCCCGGAATTTATATCAGATGTTAATAGGTCATCTAAAGAGCTGCCAAGCTCCAAGTATTTGCTTCACTGATGATAATGGTAAAGTAGGCCTAAGCAAAAGCCAGAATTGTGAAATATTAAGAAAGTACTTTGAAAAATTATTGAACTGTGAAGAACCAAACTGTAAGCTAGAATTTCCAGATCTCCATGAAAATACAGAAGCAGATCCACCACCTACAGCTGAAGAAATTAAAAAAGCAACAAGTACCCTGAAAAACAACAAAGCCAGTGGAGAAGACTCAATTACAGCTGAACTTATTAAATGGTCTCAACCAAAAATGATAGCTAACCTTTAGCTCATGTTTGAAGAAATATGGGAAACTGAAAAGATACCAGAAGACTGGAGAGTGGCTCTCATCCATCCCTTGCACAAGAAAGGTGATAAGCAAAAAGTAAGAAGCAACACTTGATAGCCAATTGGTAGAGTATGAGAGTGGATTTAGAAAGGGTAGATCTTGCGCAGAACAGATTTTCAACCTAAAGTCCATAATTCGTCACAGACTTACAAACTCCAAAGATATAGTTGTAACATTTATAGATTTTTAAAAAGGCATTTGACTCAGTTGATAGGGAAACACTAGATAAACTGATCAGAGAATTTGGCATCAAATCTAAATTAGCAAACTTCATTTGTGAAACGCTCACAGACACCAAATCAAAAGTAAAGTTTCAGGGTGAAATATTGAAGGCATTCAACATAAAAACAGGTGTAAGGCAAGGTGATGGCCTGTCTCCACTCTGCTTTAACTGTGTACTAGAGAAAATAGTAAGAGAATGGAAACAAAAACTAAAAGAAGAGAAGCTATCACCAATCACACTGGGAACTAAAAACAGAGGTACTGAAATTCACTGTTTAGCATTTGCAGATGATTTTGCCATTCTTTCTGAAAACCTAACAAATGCTGGTATACAAATCAATCTCTTAGAAGAAATAGCCAATAAAGCAGGTTTAAGAATATCTGTAGAAAAAACAAAATTTATGACAAATATAAAAAATGCTCCGGAATCTCTAGCAACAGATATTGACTAGATAAAGAGGATAAATAAATTGAAATATTTGGGAGAAAGAGTACATAAAATGGAGAGAGCTTATGGAATAACTAGGAATGTCTACAACAAAAGGTGTCTGTCTAAAAATTTGAAGACACAGCACTACAACACAGTAGTAAAACCAGAATGCCTTTATGCAAGTGAATGTTTAGTACTGAACTACAAATTACACAACTTGAAGTCCTAGAAAGAAAAATCATTCGAAAAATACTTGGACCACCAAAAAATACATAGGTATGGAAATTAAGAAGCAATGAAGAAGTTTATAGCAACATAGGAAACATAAATGAAACACTACGAAAGAGGCGACTGCTATTTTTTCGACACAACAGGTTAACCAAAGAGATTTTTAAATATCTTTGGCACAAGAAGTCAACAATAGCTTGGATTCAAGAAGTTAGGAAGAATTTGGAAAGAAACAACATAAGTGAAAAAGATGCAACGGAAAGAGGGAGTTTCAAGAGAAAAGTGTTAAAAATGGAAGGACTCCAAGGCAAGAGGGATAAGAAGACAAGGTCAAAATGGTTCGAGGAGAGAAAAAGGATACATAGTGAATAGATGAAAGAATATTGGAGGAAAAAGAAAGAACAACAAAGAAGGAAGCATTGAAATTGGTGTGTGGTCCTTAGATGACCCAAAGAAAGAAAGAAGAAGAAGAACAGTGAAGAATTTGTCAAAACATCCTAGATTTGCCTCATAGATCACTCACAACTCTTCTGTCTACTCAAAAACTGCACCCCTTTTCAGCAACTTAGTCACTGGTTTAGCTGGCTTGGCATAGTCCTTCAAAAATCAATGGCTATAATGTGTGTGTCAGAGAAGTTTTGCAATTCTTTAACATTAGTGAGTAGTGGGAAACTCTGCTTCTGCTAAATGCTTCTGGGAGTCTGGCTTCATTCAGTATGAGATAATGATATGATATGCCCCAGGTACTGAACCTGTGACTCTTCAAAAGAACACTGCTCTGTCTTAAAACTTAAATGTGCACCTTTCAATGGCAGCTCATGCAAAATTTTACCAATGTACTATATAGCCTTTTGATCTGCAAGGGTGGTAATTGTAACTAAACTGAATATATTAATTTTGTGTGTATGAATTGAACTGTTTAAATACATTTATAATTAATAATTTAACATTGCAAAGAATAAAAAAAAGGAAATGGTGGTAGCAGTAGGAATCAAGCCTAAGCCTAAATTGCCAGTCAGTGTGCTTGACCACTCCCCCCCTCCCCCCCCCCCCCGCCCCCCCTTTCTTTTACAGGGCCATGCTAATCTTCTCTGTATCATTCCAATTTTAGTACATGATGTACTGCCGAAGTGAGTACAACTTGTACATTAAATGTTCCTCAAAAATCTCTCATATTCTACACTTACACTTTCAAAGAAAAATACTGACCAGGTGCTGAGAGGAACAAAGCACTCGTAGCACCAGAAGGATGATGTCATGTCAGAGCATGGCAGTTGAAACCAGTCAGCTTCATTCCTTTTATGAGTTGATCATAGTGTGGCTGACCATCATTTCAGCATTCGACATTGGTTTCTAGTTATCATGGAGAGTGTGCTACAAAACATATTTTCTCCTATTTTATTTGCATACCAACATGTATTCGAAGAGCTCACATTTGAAGGGAAATTGCGTAATTTCAGTGTGATATTTACAGTGTGCTGTACCACATGATAACTGAATGCCACAAGCACCTTGTAACCTTGAAAATATGTTTCTCAGCCTTTCTACATATTCCTCAATAGTCCGGAAGAACACAATAATGTAATCTAGATGAACTAAACAATAGTAGGCTTCAATGCTTGCAGCAACTTGGAATGTGACAGATGTGTTGAGAAGACCAAAAGGCATGCATAAAAACTCTTACAACCCCCCACAAAAGTGGTTTTTGGCCAGTCTTGGAGAGCAGTTGGAATCTTGTGGTAGCCAGAAACCATATCTCTCCAATGTTTTGGTGATTCCTTTGGTCTGAAGGCTGTATTATCCCTGCATCTAACTGTTGTGTAATAGTATTTTTTCACAACAGATTGTATATGATTAGGAATTTAGTATGGTTTCTGCACTACTGGCCTAGCATCTTCAGTCAGAATTTTGTGGTGCAAAAGGTCAGTTCCTGGCAAATATTGCCGTTTCTTGAACAACCAAGCAAATTACTCTAAAACAGGTTATAACAGATTTCGTTCTGACTGGGATAAGTGCACTAACTTCTCATACATCTGATTCCTAGGCAGTGGCAAAACTGAACACATTTTTATCACTAGTAACCGCTTCTTTCTTCTACTTCCCAATCACTTACAAGTACTGTTCCACAGGGTATCTCTATTTCTCTCTGCCCAAAATTCAATGCATACTGGAACACACAATTTACTCACTACCGCTTCCACTTTGCTTATACTTCTCTTTACATGTATTTGTAACCTATTGAGAAAGTCATTTTAGCTAAACAAATCAACAAAAGAGACAGATCCTATCTGTTTTCAGTGGAGGGTTCCTCTGTGAATTATACTGCACTGGTGTCTAATGGCAACTATTGCCAATGTGCCTTACTTCACAACAAATAAGGACATTGTGGTGCCTGGCACCAACTGTTGGTATGCCCTGGTTTTCTATAACACCTACAGCTTGTGAAAACATGTGGTTTAGTATTGCATGATGGAATGGAAACGAATCTTCCGGCCTCCTTGCATAATAAGGTTAGTCTTACCACTTCGTGTAAAAAGTCTGGTGAAGCCGCTTTAACCTCACCACCTGTTTGTCGGTTTATACCAATTATAAACACATCAGCCATTTGAACTTCAGCATCCTCTAATAATACATTGTTTGACATTGCATCTGGTCCCAACACATATGGGCGAAATGAAACTGTCCATATCTGGTTGGCAAAAGCCTCGAAGTCCTCACCCAGTTTTAGCTGTAGCATCGATAGACAGTCCCTGTAATAGCTAACGCCTCTCTTAGATGAGTAGCACTCTGCTAACCCTCGCACTAGAACTTCGAACTTTTCTGGGTCTCTCAAGGTGTCTAGAGATTCAACGTATGTACATGCACCTCCTGACAGCTCCAACCTTACTGCATTTAATAACAATGCCTTTAGCCAGGAACAGGTACATCGTACATCTTGGACACTTTACAAGAAGATAGTTACATATAAGTTTTTCTTCCCTGAGAAAGAGGGAATAAGTGTTACAGCAGGAAAACTACATAGTGAAGAGAGAGGTCCAAGCACTAACTGCAGATTCCTTAGGGATTTCTGCAGTAGTCTGATTAGAGACCTCACTGCCTCAGATTGTGAGGCCTACTAATCTTTTCATTTAAAGTGGCAACGTGATCTGCATTACCACGTTTGGCAATAGGTTCTTGCCTTTCTTGTTGCTGAGAACACAATTAAGGCATGGTTCCAAATCGGGGAAAGGTAATTAATTAATGATCACTAGCAATGACTTTGCAGAGGAAGTTGATATCCAAACAGAAAATAAAACAATGTTCAAAGAATGATCATGGTGAGGCAATGGCAGAGGACAAAGTGCACAGTGCTAGTGAGACACTTATAGTAATTTCGAGATGTGGAAACAGTGGTGGCAGTTATGGTGACGGTACAATGCGTGTCAGCAGCAGCAGCACTGCGTCAGCGGGAGTTGCAACGCCCAGGACCCTCATCGAACAACTGTTACGTGACCTGGCGAAGGCTCCTGATGTTTATGACCGTGGCTGAGGCTGCGCTGTACCACACAGTGCTGCAGCATGGGGTGTGTTGTGGACAACATACTGGCAGCGACTGATGGCTCTAAAGAATCTGCTAGTGTAGCATGGAAGGGCCATGTGCTGCCGAATGCATCTCAGCATCGGCAGTGCTGCAATCCAAGTGTCTGTTATTGCAGTGTGGTGCACATATATGCATTAAATGCAAACAAATAAAATGCAAAGACTTCCAGTGAAGTCAGGTTCTAACTTGACACACTGACTATAGCAGCCAAGTATAACTATGGGTTAATCATCAGATTTTCACTGTGGTTTCCATTTTGTGACCAATTGTTCCTTAATTTTGAAATAGGCCTTGTATACTGACCATATGTAACAGAGGATACTGGGAGAAATACAAATTGCCAAAACCAGCTGTGCCCATGCAGTAGCTGTCACTAGAAGTAGTCTCTTTCGAGCACAGTACTCTGTCACTGTGCTTGGGAGATACCAGCCTAGCCACTGCTGGCTTACACATCTCAGTAGTACAGTGTGTTATGGTGATGCAGGAACCATTTGTTAGCCATGTGTGGACGAATGGAATGGACCCATTTTCTGAAGTATTTTGAGACTCTCTTTAATAGCATTAGTTTAGTGTACCGGATGGCCTGGAGGTAACCACTTTTTGTGCACAGTACATATGGAGTCAAAGAAATATACAAGCAGGCACTTCCTCATTAACTTCGACACGTGGTTTCTTTGGTCTCGGCGAATCTTTCAAATACTTTAGTGTATGTTTCATTTTCTGACAATACTGGAAAGCAGCTTCCATCACCTGTGACAACTCGGTTCAGTAGTTCTGCATTGATCTTTTCGTTACCGTGTGGGATTTTTGGGAACCACTTTGGTACTAAGTTTCCCCATTCCCAGATTTTCAGACAAAATCAGGTGAACAATTTCCTGATTAATGGTCAGTTCATTTGCAATCATTTTCACAGTTAATCTTTGATCAGCTCACTCTCACTGTATTGTCATCTCTTCATGCCGTTGATGACCACCAACTGCGGTGTTCATCTTCAACACTGTTTCTGCCCTCAGAAAACATTAGTGCCAATGAAATACTTGTGACCTTGATAAAACCTCATTTTCAACAGCCTTCTGGAATTTCTCATGTATTACTATAACTTTCTCACAGAAGTTCACTCTTCAAGCTGCTAGTCCTGACTGAAACATTCTAGGTGCGCGCCACTTGTGGTTGTGGCGGAGAAAGAAAAGTCACACTTTTCCTGAGGCAGCAGGCTGCAGAGCTGGCAACCCTAGGGAGGAAAATAATCAGTCTCATTACTTTATTGTCGCACCTCGGGAAGTTATTTTGGTTTGTGGTGTCCTTTATTCAATGGGGTGTGATTAGTTTATTTGTGTAGTGTTGTTTCGTTTTTTAATTCATTGTTATTAAGCTTGTGGCAGATCAGTAAGGTACAATAGTAATTTTGAGTTTATTTAAAGGAAAAATTAGTTTGTTTGCTGAGGCTTGTACATGACACCAGTCATCAGTTTAGCATTCTGAGTATTATTTGTGGCATATCTTGATTTCATTTTGGTTGGAGAAACAATGTCTTGATGATGTACAGTTGCAGTGGATTGGGCTAGGTGTGCACAAGTAGTGGCCTGCAGGCCAGATGTAGCCCACCAATGGTTTTTGCGTGGCCTGCCTAGACAGTCAGAATTTTTATGTAACAATTTATAACTTTTCTAAAACGCTAAGTTAACTAAGGCATGCAGTCATTTTAAAAGGTGCGGCCCTTGAGCGAAACTATTGTCCACCCTGGTTTAGTCCATTCTGATCTCGAATGAAACGAGTGTTGCTACCGAAATGAAATTATGTACTTAGCATGCATTCTTCGCAAACACTATGCTCTGTGACCACAGAACGTTGATTTTTGTTTGTTTATTGTGTTTGTCAGACAAGTTTTGTGCAAGCACACCCACACAAAAACAAGAGTTCAGAAGCATTAGTTTACTAGGATCTATTTTGCTGTTTATGTTTTATTTACAGATACGTTCTGACTTTTTGGTATGAACACAGAGACATATATTCAAATAAGTGTAAGATAATTTTTAGGGTAGAAGGTGCTGCTGCACAACTTACATGATAAGTTTTCTTAATTTTTTTCTGTCAAAAGATTTGAATATAATTTTGTGGGTATGTCACAGTTCTTGGTGCTACTAGTGACACAGTTCACTGTGTTTGTTGAGTAACAGGTGGGGTTGAGAGGGTATGAACCTCTATGATTAGATTAGATTAGATTAGATTAGATTAGATTAATACTAGTTCCATGGATCATGAATACAATATTTCGTAATGATGTGGAACGAGTCGAATTTTCCAATACATGACATAATTAGGTTAATTTAACAACATACTTAAGTTAATATAACAACTTTATTTTTTGTGTTTTTTTTCCTTAATTTATATCTAAAAATTCCTCTATGGAGTAGAAGGAGTTGTCATTCAGAAATTCTTTTAATTTCTTTTTAAATACTTGTTGGTTATCTGTCAGACTTTTGATACTATTTGGTAAGTGACCAAAGACTTTAGTGCCAGTATAATTCACCCCTTTCTGTGCCAAAGTTAGATTTAATCTTGAATAGTGAAGATCGTCCTTTCTCCTAGTATTGTAGTTATGCACACTGCTATTACTTTTGAATTGGGTTTGGTTGTTAACAACAAATTTCATAAGAGAGTATATATACTGAGAAGCTACTGTGAAT
This sequence comes from Schistocerca americana, assembly GCF_021461395.2. Classification (NCBI taxonomy): domain Eukaryota; kingdom Metazoa; phylum Arthropoda; class Insecta; order Orthoptera; family Acrididae; genus Schistocerca; species Schistocerca americana. The sequence goes on along the minus strand of NC_060120.1, from coordinate 825,835,587 downwards.
ATCCCTAGATCCTTAAATAAATGTCTGCAGGATGATCTTGGGTGGACTCCAGCTATTATTCTTATTACACGCTTTTGTGCAATAAATACTTTATTCCTCAGTGATGAATTCCCCCAAAATATGATGCCATATGAAAGCAATGAGTGAAAATAGGCGTAGTAAGCTAATTTACTACGATGTTTATCACCAAAATTTGCAATGACCCTTATTGCATAAGTAGCTGAACTCAAACGTTTCAGCAGATCATCAATGTGTTTCTTCCAATTTAATCTCTCATCAATGGACACACCTAAAAATTTGGAATATTCTATCTTAGCTATATGCTTCTGATTAAGGTCTATATTTATTAATGGCGTCATACCATTCCCTGTACGGAACTGTATGTACTGTATCTTATCAAAATTCAGTGAGAGTCCGTTTACAAGGAACCACTTAGTAATTTTCTGAAAAACAGTATTGACAATTTCATCAGTTAATTCTTGTTTGTCAGGTGTGATTACTATACTTGTATCATCAGCAAAGAGAACTAACGTTGCCTCTTCATGAATATAGAATGGCAAGTCATTAATATATAATAAGAACAACAAAGGACCCAAGACTGACCCTTGTGGAACCCCATTCTTGATAGTTCCCCAGTTTGAGGAATGTGCTGATCTTTGCATGTTACGAGAACTACTTATTTCAACTTTCTGCACTCTTCCAGTTAGGTACGAATTAAACCATTTGTGCACTGTCCCACTCATGCCACAATACTTGAGCTTGTCTAGCAGAATTTCATGATTTACACAATCAAAAGCCTTTGAGAGATCACAAAAAATCCCAATGGGTGGTGTTCGGTTATTCAGATCATTCACAATTTGACTGGTGAAATCATATATGGCATTTTCTGTTGAAAAACCTTTCTGGAAACCAAACTGACATTTTGTTAGTACTTCATTTTTACAGATATGTGAAGCTACTCTTGAATACATTACTTTCTCAAAAATTTTGGATAAAGCTGTTAGAAGGGAAATTGGACGGTAATTGTTGACATCAGATCTATCCCCCTTTTTATGCAAAGGTATAACAATAGCATATTTCAGTCTATCAGGGAAAATGCCCTGTTCCAGAGAGCTATTACACAGGTGGCTGAGAATCTTACTTATCTGCTGAGAACAAGCTTTTAGTATTTTGCTGGAAATGCCATAAATTCCATGTGAGTTTTTGCTTTTAAGCAAGTTTATTATTTTCCTAATTTCAGAGGGAGAAGTGGGTGAGATTTCAATTGTATCAAATTGCATAGGTATGGCCTCTTCCATTAACAGCCTAGCATCTTCTAATGAACACCTGGATCCTACTATATCCACAACATTTAGAAAATGATTATTAAAAATATTTTCAACTTCTGACTTTTTGTTCATAAAGTTTTCATTCAATTTGATGGTAATACTGTCTTCCTCTGCTCTTGGTTGACCTGTTTCTCTTTTAATAATATTCCAAATTGTTTTAATTTCATTATCAGAGTTGCTGATTTCAGACATGATACACATACTCCTGGATTTTTTAATAACTTTTCTTAATATAACACAGTAGTTTTTATAATTTTTGATAGTTTCTGGGTCACTACTCTTTCTTGCTGTCAGATACATTTCCCTTTTCCGGTTACAAGATATTTTTATACCCTTAGTAAGCCATGGTTTGTTACTAGGTTTCTTACGAGTATATTTAACTATTTTCTTGGGGAAGCAGTTTTCAAATGCATTTACAAAAATGTCATGAAATAAATTATATTTTAAATTGGCATCAGGTTCACGGTACACCTCATCCCAGTCTAACTGCTGTAGGCTTTCCCTGAAATTTGCAATTGTTAAATCGTTGACTGAACGTACTACTTTGGAGGACTGTTTAGTATTGCTGAATGGAGCTATGTCATATATTGTAACTAGCTGAGCACCATGATCAGAAAGACCATTCTCAACAGGCTGAGCATTTATCTGGTTAAACTTATCTTGGTCTATAAAGAAGTTATCTATCAGTGAGCTGCTATCCTTTACCACCCGAGTAGGAAAATCAATAACGGGTGTCAAATTGAAAGAACCGAGTAATACTTCAAGGTCATTTTTCCTATTACCCTCTTTCAGAGAATCTACATTGAAGTCCCCACAAATAATAATTTGCTTCCCCCTGTCTGACTGATAGCACAACAAGGAGTCCAAATTTTTCAGAAATAGATGAAAATTTCCTGATGGGGACCTATATTCAGTTACAATTATAAATGTGCCTTTATTTAATTTAAGCTCACAGGCACATGCTTCTATATGTTTCTCTACACAAAACTTTTTTGTTTCTATACTTTTTGCACAATGATAACTTTTGACATATATGGCAACTCCTCCTTTCTCCATATTTTCTCTCATTACATGTGCAGAGAGCTTATCTCCACAAACTGTTAGAAAGGCAATGCAGCCATGCATGTGCTTTTTGTTGTTATGTGAGGAGCAGGCGCGGCCAGACTAGTGTGTTTTGACCATTGAGACAGCGTGGAGGCCACATTGGGCTGAACTCAGAGCCCTTTGAGTCTCAGTCATTGGCAGACACGCTGAGTACGAGTATTATCAAGTCCACAGAATGGCTAGCAGGTGAACACATGCTCTGGCAGTGTGGTTGGGAAAACCTGGATGTCTGGCTGTTGGTGAGAAACATGGAAAGGTTAATTACCATGAATGGAGTGACCAGCATAAATATTAAATAAAACTAAATTCAATAAATATTGTACCTGACACGTTACTGATAGGCTAGCAACATGGATATAAAGACAAAATTAAGATGCATATGTGGGTAAAACACACCCTCAATTGCTAAAGCAGTTCTGAAGTTATCTAGTATTAAATGTTTTGCATCTAAAATGATCTTAGGAAATTAATATCTCAACAATCCTTATGCAATTTTCACAAACGAAGTGTCTACAGACAGGTCTCATTCAGCACTGTTGAGATTGTAGTAGATTTTTTGTAAACATTACTATTTTAAATTAAAGTCATGTACATTCTGCACATAAAAACATGAATTTTCACTCAAATAATAAGTAAAACATCGAAAGTGGCAGCAGCTTTATGTAGTAAACATATATAGGGGTGTATGAATGTACTTCATTTTAATTTTTTATATTTATTTGCAACAAAACAGCATGAAGTAATGTTTACCTTGACAAAATAGATTTTTGTTGAGGTATTATTTCTGAACAAACTATTTAAGTGAGGAAAAATCCAAGCTCAGCAACAGACAGCTGAGGAAACTTGCATACAAACTGTTGTATGATACATGAGTATAATGTTTAATTTGTAGTTTTAAGCATGCTGTGGAAGTCTTAAGTGTGTACACTTGACTCACATCACAGAGAGGGCTCAAATAAGGGCAGCCATTTTGCGAGTGGCACTTTGCTTGGATTTGTGGAGCAGTCAGCTTGCAGATATAGCAGAGGCAGTACATATGAGGAGCAGCAGGTCATGTCTCTAGTGTGTTGAAATTTTTCTAAGTGTTGAATCTGGTACTTCTGATATTCGCACCTGATGCTAGTGAATACTCTGAAATATTTTCAGCTTGTGGTCTTTGAATGTTTCACATTATTCTTAATTCTAAAACTTTACTGCGGATGTTTGTGAGTGATCTGCACTTTGAATGTAACTAGTTCACAACTGTAATCTTTTAAACTTGCACTAAACAGACTTTGATTTAATTTCCAAGATTTTTCTGGAAGTTTGTGTGATACATAATGTGGGATACGGCTCCACTTCGGTTTAAGCTCTCACATAGACATTCATTAATAAACAAATATTAACACATGATAAGTGTTACAGTGAACTGAATAAACTAAGTTTTGCTGAATCCTAAAAACACTGTGAGTAATGAACACGACAGACTCTTGCCTGCATGTATTAGAACTTTGTTACTATTTTTCTAGTTGTATGTTGTTGTTGTTCTTGTTGTGGTGGTCTTCAGTCCTGAGACTGGTTTGATGCAGCTCTCCATGCTACTCTATCCTGTGCAAGCTTCTTCAGCTTCCAGTACCTACTACAACCTCAATCCTTCTGAATCTGCTTAATGTATTCATCTCTTGGTCTCCCTCTACGATTTTTTCCCTCCACGCTGCCCTCCAATACTAAATTAGTGATCCCTTGATGCCTCAGAACATGTCCTACCAATCGATCCCGAATTCTAGTCAAGTTGTGCCACAAACTCCTCTTCTTCCCAATTCTATTCAATACCTCATCACTAGTTATGTGAGCTACCCATCTAATCTTCAGCATTCTTCTGTAGCACCACATTTTAAAAGCTTCTATTCTCTTCTTGTCCAAGCCATTTATCGTCCATGTTTAACTTCCATACATGGCTACACTCCATACAAATACTTTCAGAAACGACTTCCTGACACTTAGATCTATACTCGATGTTATCAAATGTCTCTTCTTCAGAAATGCTTTCCTTGCCATTGCCAGCCTACATTTTATGTCCTCTCTACTTCGACCCATCATCAGCTAGTTTGCTCCCCAAATACCTAACTCCTTTACTACTTTAAGTGTCTCATTTCCTTATCTAATTCCCTCAGCATCACCTGACTTAATTCGACTACATTCCATTATCCTCATTTTGCTTTTGTTGATGTTCATCTTATATCCTCCTTTCAAGACACTGTCCATTCTGTTCAACTGTTCTTCCAAGTCCATTGTTGTCTCTGACAGAATTACAATGTCATCGGCGAATCTCAAAGTTTTTATTTCTTCCCATGGATTTTAATACCTACTCCAAATTTTTCTTTTGTTTCCTTTAGTGCTTGCTCAATATACAGATTGAATAACATTGGGGAGAGGCTACAACCCGGTCTCACTTCCTTCCCAACCACTGCTTCCTTTTCATGCCCCTCGACTCTTATAACTGCCATCTGGTTTCTGTACAAATTGTAAATAGCCTTTCGCTCCTTGTATTTTACCCCTGCCACCTTCAGAATTTGAAAGAGAGTATTCCAGTCAACATTGTCAAAAGCTTTCTCTAAGTCTACAAATGCTAGAAACATAGGTTTGCCTTTCCTTAATCTATTTTCTAAGATAAGTCGTAGGGTCAATATTGCATCACGTGTTCCAACATTTCTACGGAATCCAAACTGATCTTCCCCGAGGTCGGCTTCTACCAGTTTTACCATTTGTCTGTAAAGAATTTGTGTTAGTATTTTGCAGCCGTGCCTTATTAAACTGTTAGTTGGGTCATTTTCACATCTGTCAACACCTACTTTCTTTGGGATTGGAATTATTATATTCTTCTAGAGGTCTGAGGGTATTTCGTCTGTCTCATACATCTTACTCACCAGATGGTAGAGTTTTATCAGGACTGGCTCTCCCAAGGCTGTCAGTAATTCTAATGGAATGTTGTCTACTCCCGGGGCCTTGTTTCGACTTAGGTCTTTCAGTGCTCTGTCAAACTCTTCTCGCAGTATCATATCTCCCATTTCATCTTCATCTACATCCTCTTCCATTCCCATAATATTGTCCTCAAGTACATTGCCCTTGTATAGACCCTCTATATACTCCTTCCACCTTTCTGCTTTCCCAACTTTGCTTGAGGGTGCTCTTGATAATCATACAAGTGGTTCTCTTTTCTCCAAAGGTCTCTTTAATTTTCCTGTAGGTAGTATCTATCTTACCCCTAGTGAGATAAGCCTCTACATCTTTACATTTTTCCTCTAGCCATCCCTGCTTAGCCATATTGCACTTCCTGTTGTCTCATTTACAGAATTTTTATATTTTCTCCTTTCATCAATTAAACTCAATATTTCTTCTGTTACTCAAGGATTTCTACTAGCCCTTGTCTTTTTACCTACTTGATCCTCTGCTACCTTCACTACTTCATCCCTCAAAGCTACCCATTCTTCTTCTACTGTATTTCTTTCCCCCATTCCTGTCAATTGTTCCATTATGCTCTCCCTGTAATTCTATACAACCTCTGGTTCAGTCAGTTTATCCAGGTCCCATCTCCTTATATTCCCACTTTTTTGCAGTTTCTTCAGTTTTAATCTACAGTTCATAACCAATAGATTGTGGCCAGAGTCCGCATCTACCCCTGGAAATGTCATACTTTTGAAACCTGGTTCCTAAATCTCTGTCTTACCATTATATAATCTCTCTGAAACCTTCTAGTATCTCCAGGCTTCTTCCATGCATACAACCTTCTTTCATGATTCTTGAACCAAGTGTTAGCTATGATTAAGTTATGCTCTGTGCAAAATTCTACCAGGCGGTTTCCTCTTTCATTTCTTACCCCCAATCTATATTCACCTACTACGTTTCCTTCTCTACCTTTTCCTACTATCAAATTCCAGTCACTCATGACTATTAAATTTTTGTCTCCCTTCACTATATGAGTAATTTCTTTTATCTCATAATACATTACTTCAATTTCTTCGTCATCTGCAGAACTAGTTGGCATATAAACTTGTACTACTGTAGTAGGCGTGGGCTTCGTGTCTATCTTGGCCACAATAATGCGTTCACTACGTTGTTTGTAGTAGCTTATCCGCACTCCTTTTTTTTATTCATTATTAAACCTACTCCTGCATTACCCCTATTTGATTTTGTATTTATAACCCTGTATTCACCTGACCAAAAGTCTTGTTCCTCCTGCCACCGAACATCACTGATTCCCACTATATCTAACTTTTCTTAAGGGTAATGAAAAAATGCATTGGTTGGCCCCAAGAATTTAGCACAGCCAACTCTTAGAAATACAACCACACATTTGGAGGCCCTATAAACAATGGCTCTATTATTTATAATTGATAACTCGTGGAGGTGCATGTGGAGACTCATGAGCTAATTTCACAATGGAAGCAATAAAGAAAATCATTTTAGGGAACCATTTGCTTGCATCTAGTTTATATACATGATGCAGAAACGAGCAGCAGCGCACAAAATTTCACAATTATTTGAGTGAGACAGTACTGCTTGTTGTCACAAATACACAAAGCTACATTCCAAGATGTAAACAGTTCAGTCACATTAAATGTGATGACCACCTATGTTAAACATCAACATGTGATAACCACTCACAAATGACAGGAGGCAGCACTAGCAGTGGAGGGTATACAAAGTACATTGGGGTCACAGGAAACAGTTCAGCTATCATCATCATAATTCGGAAACAGAGCAATTTATCTGGCATCCAAAAGGGAATGTCCATTGGCCTTATGGGCCAAGGACGGAACCATTTCCAAAAGGGCTATGTTTGTAAATTGTTAGCACACCACCGTGGTTCAAGAATACAGTGCATGGCAAAAGGCCACTATCCAAAACTGGCACAGAGGCAACTGTGATGCACCACAGGTCACAGACGACAGGGGTGAATGACAGCTGCGGAGATGTGTATGGCAAATACACTTGGAACTGTTTAGCAACTAACTGCCCAGATGAACCAAGTGGCTACCAACAGTGTCTCCTCAATGACAATGCAGTGAATGTTGCTGCGTACGGGCCTCCGTAGCAGGGGCCTGGATCACATACCCATGCTGATTAGTGACACACGCTGGAATTTGCGTGCCAGTACCACAACTGGATGTTCAGTGAGTGGCAACAGACGGCCTTTTCAAATGAATCACATTTTATGCTCCACTGGACACGTGGCTATTGGCTTGTATGGCATTGCAACAATTGTCATAAGGATTTAGGCTGGAGGAGGGAGAATTATGGTCTGGGTAATGTTTTTGTGGCATTCCCTGGATGATCTTGTCATTCTGGAAAGCTCACTGGATCAACACAAGTCCGCATCTATCCTTGGAGATCATGCTCACCTTCTACATGCAGTTCGTTTTTTCCTCGGCAGAAGGTATCTACCAGCAGACAATGCAACGTGCCATACAGCTCGCAGCATATGTGCGTGGTTTGAAGAGCATCAGAATGAGTTCCCCATACTTCCCTGGCCATCAAACTCCGTGGGTCTAAACCCAATTGTGGATCTTGGGGTCACCTCGGTCAGGTTGTTTGTGCCATGGACCCTCAACTGAGAAACCTAGCTGGCCATGGTACTGGAGTTGACATGTCTCCAAATCCCTGTCCGTACCTTCCAGAATCTCAGTGACTCCCTTCTTGCACATCTGCACTGCAAAAGGTGGTTATTCGGGTTTTGACAGGCGGTCACATTAACATGACTGGACTGTGTAGTAGGAAGAAAGAAGGAAGATTAAGGTTTAACCTCTCGTCGACATCAAGGTCATTAGAGATGGGCAACAAGCTGAAACTGTTTCAAGGTTAGGAAAGAAAATTGGCTGTGCCTTTTCAGAGGAGTCCAATGTGCTAACCCCCCCATCACTTTGCTTGGTGATATAGGAGAATGCCCTCAACCATCACACTGTGTGTTTTAACCATCACGTAAGTCTCAAATGAAGTAAGTGATCTATTGGCAACTGGCACAGCATGGATAAGATCATGGAAGCCACTGAAGTGTTTGATGTGGCAAGCAGCTTCCTGTGGGGAAAAAAGTCCCAAATAGCCTGCAGTTTCAATATAAAGCAAACCAGACACTTCACAGTATTCTTGGCATGTCAATTTTTCCATGACTTTCTCCATCATTTCTATGAGCTTTCAGTAGGCCAGCAAATATAATGTTCCAAACAGCCTACTCAAATCTCCTGACGATGATGACAAGTGAAGTCAGTGAAAGCTTGAGACTGAATACAAGTCTGACACCACAATAACTCCATGAAACCTTTATTTAAGAATGTACCTACAAAAAAATATGTAGCAAATGACATTCACAAAATTCAGGCATTCAAACCTTGTTACTTGGTCAGCCACTGTCTGACACTGGCAAGACATAGTGATCTGTGCACATTTAACTCCTGGTAGAAAGTGACACACAATATTCAGTTGCCTTGACATACACCTATGGAGGAGTTCTGAGGGCACTCACTGTGGTTACATACTTCAAATTACCTGTCACAAGCTGTTTTGAATGCAAAGGCTACGGTCTATTTTGGGGTTTGTCTAGAAAGGAGAGTTTCAATCCCAAAGGAAGACCAGTCTTCCATTGCTTACATATAATCAACTAACAAGTACAGCTTGTGTGTCATTCTATTTCCATAACAAATTTTAAATACGAGTAAATGGAGATAAATAAGCAGAATGTATTGAGAAGCAATTTTTTTTGTAGTAACCTTTCTATCAGTAATTACACACGCACACACACCTCAAAATTGGAACAAAAAAGAGAAAAATATTTTTATTGGCAGTAATATGTTAAAAGGTCTGACATGTTGTACAATGAACAGTTTAATGGTTTTCTTTCATTGAACTTTATTAATTGACATTGAGATCTGTTGCATCAAAAGGTCTTCTTAAATTTCATTAGTTATTTGCACTTTTCCCCATTATAAGAGAATAATCATAGGAACTGCTGTGATTTGATACATAGCTTGCTCAAAAGCAAGTTACCTATTTTAGAAAAATCTTGTGAAACAAAGTTACCTCCTGTATTACTTATAGCACACTCTGTACATTAACTGAAAAGAGGGGAGGGCTTATTGCTCAGTTGCTGGCTTGGCTCAGTGTATGAACTTGGCTTCCTTGATAGCTATGCAGCTTTAGAACAACTGGTTAGAAAAAATTAAAATATTCTGTGACCTTAACAACATACTGAATTTGTTACAAATTGATCCCTTGATAAATGTATGTGGAAAATAAATATTTACTTAAATACAAGAAACTCTCAGTATATTGACGCTATACATTAGTTTTTTTCCCCCACGTAGACTCTGATTTTATTATATGACTACTAACACATAAACGACATAACTACACAAATGTCATCAAATGAAGCCATACAGCTAACCCTTGCAATGGAGAATTGAAACAGTCAAACAATTCAATGCAAATTTTGGAGAATAATCTACAACAGCAGTTTCATGTTATGCTTTAAAGACAGAAGTACAGTTCAAAAAGCTCAAATGAAATTTAAAGTTTTTTTAAAAGAAAGAGTAGTATTGCTAATACAGACTGCAATAATGACACAGTTTGATTGAAAACTGTGTGTACTTAACTGCTAGAAATATGTCACATTGATAAATACATGTCTGAGCTTCAAAATGACTTTACAACAAGTCAACAAAAATAATCCATTTTTGAAAATATAATTCAATAGATAAAAAATCTACTAACCAAGTGGCGGCAAGAGAAAATGCACACAAAAGTTAAGGGAATGTGCAAGCTTTCAGAGCAAGTGGCACCATCTTCTGGCAGAAGGGTTGAAGGCGGATGGAGGAAAAAAGCTACTGAGATTTAGGAAATGGGGAGAGATTGAAAAGTCATCCAGAATGCTGGGTCAGGGGAGGGTTACCAGATGGGATGAGAAGGCTGATGATAAAGAGGCAGAGGCTGACAGCCAATCAGCTGTTGGTTTAGCAACTTTTATATCAGAGAGACCATTTGATAGAATTACTGATAAAACAAAGCATTTGTGAACAAAGCCTTTGGAATGCTCTTGTTTTAATATGGAGGAGCTACAGTTGTGGACTGGATCAACACACTGGAAACTGCCAGGAAGCAAAATGCTTTTATTTCAAAGATGAATGGCTGAAAAGGGAAGAAGTAGTAATTAGTCTTTCCCTCGTCATGTCAGGTAAGTCTGCCCTGACGTGGGGTTCTGAGTGACTTTTCTGTAACTTTCCCCATTTCCTAAACCTCCCCAGTCCGTTTCCTTGATCCATATTTCTTCCCTTTCAACCCTTCTGCTAGACGACGGAGCCACTGAGTCCGAAAGCTTGCACATTTCCTTAACTTTCATATGTATTGTCTCCTACTGCTGCTTGGTGAGTAGACTTTTTAACTCTCCAGTTATATTTACAACAAGTCAGCATTGTTAAAACAGAAACTTGCATGCACACCCACACACATATTTAAACTTGCTGATGTGGCAAATGGAATGACTGACTGGTTTAATCAAGACTGGGAACTGCAAGTTTATATGAGAATAAATTTTAGCAGTGGCCTTTCCATTCTACTAACACATGTCTAAGATGTGTCAGAATTTGCTTTTAAATAAATAGTAGATAGGATAGTTGAAAAATTAACACAACGGGATCTATCCTGGCAAGCACTATTCCATTCACATTATTGCAAAATGTGAGAAAATTGACTCTTACAATTCAATTAATGTTAGAGATGACCAGTATGAACAGAAATAAGATACACAAATGAACTATCCATCCATTTAACAATTAACATATTGCATAATTTGGCCTATCTAGCTGGATAAGTTCTTTTATCCATGTAGTGCCCCTGTCCTAACTACTAATAGCTCCCCACACCTAATGTGGTGCATGTAACACAATAAAACAAAATACTAATTTTTTTAAAAAAAAAAAAAATCACATTGTAACAACTTTGTTCTTAGTTTAATAACAATTATTTTGAGTTTTAAGATAATCAAGATTGAAAAGTTAGGTCTCATATGTATTAGCTGTTTCCACTATCACAGAAAAGGATGATGTACATTGCTTTACCCACTGATTACCGAAAATTTCAGTTTTGAGTCCATACTTAACAACATCTGCTGATACAGACTGAGTGGAAAAGTATATTACAATCATAACAATAAGCGACTATTGGAAGAATTTCCTTACTACAGGTTCCACTTCCCAAGTGTCCTAACTGGGGCACTACATCTTCCACACAAGTAGTAGTTCTCCATCCCTAAATGTTTCAAGAGGCCTTACCTTCTTAAATCAGGTAGCGAGGGAAAAATTTTCATATATACAAAAATATGCTCCTCTAAATTATTTCTGTCACCAGAACATGTGTTTTCTCAAAATGACCTGAGTTTACCCAAATGTGAATCTAGTACTGTGTTCTAAAACTACAATACAGTGTCACTTGAGTGTAAAGTTGCAATTTGCAATAGTGATACTATAATGGAAGACAGTACTGACGTTTCTAAAATGAAGTAAATTCTTCATAGAGGACAAATTTCCAAAGTACAGACCTAGTGAATCTTTTCTTACAACAAAGTTAAATATGAAGCATGATGTTTCCTCCTGCCATCAGAATGCTGTTTGCTTAATATAAATCAGAAGCAATAACTGTTTATATTGTTGAAGTAAATCGTTCACTGTCAAGAAATATAAATAAAATAAAATACCATGATCTTCACAATGTAAACAACGTCAGTACATAAACAGACATAATTCCTGCAAACATTTAAAATCCATCAACAAGTTTCTTTATCTACAATTTTCTTGATTCCCACTTCACGTCAGAGTCATGAACACGTAATGGTAAAATGATCCTTCATTCCTGCACCATTCTTCATACACTTCCCCAGTAGTATGGCATATAAAACAATAAAATTTGTTATGTATGTAGTTCAATAAGGTGGGGGTTGATGGGAATACTGATTAGTAGCACCCTGTGCTAATTGCCGTTGCAAATGTGCCACAAGTGCTGGCGTATGGCCTTGCTGAGCCTGCTGCTGCCCAGATGCTGCCACTTGCTGCTGCTGCTGTTGCTGCATCTGCTGCATCATCTGCTGCCGCATCCGCTGGTTAGCCTGTAGATATGCGCAAATGAAGAGAGTGATAACATATATTAATTGAAAAGAAGAAGTTGGATCCAATATCATAAAATATAAATAAGCAAATCAATTTGAATCAAAAACACAATAAATGTGTAATGTACTTAGTTTAAAAGCAATAGCTCTTAAGTACATAGGTAACAAAGGAAAATGTGGTAAATTAAATGATCATACGATACAGCTGGATACAAAGTGTTTCAAAGCACGATTTTAAATTTATTTTAATGAAAATATGGCAGAATGTAAAATGAATCACAATACTTTGCTGTTCACTCATAAGTTTGAAAGGTCCTTTGCAAAATAAATGGTCTGAAGAGTTATTTTAATGGTCAGTATATGACCTCAATGAAGAAACTAAGGATTAATTACAATGGACAACATTATAGAATACCTGAGAAATGACTAAAATGGTAAATTTTTAAAATACTGGATGGGAGACCCAAAGTTTCAGCCAAATGATTTTGATATTAGGAAAGGTTTGGTGAGGTCTTATTTAAATGGCCTGATATCAAATTTTTTTGATGTCAGAAGGATTGATCAACTGAGAATACCTTTTACACCTTCTCTCAACAACTATTACAAGGACAAAATAAGGAAAGGGGGCATTGTGGTATTTTTTGTGGCGTATTCAGGGCATATACTGTGTAAGTAACAGATTTTGTTTAAGAAATTGTTGTTACGGAAGTAATGCTTCAATGAATATCTTACTCAATTCATATTTAATAAAATGTGTTCAGGATGTCATGGAAATAATACAACTCACAGAGGTATGAGAGGAGGATGATCAGTGTCCTACAGCATTCAATCTGCAGTCTACTACAGATGATTTCCACCACAATTATTAACATGTATTTTTTTAATGGATGACAACTGTATTACTACCAATACTAACAGATGTACAGTTACATAAAAATGGTTAATAATGTATTAAAAATAATTACTATGTGGTTTTCTACAAAGGGCTCATCAGCAGCAATAATTACAATTATTATTATTATTATTATTACTGCTGATGAGACCTTTGTAGAAAACCACATAGTAATTATTTTTAATACATTATTAACCATTTTTATATAACTGTACATCTGTTAGTATTGGTAGTAATACAGTTGTCATCCATTAAAAAAATACATGTTAATAATTGTGTTGGAGAATAATAATAATAATAATAATAATAATAATAATTGTTATTTCCCGTGTGGAGTTAATAGTCTCCCATCCGGCGCCTCCCCACATGGCGGATAGGGGAATGCTCTCCAGATATGGAGGGTACCAGGGAAATAAAATACCCGGGGTGGACCAAAACTATCAACTGAAATCCACTAACGTCTGCCTGGTATCCAGCGGTTAGGGGTCAGCGTCTGTTCGCCTAGATGGTGCGGCTGCAGCAACCTTCTTGATCTCAACAATCAAGTCGTATTCCTCGTGATCTTTCCTCGGAAGGACCACCACCAAGTTAGTTTTCAACTTGAAAACTAAACATGATGATAACACAAGGAATGAATCCACTAGACCAGGCACCAGTCGCAAGGCTGGCTTTACCTGGTCATTGGATTCCGGGGGACCAGGAGCATCATGTTACGCCGAAGGTTGAAAACCAGACGAAGTCCGAATTATTACACACAAAACAAAGACACTTCATCGGTACACTTAATACTAATACTCTTTTCAAACTGGGCAAGATCAAACAACTTACAGACGTGCTGCAAAAATTCCAGATCAAAATCCTTGCAATCCAGGAAATACGATTTATGGATGAAAACCATGTTGATACAGACAACTACAGGATCTACAAAGGAAAACCAGCAGTTAAAACTAATGAGAAAGGACTCAAAACAGTTTGGCACAGCATTTGCAGTCCACAAATCTATCAGCGACTCTGTCGCTGATTTCCAGTCTGCCTCAGAATGTATATAAACGCTCTCCGTCAAATCGGCCAACAAAGCGTATACCTTGATCAATGCACACCCACCCACAAATAACTATAACAAGAAGAACCGCCAGAAAGTGGATGACTTCTGGAATGACCTTGAAGAGACAACAAACGAAATTGCCAAACACCATGTAATAATCTTGTTAGGCGATTTTAACGCACAATTAGGTAAAGGGAAAAAATACAGGAAAATCACCGGAATCCATACAGCTCACAAGAGAACTAACAAGAATGGGGAAAGATTGATAAGCTTTTGTGAAAATTTCGGCCTTGTAATTATGTCAACACAATTCAGAAAACCCAACAAGAAACTGTATACTTGGAAGTCGCCCAACACAATGTTGGGTGAATTCCAGATAGACCATGTGGCCATCTCCAAGAGTAACACAGCAGAAATTCTGAATGTGAAGACGAGAAGAGGATTTTTTTAACTCAGACCACCATCTTCTACAGATAAAGACCAGATTACAACCCAATAGAAAAAAGCCAAAACTAAACAAAGTGCTGAGACCAGACCCCGAATACATAAAACTCAACAAGGAAAACATCTTACAGGAAATTAGTCAGAGAAACACCACAAACTGGACAGAACTTGTGGATGTCCTCAAATCCATGATGAAATTGGGTCAACCCCCAAGAAGGAGAAAACACAGGTGGTGGAATATAACATGTGACCAAGCAATAGAAGAAAGGACCAATGCCTGGAAAAACTTCAATAGTCACAAAACACCAGAAAAATGGCAAAAATTTCTAGTAATCCGAAAACAAACATCGAAAACTATTTGGAGGGAAAAAAGAAATTATGACAAACGGCGACTAGATGAGATAGAACAAGACTTTAAGAAGAACAACACCAGGAATTTTTATAAGATGTTTAAAGAACATATTGCAGGATACCAGCCACCCAATCTTTGCTTCAAGTAACCGGATGGTTCACTAAATGGAAATGTCGTGTGGCTAGGGCCTCCCATCGGGTAGACCGTTCGCCTGGTGCAGGTCTTTCGATTTGACGCCACTTCGGCGACCTGCGCGTCGATGGGGATGAAATGATGATGATTAGGACAACACAACACCCAGTCCCTGAGCGGAGAAAATTTCCGACCCAGCCGGGAATCGAACCCGGGCCCTTAGGATTGACAGTCTGTCACGCTGACCACTCAGCTACCGGGGCGGACGGATGGTTCACTAGAAACTAACACGAAGAATAACTGCCAAATCCTCGCAGACTATTTCAACAAACTTCTCAACTGTGAAAGACCTACAGAGGATATTCACTACGAGATGTCTACACCAAATCCTGACGCTAAACCACCAACCATCAATGAAATAGTAGAAATTATCAAGGCACTGAAAAACAATAGAGCCCCAGGAGAAGATGGAAGTATTGCAGAACTATGGAGACTAAATGATGAAAGATAAACAGGAAAAATTCACAAAATCATATTAAACATTTGGGAAACAGAACAGATCCCTTCTGAATGGAAATGCACACTCATCCATCCACTCCACAAAAAAGGGGACGAAACTGAACCAAATAATTACAGGGGTATCTCACTCATACCGGTCACATATAAAATCCTATCAAAAGTTCTCATGAATAGATTAGAAGAACAAGCTGACCCACAAATAGGAGACTACCAGGCTGGTTTTCGCAAGGGACGATCATGCATAGAGCAGATCTGGAATCTGAAAATGATTCTCCAGATGAGAAACACCCGAAACACAGTGGTTACTTTTGTAGATTTTAAAAAGGCCTACGACTCAATAGACAGTGTAGCGCTCTGTAAGACGCTGGAAGAATTCAGCATTGACAGAAAGACAAGAGCAATCATTCGGGAAACATTAACTGACACAGTCTCCAAGGTTAAATTTATGGGGGATATCTCAGAACCATTTGAAATGCAAACTGGAGTGCGACAGGGTGACGGACTTTCACCATTACTCTTTAATATCATTCTTGAAAAAATTATCAGGACATGGGAAAAAGAAGTCAAAGGAATCCAAATTGGCATTAGAAAAGATAATAGATTCAATGTGAAGTGTTTAGCTTTTGCAGATGACCTTGCAATCCTCACAAATAATAGAAGAGAAGTTACACGAAACTGCACAAAGAACTGGCCTGCAAATCTCATATGAGAAAACCCAGTACATAGAAAGAGTGCCACAAAACAAACTGCCTATTGTGACAACCCATGGGAAAATCGTACAAGTACTACATTTTAAGTACCTGGGAGAAATCATCCAGCCATCAGGGACCAACCTAAAGGCCAATGAGGAAAGAATAAAAAAAACTACAGAAAGCATATAAACTCACGTGGAACTATTATAACAAAAAGTCCATATCCATTAACGCAAAATTGAGGCACTACAACACTGTCGTACTTCTGGAGGCACTGTATGCATCTGAAACAACACAAATAGGTGGGCAAACTAAAATCAAAGAAATAGAGAAACAAGAAAAGAAAATTCTCAGGAAAATTTTTGGCCCGATACAAAAGCAAGGAATCTGGAAGAAGAGGCCAACATCAGAATTATATAAATACACAGACAAGATTACGGATACAATAAGGAATAGAAGAATGCAGTTCTACGGACATATCCACAGGATGAATGAAAACAAAATTTCAAAGCGAATTCTTAAAGTCATCAACTCAGGCAGGGGAAAAACAAAATGGATAAAAGAAGTTGAAGAGGACCTCAGACAAGCACACATAACAGTAAACGATGCAGAAAATAGAACTGAATTCAGGAACATCATCAAAAAACATAAATTTGACACCACAACACAGAAGAGACAGTGGAGCGAAAGAAACAACACAGTGAACACATGAAGAAAATTTGGACTCAGAAAAAACATAAACAATCATCATAAAGGAATTCAAGTTCAAACGCTCTCTTAAATGGGAATAATCGAAAATAATAATAATAATAATTGTTATTTATTTATTTATTTACACGTCAAGTTCCATAGGATCAAATTGAGGAGCAAATCTCTAAGGTCATGTAATGTGTCAGTACATGAAATTACAACCTAAACGTAATAACAGATGAAAATAAAATGTTTATGAACCTAAAAAAGAAGTCAAGCCATAAGTTTAAGTAAACGCAATCAACAATACAACAAAAATCAGCTTAATTTTTCAAGGAAATCCTTGATGGAATAGAAGGGATGGCCCATGAGGAAACTCTTCAGTTTTGATTTGAAAGCATGTGGATTACTGCTAAGATATTTGAATTCTAGCGGTAGCTTATTGAAAATGGATGCAGCAGTATACTGCACACCTTTCTGCACAAGAGTTAAGTAAGTCCGATCCAAATGCAGGTTTGATTTCTGCTGAGTATTAACTGAGTGAAAGCTGCTTATTCTTGCGAATAAGCTAATATTATTACAAGAAATGACAGTATAAGGGGTTGACAAGGGGTTCGTGAACTTACGTCACTCACTGCCCGAATCATCCACTTCTGAGCCAAAAATATCCTTTTAGAAAGGGAAGATATACCACCATATGACATAAGCGAATGAAAATAAGCAAAGTAGACTAATTCTCATGTTGAACACTCACTTACTTCAGATACCACTCGAATAGTGAAAATGTCAGCATAACGTCTTTGAACAAGATCCTGAATGTGGGCTTTCCACAACAGTTTACTATCTATCTGAACACCTAGAAATTTGAACTGTTCTGTTTCACTAATCATATGCCCATTCTGTGAAATTAAAATGTCAGGTTTTGTTAAACTGTGTGTTAGCAACTGTAAAAACTGAGTCTTAATGTTATATTGTTATTACTATAATAAAAACAATAATCATAGTGTAGGTGGTAATAAGTAGAGCAGCATCTTTAAAAGTTTTTTGGTGTATGGATGGATGAGGATCGAAATTTTTAAAAAATGTGGCTTTCTAAACAACTATTTTCAACAACTTATCCACTCTTATCACAATGACTGCCTGAAAAAATACCAATAAGTTAATATATTTTATATTCACCTGAACATCTCAAATACTTCATTCTTAACACCTGGAACATTTCTACATTGCATCTAAAGTGCATCTCAAAATTTAAGAAAACAAACCAAATGTTACATGCTGCTTCTCCCATCTCTTTTTTTGGTCAATATATGAGTCTCTTCAAAATGTAATTCTATTTTAATGGAAATTATCTTTTTATTGGTGAGAAATTTTGATATGCAAGATTTAGTAACTTCATTTTTTTTCCTTTCAACCTGTATATTTTGCAGGAAAATCAGTCCTGTCTCTTACACTTTTCACACAATAAAACTGGGAACAGAAATCAATGAAACAGTGAAACTAGGAAGTATCTGTGAAATACAGTGTTTACGACTTGCAGAGGGGCACAGGTTAGTTTTGACATTTTGTTACTTCATCAATAAACTCAATCTTTTTGCTTCTCTTGTATTACATACAAGGACAGGTTGAAAAGTTCTCAGCCTGTCACTGTGATAGCACCAACAGCACAGAAATTTTGCATCTATTATGTTGGTACATGTTGAGTAACAAAACAGGTAATGTATAAAATAGTTTTAGAAAATAGTTTTGGTTGTAAAGCTTTTTGACATCAGGCATGTAGTGTGTATTTCATGGAAATGACTAAATTAGAACACTGAGTTACCATCAAATTCCTTATTTTGGACAATTAATTGCCATCAGAAATTCATCTGAAGTTAGTGAAGGTACATACATACAAGGATGCATCTCATTTTTCAACAATTAAGATATGGTTTATTGAATTCAATCATGCTGTACTTCTCTTGAACAAGATACACATGAAGGATGTTCTAATATTGCACACAGATATGAAAGTACTGTCAAATTACACAGTATGGTATTGTATGATCAGTGATTAAAAGGTTCATGAAATAGATGCTGCCAAAGACATATCAGAAGAAAGAGTACAGTACATTTTACACGAAGACATAAGTTTGAAAAATCTTTGTGCAAATTGGGTGCTGGAGTTCTTGAATTATGAGCTATAGCAAATGTGGAAACAAATTTCTCAATAATGTTTGGACTCCTTTAAATAGATTCCAACTACATTTTTGCACCAATCTGTTACAGACACTGGCACAGCACTTAACGCCAAAAATAAAACAATAACCAAAGAAATGGGTGGAAGATGGTGGCGCTACAGCAAAAGGGGCAAATATAATTTTATGTTGATCGTGTTAGGACAGCAACCAGCCACAAATTTACTTTGAGTTCCTTTATTCAAAGGAAAC
Source organism: Schistocerca americana (assembly GCF_021461395.2). NCBI lineage: Eukaryota > Metazoa > Arthropoda > Insecta > Orthoptera > Acrididae > Schistocerca > Schistocerca americana. Next base: position 825,815,831 of record NC_060120.1, on the reverse strand, counting down.
CGTTACCGGTTTCGAATCGTTGCGATTCATCATCAGATGGTTTACATGCTTTCTTTCTACATTTGGTACGTTTTTTACAGATTAATTGTCCTAAAATATAAATAATTTAATTATTAATTAATAAATTATTTTTATTTATATTTTAGGACAATTAATCTGTAAAAAACGTACCAAATGTAGAAAGAAAGCGTGTAAACCGTCTGATGATGAATCGCAACGATTCGAAACCGGTAACGGTTTCCTTTGAATAAAGGAACTCAAAGTAAATTTGTGGCTGGTTGCTGTCCTAACACGATCAACATTTGTCTTCAAAAACAGCCATGGTCTCCAACATGTCATTATATGACAAAATTGCATAATTTCATGTGCCAGAAAGGTTGTAGTTATTGTTTCCTGGAATACAAAAGGGATTATTCTAATAAGTTTATTTGCAAAGGAAGGAAAAAAACAACAAATGATTACCTAATGGATGACAAACACCATGAGAAGAGATCTGGACTGGTGAAGACAAAATAAGAGGAAACAATCTGCCATAGAGACAACACACCTGCCTGTAAATGTGAAACTCAAACAATGGAAAGTCCAAAATGGAATGTGATAATATTACGAAAAGGGTAGTTGCTACTCACAATACAGCGGAGATGCTGAGTTGCAGATAGGCATAACAAAGAGACCGCCAGCTGGTAAGCTTTTGGCCACACGGCCTTCATCAGAAACAAACAATGTACACACACACACACACACACACACACACACACACACACACACACAAGACCACAGTTTCTGGCTGCTAAGACCAGACTGAAGGATTTGAAGTACCTACTGTTGGGAGGTTCATATTATTCACCAGATGTGACATCCCCTATCTCACATACATTCTCATTTCTAAAGAAATTTATTGTTGGAAAATATTTTGAGTCCAATGAAGATGTTATGGCAACTGTAGATGACTTTTTATTTATTTTTTTATTTATTTATTTTTTCATAAGGATTACACTTGAGGGTTTGAATTAAGTCAAAAGAAAAGTATTTAACATATTTCATTGTCCTGAATGGGAAGTATACTGAAAAGCAGATGCATTTTTACTTAAAAACAGTAGTTCAATGAAATGCTAACAATCTGCTACCTTTCTTAGTATATGGACTGAATGAAGTGGTCATATTTAAACAACTCATGTTACACAAACAACCATCTGATTCATAAGGAACAGAGATTTAAATATTTTCAATGTTACTAGTTCAATGTAAACAACTCTGTCCCACCCCTCCCCCTCTCAAAGAGAAAGAGAGAGAGATTGTTGCATGTGTTTCCTATTATGTTGTAATGCATTAGGTAATGAGAAGAATGACCATAATAACTGCTGGGTCTTGGGGGAATTAATTTGGCATGCAACCAATGCTCTTCTTCTTCTTATTATTCTCCTCCTCCCCCTCCTCCATCTTTTTCTTCTCCTGTTTAGTATGGGATCTATTTGTTTGTGATTTGGCAAATGTTTTGTTATTATTTAATTTTATGTTCGCATACCCTTCCTGATGCTACTGATGTCAAGGGAGAACAGTAACACAGTAACATGCATTATCTGTCCGTGAATCAAGAACACTTTGTCCTGTTTGCTATCATATTTTAACTGTTTGTGTATCATATCCTCTGATGTAGAATTTGGAGACCAGCCCAGCCTTTGCCTACAAAAGTGTGGGAAACCACCAAGAGACCACACACTCAGGCCAGTCAGTTTACCAGCCCCCACTTGTTAATCATACCATCCACCAATTAAACATTAATGCCATCCACATCATATACTGTGTGACTCATTACTCTATGAAACCTTATCCAACTGCTCCACTGACAAATTAAAATATTGTTCACACTCTCCAAGCAAATGTCACACATTTATTCTTGTAATAAGTGCCTTCTGACCAGCAGCTAAAAACCAAATGTTCTCTGATATCCAAACTGATATATTACTGATGGGTCGTTCTATCTCTGACATCAGTAACTGAGATGTAACAAGAGCCTCTGCAATAAGTGAAATGCATGTCAGACAATTGGTTTACAGCTTTGGTGGCCAGTGACAATGGTAGCTATGTGCATGTGAGTTGTGGTTGTGTGGATGTGTCTGGGGTTTTCTACTTCTGGAAATGAAATTTGTCCAAAAACTGAATATCTGTAACATTCTTTTTATTGTGCCTGTGTGTGACTTAATGGGTCCTCTATGTGGTGAGTAGCAATCTATCCTTTTCACATAGTTGTTAATTAGTTTATACAGTGTGTTTTAGGTTTCAGCAATTCTATATGTTTATTTCTTTGACATACAAGAAAGATGATAAGATTAATGGTTCCTTAATGTCTCCATCCTGCAATAATTTCAGTAGCAGTGGACTTGGACTCGTTTATCTCCTATGTAATCTTTCTCATGGAATGATCAAACCTACGGCTTCGGCAGTAATTAACTTATGTGAATGTGTGGTGTCTGTCCTTGTGGACATGTTCAAAAGAACAGACACAATGCAAAATCTGCAGCTATGATGCCTTCATTTACATAATAAGTAATTACCTTCTCATAGTTGGTGTTGACAGTGAATAACATTTATGGTGGACATCACAGTCCCCTTTGACTGTAAAATTATTTATTTAAAAAATCCACTATTGCAATTTCACCCATGTGGCCATTATCAAGTACATTACTGTACACTTTTTCAATACTCCATTTGATAATGGCCACATGGCCAAAATTGCAATAGTGCATTTTATAAATAAATAATTCTACAGTTAAAGGTGATCATGATATACTTTAAAAATTCCACAGTAATATGCCATTTAAACTGACCCATTCTGAAAGAAAACACATGTGAAATGTTGATGCAATGCAACTCCCTTACACCCATGGAATTTTTCCAGTAGTTTGTCAGGACAGTTTTGGCTGCATGGTGCATAGTTATTTAAAAGCACAAATATAAGCAACATGATGTGCATGGCTTACCACTTGCTGCTGGAACTGTTGAGTCTGTTGCTGTGAAGGATGTGGTTGTCCTGGTCCCTGGGCTGCACCAGGGCCACCTGGGGTCCGGCCATATGGAGGAGCTGGTTGTCCCTGTGCTTGGGCCTGCTGTGCCATTGGGCCACCCATAGTTGTCATTGTCACATTTGGAGCCTGTAAGAACGAATAAAAATAATTTCTTTTTTTAAATCCATAGCTATCAAAAAATATAAGGGACTGATTCTTCATCAATACAAAAAAATAAAACAAGTTAAAGTGTTACTAACCACAGAGAGGAGCAGATAGACACAAAAAAAGAATGCTAGAAATATTAGTCCGGCTTTAATACCTGGTGACATTGGCCCTGAAAGTGAGAGCCGCTTTTGTGTGTTTGTGTGTGTGTGTGTGTGTGTGTGTGTGTGTGTTCTACTTCTGAAGAAGGACTTTAAAAGCTGAAATATTTCTTGCATTCTTTTTCATTGTCCCTTTCTTTGACACAAAGCCACCCACATTTGGTGAGCAGCAATCTCTCCTTTCCAAACTGTTGTCATTCCATCTTGGACTTTCTATTATTTAAATTATCAGATTAAATGAATTATGATAAACTTCAATATTATGACAAGTATAGATTGCTACTCGCTATATAGCACAGGTGTTGAGTTGCAGACAGGTACAACAGAAAGACTACTAAACAAGAAAACTTTCAGCTAGAAGCCTTCATTAGAATTAGACAACACACACACACACATATTCATGTAAACAGAGATCACACACACATTATGTGTGTGAGCTGCATTTGCCTGAATATGTGTGTGTATGTTGTTTAATTCAGGAGAGATCCTTCTCGCTGAAAGCTTACATGTTTGGTAGTTTTTTTGTGGCTCCTGTTGCTACTCATCTCCGCTATATGGTGAGTAGCAATGTATCCTTTTCATAATACTGTCATTCTTCCATCCTGAATTGTCTGAAAGATTGGCTGTTAAAGAAAAGTCATTTTTAAAGATGCTCATTGTTGCTCAAGACCACTTTTGTTCACAGTAAGTAATTATCTGTCTTCATTGATATTTGGTTTTCATACTGTCCATACTGCAAGTTCCTTTCCCACTGAGGGATGTGGTTCAGTGGTTAAAGCATATTCACGAGTTTGTTAGTTGACACCGTTTTTATTTTTCACATTTAAACTTTTTTCGTTTGCTTATGGACCCCACGTCACCTTTTCTCCCTACTTCTCTAAATATCCCTCACTGCACTACTCTCTTCATTCTTCCCTTTCAAAAAAGATGCGCACTATTTCTGACTAAACTGATCTCCATTTATCTTTGAGCTATGAATTCTCCACAATTTTCTTTTCAATTTTCCATAATTTCAAACTGCTTAGGCCATGTAACTCTGCACCAGCCCAGAAAGATGTGACCTCCTCTCACCTCAGAAAAAATATTTAATGATTATTTAAAATTTCTTTTGACTTTTCTTGTATCATTTTTACCCTCCCTCTTTCTGATGCAAGCTACTCAGAAGTCACTAGATTATGCCAACCATGATGAAGAACTTTTGAAACAATTCATAATGGGTGACGAATCATGGATTTATGAATCTGCAGTATTGCTCTCACAAAAAATCCTTTTTTAGCTACACTGCATAAAGGTTGAAAAGAAACACTGAAGAACAAAACAAATTTCCTCAAAAACAATATCATAGTCAAGAGTGAGTTGCATAGTGACCTATGCATTTTAGAACCCATACCTCCTTTCTGTGATATCTGCTGGTTAATTACACCAGATTTCCATATGGCTCGGCACTCAGAAAAGTGGCTGAACCTTCCCTACTTTGCAGCAGAGGAATAGACTTAACCTGCTGTCTACAGCTGCAATGGGTACTCCTCAGGAGTCACTTGATTAAGCCAACAATGATGAACTTTTGAAGCATTTCATAACAGGTGATAAAATATGGATTTATGAATCTGGAGCTTGTTACCATGGACTCAGGGAATCTGATTGGATGAGGAGTTTTCACATCTGATCACATGTGATAAGCTCTGATACCATATGTATTGTTTAATGTTAAGTACAGTGCATTCATCAGATAGGTGAATACTAAGACCATAGTCAGTTGAACTGATCTATCTCCAAATTATAGCAATTACTTAAAATATCATAAAATTTTATCTTAAACACTGAGCGTGATATGCAGAAAAAAATCTACACTCCAGAAAATCTAAAGTGACCCTGTATCTTATCAATAAGGAACTTTGATATTTGCCAGCCCGTTTGGTCAGATGGTTCTTTACTAGAGTCCCAAATGGGCTTGGGTGATCTGCAGATATGCTAGATGCCAGTAGAGGTTTAACAGTAGCTCCCTTGCCCTTTGCATACAGGTTACATGTGGAGCTAGTTCAATAAGGCTCAGTAAGAGATCTGATGTCTTCATCATTCAACTGATCCCAGCATTTTAAGGTACGGAGAACACACTGACTGCAATTTAACACAGCTATAAGCTTCAAGGGGTATGTGATTTGGTGCAGTAAATGAAGCATGAAAATAAGCCTGTTTGTGCAGAGTTAATAGTAATGTGTAACATCTTACAACTGAAGGCAGACAATGATACACACACAGAATAACCAGCAAAAGCCAAAGCATCTAAAGAATGGAAGATAACACAAATCAAAGAAAAACAGTGTTGCTTCTTTAAGATAACATTAATGCTGTACCATTAACACCCTCCCGCTTTTGTTAATTATCAGTGTTACAACAACAAATTCTTAGCTCTAAGTAAGTCCTAACAAGGCTCTAAATTTTTCAAATTTTATTTTGACCTTGCGGCTTTGTTAGAACATCAGCTTGTTGGCCATTTGTGTTAATGTGCTTTAAAATAATTTTCTTAGTAAAAACTTTCTCTCTCACAAATAAAATTTTTGCATCTATAAGCTTTAGTTTATGACAGAACTGTGGGTTCTTGCAAAGGCTTATTACTGGCATATTGTCTTCATAAAGTACAACAGCTCTTTGACTGCCAGAAAGACTATGATACAAATTGCTGAGCCAAAGGCTTCACTAGTTACCATGCTTAAGGCTACAAATTCAGATTCTGTTGATGACAGAGACACTGTGGGTTGCTTATTAGATGCCCATGAAACACTACAACCCAAAACTTTGGAAAGATAGCCACTTGTGGACTTCCTGTCTACTCTGTCACCAGCCCAATCAGAGTCTACATAACCAATAATAGGATCAGTACACTTTTCTTCCCTAGCATATGACAGACTCAGTTTTACGGTTCACTTAATGTAATGCAAGACACGTTTCAAAACATTCCATAAAACCAGGCTTGCACATGATTGGTACCTGCTTAGAACACATATAACTACACAAGTATCTGGTGTGGAGCCTAGTACCTGCTTAGAACGCATATAACTACACAAGCATCTGGTGTGGAGCCTAACACAGCATAAATCAGTGACCCTATTAATTTTCTACACCTTATTCTCAATGTCTTCATCTTCAGGTTTTTCTCTTTTTAATAAACTGTGACCAAAATTTTCCTCCATGGAGTTTAAACAGAATTACATTCAAACGTATCAAAAGCTTTCAACACTTTTTCAAGATATGTATTTTGGCAAATAGTAATAGTACCTTCCCTTAAATTGTGAACAATATTCAGTCCCAAACAGTTACTAATCATGCCCAAATCTTTCATTTTAAAGTTATCACTGAACAACAGCTTTAAATTGTCAATTTCACTCTGGGAAGTTGAAGCTATCAGCTGATCGTCAATGTAGACAAGTATGTATGCTTTATGGTGATTTTCTGTTTTAACATCCAAGTAATACTCAAAACCAGTTCTTACAAATCCTACGCCAGTTATTACTGTGTGAAATTTAAACATTCCAATTTTTGGGTGAGTCCTTTAAATCATACAGGGCCTTTTTAAGTTCACAAACTTTAACATTCATTTTACTGCAACATCCAGTAGGTAGTTTCCAGAATGAGATTTTCACTCTGCAGCGGAGTGTGCGCTGATATGAAACTTCCTGGCAGTTTCATCCAGTAGGTAGATTAACAAAAAAGTCTCCAACTACCTCTCTACAGACAAATGCACTACAAACATCCAGTTGATAGATGGGAAAGTTATTCTCATTACAAAAAAACCAGAAAAGGCCTCACTGAAGTTAGTTTCATACTGGAAGCTTCGATGGAAACCTTTTGCCACAAGATGAGCTTTATAAGAAACAACATTACCTTTTTCATCCCTTTTTTGCCTAAAAACCCACTTTGTGTCAATAACATCACACTCATTTGGCTTATGTACACCATTCCATGTGTTGTTTTCTTCCAGGGCTTGCAGCTCTCTTGCTATGGCATCTTTCCAGTTTTTAGCTTCACTACAAGACACTGCTTCAGCATAGGCCCTGGGGTCTTTATTATTCACTGCTGTCAACAGGCCCAGCTCATAATCCTCCAAGTAATCATGTGTTGAATTTTCCTCCTGGGTATGTCTTCTTGTCATCAAAAACTGCATCTTCCTCTGCATCCTCAAAAGACATGTGTCTGTCTTCACTGATTTCTTGTTCTTCTCCGGGCCGATTTGCATTTTGTTCCATCACTCCACTCCTCATTTCATCTTTCTGTTTCTCTGAATCTGAAGCTTTATCTATGTTCTCTTCATCACAACAAATAGTATCTGATTCTTTTACATGCAGATCAGTTTTCTTCTCCCTTCGGGTACTGCTGGTGCCAAGAAAACTACATCTCAACGCACCTCAGTCCTCTTTGTGGAAGGTATAAATATTCTGTACCATTCACATCATTATCATAACCCATAAACATACTATCTTGTTTTTGGGGTCAAGTTTCAGACTCTTTTCTTTTGATACAAGGACAGGCACACAAGTTCCAAATATTTTCAAATATGCTACGGGTAATTCTCTGCCATTGAAAGCTTCAAAAGGAATTTTATCTTCTACAGGACTTGGACCAGTTCAATTTAGTACATAAGCCACTGTGTTGACTGCTCCAGCACAGAAATGTTTGGCTATTCCTAAAATCACTGAACGAGCAGCTTCAACCAAGGTGCACATTTCCCTTTCGGCTCTACCATTTTGCTATGGTATGCACACAACACTTCTTAGATGGATTATGCCATTCTCACTCAAAAATCTACCTAAGTCAGTATTCATAAACTCCACTCCATTATCACTCAGTTTTTGTAGTGAAAGACCTAATCAAATCTTTAACTTCATTCTTCTGTTTCATTACGAATACTTTGTGATAACCAGAATAGTCATCCTTCAAAAGCAAAAAATATCTTGCTCCTCCATGCAAATGCACCTCCATGGGTCTACGGATATCTGCATGAACCAGCATGGCATTAGCTCTTGACAAACTGACAGGGAAGGGCAAGCGATGTTGTTTACCTGCCAAACATTCTTCACAGGTGAAAAACTTGTCAATGAAGCTCACTCCTTCATGTGACATAAACTCTTTCCCATGCATAATGCTCTGATCACAAAATTTTGGTTGTCGTTTTGAAACCAATATTCGTTGGTCACTTCCATTTCCAGGAAAGATATTTGAAAACACAGCATATCAGGAACAGTGGAGTGACATGCAAGCTCTTGAATTTTGTAACTTTACCAGCAATAAATACATTTATGGAACCTTACTATGAAGAAACACAAAAATCGGTGTCACTGCAGATGAATGGCAATCAAACAGCTACACAATTATTGAATCTCTTTTCAGAATCATACCTGTGAAAGTATAAATACACATACATATCAAAAGAAAGATTTATTACTGGTGTATATACACTGATGGAAAAAAAATCACAACACCAAAAAATAATTAATGTTCTACATTAATGAAACATCAGAAACACTTTTGTCTAGGTAACATATTTAAGTATGGATATAATGGAGGGAAACATTCCACGTGGGAAAAATATATCTAAAAACAAAGATGATGTGACTTACCAAACGAAAGCGCTGGCAGGTCGATAGACATACAAACAAACACAAACATACACACAAAATTCAAGCTTTCGCAACCAACGGTTGCTTCATCAGGAAAGAGGAAAGGAGAGGGAAAGACGAAAGGATGTGGATTTTAAGGGAGAGGGTAAGGAGTCATTCCAATCCCAGGAGGGGAAAGACTTACCTTAGGGGGAAAAAAGGACAGGTATACACTCGCATACACACCCATATCCAACCGCACATACACAGACACAAGCAGACATTTGTAAAGGCCATATTTAAGTGATTAACATTGCCAAATGTTGGCGCCAGGTGTCAGTTTGTGGGATAGAGTTCCTTACCTGTTGCATTTGGTTGTTCAAGAAAAGGACAGTTAATGCTATTTGGGGATGATGCTGGAGTCGTCATCTGACAATGTCCCTTATGTGCACGAGTGGAGGCAGATCTGGTAATTGAGCAGGCCAAGGCGACATGTCAACACTCTGCAGAGCATTTTGGGTTATAACAGCAGTACGTAGGTGAGTATTACCCTGTTGGGAAAAACCCCTCGAATGCTGGTCATGAATGGTGGCACAACAGGTTGAATCACCAGACTGGTGACAAATTTGCAGTCAGGGTACAGGGATAACCACAAGAGTGCTCCTGCTGTCATACAAATCACATCCCACACCATAATTTCAGGTGTAGGTCCAGTGTATCTAGCGCATAGACAGATTGGTTGGAGGACCTCCTCCTAACCAACACAGCCATAACTGGCACTGAACTTACAATAGAACACAAGACAGACCTCCACCCTGCCCTCCAACATGCTCTCGCTTGACATCACAAACGATGGTGGTTTGAGGTCAGTTTTATGCATGGTACAGGGAGTCTAGCTTGAAGCTGTTCTTGAAGTAACCCATTTGTAACAGTTCATTGTGTCACTGTCATGCCAACTGCTGCTCAAACTCTGGCAGCAGATGCAGTACAATATGCTGCAGCCACACACCAAACACAGTGGTCTTCACTCTCGGTAGTGCCATGTGGCTGTCCAGAGCCCAGTCTTCTTGCGGCCATACATTCTCACGACCACCACTGCCAGCAATCATGTACAGTGGCTATATTACTGCCAAGTCTTTCTGCAATATCACAAAAGGAACATTCAGTTTCTCGTAACCCTATTACACGACCTTGTTCAAACTCAATAAGGAGTTGATAATGGTGTCTTTGTCTCCTTAAAGGCACTGCTGACTAACATCAACTCACCATGTCCAGTCACAAAGGTAACTACCACTGATGACTATTACAGTGTGTATTTAAAAAACAGACATGATATGCATCTTCACAGTGGTGCTAACAGTGTCACTCTTAATCGACTCGCATGAAATTTAAACAGAAACCATCTTTCAGATGCAGAAACACGTCTGCCAAGTGTCATTTATGTCACACAACTCCTTCTTGGTGCTGCAATTTTTTCCCATTAGTTATTTATGCCACATTCAATGCACACAGTCCAAGAAACACAAAGACAAGTACAGCAATATAAACCATTTCAGGGGACCACACCCTGCCTATCTAACCCATGTTAATTTAGGCAAGTATATGACCCATTTCTGAAAAAAAACTATTTGATGCAGGACCTTAAAATTTTTACTATATGTTACATGGTGCTAACAGAGTCAATTGTACTAAAATCTACTTTAACCATTTTATAGCTTTTAAGAAATACTTTTTTTAAATTTATTAACAAAAAATATAAAGTTTTTTCTGCAGAAAATATTTTTTTTGTGAACTTCCTAATGGGGGAATATTAATGAATGTAGTACCAGAGGTGGCTTTTTATGTTATGCAGAGTCTCTGAAAATTTCATTCATTCATCTATGATAGTTTCTGATATAATGGGGCATATGTACTGAAAATTTTAGTCTGTGGGAAATTGACTTTAACGAAAAAACTTTTGAAATTTGTTACTTACAGTTAATTAAAAGTGTCCTGCTGCATATGATGGTCCTTCTTTGGCCTCTAGCAGGTCTTCCAGATTCTTTTTCACCTTCCTGGATGTTTGTCTTGCTTTCTTGGCCATATTAGATGCAGACCTGCCTGCATCGGTTATCCTCATTTTATCACAATGTTGCAGCCCAGTAATCATATTTTCACCAGGATTAATTCCCAACTTTTCCAGTACCCAACACTTTCCAATATTACCACAATTGAATGTAATAACAGCATCATGAACTCCTAGTTTCATTGTATGCATGCCTACAAATACAGTTTTAGGAAGGCAGTTCCAAATTATGCAGTTGAAACATTCATTTGGGTTCTGTGTCTCCCTACGGAGACATTTCCTTAGAAGGTCAGGATGAGCCAAGTGTCTGAAAAGAGGTTTAATTGCTGTAATAACAGCAGCAGGAAGAGAATGCTGATGAGAGTAAGATTCTCCAGTTGCCTGAGCCCTATTGTATTTGCACCACGAATTTTCTTCTGATGGACACAATCCATGACATGGCGTAACATCAGTAAAGGACTTATGGAAGAAAATGGCCCAAACATCTCTCTTCATTGCCTCCAGATTTTCTTTATTTCTCCTAATTGCCTGCCCATAGTATACCTGCAAGTTTTCTATTTCAGTTTTAGTTAACTGACCCTGTGCAGTCAACAATTTTCCATCATCTATTTTTTGTCCTCTCATATCAGCCTTGTTCCCAAACGTTTTTGAACATGGCCTACACATTGTATTTTGCTAATAATGGCATCTCCATGTGGCTTAGAGTTCACCACATTGTTGTATGCCTTACTGTCACCATCGCCAAAATATTTGGTGTACCATGTGCTTCCTGTTTCTACAGAGCGATGAAATATTTGTTGTACTCCATGAACTTCCTCTAAAATTAGCCACACAGTTGTGTTCTTTATGTTCATTGACTTTACAACATTTGCAATATTTAGACATTATCTCCACATCTAACACCTTACCGGTGTCTACACTCGTGGCAGTTGCTACTCCAGTCAAAGAAGTATGTCCTCTTTTCCGCCAACTTCCATCAAGTGCAACTGCAACATCTGAACATCCATCATTTTCTTACACTGCTTCCCTAGCAGCCAGTTTCATGCTTTCCTCACTGACCTCACATACAGCTTTCTCTAATATTGCAGTCAGTTTTTCAAATTTATTTGGTGGTTGATGTAAGTTCATCACTGAACAAAGTGTTCTCCATGCAGCCATGCCCTTGCCAGTGGATCGTAAGGCATAAACTAATCTAGTATTGATTTCATAAGGACCACTTGCATCTGGTTTTGAAGAACCCATAAATGAAATCACAGCTGAGCATTTAGTGCAAATTAAATCCAAAGCAATTGCTAGGCCTCTTCTCCCACTGGCACTCTCACAAATTTTCACACTCTGTGCCTCACCACACTGTCTACATTGCACAAATTTAGAAATTACATCTGATAATATTCTCAAATTTATAACAACATTACTGCACCCCTTGTCACTTACAGTAAATTCATTGTAACTCTATTGAAATGGTGAGAACTTTTTTGATGATGCACTTGTTGAATAATTACAATTAGAAACATCATTGCCAGGTGACATAACATCTTGTACAGAAAGCTTTCTAAACTAGTTTCCTCTAAATTGTCGTTTCTTGAAAATGGCTTTACGTTTCATTATCTTCAATAAACACAACAAAACACACACAAACAAGCACTGCAAATGTAAGCATAACAACTACTCGCAATCACACATGAACAAAACTGACCGTGTGTTTGAAAGCGTGTTGCTTACAAACAGCAGAAACAAAAGAATACCGACTGTTGCATTCCAAAGATAGCCAACACACTCAGGAGTAAAAAAGAAAATCCCTAACGTGCAATGTAGGTGATATAAAGATCTAAAATATATGCAGAAAAGTGGACGTGGCACATAAACACACTTGGTAGGAAAATGCTAAAAAAAATTTTTTTTCAGCAAAATCCTTTTCAGAGTACTTAAATAAAACCTTAATCTATTGAAATATGATGAAAACTGAAAATCAATTTTTTTCGACCTGAACCACGATGTGACCCCCTCAACTGTATGAAGAAAATTATAAAAGTTACAATGTATCTAACCAGACAGGCAATAGCCAATAAAATTAAGGTCACAGCTGCTAAACTCATGAAGCTAAAGAGCAACGAAATACCTTAAATTGAAGATCTCAACAAGATTAACTATGTATTGCAGAATCAAATCAAATGGTAGTACAGTTTGAACATGTGATTCGGAATTATACTATGACAAGCCTCAAACACTCCACTTACACAGCAGAGACAATAATACACATACCAGACAACCATATGATTTACATACTCCCAGTTTGTACATTTAAAAGCTTCTCTGTACAAATAGAGAGAGAGAGAGAGAGAGTATGAAAGCATTCTTGTCCAGCAGACCTAGGTCAGTTATTCACGTGCAGTCATAGGCAACAGAACTATATGACTTTTGTTTCATGATCTGGAATCTAATCCTGGGCCATGGCATGCTGCACTGCTATGGTGGTAGACTATTCCATGTAGCGGGACTTAAGAGACAGAATGATGATCAGCTGACATGCAGTTTAAGCACTACCTCGTATTATTGTTTTGAATGAGGTGGTGTGCTTTATAAAGTTATGTGCTGATTCCACATTCTGGATCTTTTATATTTATTAATTTGGGGCATGGGTCATCAATGTTAATATTTCACGAAGTACACCACTGACTGAATTTTACTTACTGCATTCCAATACTTTTATTAAATAGTACTGAACTTTTCTATGAAATCACAACTAGACATCATGGTGCAATTGCACACAATTGCTGGACAGTAATTTGCTGAGTTTATGAACCAAACCCCCTTTCCCAATTCCTGACATAAAATAACAAAGCTAAATAACATTTTTATCAGTGGTGTAAACTCACAGCACTAAGCTGGTGGTGATCTTCTTCTGAGGGAACTTGTCTGCAGACTGATTCCCAACTCTGCATCCATAATAGCACTTTGTGATAAAAGGATCCCAGTAGCTAGAGGGGAGACAACAGGAGGCCCTTTATAATGAAGCAAAACATGATTACTGAGTAATGTCATACACCTGGGGAGATACAAAAGGACCTTTAAGATGATATATGCACAGAAACGAATCTTGTACAGCCACCTCCAATAGTGCCAAACTGCTTAGAGGGGAGCTCCCTGCTTCTCTGTTATTGCAGAGCAGCATTGCTCATTCCAGCACAAGACAGGCTTTCTTCTACAATGTTCCAAAGTTTTCAGTGTTGATGGCTTGGCAACCTAGTGGAGTAAACTTTCAACAGGTTCTGCACAAGCTTTATGACTGTATTGCTATTCAAATGGAACCAGTTGGTTGTGAACAGCCCCAATTTCCTTACTCAGGATACATTTGGGCAGTCTGCTTTCAGGTTATGCTCTTTCAGGAAGGCTGCCAGATTGGCAAGTGATTTCTAAAGAGTATGTCCTCCATCACTTTCCATCAAACAGTATTTGTGAGGGAATGAGAGTGGAAGGTGGTACCAACTGTGCATGTGAGCATATCTGTATGTACGTGTTCACGCAAGCACTTAAGTGTGTATTAAAAGTAGAAAGAAGATCAGTCAAGGCTCAGAATCTAATGAGTTTGTACAACCTTTAATAAGTGTGCTTATGCGCCACAAATGATTCATCTGCAAGAGAATTTTCGCTTATTGTCATTTTGGTATATTCTTCTCAACCTGGAATTTTCATCACTACTGTAAAGCCAGTATATACGATTTTCATATGATGCATACCTGCAGATAAGGAGGGCGTGCATTTGGTTGCCCAAGAGCTCTCTGTTGTTGTGCAGCGAGGGCACCCTGTGGACCAGTCATGTAATCGGCAGCAGTGCGCTGCCCAGCTATCATAGACTGTGGAGGTTGTTGCTGGGCCTGTTGCGGCTGTTGTGGTTGCTGCTGCTGCTGTGTTACAAAGCCTCCACCCTGGAATCCTGCCATCATTCCTTGTGGCTGCTGGCCCATCAACTGCTGCTGAGTCACCATTTGAGGAGCACCTTGTCCAGCATAGCCACCATATCCTTGATTCATGCCTGTAATCAGAAGTATGACAGTTTACAAGTATGTTCATTAGGGTTGGTAGGGAAGTGTAGGAAAAAAATCAACAAAGCTCTTCTGGTAAATATCATACTGTCACCAGTTCACACAAGTTCTGACACGTGACAAGAAATCTGTCTGGTAAGTGGCTGCCACGACTCAGCTGCAACACCAAGTGGCAATGCACCACTTGTAAACAACTGTACCAACTGTAAATCAGCTGAAGTGATAAATGGGAATCATCTTGTTGAATATTCAGCATATAATACAGCTTTGGATTTTCATGTTGACTCTGAAAAACTATAGAACTGCCGCTTACTCATGTATATTTCAAAGCAAATGAACACAATGAGAGCAGCTGCCTTAGCAGATAGTGGTAGGGAGGGGGTAGGGAAGGACAAATGTGGAGAGGAAGGGGTAATGACATAACCCACTTCCCCTCCTCCTCTTTCTCCCTCCCCCTTTCCCACCCCTCTCCCTTTATCTCCTCCCTACCTACCTCTCTCATCTCCATATTCCTCTCCTTTCTTCCCCTCCCGTCCCCCCTCTCCCACTCTCTACCTCTGATATGCTCTCTAACTCAGATATGCTCCATACACACCATTCCTTCTGTCTTGTTATGCAACCACCGAATCATCTGTTGGAAGACCTACCTCAGACTATCGCGCTGCCTCCTTCTTGCGTCGCGTGCCCTTCCCTACACCTTCTCACCTCCATCTTCCCAAGCAACTGCAATTGATAATCGACAGTCAGTCTCACCAAGGCTATGGTTGTGTGCGTTTAGGTGTCTGTGGGGTTGTGTGTCTGTGTGAAAGTGTGTACTTCCACTAGTAAAAGAGCAATAGCTTAAAAGTCAGTATAAATACTGTTCACTGTTGTGAGTTTGTGTGTGCCACCCATCAGTCAGCTATAGTGAGGGGTTGTCTTTCGTTTATTTTATGAAGTAAGTAAATATATCACTTACTTCTATCAATGGAATGAATAAAGATAATCACTCATAACATAATTGATGCACTGATTAGTGGACAGACTTATAAACAATATTTGGTACTTAGCTTTATGGAAACGTCCTCCTTTAGAGCTATAAAACAGGATTTTTCCTAAATCTAAGGGCCAAATCTGGTTTCGGAACCTGTTTACTACTCAACACATCAACTATACACTGAGTCGTTATCCATAATCCTGTTGTTTGTATTCCACCTGGGATGTTGCAGTACGGCATCAGTATCATGTACTTCTTTGTAGTGTACACCGGTCAAATAATTCTGACATTTTATTAGAATAAATCTGATTCATGGAAGTGAACATTATGTTAAAATGGTGGTGTGTTTACACAGATGCTAGGATAACATCTCAAGCTTAGCACAGTACTGATGTTGAAAGTGAGGTTATGAGATACTGTCAGTCAATGTCAGAATATAGTAGCAGCATTAAGGAACTAGCTATAATAGTAGAGTTTATTGATGACCAAAGAAAAATTAATAATTATTGTTTCTGAAAAAGTTATATGGTAAATTTTCACACAGCTGAAATGTGTCGACAAGACAAAAACTTTTACTATCTTGTGAAAATACACTCCTGGAAATTGAAATAAGAACACCGTGAATTCATTGTCCCAGGAAGGGGAAACTTTATTGACACATTCCTGGGGTCAGATACATCACATGATCACACTGACAGAACCACAGGCACATAGACACAGGCAACAGAGCATGCACAATGTCGGCACTAGTACAGTGTATATCCACCTTTCGCAGCAATGCAGGCTGCTATTCTCCCATGGAGACGATCGTAGAGATGCTGGATGTAGTCCTGTGGAACGGCTTGCCATGCCAATTCCACCTGGCGCCTCAGTTGGACCAGCGTTCGTGCAGACCGCGTGAGACGACGCTTCATCCAGTCCCAAACATGCTCAATGGGGGACAGATCCGGAGATCTTGCTGGCCAGGGTAGTTGACTTACACCTTCTAGAGCACGTTGGGTGGCACGGGATACATGCGGACGTGCATTGTCCTGTTGGAACAGCAAGTTCCCTTGCCGGTCTAGGAATGGTAGAACGATGGGTTCGATGATGGTTTGGATGTACCGTGCACTATTCAGTGTCCCCTCGACGATCACCAGTGGTGTACGGCCAGTGTAGGAGATCGCTCCCCACACCATGATGCCGGGTGTTGGCCCTGTGTGCCTCGGTCGTATGCAGTCCTGATTGTGGCGCTCACCTGCACGGCGCCAAACACGCATACGACCATCATTGGCACCAAGGCAGAAGGGACTCTCATCGCTGAAGACGACACGTCTCCATTCGTCCCTCCATTCACGCCTGTCGCGACACCACTGGAGGCGGGCTGCACGATGTTGGGGCGTGAGCGGAAGACGGCCTAACGGTGTGCGGGACCGTAGCCCAGCTTCATGGAGACGGTTGCGAATGGTCCTCGCCGATACCCCAGGAGCAACAGTGTCCCTAATTTGCTGGGAAGTGGCGGTGCGGTCCCCTACGGTCTTGGCGTGCATCCGTGCGTCGCTGCGGTCCGGTCCCAGGTCGACGGGCACGTGCACCTTCCGCCGACCACTGGCGACAACATCGATGTACTGTGGAGACCTCACGCCCCACGTGTTGAGCAATTCGGCGGTACGTCCACCCGGCCTCCCGCATGCCCACTATACGCCCTCGTTCAAAGTCCGTCAACTGCACATACGGTTCACGTCCACGCTGTCGCGGCATGCTACCAGTGTTAAAGACTGCGATGGAGCTCCGTATGCCACGGCAAACTGGCTGACACTGACGGCGGCGGTGCACAAATGCTGCGCAGCTAGCGCCATTTGACGGCCAACACCGCGGTTCCTGGTGTGTCCGCTGTGCCGTGCGTGTGATCATTGCTTGTACAGCCCTCTCGCAGTGTCCGGAGCAAGTATGGTGGGTCTGACGCACCGGTGTCAATGTGTTCTTTTTTCCATTTCCAGGAGTGTACATACACATAAACACATCAAAGTGTCAAACAATGTAAAAAGAACAGTATTTTTCTCTTTTAACATAGCTAAATTTTCTCCATTAAAAATGATATATGGAGTAATCAAAAAGTTTCCATTCGAAGGCCGTACATTCCAGAATCGGTATTCCAATCAGATAAAATAGCTTTAAGAATTAAGGTAATCATCCAACTAAGGTGCCGTGTCCCACTATGTGAAGAGGTCCATTACTGCCTGCTGTGTATCCCAGTGTGACTGGAATCATCAACCCTTCAAGGCCTTTCTTAAGGAACTGAATGTGTGATAATCACATAGAGAGAGATCAGGACTACAGGGTGGGTGCTCAAATGTCTCCCACTTGAGTTGGAATAACTTCTGAGTGACAACATTTGTGATATGGGGATTTGTGTGATCATAAACCAGCAGCACAGAACTTGGTGCACCTTCCACAATGGTGGTTTCCGACAGACATGCAGCCCCATACAAATTTTTTCTTCTCTAATGAATGGCTACTGGTGTTTGTCCTTCGGCAACTAAGATTTATTTATTTCATTTCATGTTCCATAGTTCCTTGTAGCGAGTGAACCGTAAGGATATGGAATGTGTCAGATTCTACATAGTTCAAATATAACTTGTATAAATACAGTAGAAAGATACAATGTAAATAAAAATAAACTAAACCATAGCAGAATCAACTATCTGAAAATTGTGTTTCACATGTTAAAGATGAGTAATATATTTATGATATGGAATGTGTCAGATTGTACACAGCTGAAATATATCTTACATAAATAAAAAGATACAATGTAAATCCCCCCCCCCCCCCCATGAACCATGGACCTTGCCGTTGGTGGGGAGGCTTGCGTGCCTCAACGATACAGATAGCCGTACCATAGGTGCAACCACAACGGAGGGGTATCTGTTGAGAGGCCAGACAAAAGTGTGGTTCCTGAAGAGGGGCAGCAGCCTTTTCAGTAGTTGCAGGGGCAACAGTCTGGATGATTGACTGATCTGGCCTTGTAACATTAACCAAAACGACCTTGCTGTTGTGGTACTGCGAATGGCTGAAAGCAAGGGGAGACTACAGCTGTAATTTTTCCCGAGGGCATGCAGCTTTACTGTATGGTTAAATGATGATGGCGTCCTCTTGGGTAAAATATTCCGCAGGTAAAATAGGCCCCCATTCGGATCTCCAGGCGGGGACTACTCAGGAGGACGTCGTTATCAGGAGAAAGAAAACTAGGATTCTACGGATCGGAGCGTGGAATGTCAGATCCCTTAATCGGGCAGGTAGTTTAGAAAATTTAAAAAGGGACATGGATAGGTTAAAGTTAGATATAGTGGGAATTAGTGACGTTCGGTGGCAGGAGGAACAAGACTTCTGGTCAGGTGAATACAGGGTTATAAATACAAAATCAAATAGGGGTAACGCAGGAGTAGGTTTAATAATGAATAAAAAAAATAGGAGTGCGGGTAAGCTACTACAACCAGCATAGTGAACGTATTATAGTGGCCAAGACAGACACGAAGCCCATGCCTACTACAGTAGTACAAGTTTATATGCCAACTAGCTCTGCAGATGACGAAGAAATTGAAGAAATGTGTGATGAGATAAAATAAATTATTCAGGTAGTGAAGGGAGACGAAAATTTAATAGTCATGGGTGACTGGAATTCGACAGTAGGAAAAGGGAGAGAAGGAAAGATAGTAGGTGAATATGGATTGGGGCTAAGAAATAAAAGAGGAAGCCGTCTGGTAGAATTTTGCACAGAGCATAACTTAATCATAGCTAACAGTTGGTTCAAGAATCATAAAAGAAGGTTGTATACATGGAAGAATCCTGGAGATACTAAAAGGTATCAGATAGATTATATAATGGTAAGACAGAGAATTAGGAACCAGGTTTTAAATTGTAGGACATTTCCAAGGGCAGATGTGGACTCTGACCACAATCTATTGGTTATGAACTGTAGATTAAAACTGAAGAAACTGCAAAAAGGTGGGAATTTAAGGAGATGAGACCTGGATAAACTGAAAGAACCAGAGGTTGTACAGAGTTTGAAGGATTGCGTAAGGGAACAATTGACAGGAATGGGGGTAAGAAATACAGTAGAAGACGAATGGGTAGCTCTGAAGGATGAAGTAGTGAAGGCAGCAGAGGATCAAGTAGGTAAAAAGACGAGGGCTAGTAGAAATCCTTTGGTAACGGAAGAAATATTGAATTTAATTGATGACAGGAGAAAATATAAAAATGCAGTAAATGAAGCAGTCTCCCATAAGTCCAACCCCTCGTCCAAGTCGTGGGAGATGGGCAACGGCACAAAGTAGGGGACTGCCTATAGGGGCGATGTACAGCGGGGACTTCGTGTGCCCCAGGACCGCTACGGTAGCTGGGAAGGCCCTATGGGAACCCTGAAACGTGACGGCTAACGGGGCTCTGGTGAAGCTGCGATAGGCCTAGCAAGCCAGTAGTGGATAAATCAACTGCTTTCAAAAAGGGAACATGCCTCGGATCACGGAACGGATTTAAAGGAAACCGACCAAGCAATGGAAAAGGAATACGAGATGGTTTACGACTGGGCACCTTAAACGTAAGGACTCTAACTGGGAAGTTAGAAGAAATTGTAGAAATGATGGAAAGGAGGAAATTGGACATCTTGGGACTTGCTGAGACTAGGTGGAGAGGAGTTGGTGAAAAACCACTAAGTAAAGGATGTAAACTGTACTGGATAGGGAATGAGAGGGGAAGAAATGGAGTGGCAATAGTGGTCAGAGAGGGTCTGCAGGAGGAGGTGGAAGGTATCAATGATCGAATGATAAAAGCCAGAGTACGAGTGAAAGGAAAAAGCATTGAAATCATCCAAGCATATGCCCCACAGGTGGGGTGTACAAAAAAGGAGAAGGAGGAATTTGAAGATGACACGCAAAAGCAGCTAAATGGAGGTAATCAGATTATAATAGGGGACCTCAATGCACATGTTGGCACAGACAGGAAAGGATTCAAGGAGATAATGGGACCAGAGGGCTGGGGGAACTGAAATAGAGAAGGAAAATTGTTGCTGGAATTCTGCAAGAGGAATGGGCTGGCGATCGCAAATTCCTGGTACAAGAAGAGAAGTAGCCACAAAATAACTTGGCACAGTGGAGACTGGTCCCAAACTTCAGTAATAGACTATGTACTAGTGGATAGGCAGATGATGAGCAGCCTCACAGATGTTAAGGTCATTCCATCTGAGGCCTTAGACAGTGACTATCGGCTGTTGGTAGCCACCCTGAGAGAGAAAAAAGATAGGAGGGCAACAGACATACAGGAGAAAAGGTTGAAGACATGGATGCTGAAAGAGGATGAACGGAGGACCCAGTGCCAAACACTGATCAGGAAGAAGCTGCCAAAGGAAGATCAGAGAACAGTGGGAGAAGAATGGGGAGATTTTAAGAGGGCTCTAGTTGAGGCAGCTGAGACTGTGTGCGGAAGAACTAGCACAAAGAGGAGAAGTAAGGAAACCCCAAGGTGGAACAACATATGTAAAGAGGCAGTACTTCAAAAGAACATAGCCTTCAGAGAATGGTTCCAGACCCGAACAGAGGAAGCTAGGGTAAAATATAAGGAAAGCAAGAAAGCGGCACGGACCATAGTAAGGGCGGAGAAGAAGAAGTGGATGGAAAAATGGACAAGAATGTTAGAAGAGGACAGTGAAGGGAACAAAAAAGTACTTTACACCATGGTAAGAAATAAGAGGAACGACAGAAGCGAGTGCCTGAGGATCATGGATAATAATGGAAGAGTTGTGGAGAAAATGCATGAGCTCAAAAAGATTTGGAAGGAGTACTTTGAAGATCTGTTGAATGGCACCAAGCGGGTAACTAACAGCGATGGAGAGCCTAAGGCAGCAGACAATTATAATAGAGGGGAAATTGATGATCTAACTTGGAATGAAGTGAAAGAAGCCATAAAGAGGATGAAAGGAGGCAAGGCACCAGGTTGGGACGAAGTAACAGTGGATATGATACGAGCAGCAGGAGAAGTAGGAACCCAGTGGCTATACAGAGTGCTGAGGGTGGTGTGGGCTATACAGAGTGCTGAGGGTGGTGTGGAAGGAGAACAGAATTCCTGAGGATTGGAAGAAAGGAATTATAGTCCCGATCTTCAAGAAAGGGGATAAAAGGAGTTGTGAGAACTACAGAGGAATCACCCTGCTATGCCACTGTGGAAAAATCTATGAAAAGATCCTGGAGAAGAGAATAAGAAGCAGTATTGAAAGTAGACTGCAAGAGGAGCAGTATGGTTTCAGACCGGGAAGATCAACAACGGACCTCATATTTGCGGTAAGGCAACTGCAGGAAAGCCACTATGAGTACGGGAAGGACTTAATCATGGCCTTTTTAGATATTGAGAAGGTGTATGACAGTATCTATAGGGACAAGCTCTGGGATGTGCTGAACGCAAAAGGGATAGATGAAGAGATAACACGAAAAGTCAGAAAAATGTATGAGGGAAGTGAGAGTTGTGTGAAAGTGGGGAGGGAACGTACTGCATGGTTCAAGCTGGAAAATGGGCTGCGACAGGGAAGTGCACTTTCGCCTTTATTGTTTATTATTGTTATGGATGAAATCCTACAGCAAGTATCAGATGCAATTGGAGATCATAAAATGAAAGCAGTGCTTTTTGCCGATGACCTGATGTTATGGGGAAATTGCGAGAAGGAGGTGCAAGAGCAGTTAGATGTATGGGAGGCAACGGCAGCACAATATGGAATGCATTTCTCTGCAAAGAAAAGTGAAATAATTGTCACAACAAGGAAGAAGAATAGGCCAAATGTGGATATAACTTGTGGAGGGGAAAAACTACAAGTGGTAGAGAACTTCAAGTACCTGGGAAGCATGATTGAAAGTAAGGGGGGAAATGCAATGGAAATAAATGAAAGGTGCAGAAAAGCAGGGCAGTTCTTCAAATGCATTAGGGGGCTTATCTGGAGCAAGGAGGTGCCACAGAAATCCAAGGGAATTATATACCGAACCTACTTTGTCCCCATATTGACTTATGGAAGTGAGACATGGGTAATGCACAAAAGCGACAAAAGTAGAATACAAGCTAGTGAAGTGAAGTTCCAGAGGAGCAGGTTGAGTGTAACAAGACGAGACAGATTGCGAAATGTGTATGTGAGAGAAAGACTAAAGGAGGAACCAGTACAGGACAGGATAGAAAAATCAAGACTGCAGTGGTATGGACACATGAAGAGAATGGATGAGGGAAGAATTCCAAAGAGGATGTTTGATCTGCAACTGGAGGGGAAGAGGCCCAGGGGAAGACCAAGAGATAGATGGGTGAAGGGAGTGAAGGAATGTGTGGCGAGAAGAGGAGAGAACTGGACGAAGGTGGAAGAGGGGGAATGGTGGAAAGACAGAACACGATGGAGAGGCTTGTGTTCCCGACAAACCCAGCCAGTGGCTGGAAACTGTCCAAGATGATGATGATGAAGCAGGCAAAAAGGAATACAAACGTCTCAAAAATGAGATCGACAGGAAGCACAAAATGGCTAAGCAGGCATGGCTAGAGGACAAATGTAAGGATGTAGAGGCTTATCTCACTAGGGGTAAGATATATACAGCCTACAGGAAAATTAAGGACACCTTTGGAGAAAAGATAGCCACTTGTATGAACATCAAGAGCTCAGATGGAAACCCAGTTCTAAGCAAAGAGGGGAAAGCAGAAAGGTGGAAGGAGTATATAGAGGGTCTATACAAGGGCGATGTACTTGAGGACAATATTATGGAAATGGAAGAGGATGTAGATGAAGATGAAATGGGAGATACGATACTGCGTGAAGAGTTTGACAGAGCACTGAAAGACCTGAGTCGAAACAAGGCCCCGGGAGTAGACAACATTCCATTAGAACTACTGACGGCCTTGGGAGAGCCAGTCATGACAAAACTCTACCATCTGGTGAGCAAGATGTACGAGACAGGCGAAATACCCTCAGACTTCAGGAAGAATATAATAATTCCAATCCCAAAGAAAGCAGATGTTGGCAGATGTGAAAATTACTGAACTATCAGTTTAATAAGTCACAGCTGCAAAATACTAACGCGAATTATTTACAGACAAATGGAAAAACTGGTAGAAGCCGACCTCAGGGAAGATCAGTTTGGATTCCGTAGAAATGTTGGAACACGTGAGGCAATACTGACCTTACGACTTATCTTAGAAGGAAGATTAAGGAAAGGCAAACCTACGTTTCTAGCATTTGTAGACTTAGAGAAAGCTTTTGACAATGTTGACTGGAATACTCTTTTTCAAATTCTACAGGTGGCAGGGGTAAAATACAGGGAGCGAAAGGCTATTTACAATTTGTACAGAAACCAGATGGCAGTTATAAGAGTCGAGGGGCATGAAAGGGAAGCAGTGGTTGGGAAGGGAGTGAGACAGGGTTGTAGCCTATCCCCGATGTTATTCAATCTGTGTATTGAGCAAGCAGTAAAGGAAACAAAAGAAAAATTTGGAGTAGGTATTAAAATCCAGGGAGAAGAAATAAAAACTTTGAGGTTCGCCGATGACATTGTAATTCTGTCAGAGACAGCAAAGGACTTGGAAGAGCAGTTGAACAGAATGGACAGTGTCTTGAAAGGAGGATATAAGATGAACATCAACAAAAGCAAAACGAGGATAATGGAATGTAGTCGAATTAAGTCGGGTGATGCTGAGGGAATTAGATTAGGAAATGAGACACTTAAAGTAGTAAAGGAGTTTTGCTATTTGGGGAGCAAAATAACTGATGATGGTCGAAGTAGAGAGGATATAAAATGTAGACCGACAATGGCAAGGAAAGCGTTTCTGAAGAAGAGAAATTTGTTAACATCCAGTATTGATTTAAGTGTCAGGAAGTCATTTCTGAAAGTATTTGTATGGAGTGTAGCCATGTATGGAAGTGAAACATGGACAATAAATAGGTTGGACAAGAAGAGAATAGAAGCTTTTGAAATGTGGTGCTACAGAAGAATGTTGAAGATTAGGTGGTAGATCACATAACTAATGAGGAGGTATTGAATAGTATTGGGGAGAAGAGAAGTTTGTGGCACAACTTGACTAGAAGAAGGGATCGGTTCGTAGGACATGTCCTGAGGCATCAAGGGATCACAAATTTAGCATTGGAGGGCAGTGCGGAGGGTAAAAATCATAGAGGGAGACCAAGAGATGAATACAATAAGCAGATTCAGAAGGATGTAGGTTGCAGTAGGTACTGAGAGATGCACAGGATAGATTAGCATGGAGAGCTGCATCAAACCAGTCTCAGGACTGAAGACCACAACAACAACAACAATGTAAACAAGATATCAGCTAAACAACAGCACATTCAATTAAAAGAACATTTTTGTTTCACATGTTAAGGATGTGTAATATATACAGGAGTCAAGATAAACTAAATATTCCAAAGGAAATACAGGAATACCAATAAATAACTGTCATGTGCCTATGATAGTACTCAAAATAAAATTAATTATACTAAGTTTACAACACTTACAAATTTATTGATTATACACATTTTCTTTCACATATTCATTAACTGTATAAAAAGATTTCTCTATCAGGTACTCCTTAAGAGTTTGTTTGAATGCTGGCAATCTTTTGTGAAGGCATTTGATGTGTGGTGGGAGAGCATTAAACAGCTTAATGCTGGAGTAATAAGCTCCTTTTTGAAGCATAGTGAGGCTTTTCAGTTCAATGTGCAGACTGTTATTGGTTCTTGTGTTATAGTCATGAAATTGGCTGTTATCTTTGTCGATAGAAGGATTTTTACAAAAGAAAGTCAACAAGGAAAAGATATATTATGAGGAGGTGGTAAGGATCAAAAATTGTCTTTGCGAGAGGTTAGTTCCCCCAGAATATAATAGCACATGACATTAATGAATGAAAATAGCTGAAGTACGAAGCCTTAATGTTGTCTACTTCAGCCACTGAAGCAATAATCCATAGTGCAAATATTGCTGAGCTAAGTGTTTTATAAAGATGAAGGATGTGTGCTGACCAGTTACATTTGCCGTCTATATACGCACCCAGGAATTTTGCAGCCTCAGCTTTTTGTATTTCTTGACCTCTACACTTAATGTTAATTTCTTCCAGATTTCTTTCTGGAGTATGGAATCTCATATAAAGGATTTTATCTGTGTTGAGTGAGAGACCATTTGAAGAAAACCAGTTTACAATATCATTGAAAACTTTATTCGTAGTTTGTTCAAGATTGTTGTCTGTAAAATCGTCAATTATAATTGTAGTGTCATCTGCAAAAAGAGTAAATTTATTGTTTGTATCAGAACAAAGTCGGAGATCATTAATGAAGATGAGAAATAGCAGTGGCCCCAAAACAGAGCCTTGTGGCACACCACAACTTACTGAGCCCCACTCAGATGAGGCAGGTTCTCTGGATGAGCCATTCAGCATTACAGTCTGCTTTTGGTCCTTTAGGTATGATTGGAGCCACAAACCAACGGTACCACCCAAACCATAATATTCTGCCTTTTTCAAAAGGATTAGATGGTTTACATAATCAAAGGCTTTTGAGAGGTCACAAAAAATACCTCCTGGAGACATTTTTTGTTCATGGCTTCCAGAATTTGATTGGTGAAACAGGATACTGCTGGTTCTGTAGAAAGACCAGCATGAAATCCAAACTGACTCTCATTTAGGATATTGTGAAAGCTAGGAAGATTGACAATGAACCTGCGCATGAGTTTTTCAAGAATTTTTGAAAAAATGGTTAAGAGGGAGATTAGGCGATAGTTTGTAACATTGTTTTTCTCACCTTTCCTAAAGAGTGGTATCACTACAGCTAGTTTTAGCCATTCAGGGACTATTCCTTCTTGCAGAGATGTATTGAAATGGTGCATAAGACTGGACTTATATATTTACAGCAATATTTCACTACTTTACAGGAAATATTGTCCATACCACAGACTTTATTTTTTAATGAAGTAATAATTCTTTCAATCTCGTTTACTGTAACATGAGGTAAGGATAATTGTGGGGGCCTATTACTGATAGCTTTCTGTAGAAGAGCCAATGACTCGTCCCCAGAACCTTTACAGCCTGTCTTCTCTGCTGTTGACAAAGAGTGCCTGTTGAAGATTTCTGTAACCATTTCGGGTTTCTTTACAATATTGGTACCTGTTTCCCGTTTTTTTGCCAGTTTCCCGCTTTATTACATTCCAAATTGTTTTTATTTTGTTGTCAGACTTATCAATTTCAGACTTAATGCACATATTTTTTGACTTATTTATTACCTTCTTTAAGATGCTACAGTAAAGTTTGTAGTGGTGACATTGCTTTGGATCATTACAAGTTCTGAGGGAATAATATAGCATCCTCATTGCTCTGCAGGATGTTTTTATTCCTGCAGTGATCCATGACTTATTGACAGTGCTTACATGACTGTTTCTAATTTTTTTTAATTTAATTTTTTTTTTTTTTTTTTTTTTTTTTTTTTTTTTTTTTTTTTTTTTTTTTTTTTTTTTTTTTTTTTTGGGAAATGTGGCTTCAAAGATAGCCATAAATTCATTCAGAAATGTATTATACTTTTTGTTCACAACTGTTTCATTGAAAACTGGACTCCAGTCTATCTCTTGCAGGCTGGTGTTGAAAAATTTGGAGGGTTTCACCATTTATTATCCTAAAAGATTTCCAAGAATTTTCAGAACTGTTGCACAGATTGATGTCAGTGAGAGTAAGCAATTTATCAGCATGATCAGAAAGGCCAAGAATTGGATGTACACTGATATTGTTGACTCTTGACTTATCTATAAATACACTACTGGCCATTAAAATTGCTACACCACGAAGATGACGTGCTACAGACGCGAAATTTAACCGACAGGAAGACGATACTGTGCTATGCAAATTATTAGCTTTTCAGAGCATTCACACAAGGTTGGCACCAGTAGTGACACCTACAACGTGCTGACATGAGGAAAGTTTCCAATCGATTTATCATACACAAACAGCAGCTAAACTGCGTTGCCTGGTGAAACGTTGTTGTGATGCCTCTTGTAAGGAGGAGAAATGTGTACCATCAAGTTTCCGACTTTGTTAAAGGTCAGATTGTAGCCTATCGCGATTGCGGTTTACCATACCGCGACATTGCTGCTCGCGTTGGTCGAGATCCAATGACTGTTAGCAGAATATGGAAGTGGTGGGTTAAGGAGGGTAATACGGAATGCCGTGCTGGATCCCAATGGCCTCATATCACTAGCAGTCGAGATGACAGGCATCTTATCCGCATGTCTGTAATGGATCGTGTAGCCACATCTCGATCCCTGAGTCAACAGATGGGGACGTTTGCAAGACAACAACCATCTGCACGAACAATTTGACGAAGTTTGCAGCAGCATGGGCTATCAGCTCGGAGACCATGGCTACAGTTACCCTTGACGCTGCATCACAGACAGGAGCGCCTGCAATGGTGTACTCAATGACAAACCTGGGTGCACGAATGGCAAAACGTCATTTTTTCGGATGAATCCAGGTTCTGTTCACAGCATCATGATGGTCGCATCCGTGTTTGGTGACATCGCGGTGAACCCACATTGGAAGCGTGTATTCATCATCGCCATAGTGGCATATCACCCAGCGTGATGGTATGGGGTGCCACTGGTTACATGTCTCGGTCACCTCTTGTTCGTATTGACAGCACTTTGAACAGTGGACGTTATATTTCAGATGTGTTACGACCCGTGCCCCTACCCTTCATTCGATCCCTGTGAAACCCTACATTTCAGCAGGATAATACACGACCGCATGTTGCAGGTTCTGTAAGGGTCTTCTTGACACAGAAAATGTTCGACTGCTGCCCTGGCCAGCACATTCTCCAGATCTCTCACCAATTGAAAACGTCTGGTCAATGGTGGCCGAGCAACTGGCTCATCACAATACGCCAGCCACTACTCTTGATGAACTGTGGTATCGTGTTGAAGCTGCATGGGCAGCTGTACCTGTACACGCCATCCCAGCTCCATTTGACTCAATGACCAGGTGTATCAAGGCTGTTATTATGGCCAGAGGTGGTTGTTTTGGGTACTGATTTCTCGGGATCTATGCACCCGCATTGCGTGAAAATGTAATCTCATGTCAGTTCTAGTATAATATATTTGTCCAATGAATACCCGTTTATCACCTGCATTTCTTCTTGGTGGAGCAATTTTAATGGCCAGAAGTGTATTTTGTCAATCAGACTTTGACAGTACTCGGTAACTCTAGTTGGAAAATTTAGAACTGTCATCAGATTATAAGAATCAAATAGATGTTTTAGATCTGCTTTACCATTGCTTTCATTTAGGAAATCTACATTGAAATCATTTGTAATTGTTAGATCCTTGGATTCTGAGTACACTTGTGATAAGACAGAATCTAACTGCCTCAGGAACACCTTTATGTTTCCTGAGGGAGCTCTGTATAGTGCTAACACTACAACTGTATGGTCACTTACAGTAATTTCTTTGCCACATATTTCAATATCTTGTTCAATATAGTGACTCTTTAAATTCAATGTTCAATATGATATGTTATTTTTTAAGTAAATTACTACTCCATTCTTCATGATAGATCTACAGTATGTGTTGCTAGACAGTAACCACTGAGCTGCAACATTTCAACATTTCTCATGTGGTGTTCACTAAAGCATAAAACATCGGCATCCTTTATCTCTTGTGGGTCATCTAAAAGAACAGAGATTTTGTTAACTTTGTTTATAAGTTCTCCTACACTATGGTGAAAAATTTTCATAGCTTTGGTATTTGCTGAAAGCAGCTGCTTTCACCTAAAACATATATGTGGGCTAGGAAACGATAGGCTCATTGTTAACTGTTTCGTGGAAATTCTGAGCTTGAAAATTAGTCTGATGGGATTGCTGGAGCCATTTAAGGGAAATAGGTACCTAGTGAGGAGATATTTTGCCGATTTCTTTCATGATTGCTGCATTTAAAAGAGTATTTAAGGTTTGTTTACCTGACCTGTTAAGGTGCATGCCGTGTCTGGTAAACAACTCTCTTCGAAAATTACTCGTAGCTACAACACAAATATTGATAAACTGTTTACAAGTCTAACAGCATGTTTGTCCTGTTTGGATGCATTTTGTAATAACATCACCATAGTTCATGTTTCTGCATTTACTGCCTGCACATCAGAAAGACACGAATGCAACACTAATCCCTTGTCTATACATCAGTGCTTATATACGCACACTGGAGTCATGCTACGTTGCATATACACTGCGGCAACATCCTCAAATGTAAACTTTGTGATTGCCCTTAACATTTTTAATGAAACTTTTTATGTTCTTGTTTATGCACAGTGTAACCTTCTCTTTGACCAGACAGGGAAAAATGCTGCATCCTTCTAGAAACAATACCCCTGCTGCTACTTGACCACAGTTCCTCCAGTAACTTATCCTTGTCTTACATGAGTAAATTCTCCACTTTTTTGTACTGTTGGTTTTTGACACTTCTGTTTTGATAACACAATAAACTATTCACAAGTTGAAAACTTGGAGAACTGTCATAATTACAGAAAAGAGGTTTATTTACGAAAAAGATGCTATCCTGGAAGAACATTATTCTTGACAAACAGGTAATTCTGTTCCTGTTTTTGTTGTGATTTACATATTGGACTTGTTATAAATTTATTTTAGAAATGCACAAAACCAACTGTTACCATAAATATCACTGTGCATTATAATTTATTGCAGTTGTGGTAGATAAACACCTACTGCTGTCATCCACAGAGTTCAGATAATGTGCAAACATGTTATTCATCTTTCTGGTGTAATTAAGCAATGGTCAGCAAAGAAAAGTTGCAGTGTATTTGCTCTATAACCCAGCACAAGGATACTGTCAAAATGTATCACACACCAAAGCTAAACCACAACCAAGTACCAGCCGTAACACCTTCCACAGCAGCAGCCTGTGAAAGGAATTTTAACAATCATCTACTACTCCCTCTACACATTTCTTTTCTAACAACATCAGTACCTCTGGATAACGCTTGTAAAAAATGCAGAGTACTAAAAAACTATCACCACTTTTTCACATCCAAAAGTACAACAGAAAGAGAAAACTTCACTCTGTAAAACTTTGGATTTATTTCTTGATTGCTTTTGTCCAGTGGAGCTTCCACAAGTCATTGAACGTTTGATCTTTCAGCCAATCTGCTCTTTATTTAAACTGTGATGGGCATTAATCTCAAAAATGAACATTTCTACTTGTTGCTGCCTCCTGTGAAGATTGAACACCCACTGCTTGTCATCCACTACTATTTACCTTGCATGAGTGCTGAGAAAAATTTCCGTTGACATTATGGGAAACCCTCTGATGCTTAAATAGCCCGGAAATGCCTGTAAAAGTATTCAGCTTGCTCTGAGAAAATACCCAGGTGTCACCTACATTTAAGCTTAGAGGAATACACCCTTTATTATGATGGCCCAAGTGCAAATGTCTCCTCCAGAAATGACTTAAATGCTTTCTTTCCAATGACTGCCAGCTGCTGTCTGAATATCATAGATTATTCTTCTGTGGCATCTTCCTTACAAGCAAGGTAAATGAATGAAAAAACATCCCCCCTCAAATTAAAACATGGCTGCAGTAATCCACTACTGTGTATGCTTGTTCCTGTAATGCACAGAAACTGTATGTTCTGATACAGCTACTCTCCACAAGCCACATACGGAGTATGACAGAGGGTACTTTGTGTATCACTGTCACTCCTCCCCTTTCTCGTTTCTGTGCAGGAAGAATGATTGTTGGTAGGACTCCATGTGAGCTAGAGTCTCTCTTTTACATTCATGGTCCCTTTGCGAGACCTACATAGAATGAAGCAATATATTGGTTGACTCTTATAGACATGTATGCAATCAAAATTTTAACAGCAAACCGATGCAAGACATCTCTCTGATAGCGTCTGCCAATGGAGTTGGCTGAGCATCTACACAATGCTTTCTTTTTATGTCCTACACATGAAACACACTCTCAACTGAACTGACTAATTGTTTATTCACACAATTCTTATTATATCAACAAACAATTTAAATGTACCTGGAGAGTCTTCTGGATTAAACACCAAATAAACAAACACTTTTTCCATAATTCATAGACGGCATAAAAGGCCATCCTTGCTACTGCCAAGAATGAAGTCACTTAGTGGGAAGAAAAGTTAAATTCTGAAATGCTATTAGTCCACTCATCTTTAATACTAAGTTCTTTTATGTGTATGGGTGATGTAAAAAATTTCCTCACTAAAATCCCCAGAATGATGTCCTGGACCAGACTCACCTAGCTGGTAGGGTACAGTCCCTAGTAGCACATCGTCTTGGTCAAAAAAGTGGCGGTGAACATTGGACTGGACGATGATAGCTACAGTGGCAGCAGCTCTGGTCATGATAATCAGTTCCAGGCAGGTGATGTCACTGCTTTCTGCTGCTTCAGCGAGAGTTTAAATCCTTGCTTCGTGGAGGATAACTTCATTTTGACTGGCTGCAGAGCTGGGCTGTGGAAGCAGAACATAGTTCTAATCTGTGCACTCAGATTCTAGCTGCATGCGATGATTTTGGAGTCAGCATGACCACCGGAATCGCCCTCTGCTGGTCTCCCTGCTGACTTCTTTGTCCACAGCACTTTCGCACTTACTAAACTAACCTGTGATAAAATGCACTGCTCTTCTTTGAATCTTCACTATTGCCTGTATTAGTCCCATCTGGTAACAGTCCTACACTTTCAAGCAATACTCAAGTTTTGGTCAAACTATGGTCTTGTATGCTACCTTCTTTCTTCCAATGAATCTATGTTTCCTTTTTAACAGAAAATCAATTTGTCTCACTTTCTTATGTTCGTTACTACACATTTGAAGTCATGAATATTACCTTGTTGGATACCACTGTACAGTGGCCCCTGCTGCTGTGGGAACATTCCCTGTTGTGGAGGTGGCTGCAAACCCGGTCCCCCATGCTGGGCTCTCAGTTGCTGCCTTTGAAAGAAAGACCCACCAATTAAATTTTGGTTATAATAAACAAATATTTAAGTCACAAATTGCATTTGGTTTCTATTAACTCCAAATGGTATACAATGAGAAATGGAATGTGAGAATAAAGCAAAAGGGAAAATGGAATAAGATAGATCAGCAGGTGCCTATTAACAGAAGAATGACTACTTATCTGCTCAAAGGATTTTGAACACTAGTTTAAGAATTCATCTACCTTTTAAAAAAAAGAAAGTGTTCCACAGATGCTAATTACTGACTGCATTTATCTGGCATGCTGGTTCCTAACAAGACAGTATAAAACTTATTTCAGTTTCTATAGTAATGTGTCACATCACCAACAACTTTAATCTTGGCACAATTCAGTGCACTTTTAACCAAAATGAACACAGACTCATTTATTTTACGATTCCTTGTCCTAAGAACCAAAGACATTGTAGACATATAGTAAGATGAACCACGATCTCTGTTATACACTTCACATATCTGAAATGTATGATAAGCAATAACTTCTTGGCTGTTAAAAGTCTCTAACCCTGATACTCTCTCCACTTTACCACCACAAACTAAAGCCACAGTAACCCAACCATTACCATGTGCACTAGCATCAGTATTAGTAAGTGTAAAATTCAGTACGCATCCACAGAACACTGAAGGACGAAGAATAACTTGCGCATCTACTCCACTCTTCGTAGTAATAGATATATTATCAATAGCTTTATACACACATGCGATGCTAAGTAATACTAGTAGCGTTGCGCTAGAATGCCCAATGGGCAATGCAAAGTACCTAGAATGCCGCACATCGTACACTAGCATATCGATGATATATATTATAGCAACCGGCAGCAAATGAATGTTTACACATATATAGTTTTGATTATACTGCAGCTCCCCCTATTGTCATGGTTCCCCTCTGAGATGTCAGTGGCTGTTGGTGAATCTGTATCTGGATGACTTGAGATGGGTCATTTACCATGACCCAATAGGTTTCTTTTTTGCTGTATTGTAATATTTCTTGGAACACAACCAATTAATGATAGTAACAGTTACTCAAAACATATTAAATCCCTCTTTTAAGACTCCTAAAAACTCCAGAAGATTGAATGAACAATGGTGTCATGGAAATTATACCAAATGTCTCTCTTCCTTATTTTTTATATGATTAGCATTTCGGAGTTTAAATTTGACTATTGTTCAGATATTTTGTAAAAGGGTAACAATTAGTGGAAGTCAAATGAAACCAAGACAGATGGAAAAATAGTAAGTAAACTGTTTATTTCAAAAGTAATCACCATAAATGTTAATACATTTATCTCACAATGAGACAAGATGCTCAATGCCTTCATCAAAAAATATTTGTGTTTTCCTGCAGAACCATGACTGTATCCAGGCATGCACCTCTTCATCCAAAGCAAATCGACAGCCACACATGTCTTCCTTCAGGACTCCAGAAATATGGAAATCACATGTGGAGACACTGTGACTATGTGGAGGATATGCGAGGGCTTCCCAGCAAAACTTTTGCAGTGTACTGGAAACAACCTTGGCAACATGGGTGGACCCACAAGCTTGTTGCTGCCTGATGTGAGTATATTCCTTGAGTTATCTATTCTGTGTGTCTTTAAATAATGGAAAAGTCTACCGGTACTGTAAACTAAAGTCACATCATATTCTCTAGATGTTTATAAGATTTTTTAATGTATAGTGTTTCTAAAAAAAAGAAAAGGAACTATGACACAATACAGGGTATCCCCAAGGACGAATAGTCAATATTCAGGGATATGACAGGAACATACATTTTGAAACAAAAGATTTCATATGGACATATTCTCTATTCTGAATGGTTTCCAAGATAGAGTAAATTTAATATATATTTGTTTCTGGTCTAGTGGCTTGCACATATGTGTCTTACATGAACAGCTGGATTGGTCTTGGTAGTACAATTAACTGCCCACCAATATTGCCAGACCATACACCATTTTTGTTTATGGGGTTGAATGAAATCTGCTGTGTACAAACAAAAGGTAAATAACACAAGATGAAATGCCTGATCACATCAAGGACACTGCTGCCCTCATTAGGGAATGTGCAGCGGTACTCAGATAAGCAACAGATGTTCTTCCAAGAGTGCATAAATGCAGTGAAGCTGATATTGGGATATCTAAACATTTCTTGTGAACTGTACAACAGCTGTAATGTGATAATGTATATGAAAATGCTCAGAGGTGAACGTGTTAAAGACATGTGCTTTCCAATTGATACATTGTAAAATGCATATTATAATGTTTACTATATGTTGTACACGTGTAAATCTGACACTGTACTGAATACTACAGAAAATAAATAACAATGTACATTAAATGAGTTCGATCTCAAAAACCATTTGGAACAGGGCATATGTCCATATGAAGCTTTTTACTTCTAATGATTGTTCTTGTCAGATCCCTGAATACTGACTATTCCACATATGACACCCTGTATATGACTGTTCCTTAACATATGGCAGCAATTCACTTTATACCATCTTAAATGCATATAATATTAAACACAAAACACTTCTTAATGTTATGCAAAATTATATTTAATTAGTCACAAACCAGATATCAGTTTCTTACCCCACCTTCAGGTGACAACTGTAGATCACTTAAGAAGCCAAAAGACAGTTCACACTAAAATAAATATAATCTGGCAAAACGTTAGGAAGTGATTCCTATTTAACCCTCAAATGGGCATGCCTATCTACAAAATGGGTCAACCACAAATATCATTGTATTGTACCATTCTATTGTTGTTTTACAACTGCAAGCTCATACCTATTCCATCACTACTGCTTCAGCTTACCTAGTGCTAAGTTATCCTGTCATACATAGAAGAGAGCAGCAGTAATATAAAATAAACAGTGAGCAAAGTGGAGAAAAATTTGTGATCCTTGCAAGAAAATGACCCAGATTCTGAGCTGCCACAATGAGGCAGTAAACTACAAGATAATTAGCAATTGAAAAAGTGGTTGGCTGGAATCTGATGCAGCTGCACTGTTTAATCCTTCGAGTGGGTCATCACTGTGGGGTAATACTTGTATGGGGCAACAGAGTGATATAATGAAAATTTATTTTACTATTGTTTAATTCAACTATGTTTAGCTCATATAAGATGTGTTTATTTTATTATTGTTTAATTAAACTAAGATTCAGTTGTGATTTTGCTCATACATGTTTACCTTGGTAACATAAAGACAGCTATTCTTTACATGTGTACAAACTACACCACACACTCACTCGTGTTATAAAAACAGCATGCCTGCTCAGGTGTTAATATCATTATCCTGTTCTGCCAAGCACCAACAGAAAATTCAATTCATGTTAAATGCATAGCTTTAACATTTGATTTTTATCTCCATCCACATCAGATGTCTCACTGTTTATTTATTAATAATTACTCTTGTTCATAAGCACTATCCCTTGGTGACATGGAAAATGTCAAGAGATTTGTTGCTACTGTGGAATATGAACTTTAATGACTATTGTATTCCACATTTTTATTCTATTTCCTCCTGCATCTGGGCTCTCTTCTAAGCAAACATCAAATATTTTCCAATACTTACTCTGAACTACTAGGTAAAAGTGCAGGTTTTCAGGCCTGGAGCATTTAAACACCTAATCCAAACCATGCGGGCTTATAAAGAGCTAATGAAGTCTATTACAGGCAGTGCATGTGTTACGGAATGTAGCAGGAATGTTTTGCCGCACCACCTGAGTTTACAGCTCTTCTTCCACCATTTAGTGAACAGTGTGAAGAGTGAGACAACACCAACAACTGTAATTACATTTTCAGGCTTGTCAAATTTCTGACCCAGAAAGACAGGAAACCCTGAACTGTACCATCTAATACAAAAATTAGAGACATAAATAAATCTGTTGGAATGTGAGTGCCTACATTGTTTTATATGCTGGAAGAACATCTGTTATCAAAGACACATATCACTGCAGTCAGGTCAGAATTTTGGTAGATGAGAAAGGGTCCCAATAAAATGTGTGCTGGCCTCCCAGGGTTTAAGTAGGAATTGAAAATATAAATATTTATGTGGACACAATAATGCAGACTCTCTAATCAGGGACATTATAGTGAGTGTTACCCCTAATGAAGAAGTGGTGAACTACATACTGATGAAATCAGGTCTGCCTCTGGTAGAAGCAATGTGAGCAGCTCACGCCTATGAAACTACCCACGTAGCCCAGAGTTTGTTTATAATGGAAAAAGATGTCGTAACTGTCAGCTCTTTGGCACCGGCCACGCAGGACATTACGCCACTTCTGGCTGGGGGCCCACCTGTTCTGCAGTTTGGACAATCTTATGAAGAGCCATGCCAGTGGTGGTGATCCATGCTGGCAGCAGAACCATTACCTAGCTGTAAACATTGCTTTATATGCCACACATGCTGTGTGTGCTGCCAATGGCGCACAAAATGTCACAGGTGCTGCAAAAAAGGGCATATGCAAGAGATTTTTTTAGCAAGTCTAATGCAGATACATCCCAACTGATGGCAGTGCATTAAGTGAGCAATAATTTATGGAGGAGCAGTCTTCTCACAACAAAAGCCAGCACAGCAAATGTAGTTGAATGTATTCATAGCCAATACCCTGTAAAATTAGTTCTGGACTCTGGTACTTTCATGTCTTAGGTAAACTAATCTTAAACTGACTTATTTTTAGGGCAGCCACTCTTGCAAACAGTCTAGACAAATCTGTGGACCTAGGGATATCATAAGGTGGCTTTGGTAGGAAATTTTCCAGTTTTCTTACTTAGAACAAAGTCACACTTCCAGTAACTTTCCTTGAGGTACCTGACCCCACAGTGGACAATATTTTCGAGATAGACTCTTTTCATTCTTTGGAATATATGTTTCGTGAAACAGTGAAAGGACTCAAATGCAACTTGAGCAACAGCCAGTGATAGACTTGGATTTCAACTCTCAGCCAGTGGACTTAAACTGGTGGAAGATTAAGTCATGGCCACTGCTTGTGTGAAGATGTTGCCCAAAACCGCACCTAAAGCACACTGCAGTCTTCTATAGTTGGAGTCACAAATGATAGAGGTCCAGTTTAGGCTTGTTCTGCACCTACATCATGCATTTTCCAACAGCCAATGAACATTCAGTAGTTTTCTGAGCACTCTGTTATGAATCTGTAGTCAATGCCAGCATTAAACCTGAGCACAGCAAATTATCTAGTGAATTTTTATTTCATTTGTTGCAAACTGTCATCGTTGGTGGTGGTATGCAACAAGTTCTACATACGCGAGCAAAAGAGATAGATTGTAGGATATGTACTTTCTTCAGCTCCAAAGCACTTGTATGTGCATACCACAACAGCCACTTGGAACTGACAACAATGCAATCTCTGACCATGCCTCAATCTGTGCAACCTGCCACTGTTTGTGAATTGGACTATAGCAACTTGCATAGTGCTTCATGCCTGCCCATCACCATACCATCTTGGCCAATGCAGCTAGTCACCAAGGCTTCACCATTACAGTTGGGCACCTCAGCATGGGCTTACAAGCTCATATGCTCCTCAACTAGTATCTGCAGGACAATCATCACTCGCCAAGGGTCCATGATGTGTCTCGTCACCTCCACCCATGGGCTTCTGCGGCATCAGCTACATCTACATCTACATCTATACCCACATGTCACCATGCAGTGTGTGGCAGAGGGTAGTCTGTGTACCACTGTCACTTCCCCCCTACTCTGTTCCAGTTGCAAATACTTCGTGGTAAGAATGATTGCTGTTAAACCTCCATGAATATCTCTAATTTTATTTTCATGATCTTTTCACATGACATATGTAGGAGAAAGCAGTATATTTGTTGACTTTTCTAGGAAAGTACGCTCTTGGAACTTTAACAGTAAACTAAACAGTGATGCAGAACACATTCTCTTGTAGTGTCTGCCACTAGAGTTGGCTAATCATCTCTGTGGCACTTTTGTGTTTACTAAATGAACCTGTAACAAAACATGCTGCTCTTCTTTGGATCTTCTCTATTTTCTCTATCAGTCCTATCTGGCAAGGATTCCGTACTGATGAGCAATATTCCAAGTACTGGTCGAATGAGTGTTTTTGAAGCTACTTTTTATGTTGACAGACTACCTTTACTGAAGTTTTGTCCAATGACTCTCAGTCTGGCATCTGTCTTACTTGTGATTAATTTTATGTTGTCCAG
Source organism: Schistocerca americana (assembly GCF_021461395.2). Lineage (NCBI taxonomy): Eukaryota > Metazoa > Arthropoda > Insecta > Orthoptera > Acrididae > Schistocerca > Schistocerca americana. The sequence continues at coordinate 825,776,602 of NC_060120.1, read as the reverse complement.
ATTCCTGTAAATTTTATGAAAGTAACTGCTTCCAGTGACTGTTCCGTAATTGTATAACTATAGGATAAAGGGTCTTTCATCACTATATTCACAATACATTACATTTGTTTATGCAGAGGGTCTACTGCCACTCCCTGCACCAAGTGACGATCCTCTGCAGGCCTACCTGCATTTTGCTTAAATTTTCTAGTGTCATAACTTATCAGTATACACTGACAATTTACTGAAAATATTTTGACAGTACAAGTGTCTGTACTCTGAACACAGTCTGATTTCGCTGCACGTTGATTGGCAAGTGTTCATCGGAGTACCTCAAACTACTGCCTAGCCTAAAAGACCCCCATGTGCACTCCAGAAGTACTCTGCTACCTGAGAAACTGCTTCCTTTGGGTAGTAAACACCTTATCTCTATCAAGGGGAGTCCTAAAATTCTTCACTCGATAATGCAGGTTCAAAAATCTGCAGTCAAGACCATTGCAGAGTTGACAAAGCCTTTGGATGAGACCCTCCACTCAGCTCCAAACCAAAGGACCTCGATCAACTCTTGGAACAATGCTGCAAATTGCAGAGTCCACTTGCACCTCACACATGAGGCCAGCAGACTTCACTTCCACTGGCTGATGGTATGAACTGAGGATGGCCTCAGAACCCAAGTGACAGGCCACAACTTGCAGACGACAGCACCCTGCACGTTCAATAGCCATAAGGAAGGCCTCCTCCACATATTGACAGACATGATGAGTGCATTGTGGATTTCTTTCCATCCCTGAATGCTGTTTGCTAAGGGGCTCCATAAGGCACCAGACACTGGAGCTCTCCATAACTAGCAAAAATCCTGCTCCCCCCCCCCCCCCCCCCATCGCCACCTGTCCATGCACAGGGTGAATGGGTAAGGTCAGATGGCCAGCCTCCACACTGACCCGCGATCCACCATGTCGGGTGCACTGGAAGGTGTGTTGGGTGAAGAGCCCTTAAATGAAATAAGCAGCACTTGAGGTGTTCCATGCGACACACAACATTTTCAACCACCACTATATCCTGAGGCAGCAGCCTGAAGATAATTGACTGTAGACGAAATAGTCTTCAGTTGTTCAAACTGTGGCTAGCTCCTCCTGCATCCGCACATGACAGGCACATTTCCTATTCATCCCAGCACGACTAACTTAAGACATAAATTATAAAAGCACACAGAGGAACCCAATTACCCAACTTGCTACCCTCCTAATGTGTCACCAATGGAGGCTGATGCCTTACTGAACTGTGTAGCCAGCTGTTCAAAAGGAATGATAACTGTGCTACACACTGCGCAAATATGCACTTCACAGTTTCTAAAACATGAGATTACACCACTTAAGTACAAAGACAAGCATGGACTTTAATAATTAAATTATGAAGAAAACACAGAAAAAGCTAAATGTAACTTCTACTTTGCTGGGTAATAACAGGTGACTGCTGGAACCTGACTGGACCCCTGCAACTCGACACTGTATATAACAGGATGCACATGTGAACAAGGAAAAAAAAATTCCCAGATATCCTGGTCAAAAATACATTTTTTCCTTGGTGAAAATACAAATTTCCCAGGTGAAAAAACATATTTTCCCAGTGAAAATATACATTTTCCCACATGAAAATGCACTTTCTCTGTGTTAAGTGACAGCATACTTTCCCTCAGAACCGTAAAACTTATCAATCATTTGAACTGTAAAGGTTTTACACAACAATGTAGAACTTCCTGGCTCTTTAGGAAACAAAACCCAGCAAAAAGACAACATGTTTTGGGAAGATCCTTGATGTATGATGCATATTTTATTATTATGAAAGTATAAATACGAATTCCACCAAGCAAAGTATGTCAGTTTCCGAAGGACTACAATCTAGATTACAACGCGTTTATGTCGGCCAATCATAGCTCACATCTCGTTGTTTCGCCAGCAAATGACAGCAGATATTCAGAGCATAGGACATGTGATGTAGTCAGTCAATAGCAACATCACTGTTAACCACCGTGAACACACAAACAGATAATGTTCATGGTTTAAATTAATGTGCATATACTACTGCTACAAGAAAAGCTAAGCTTTCACATATAATGATTTTGTTTTTGCTTGTGTTACCCTTTAAGTGCCAGAAAAATTTTAAATAGTGACATAAATGTCTGGTCTTCCAGACCCAAAATTTTTCTAAGAGGCTTGTCCTCAAAGTCTTAAATTTTTAATGAGAGTCAAATGTTCTAGGATTTAAGGAATTCATTGCACATTCTCACACATAACATAATTCATCTTGTGACAAGGAAATTTACTTTGCAAGTAATGCTTCTCAAAGCACAATCTTTAATATTTTCAAGCAACCTGTTAGGAATAGGTCATTTACACAATTGCCAGAGAGTATCAGAAGACTGGCGTTACTCTGCATGTGCAGCTACGATGACATAGGAAGCCCATGCCTGGTGTTTGCTCTGCTCATACACCTTTTGTCGCATTTGTGTTTGGAATTTTTTGTGTAGTAGGGCATCACGTGACCACATGCAGGAGTGCAGCATGCTATTCAGAGAGGGCATAAGGAGTTATTGCACTTAGGGCAATTGTTTTATCCTATCCTCTCCAGATAAGGAATGCAAAATTAGAAAGCAGTCCTTGGCACAATATTCGTTCCAAAACTAGACTTTACAACTGAAAGTATCCTAATATTTTGCTATATGGTGACTTTAACATAGATTTTTTTAAAATTCGTACTCAGCAATACTGTTATGTAGCAGGTTTACATTCACACAGCACTGAAAAAACTAGTAAGATGGAATGAATACAAATTCCTTGGGAAAAAAAACAGTTGTGTGTGTACACCAGAACTAAGAGCCTGTATAAAAATTAACAAGGTTACCTGTGAAGCCAAGAAGCTGAATAATTCGCACTTTACATTCTATTCCGGGAATACAGTGGTAAAACATGGTGTGCTTCCAGTCTATAATTTACTGAAGAATGACATTCTGTAAATTTAATATGTAAACAACACAAATTAAGAAATAATGTCAAGCCTAGAAGAGGTATCAGACAAGAGTTATAACATGTCTCATGATCGAAAAACACTGTGTTTCACGGAGAGTAGATATGTAAAATTCTGCTAAAGTTCTTCAGTGTGGTTCTTGGGGAGTCAATTTTGGATTATCATTACTGTATTACCGGTATCTCACGCTTGATGACATAATGCCATACATGCCATAAGATGAAAATTTGTGCTTGAAATTCAGCAAACAGTTCAAAGTAGCTAATAGTGTGGAATGAAATACTTCATTTCAAATAAATTGACACTCTGAAGGAAAGATGAATAAAAGCCAAATTTCTTTAGCAAACTGACAAAAATAGCTTCACTGTTCTGCAAAGCGATTAATGCTCGATTGGCAATAATTTGGAAATAAAATAAAATCAGAAAACTGAAATGTATTTTAGTCTTCTGTAATTATGTGAACATACTTTAATTCATCAGATAGCTTCCAGCCACAGAAATCCATTTTGTTTTCATTTGATGTGAGAGCTGTAAAAGAAGAGAGAACAACAAAACCATGAAACATAAATGTGGATCAGATGGAGAGTACTCCCCACAACAACTCCAACTTCTCTGTGCATGTGGAATCTGGTTGCTTGGACGCACCGGAAAAGTTTTTCCGGGTAGCAACTTGCTGCTTGCAGCTACTGCTTGTACATCTAACAGGCACACTTAAGCAGCAAGAAGCAGGCACAGTGCTGGTCATCTGTGACTTCAGCTCTGTGCATGCGCATGAGCCCGATGGCAATTGCTCAAAAGACCCTAATTTAAACAGTTGTGATGCCACGCTAATTGAAAGCAGTTTGTCGTTACAAAGTATTGCATAGTCTTTGTCCTAAAGACTTTGAAGCATTTTGCTGTTGGCAAATGATAATGTGCGCACTGTTTTTGTTGTTATAACAGCGCATTTTCTTTGCAACTTGAGTTTTATATTGGAGTTTTTCTCTCGTTTATGTTTTATTGCTGCAGTATTATTCTGCAGTTGACAGCTAAAATAAAATCCTTCGTTACAGTATCAGTTCTCACCAGTCAAATTTAACTCAAAACCAAAACAATGAAAAATTCCCAGAATTCAAAAAAATTCCCAGGTTTTTCCCAGGGTGTATACACCCTGTGTAGGTACTTCATATTTTCTGTTTCTAAATTATTGTTTTACAGCTGCAGTTAAAGAAATGGTTACATTTAAATAGCAGTACACACTACATTGCTCTAACAAGGAGAGATCCCTGGTGGTAGGATAGACTTTTTATAGTCATCTATATGGTGATGTAGGTTAAGATCCTGGCTAGAGCATCTTAACCATTCACCCTGGTGGGCCCTCATTTACAAGTTACTGACAAAAAGAAAAATTTCAGATTTTTTCATAACATTCAACAGCATAAAAAAAATAGTATCACACGGACTGGCTGCATGATGTAATGGATAGGGTAAGGCCTAGTTGTGCAGAAAGTTGTGGCTTCAAATCTCATCAGGTACTTTAAATTTATTTTATTTTATTTTTAAATTTTTATAGTAATTTCTTTTATCACTACTTTTATTCAATTAACTGGTTTAAATGGAATTTTTCATTTCAATTCCTTTGTCACATCATTTTAATCATCATATCAACTTCTCCTTTTGTGCTCATTTTTCTTACCATAATTCTTTTTCTGTGTGAAATCTTTGTTGATGTGATTTCGATTACTTTCACATATTAATTTTGATTTAATTTGTTTTGTCTTATCATCCTATTTTTTGACCATGTTATTGCATTCATTATATCTATTTCTCATTTTGCTTGAATGTCATTTAAATTATAATCCTTTCTTCTGTGTTCATTTGTCCAAAGTGCAGTAGGAATTTAGGCTATGTTTTAAATGTTCATACAACAATTACCATACAAAAAATACTCATCTTTAACAAAAAATACCTTTTTACACCACTGCACATTCAATATAAATAGATTATTTTACACAATATTGTGAACAGTATTCACTCTGAAATTTATGTTAACAGTTTCAACATAAGACAGTTATTTATTCATTCATTCACACATCGTATTCCATAAGCTCCATCATGAAGGAGAGACTTCAGATATGCAGAATGAGTCAGGTTATACACTAACAGGCAAGAGAAAACACTGCTGACTAGTTCTGTAAAGTTTACTAACAACAAAAAATTGTGACTAGAGCTAATCTACAAAAGCTGATAATTCTGGTAAAATCAAACAAGGGAAAGACCACAATGTGAAGACTGTAAAATATTTCTGCTTTTGACCAAAGTCCTTCTTCCCAAATAGAAAACACATGCATGCCCAATCACATGCCCCCCCCCCCCCCCCCAACACACACACACACACACACACACACACACAAGCATCACATATTCACACAAGTGCAACTCACACAAACATGACCATTATTTCTGTTTCAGAAGACGCACTTTTTTTTGTTCAAAAGCTAAATGGTTAGCAGTCTTTTAGATTGTGCCTGTCTGTGACTCAACAATTCCTCTATGTGGTGAGCAGCAATCTGTTTTTCTCATATTGTTGATAATTGTGGTAATTACTTCTTTATTATTTACAAACAGCTACCTCGAAAAAGCTTTCATGGCCTATATGAGGACACTGTACACAAAATCTGTTTGGGTACTAGGTTTGGGAGGTAGGCACTCATGACACATTCAATATATTGAGAACAGGAAATTCTCGTCACTGCGGGTACATCATCCCTGGGTGGCCAGGCTTTATGGAAGTGATTTTTTGGTGTGGAAGGGGTGACAGCTGACAAAATGTAGGTACTGTTGGTGGTTAGCGGGCCAATTATGGACAGAGGTGAGTCTTTGGAGCCATCAAAGATGCGGACGTCAATGTCCAGGAAGATGGCACATTGCATAAAGGAGGTCCAGGTGAAGCAGAATGGAGAGAAAATGTTTAGGTTGTGAACAACTAAGGATATGGTGTCTTGGCCCTGAGTTCAGATCTCAAAAGTTGAAATCCTTCGTGGATGAGCATCCCAGACACTATTCTCATAAATTGTTCAAACTGTTGACATCTTACTCCCACCTTGGCCACCACTACTCATCAACACTCACAGTGAACCCCCCTCATCAAACCTTCATTAGCATCCATATCCTGCCTAGCTGATCTTTTCAATTTGTCACATCCTCCAAAATTTCCTCCCAACATTCCATGAAATCCAGAACCCCAACAAACATAAAACACTGCTCTTAAACATTCCACCACAATCCTCAATCCTACATAAGTTTCACATCTACATCTACATCTATGTGATTACTCTACTATTCACAATAAAGTGCGTGGCAGAAGGTTCAATGAACCACCTTCAAGCTGTCTCTCTACCGTTCCACTCTCGAACGGCACTCAGGAAAAATGAGCACTTAAATTTTTCTGCGCGAGCCCTGATTTCTCTTATTTTATTGTGATGATCATTTCTCCCTATGCAGGTGGGTGCCAACAGAATGTTTTTGCAATTGGAGGAGAAAACTGGTGATTGAAATTTCATGAGAACATCCCATCGCAATGAAAAACGCCTTTGTTTTAATGATCTCCCCTATTTCTCGATAATACAAAACGAGCTGCCCTTCTTTGTACTTTTTCAATGTCATCTGTCAGTCCCACCTGATGTGGATCACACACCACACAGCAATTCTCCAGAATAGGGCGGACAAGTGTCGTGTAAGCAGTCTCTTTAGTAGACCTGTTCCTCCTCCTAAGTGTTCTGCCAATGAATCGCAGTCTTTGGTTTGCTCTACCCACAATATTATCCTTGGGATCATTCCAATTTAGGTTATTTGTAATTGTAATCCCTAGTATTTAGTTGAATTTACAGCCTTCAGATGTGTGTGACTTATCGCGTAATCGAAATTCAGCTAATTTCTTTTAGTACTCATGTGAATAACTTTACACTTTTCCTTATTCAGTGTCAATTGCCACTTTTCGCACCATACAGATATCTTATCTAAATCATTTTGCAAGTAGTTTTGATCATCTGATGACTTTACAAGATGGTAAATGACAGCATCATCTGCAAACAATCTAAGATGGCTACTCAGATTGTCTCCTATGTTGTTAATATACATCAGGAACAATAGAGGGCCTATAACACTTCCTTGGGGAACTTCTGTTTTACTCGATGACTTTCCATCTATTACCGTTAACTGTGACCTTTCTGACAGGAAATCACGAATCCAGTCGCACAACTGAGGCGATACTCCGTAGGCATGCAGTTTGGTTACAAGACACTTGTGAGGATTGCTGTCGAAAGCCTTCTGGAAATCTAAAAATATGGAATCAATTAGACATCCCCTGTCGAAAGCACTTATTACTTCATGAGTATAAAGAGCTAGTTGTTTCACAAAAACGATATTTTCTAAAACCGTGCCAACTATGAGTCAATAAATCGTTTTCTCAGAGGTACTTCATAATGTTCAAATACATAGTTTTAGTCTTATCCAAAGGCCTGATCTTCAGCCCTACACCAATGTTTAATCATGTTGGACTTGTCAAAGACCTACTCTTCTTCACCTGATTTATACATTGGAAACATCTCTTTGCTATCAATCCCTCCAATCAAAGCCACCCTAACCCTGAAATTGAACCTTGCCTCTCTCCCAGTTCATACCACCATTCAACTAGACCTTCTCCCCCACTTAACAACCACTTGGTAACCTCCCATGACCTCAACAGGACAAAGGTTGGCCATTCGCATCCTCAAAAAAGATCTTGACATTATCAACCTTCCTGCAAAGGCTTCACCACTGCCATGATGAATCACCTTGACTACTCGACAGAAGGCTTCCACTAACTATTTGGCTCCTCCACCTCCAAGTTCTGCCATAGTGATCCTATCCCAGAAGTCCGACATAACCTCCAATCCCTGATGAAATCCTTGGGCCATCCCAGAACCTCTGCACTGAGTCCATTTCGTTCTTGACCCCAACAACAATCTGCACATCCACCTTTTACATGCTCACAAAGATCCACAAACCCAACAATCCTGAATGCCCATTGTAGCTGGTTATTGCTCTTACTTAAAGAATTTCGGCTTTTATTGACCAACATCTCTAACCAACTGCCTGAAGCCGAGCCTCACACATCAGTGATGCTAACCACTTTCTCCACTGACTCTACAACATCTCCCTCCCTTTATCTCCTGCATCCCTACTTGTCACTGTTGATACCACCTACCTGTACACCAACATCTCTCATGCCCATGGCCTTGCTGCTATCGAACACTACCTCCCCCAACATCCTACAGTCTCCAAACCCCCTACCTCATTATTCATACAAATTACCAATTATATTTTCACACACAACTACTTCTCCTTAGAGAGGAAAATATTCAAACAAATTCGTGGCACAGCCATGTGTACTCATACTGCACTCTCCTATTACCACTTTTTTTATGGGGAGACTTTCCTAGGCTCCAAAATCATTAACCCCTTGTTTGGTTCAGGTTCACTGATGATATTTTAATGAAATGGACTCAGCACCAAGACATCTTATCGTCATTCCTCCACAACTTCGACACCTTCTCACCTGCCTGCTTCAAACGGTCCTCCTCAACCATTACAAGCAACCTTCCTGATGTTGAACTCCCTCTCTTTAATGGCTCCATCCACATCAGTGTTCATATTGAAGCCACTAACACAACAACAGTAATTGGATTTCGAAAGCTGCCACCCTTTGCACATAAAATAAATCACTTCCATTCAGCTTGGTCACGCAGGGACGGTGTATCAGCAGTGATGAAAATTTCCTGAAGGTCTCATGAGGGCCTATGCCCAAACCTAGTGCACAAACAGATTCCCCTTGGCATACCTTCACACACCCCTAATCCTCCCACCAACCCCAAGAATCAGCTATAAAGGAGTGCCGCCCCCCCCCCCCCCCCAAATCACCCTAGGCTGGAATAACTGAACCATACCCTTTACTAAGGGTTTGACGGTCTATAATCACGTACAGGAAAGAGGCAAATCCTACCCAAGATCCTTCCCACACCTCCTGAAGTGGCATTCCATCACCAACCCAACCTACACAACATCCTTGTCCATCTCTATGCCACTTCCACACCCAAACCCTTGTCACGTAGATCATAGCCCTGAGGAAGACCCAGCTGCAAGACCTGACTAATACACTCACCCAGTACTTCCTACTCCAGCCCTTTCACTGGCCAATCCTATGTCATATATATCAAATCTGCTGCAATCACTACAGTATTTCAGTATGATAATCAGCCAGCTGTCCACCAAGATCGATGTCCACTGCCAAACTGTGGCCAAGAACAAAGTTGACCAACCGGTGGCACAACAGGCAGCTGAGAACAACATGTTCAAGTTCAGTGGTTGCTTCACAACTTGTGTCATCTAAACCCTTCTCTCCAGCATTAGCTTTCCTTAACTGCACTTATTATAGGAGATATCCTTGCAACATATCCTTGGCCCCTGCCTCAGTCTCTGCTAATTCGCTGTCCCCACACCCACTAACCATCAGTTTTCCCTGCCCCTGTCATGTTACTCCCTCCCTATCCGCACCAAGTCCAAATATCTACTATCACATGCCTAGCCTGTGCACCTGCCACTCTTCCCTCCCGCATTCCTCGGTAACAATTCTGTTACCTCCCTTTGAGGTGCCAGCTACCCAACCCAACCCCTCTTCCTGCCTCCCACCTCCCTTCCCCCCCCCCCCTTCCCCCCCCCAAATGGTCTCTTTTACTCCCAAATCATTTACTCTGGCAGAACTTTCCATAAATCTACAGTTCATTTTCTCAGATCACTTCTAGATATCGAGCACTTATGTGTATCCCTTCACGAACTCCAAATCATTAAAATAATTCAATTGGGGTCACAGTTGTTGAACATTCTTATTGCAGGAATCATAAGTGTAATGAGAATTACAATCCAGAGGAGAAACCTCCAAGTATCTTAAGTCTGTCTGTTAATGTATAACTTAACACATTCCATGTCTCTGAAACACTTACTTTCTCTCTTTCTTGCCCTCTCAGCTACATACGTAGGACAAAGGAAGTATAACTGGAATTTTGACTTAAATTTTCATTTAATAAATAAAATACGCTTATGGTGGTTGTCATACTAAATTTCTTTTTACAGGCTTTGAATTATTCACTCTTGTTAACCATTCACACATGGAGAACTTTACCTGATGAATTGCTGGCGCTGCATGATTTGTGGGAAGCCAGGTGGTGGCTGCTGGGGACCCATAAATTGGGTTGAAGGCATACGGTTGCGCAACATCTGCGACAGTGCCTGCTTCGATTGGTTTAGAGGCCGTTCAAATCGTGGACCGCCTACTGGAACAGAGTTCACTGTTCACTAGTATCTGCACCTAATTAGTCTTATTAGTGACAATATTTATAAAGCCTTGAACCTGAGACTTTTGCCTTTTGTTGGTCAACACTCTAACGACTGAGTAATACAACTAAGACTCACAACCTGCCCTCACAGCTTTACTTCTTTTAACTCACACATCTTTTCTCCCTGAAGTGTTAGTCCTGCAAGGTGTGCAGGAAAATTATTGTGAAGTTTCAAAGGTAGGGGAAGAAGTATTGGTGGAAGCATAGCTGTGAGGCTGGGGTGTGAGTAATGCTTGGATAGCACAGTTAGTAGAGCACTTGCTGCAAAATGCAAAGGTCTACGGCTTTAGCCCTGGTCCGGTACATAGTATTAATTGCCCAAGAAGTTTCAAAACAACACACACTCGAGTGCAGGGTGAAAATTTATTCTAGAAACTGTTATATTACTGACAAAAATATCAAAAGGTACTGAAAACACATGTGACATGGAGTTCACTTTCACAATGTTACCAACACATTATTACTGAAAGAAATAGGTAAATAAATAAAAATAGTTAACATATTACACACATGAGGATTATTTACTTACCACCTGTCAAAACAGGATAAACTGAAAAAAACCTAGCAGACAAACAAATTCAAATTGTGCTCATATGTTTAATTTTAGCAAGTTAATTCCATCATTAGGAAGAAAAGTGGAAATGGAAAGAACTAAACGGTGCAATACACATATGCTGAAGTGAAGGAAGAGTCACTCCCTACCCAAAAATCAGGAGAGCCAAAGTACAAGAAATCATTTGGAAGTGACAGCCGAACTGGTTAGTTATCATTATACAATATGCCACAATAACGACCTCACAACTTTGGGACTGCATAGAAATTTACTGCAGATCTATTTTTGGTGTAATTCATAAGCAAAACATATCAAGTAGTTATTGATGTAGTAGCAAAGCACCATACCAGTGTTATTAAGCATTTGCACCCATTGTTTCGATCACTACGTTCACTAGTTTTTCATAAGTCTGTCATAACTGTGAAATGTAAATGTTGTAGGAAAGTTCTCGCAGAATACACAAGCCTATGCCCCTACATAGAACCAGCTAGACTGACAGTGGCAATGCTGTTTTGTGCAGGTGGGCCGGTTGTGGTGGGGGTAGTGTCGAGTTGGGTGGGTAGAGGGAGAGGGTGGGAGGAAGCAGGGAAATGGACTGCCAGTGGGGGGCTAGTGGTTTGGAGGGAGGCCAGTTTGCCAGCTAGGAATGCAGAAGAGAGGGTTGGCAGGTATATGGGCCAGTACAATTGTAGTGGCTGGTGGGTAGCAGCACATGCTGAAGTCGATGTGGGGTCGTTAATTGGAACGAGATAACATGGCAGAGGGAAAGGGAGCTGTTGGTGGAGGGTGCGGGGCTAGTGGATTACGTCAGATCAAGGCCAGAATGATTACAGGAGCAGAGGATGTGTTGCAAGGATAACTCCCATCTGTGTAGTTCAGAGAAGCTGGTGGTGGTGGGAAGGATTCAGATGGTTCAGGTTGTGAATCAGTGATGGAAATGAGCACATTGTATTCAGGTGGATGTTGTACCACTGTGTGGGCAACTTTGGATTTGACAACAGTTTGGCAGTGGCCATTCATCCTGCTGGACAGCTGGTTGGTAGTCACACAACACAAATGGCTGTGCAGTGTTTGCAGCAGAGTTGGTATATGACATGGCTTGCTTTCACAGGTGGTCATGCCTCTGATAGGACAGAATAAGCCTGTGATAGGACTGGAGTAGGAGGTACTGGGTGGGTGGGCTGGGCAGGTCTTGCACCTTGGTCTGTCCTGAAATGAGGAACATCTTGCTCAAGATCATTCCCACCCTCCTAAAGTGGTATTCCATCTCCCACCCTTAACGGCATCCTAATCCATCCTTGTGCCACTCCCAATCTCAATCACAACCCCTCGTTACAGGGATCATATCCCTGTGGCAGACCTAGGCGCAAGACCTGTCTAATTCACCCATCCAGCACCTCCTGTTCCAGTGCTGTTCCGGGCTTATCATACTCCCTCAGAGGACAGACCATTTGTGAAAGCAGACATGTCACATACCAAATTGCAAACACTGAGGAGCCCTTTATGTTGGTATGACTACGAACCAGCTGTCCACAAGGGTGAATGCCACCACCAAACTGTTGTCAAAAACAAAGCTGACCATCTGGTGGCACAACATGCAGCTGAGCACAACATGCTCAATCTCCACATCTGCTTCACAGCCCTAGCCAACTGGATTCTTCTCTCCACTACCAGCTTCTCTGAACTATGCAGATGGGAGTTACCCTTACAACACATCCTCTGCTGTTATTGTCCTGGCCTCAATCTCAGGTAACCCACTGTCCCTGCACCCTCCACCCAACAGTTTCCCCTTCCTCCATCCTGTCATCCCCTCCCAATTCATGTCCTCATGTCGCCTTCAGTGGTTGCTGCTTCCCACCGACTGCTCCAACTATGTCTGCCACCCCTCCCTCCTGCATTCATAGCCAGTAACCTGGCTTCCCTCTGAACCACTAGCCACTCACTCCTAGTCCCTCTCCCTCTACCCCAACTGACACTATCCCCACCACACTCAGGCCACCTGCCACAAAACAGCATTGGACAACTAGTCTAGCAGGTACCACATGGGGGCATAGGCATGTGTGTGTGTGTGTGTGTGTGTGTGTGTGTGTGTGTGTGAGAGAGAGAGAGAGAGAGAGAGAGAGAGAGAGAGAGTGTTTACTCAAGTTTGTCAAATGATAACTCTGAAAGCTGACACGTTTTCCTTCTTTTGTGTGTATCTATGGACAACTCAATACTTCTGCTTTTTGGTGAGTGGTCTCCTTTTACCCTAAAGTATTTACAACTGTACTATAGATTGTTTTGTAGTACATATAGTAGAAGTCTTCCCAATTACATATTGTTTTGGAATGATGTAATTGTTTTGTTGCAACCACTTGTTACATTCATCATAACAAATCCTTATGGCATCTTCAAGTGTTTAAGTGTCAAATTGTGTTGAGCAAGTACCAATCTTTGGCATGAGACAAGCTAGTACTTTCAGCTTAAGCTTTATGAATGTATGATAGTGCAAGAACTAAGGAAAACAAGTCCATCTTTTGTGGTGACTCCAGTTTCCATACAAGACAGAAAGTGAACAGAAACACCTATCAGACTTGAAGCAACGAAATTCCAAGGACTTATTTGGAACACATTTACATCTACATCTATCCTCTGAAAACCACGGTGAAGTGTATGGCACAGGGTACATCACACTGTACCAATTATTAGGATTTCTTCCTATTCCATTCACTTATGGGGTATGGGAAGAATGACTGATTGAATGCCTCCGTGCATGCAGTAATTATTCTAATCTTATCCTCATGATTCCTATGTGAGGGATACATAGAGGATTTCAGTCTATTCCTAGAGTAAATATTTATAGCCAGTTCTTGTAACTTTGTTAACAGACTTTCTTGGGATAGTTTACATCTATCTTCGAGAGTCTTCCAGTTCAGTTCACTCGATACCCGATATGATTGTACTTTTGACAATAAGTGTAGTTGTGGTAGTGAGTCAAATGTATTTCAGAAATCAAGAAATACAGCATCTACCTGATTCCTTTGATTATATGAGAAAAGTGCGAGATGGGTTTCACATGTTTGATGTTTTTGGAATCCATGCTGGCTGGTATTGAGGAGGTCATTCTGTTCAGGATACCTCATTATGTTTGAGTTCAGAATATGTTCTAAGATTCTACAACCAACTGATGTCAAGGATATTGGACAGTAGTTTTGTGGATCACTTCTACCACCCTTCTTGTACACGAGTGTGACATGCGCTTTTTTACAAGAACTGAGCAAGGTTTTTTGTTTGAGGGTTCTATGATAGATGATATGGTAGTTAGAAGAGGGGCTTAACTCAGCTGTAAATTCACTATAGAATTTGACAGGGTTTCCATCGGGTCCTGGAGCTTTGTCCAATTTTAATGATTTCAGCTGTTAATCAACATGACTGACATTAGTAATTATCTCGCTTTTTCATGATACGAGGATTAAATTGGGGCAATTCTCCTGGGTTTCTGTTTGTAAAGGGACAATTGAAAATGGAGTTAAGCATTTCAGCTTATGCTTTGCTACCCTCAATTTCAGTTCCTGTCTCATTCATTAGGGACTGGACAATGACTTTGGTGCCACTAACAGCCTTTACATACAACCAGAATTTCTTTGGGTTCTGCGAAATATTAAGATTATTTGATAACATTCTGCTATGATAGTCATTGAAGGCATCACACATTACTCTCTTGACAACCTTTCATTCAATGTATCTACAGCACTACGCTTTGTTTTACATTTATTATGCCGTAATCTCTGTTTCTTTACAGAGATTGTATACCATGGAGGTTCCCTCTCATTATGAACTGTTCTACTGAGTACATATCTATCCAGTGCACGCTCAACTATTCTTGTAAACTTGAACCGCAGTTCCTCTTTATGCTCCTGCCCTATGCTGAGTTCCAAATTCCTCGTTAAGGTATGACAATACTGATTTTTTTATCTAGTTTACTGAACATACACGTCTTTCTGCTTGCTTTAGTGTCCTTTGTACTTTGGTAATCATTGTTACCACAACTGTGTCATGTTCACTGATACTGGTTTCGATGTGGATATCCTCAAACAGTGTAGATCTGTTTGTTGCCATTAGATCCAGTACACAGTATTTCCATCATGAGTAGGGTTCTTAATTATCTGTTCTAGACAGTTTTCAGAGAAGGCATTTAGTAATGCTTCACAGGATGTCTCATCATGCCCACTACTAACAAAACTGTGATTTTCCCAATTGATTGTTGGATGATTAAAAGTCTCCACCAATGATTACAGTATGATTGGGGAACTTATATACAAGCGAATTGAGGTTTTCTCTAAAGTTTTTGGTTACATCAGGAGATGAATCTGGTGGACAACAGAAGTATCCATTTATCATTTTATGCCCACTCCTGATACTGAGTCGTGCCCAAACAATCTCACATGCATCCTCAATTTATATCTCAGTGGATTTGAGTTTCTTGTCTGCTGGGACAAATACACCACCTCTATTTCCCATTTGTATATCCTTTCAATATACACTTTCATTTTCCCCAAAAATCTCACTACTTTTTATGAGAGCTTCAAACTCTGGCATTTTGTTGTGAATGATTTGGTACTTTATCATTAGGATTTTAATACTCTCACTTGTGGGAGGCATTTCTTTTGCTCTTACACTGATACTTCTGGGTTTTCTACAGTTATTGTTATCTGGAATGGATGGAGAATTGTCTAATCTAAAAAACCCTTGTGTGCACCTCACACACAGTCAGCTACCTGTGTCACAGCCTCTGATGTGTGGTGCACACCTGACCCATTGGGATGTAATTTTCCTTCTTTCCCTGCTGTTGTTTATTTTGTGAGATTATGCCAGCACTAACAGGGAGTTGCATCCCTGGCCGATATAACAGAGCAATATTTTGCCAACTCCAATACACTACCAGATGAAAGTAGCATGACCTTTATCCTCTCTTCTCAAAGTGTGCCAACTCCCTGTCAATCCAACTGTTGTTGAGATCCCTTGAATGCTTCGGTAAGTTCTCTCTATTTGCTCTACTAAATAGATAGCCACATTTCTCACAAACAGGGGTATATTTTGCCCAACATTTTCATTATTACTTTTCACAACACAATTAACAATTGCTATGGTAATACCACTCACTTGAGTACATTCAAACGTCTGTACATGCATACTGTAGGACCCGAGAGAAAAACCAGAAAAAAAGCAACCACACTCTAATTGTTCATTACACTCTTGTTGGTGCGTCATTTACTTTATGGCTCTCAGATTCCGGCACTTGCTGCACCATGGCACAAATGACTCCTGGATGATCAGTGGTTGTAATACCATTTTTACTGGTACCCTTCTTGCCAGCTCCATCACTACTCCACATTCACAGCACACAAGGAAGGAAAATACATAGTTTCCCTTTCCTACTACATTTATCCTTGTTCAATTTACTCATGAACATCTCTTGTTGATGGTTTTCCAATGGTGTGTTGGGATGTTTACAAACATCCCAAAACACTATGCCATTTAGGGGCATCCTATAGTTCTCCTATGGCACAAATCTAGGAAGTCACAGTCTAACTTATCACAGAACCTCCAAAGTCTCTGGTTCAGCCCTTCCACTTGACTCAGAATTAAAAGGCCATGATCAGTGCTGGGGGCAATGCAGCAGATTGTGAGCTTTGTTAAAACTCCATGTGCAAGGCTGGTCTTCTCAACCTTTTCTGACAGTCACTGGAATGACCCACATATGATCTCGGAGCTCACACGATAGGCATCATTTTTCGAATGTGTACCAAACTCAGCAGTTGGCTGCATCCTATTCCCTCAATGGTCGCTGGAATAGCCTCTTGAACATGTTGAATGGGGCCCCCAGGAATACACACTGAGTGAGTCTAGTGTCCTTTCCTGTCCCTTGCTGTGGTTTCCCCCTAAGTGGTAACACCATTCGCTGTACGTTTGAACTGCCTACAATTAATAGACCACTACTCTTTTGCATTTGCCTCCTCCTGAAAGCTGACAAAACAGGTTTCCCCAAAACAGACTGAGTCCCACTGGTTTAGTTTGAGTGAAAGACAACACCTCAAACTTGTTGTTTAGGAGGATTGGAATAACATCCTAAGTCCTCCCTGGTCCCTGTCCATCCTGTAAAGGACACCTGGATCTGCTACTGACATACCACTTTCAGTCAAGTGGACGAGTAATGACAGATCCACAGGAGAGGATAGTACTTGAGGTAGGTACCTATGGTACTGGTATTCCAGGTATGACTCAGGGGATTTCTTCCAACACACCGATCCACAACAGTTGCTAACCATTTGACAGTAATTAGGGTGATTTTCCAGTTGCTTATGAATGTCAACCAACTCGTCCTGTGTTCGAGAACTGCATTCACAGTGGGGCTGCATTTAAGCTGGTGCAATGTGTTACAAGGCAGTGAACAAATAACTATAAGTCTCCATTGATTATCTTTTATTCTATTGAGCTAAGAAGCTGCTAATTCCCAATAAGAATTGAAGCGAATACACAAAATGAAATTCCTATTAAGCTAACATAAAAGCCTGTGGTAAAAAATACTAGTTTCCTAAAATGTTTTGAGGCTAGTTATAGTTTTTAACAAACATGGAAACAGAGTTAATTGATAATAAATGCAGATAATATATAGGGTTATTCCTCTGTAACAGACAACTAGATGTAACACAATATATTAGTTAGAAAATCTGTGACAGGAACTAAATCACAAATGCCAATTTACTACAAATTGCTCATAGATTATGCAAAGGACAATGGTAGCTTCCAAAAATTCCCAAAAACACATGTTTATTTGCTCTGATACACAATGAAATTCAGGGGTGACGTATTCTCTGGCTGAACTGTAAATCACAAATGCTGATTTGCTATGAAATAAATTATGTATGGAAAACACTTGTATAGATTCGTAAGCGTCTGAAAATTCTCAAAAATAGCCTATTTGTAGTGTAACTGCACAATGAAATTAGAGAAGAATTGTTTTGAATGAGGATAGGCCTATGATTCTCAAAAATTTTAGAAGAGCACTATTAAGTTTAAGCCTACAATTGGCGATGCAGAAGTGACATGGAACAGAAAATATGCAACTCTAGAACTTCAAATTGACACACATATTGTGCATGCTGTCTCACACAAAGGAAAATTCTGAAGTTAACTTTGCAAATTGCTCAGATTTTCACTTAGCTGATTCTGTGCACACTTCTACACTGGCATGGCAAAGAAGAACACTGCAGCATGAGTTTCTCTTGGACAAAATCACTAAAACGTGCAGCACCAACAAAGCATGTCTTCTACCTGTTGTAGCTAACAATTTGTGACATCTCAAAACTGCTAAAATTACTGTCAACTGAAGATGATGAAAATCTACGCCACCCAAATGTCGCCAAGTTTTAATAATGCTATCCAAAGCATTACCTATGTATCTTAGCAACGGATATTAGGTTACAACAATCCTTGACAGAGAAGTCCAAGACCCCACACTGAACAACCTAAATACAGGGGGAGAAGGAGAAGAGCAATATTATGATCATAACATAGGTCAATGCAGATGAAACACTACTCCATTCATGAGGAAGACTGGGTCAATGTTCTGTCAATGATGAAGTCATTAACGATGGAACACAAGCTCAGGTGGTAGAAATGAGTAAAGGAAATTGGCTCTGTCTTTAGAAAAGGAAACAGCCCAATATTAAGAGACTCATGTACCTCAAGCTTCAAGAAGTCTTTTAATTTCACATGACAACGATGATGATCAAGAACGCTGTATAGATGTCCAACAAAATTGTACAGCATTGTACTATCCTAACAATGGTTTCCACAGTGATCAATTTTCAAGTCAGTGTACAGTGCTTGGCAATCTCATATGCTCAAACTGACATCACTTAATTTCTGGGGATTTATCATGAAAGATTTAGCCCAAACTGTAGAGACAAGATCACTGAACTTTAAAAAATGATGAGATACAAATTTAATGTATCCTGTTTAAGAAAAACTCTGTGAATCATCTCAATAAATTTAAGTGCAATTGCAAAATTGCAGTACCATTATTGCAGGATTTTGGATAGTTTTATAGCATTTTGGGCCATACTTTTGCAGTATTCATTATTTTGCCTGTATTTAAAAAATACATTGTAGGAAAAGCAGAAAATTATTTCTCTCAGTTATTCTTGATGCAATTCTCCTCCCTCCTGTGAGTTTTTCCACTCAACAGTTGTGCACTCATGTGCCACAAAGCTAAAACAGTGAAATGCCTTCTTTCAATGAATTTAGACACCTGGCCCCAAGTACCTCTGCTTTTTGTAGTGGAGAAGTTTTCTTATGGATCCTCTAGTTAAACATTTATGAAATGAAATATCAATGGTTCAAGACAAAAGATGTGTTGAATACATTATTATGTATTCTGGAGTAATGAACTGCCTAGCATTGATACAGCAGAATATCGTAGGGAAAGAGGTGTAGCCACTATGAAGTATGAAGGCAAATTCTGAACATAAGAGCACTCATTCAGTACAATGATGCCATGTAATATATCTACCAAAGGGAAAACACTAGCCAGTTTGTCTCTCATAAATACTGATTGAATCAGAACCTCTCTCTCAGTACAAATGTTCTCACTCAGTATTCAGATGTGTTTGTGTTTGTGATTGTGTGTGTGGGTGTGGGTGTGTGTGTGTGTGTGTGTGACACCAAATGGTGCAGTCTATGGCAGCCATTAACTTTGAGATAGAGAGACCACTTGAAGTACAATGCAGTCAGTCACCTACTTCAGACTTTGGGAGCCATGGTGGCTTTTCAAAAAGGTGAGAAAAGTGACACATTACTTGTATTTCAGTAAACAGATATGGCACAAACGAACTGCTTTTATTTTTAATAATCCCATGCCAAAAGAGTTATCTATTATGATTCTGGATGGGATATGGCCATTTTTTTCCTTCACACAAATTTGTTACTACATGCAGGTACATTGGTAATTCAATATTGGTAATCATAAATCACAAACAAAATCTACAGTCTGTTTTTACAATGATGTTCTACACTACAATACTGGAAGAAGATTAGCAAAATATTTTTGAGTGACTGTTCCTTACGAATCTTAGAAAAAAATGAAGTAATCGTGCTCGATTTTCTTTTCTCAAGGTTTCTCTGAATGGTTTTTGCCTCCCTTTTTTTCATTCTATCTTCTACTTTCATGCTTTGTGCACCCTCAAGCATACTGTGGGCTGATTTTGCTGCCTTTAAATCATTTTAGTGCTTTTTCCAGTTTAGCTGAAGCTTGAGAGAGAAGTTCTCTTTGTGCCTCCTTGGATAGCTGGTGTTCTTTTCGCCTTTCGTTCAGAGCAACAGTCTCATAGTCAATTGAGTTTTCATGTTAATCATCTTTTTAATCTCTTCTTCAAGATGCCTTTTGGTTTTGTTCCTCTTTTGGTTTTCTTCAGATTCAAGTTTTCTTTTCCTTTCACATTCTACCTTAGAAACAGCATAACTTGCATGTGCTTGCTGTCCTTACCTTATGAGCTGTGAGTCATTGGGCACAAAAAGGAAACGAGGGTATTGTTCCAAAGTGTCCCTCATAGTCAAAGCACTGTTTGAATATATTTCAGTGATCGCTGTCTTGTCTTCTCCTAATGTGTACCTTCTTTCTATGTTTGCTTTTCCATGGGAAAAAGTAAGAGAAGCCTTAACAAGTTTTGAAACATTTGGATGCCTTAAATCTATGGATCATGTTTCTCTTTTTGAGATGTGCTGCTGCCAGTAAATGTCAATATTGCTGTTGTCTAATGCTAGGTCATCTTTTTCAAACTGTAGAACCTTTCATTTGTCTAATAAGTAACCTTGCCAGATATGGAAAGGCATCATTTTAGATACACTTACCATGTCACTGCAGTTTCTGCTCTTTATTCTTTCTTGGGATCTAAACACATAAAACTTTTCAATGGCACACTTGATAAGCATGTCTTTCTATCACATGTTTGCAAGCTGTGATGTAACATTTCTGGGAATTCTTTAGAAATCACGGCTTGTCATATTCTTCCAGTTTATTGAACTCTTCAGTTACCTGCCCATCAACAACTAGCTGTTTATGAGGAAGCAGATTCTCCAATGTAAAGAGGCCATTATGAAGCACTTAAGAAGTACTCTCAATTTTTCTCAAAGCAGAAACCTTCAACACATGACCCAAAAAACCTTGAAGTATGGTTTCTATTTTATGCAACTTTTGAATCAAAGGCGTTTGGCTTTCAAGTGTTTGTTAACTTACTGAATAGCTCTGCAGATGAATTCATCAAATGAAGTTCTGCTTTCATTTGAGACTTTTTTAAAGCACTCACAATGACACTGTGCAATTTGGACGGAACTGTAAAAGAATTCTTTTTTAGAAGTATATGCTTAAGAAAGTAATACTGAGTACTATCCCAATGTTCCAGAACCCTGTTGGCTGAAGGTCATAAAGTAAGCCACCTTGTTGCTGTATGCCTCAAAACTTGTGATGTGGAACATCAACTTTGATTGAATTCCTTCAAATTCTTCCCAGCAAACAGGCCAACCATCAAAACAATGTTAAATATTAATCAAAAATTTCTGTGCTCCTTCACCTAAACACTCCAAAGGCTTCACACAGGCATTATGCAGTGAATGAATGTTGCAACTTTTGATGTTTATGAGTTGTTGCCTCAGGTATCCTGGCCATGACTATCTAAAAGCCTAAAAGCCTAAAAGCCTAAATGTTGGTCTGTATGATCCCAGCACAAGTCATTTATTTGGGGACAAGTTGGATTCAGAAAGTACTTTAAATAATTTCTGATGTAATGGTCCACCGTCTGCTTTGCTGATAAAGGTAGTTCTTAGGTGATGTTGCTATGCAACACTTACTCTCCAACCAAAATGTAATGGTTGTTCGCAATTTTTTTTTTCTTTAACATTGTAGTTTCATCAAAACTAAAGAATATAATGAACATGCTTCATGCATAAGGTCCACGAAATACAGTGCCAGTGCATCAGTTATTGGTTATCTCATTTTCTTAGATGAATGTGAAAAATGTTCAGGAAAATTATCAGGGAAAATCATTTCAAAAACATTACAAATATCATTTGGTGCACCGCACAGTAATTCAAAATCACTGACTTCATTGTGCAAATCAATTCAGCAATGGTGTCACTATCCTTTGTATTTAACATCCGTATTGCTAGCGCATGTACAGGAACTTGAGGCTGTCTTTGAGCTGAAGTTCTAAATTTAACTGATGAGGTCCACACTTTATTTCACAGTTACACTTACATTTTGTTGAAAGTGAGTTGTTAAAAACTGCCTGAAAACCTTTTGTCTCAAAGTTAACAGAGCAACAAAATATTTCACTTTCACTAATTTTTTCCCCTATTCCGAGATTTTACTTTTCAAACTGACTATCTTTTTAAGTTTATTTTCAAAATTGAACAAAATGTCACAGCAGCCATTTTGTTTTTGCAGCAAAATTAGAATATTTATCAAAAATAGAAGCAGTTGCAATAGAGGAATAGTTGACACTAATAGCAGTAGTGCAAAATATTATAAAAACTCAAAAAATCAAAAAAGAATAATTTATCTCAAATTTTAGAACCCCCTTGGTTTAAATTTATCTACTTTTACCGCTGGAGCAGTACAAAAAGTTAAGTGAATCAACCTGTATATAGAAAATTGGAAGTAAAAGCAATACTTATTTTTCCTTAGTGGCAAAAAAGGTAGAAAAAAGTGACAAAAGTTTAAAAAGCAGACTAAAGGTGAGAAAGGTGACTGGCTCCTGATCCTGAGTTTTAGGATGTAATCAAGCTAACAGAAGGGACGGCTGCATAGCATCTTCTATTTATCAACATAAAGGAACATAATAGGGATAAAATTGCACTCAGAATGAAAAGAAGGTAGTAATGGAATCAGACATTCAGTCAACAAATGGGAAAAACTACAGGCAGATTAGTGGTGCAATTACAAACAATATTGCAGATGTAAATAAATCACAAACACGTTTTAGACTATGCTATTTAAGGCTGACATTTGATAATAAATATTGCCGAAGCCCTTACGTGTTGTATTAACGGAATCTTCCGTCGGTTCTTGGTAGAACAACATTATATTAAATGAAAAGCACCAGTTTGCTTTTGTTCTACAATATTGTAGAACAAAAGCAAACTGGTGCTTTCCTTACGTGTTGCTAAAATTCATTTTGGCAGAAGATTAAGGTGATGACTGAAGAAGATAAGCATTTGTTCCACTGAAATGTTGCAAAGTTTAAATAACAGCATCCGAAACAGAACCTATTAGATTGTGATAGTCTTTTCCAGAGAAGTCAGAGACATGACATCAAACAAGAAAATGTTGCTGAGATGTAAGAGGATGACAAAAATGTACAAGGGTTGTCTGTAAACAGATAATATATACATCTTGACATTTGACTATAAAAGCTGAATACTGGGGAGAAAGGAAAACAGGAATAATAAGAGTTTAACATGGGCCATTACAGATAGAACAGCAGTCCATTTTTAATAAGGATTGACGTTGAATGTCCTGTCAACGACGAGGTCATTAACAAAGGAGCACAAGCTCGTACAGCAGATTTCAACCATAGTCCTCTTGAATCTGAATCCAGTGTCTTAAGCACTGCACCACCCATTCGGTTAGCTCAGTTGGAGAAAGGATGATTTAAACTTGCTCAAAAAAACCAATCCATTATTTTCCAGATGTGATTTCAGAAACTACAGATAATGTTACCCTTGAAATAGATCCTTTCTTTTTTTGGTAGATCAAAATGTGGGCACTTGCATTTTACATTCAATATTTAATTGCATACCTATAATCTTACTGACTTTAAAACAGCAGCAGAATGTAATCAATCATTTGTTTAAAGATCACAGTGTATAATTTGCCACAAGACTAAGTAGTTTGCTTAATGGTCATAATGTGTAATGTGTCACAAAACCAACCTGGTGGTAACTGCTGCGAATAATACCCATGTTGTTGCTGCTGTTGCTGCTGCTGCTGTTGTTGCTGCTGCTGCTGCTGTTGTTGCTGCTGCTGTTGCTGTTGCTGCTGTTGTTGTTGTTGCTGCTGTTGTTGCTGCTGCTGCTGCTGTTGCTGCTGTTGTTGTTGTTGCTGCTGCTGTTGTTGCTGTTGCTGCTGCTGCTGTTGTTGTTGCTGCTGCTGTTGCTGATTGTATCCCCACTGGGGCTGGGATGGAAACATGCCTGGCTGACTTGGGTAGTTCATATGTTGAACCTGCGGTTGTGGCTGCTGTGGTAAATTAAACATCCATCTGCCATAAATCTCAAGAACATTTTCAATCTCTATTTATAAAGATTTATTATGTGATGCTGATAAATCATAAGAAGAGTTAGACTTCACAAAATTTAGTAAAGCAGACAAATTTGTGATAGTTACAGCAAAATTTATGATATAGCAGCAAGGGATGCAATAAAAATATTTTATAAATGGTGGTCCTTATACATCATGACAACAAAAGTCACAACCAGCCACAAGAAAAAAAAGAGAGCAGAAAAGTATGTGGAAAGAGTGCACAAACTCACAGAAAGAGGAAAATCAATTACACCTCTTGGTTAAGAGAGAAAAAAAAGTACAAGAGCTGAAAATATGAACAGAATCAAACAGATTTCACAGAATCTGAGAGTCCGTAACACCCATATAAGTCAAATAACATAAACAGGCAGATTTTTCCCTTTAAGTTCTAGACAAGCCTCTTGTTTGTACAAACTTATGTATGGGAACTTAAAATGTCAAATAAATTTGAAATGGTGAAGTTTGATAATAGTATTGATAATTATGCAATGAAAAGGACATTACTGAATAAACATTAATAATGGAGATATTATAGGTATTTCACATAAAGTAAGTTCCTACATTACCAACACAATTGGGATACAATCTGGAATGACTTCTGAAGATATTGCGTGATTTTCATTTTACAGATCCAGTGTCAAAACTATTTACATCACTGTGCCATTAAAAAAATTATGTTTTAAAATAAAGTTAATGCAGGTAAACTGAGAGATGTGAGCAGAAGAACAGTGTGCAAACTTGTTTTCAGGTATGCAGTTAATGAACTAATATTCATTAGGACCCGGAGTTGCCTTTCTCAATTGTTTTTCATGTTATGTTTAATTACAATATTATCTCTGCTGGCATGCTGGCCGGTATATTCAAACATTCTTGCTATGGAAATTATTGTAGTCAAACATTTCATATTAGTTTTCTTATGCTGATTCTCCTTTTTTTTGTTTTCGCATTTGCCACACAACAGGGAGTCATTTATTGATAAGTGTTGCTCTGCCTCCTGTCAAAAACTTTGCTATTCATTGCTATGTAGAACTCATGGAGCAACGATCAACACATCTGATGAAACATACTGTCAGATTAAAACTGTTTTCTGGGCCATGGCCTAGAGTTAAAACCTTGCCTTTCACAGGCAATACTCTTATCAACTCAGTGTGCAGACACAGACCAATAGGCCCCCCACCTCTTATTTACAGTTTTTCTTCAGCCAAGCGCAGATGCAAGGCCAGGTTGTGAATCATGCTTGGAAAGCTATTTGTAAGACCATTACCTATGAAAGAAAATGTTGCGGGTTTGAGTTCGAGCGCATCAAACACTTTTAATATGCCAGGGAGTTTCTAAACAATGTACAGTCCACTGCAGAGTGAAACACTCATTCTGGTAAATTCAATGATGTTTGTCAATCTGAAATTGCACTATTCAAATAATCACAGGGAGAACCTCATAAAATAATAATATGTTATTGGCCAACTGTCAAGAATGGAAAAAAACTATAATAGTAATGCAAATTTTTTTTACTATAAAGGACACACTGCTCAATTTTTTTATCTTACCATTTGTGTTGTCAAAAGGCAATCACAGACCTTTGTTCTTACTCATTCTGTAATACTTTATGTACAAATGAATGTTAGTTAATTTCACTCGAATGACTTGAGTGTGAATTCAAGTTTTCATCAAGCTGAAAATATTTGGGAAGGAGAGTGGTAGGTACAACATTAATTGTGTAATTATACCAACAAAAATAACCAACTTTTGAAAATATAATATAATTTGATACATAAAAAAACATACTCATGAAATGGCGGAAGGTGAAAACACGTACAAAAGTTATGGAAATTTACACGCTTTCAGAGACAGTGGTTCCTCCTTCCGGCACAAGAATTGAAAGGGAAGGAAGAGGAATGAAGCGAAAGACTGGTCAGTTTAACAAATGAGGAAAGTTATGGAAAAGCTGTGCAGAACCCCAGGTCAGGGAAGACTTACTGGATGGGATGTGAAGGAAAGACTCACCGTTCCTTCTCATCCCGTATGGTAATCTTCCCCTGACCTGGGGTTCCGGGCAACTTTTCTGTAATTCTCTCCATTTCCTAAATCTTGTCAGTCCTTTTCCTTCACCCCCCTTCCTTCGCCTTAAACTCTTCTGCCAGAAGAAGCAGCCATTGGCTCTGAAAGCTAACTCATGTACATAACTTTTATATGTCTTTTCTCCTGCTGCTGCTTGGTGAGTAGATGTTTTTATCTATCCAATTAATTATTCACAGACAGGCACAACAGAGGCAGTGTTAATGTCTGTGTGATATGCATTCCTGTGAATATGTGTGTGTATGTTGTCCAATTCAGAAGAAGGGCTTTGGGCTGAAAGCTTACTTTTTTTACCAGTATTTTTGTTGTGCCTGTCTACAACTCAATATCTCCGCTATAAGGTGAGCAGCAGTCTATCATTTTCATAATATCATCATTATTCCTTCCTGCAGTCAATTAATTATTCATTGTCACAGCAACTGCACCTAAATTTAACTGTCGTTTGTGATGCGGAGTACTGCATTTTATTTTTCTAACAGACACCCAATTTTCTGGGAACTTAATATTTTTTTTCTTATTTGTTGCCAAGATAAGACATAAATTTGTTGCTTACCACCTCACATCAGTGATATTTTTAGCATAATTTCTTGCAACTATCCGAACTTTTATCTCATTTGTATAAATGTGTCATAACATATATTTTCTTAAGTGCACACATGCAACATTGCAGAAATGGAAATTTTTGGACTGTGTTTTCAACGAAGTGTTGCAAAATATATAACTCATTAGAAAAGATATTTAATCAAGCATTATTAAGTGATGAAAGTATTATGTTGTCAACCATTCACATGTGACCAATCCTAGATTTTTTCCATACTTTTATTGTTATGTAGTTAAGTCTCTGAACATACTTCTGGGAAATACACAACAGAAAAAGGGACTTGACTATGATTGTTGGATGGAGCAGATGTCAGGAAACAGCATGAGATTAACTTCATGTGGTGTAAGACAAAAAGAATTAAACAAGAATTTAATTGATCACAAAACAGCTACCATAGTTAAATGTTAATTATCTCAAGATCTGATATAGCCTTGAATCTCTCAAACTTAACTTTTTGTGCACTGAATCAATCCAATGAATACACATAAATTTCATATTTTTGATTATCCAGTTTCATATGGAAGTTGTTTCAAACAATATGACTTAATATGTGCATATTAATGATATGAAGAAAATTTTTTGGGTTTTTAGTAAAGCACATAGAACCTAAGAATTATGGTTGCAATATATTTTTTTCTATTCTAGATTTGAAACACAGCTGGCAATGAATATTCTACTTATTTTTAATATAGAAATAAAAATGCTTTGTTAAGGAGATTAGCCAATTTTCTTATGTACCTGACACAATATAGCATAAATGTGTTTTAGAAGTGGAGTGAGTGTCTCATGTTGGTGAATTATTTATGGAAGTACTGAGAGCATACAGGGTATGATAATTACTAATTAGTGACTGGACATTGCTGAATGCATTATTCTGTTAACAGTTCAACATCTTATGCCACAAAAGTGACAATGTTCGTGCATGCAATACATTGTTAATAAACATCTCATTCAATCATTTATTGTTTACAGCATCTGTGCATGAATTCTGTAAAGTCTAAAACATGTTTCTTTTTTTAACGGTTTGAATGTTGGTTCTTTTTAAGATATGAATCAAAGAGGGCTGGATGTGTTCTCAGAGAACACTCAGACACGTGATTTATAAATGAGTACATAAAGCATCAACAGTGTTTGCTGGAAGACTGTGATAAAGAAGTTTTTGACCAATTGTATCCATACATGTTTGGCTGTGTTCACAAGGTATGTACCGATGCCCTTTATTCTCCAAATGAAGTTAGTACATTCCTCCTCACACACTGCTGCAAACAGTGCTGCTGAAATATGGCATGTGGCAATTCCTGAAGTAGGAAATCATCCAAAAGACATACAATTTGTCCCTTAAGACATCACTGATTGTGTTCATATGCTCATTGCAAACCTGTACTATGGTCACATAGTGTGGTCCTGTGCTTACTGCACATATGACTTTTTTTAATCAATCAGTTCCACACATGTGTCAATGTTGTAGCGGCATGTCCCTTACAAGGTGAAATGTCCTTGCTATGACAGAAATTTCCCAGAAACTAATCACTCTGCTTTGTTCGAACTCACTTGCCTGCTAATATTGCACTATTTGACATCAAGAGGCATACTGATACTTGCTTCCAAGGTCCAATTTCATTTCATACCTCTTCATTCACTGTACATGAAATAACATTATCCTTTCTGGTCTCAAAAGAGATGACACTGCAGTACATTTAAGTATGAAATTTCTTTGCAGTCTTATTGACTTCCCGTTAGTACAATATTTTACACATTCCCTGAACTTGTATTTATTCAGGCCATTCTTTCTGGAGTACGCAATTTTGATTTCAAATTTTTTAAATGTATTTCAATATACCTCATAATAAAAATAAACACACTGGTTATTTGAGCTCTAAAATACTATTGAGAAAACAATAATGGAAATCTAAATCGCTCAGTCTTAAAGAATAAACTATTGCCTATTATGCAGCTTAGTAGAAAAGAAAAAAAAACTGGAAGATACAATGTATTGGAGTTTAAGTTTTGTATGATTTTTGTTGAACTAATAATGAAACAATAAATCACATACATGGCCACTTATGGAAACAGTTAACAAATATAAGAAGGCTAACCCTGACAGAATACTTAATGAACAAACTGATTTTGTATCTAATGCATATTTTGGCATATTTGATAGCATATTGATGAAGTACCCAGCTCTTCTCTTGACTTCAGAGTCATAACGAGCAAGTAATTAAACTTACATATCCACCAACGGTATCTGTTTCTAGGTTGATTTTAGTGTGTATTTCATTGATTACTGTGGGACACTGTAAGACAATGGTTGTATGACTACAGCTTTCTAAAAATGTAGCTTTTTGTAATTTATGTTTAGTGAGTTTCTAGATTATTCATGTGAATCTCATCCTGTCAGATTTTATACATCTTATTGTTTTTAGTCAATCTATTTTCTTTATATTTGTGTCTAAAATTGACTTATAAGCCAAAACACACCTGCCTAATAGCTTCTCTCTCTCTCTCTCTCTCTCTCTCTCTCTCTCTCTCTCTCTGAAACAAAATACATCAATAATTCTGCATATCAGGATATCAGGGATCCTATGATTTGTTGGTAGGTTTGTGGAGGTATGTGGCATTAGATGTCTATGTGCAGGTCATGTAATTCATGTAAATAATGGGCTGCTGATTTGTGTATGCGGTGATGGTGCCTGACAGCAACATAGATGGGTTCCATAGGATTACATCAGGCAAATTTGGTCACCGAGACTTCAACATGAGTTCACTATAATGCACCTTAAATCAATGTAGCATGTTCTGGCTCCGAGATGTGGACAATTATACTGCTGAAAGATGACACTGCCGTCGGGAAGACATCATGCGTGAAGGAATGCAGGTGATTTGCAGCTGTCAGAATGTCTTTGATCACTACCACAGTTCCCATGCAAGCACAGGAGTATGTCTCTCATGTGCACTGCACATTCCGAGCCACCGTTCACCTGACGATGGAATTTGTGGAGACAATTAGCGAGCGACCTAGTGTAGCAACATGTTTACATTGATGGTTGAATCCTGATTGTCCCATGTCCACTTCAATCGTAATTGACGATGCCACTGGGTCAATATATGAATATGTTGGCAGAGATGCCACAGATCACCATCTATCCTACTTTATGGAGCAGGTAAGTCTCCGAACCCCACATTCTGTGAAGAGTTGTGGGCATCCCACTATTTAGCACTTGGTGGTAGTTTCACTGTCCACCTACCTCTTTCTGTAGATGCTTACGACAGTAGTACATGAACATTCACCCAACTTCACCATTTGCGAGATACTCGTTCACAAGCTCTATGTAATAATGATCTGCCCTTTGTCAAAATCTCTTACATCAATGGATTTCCCATTTGCAGCCCCTATGTTCATCACAGTGGTTTTCCATCCACGTCTACACCGCTTACATACTTCTGTTACCGCATCGCATGCTTGCAATGTCACCAAGTGGCATCCAACGTCACAGTGGGCAGTGTTTTGTGTGTATCATGTGAACTAATGCATACAACAGACAAACTTTAATAACTGTTAGCATATGAGCATTTGCCTTTTCAACTAATAGTCTGTCTATGTCATCAAGGAGAACGATATTTAATAGACTGTGATGTGCGGCAAATATCAGGTGATTATATATTGCCCTTTGTATACACTTCACCTATATTTTTTGTTTCATGCTACAGTTCTGTTAAGCAGGGTGTAAACATATCAAACCTCTAATACAATTTTGCACAGGCATAGTTTATGAGTTTGCATTTTATAGCTGTTTATTTAGTTATTATTGGAACTCCAGTCCACAGTTGCTGTAAACAACTGGCATGTAGGGCATTCATGCTAAATTTAAGTTCTGTTGACAGTAGCCTCTCCATGCCATCTTGCATTCGTGATATAGATAATTCATATTACTTTTTGCCAAAAGATAGACTCTCTTACTGTGCTAGTCCTACATGAAATCTTGGCCCATGATTAGCTGTTACATTGTCAAAATAAATCTTTTTTTTTGAAATTGTGCTCATATTGTATTAAAATTGTTGCTTCAAATTGGCTTTAATTAAACCACTGATTTAAATACTGTAGTGTTATACTTTAACAGTCTGTTTTACAGTATTTGTTAATTCTATTCAATAAAGACTCTTTCCTCTTTCCAATTTTTTTTATATTATAATATGCTAGCATTCTGGTTAGCACATTTGTAGAAGGTTTTATTGACTCTTATTGAAACTGTTTCAAGCATCTATTTACTCCATAAATTGCTAATGTATATTTCATGTAACCTGGACGAGCAATGGTGCGTTGTGCTGCAGACATGTCAATCATTGCTGCATGTCAATCTGCTAAGTTTATACAAATTCAACATGTTTGTTAGAGTAATGTATGTGGTGCACATAATTTTACATAAAATAATTAAACTTATTTGGCTTATTACTTTGACTGTACTGTATTTACATATGTTGACTAGATGTGATCAAAAAATTATTTGTACTTGGGTGTGTGAAAGAGTTATATACCCATAATTTGATTTTTGATATCCCTACTTGCAAATCTGATGCACTTTTTATGGCAAGATGCCCCCATCTTACTGTTTTGTGGGTCTGGAGATAGTCATTATAGACCAAAATTAATAACCTGATGTATAACTGGAATAATTGTAAAAATATCCATGTGGTCCATTCCATTGTCATACAGTACATAAATTTATACACAGAATGTGCGCCTACTGCCACTCTAGCCTGTGGAGCTCTAATACAACCTATCACTCAGGTTCTCACTTATTTAGGGGGAGGCAGAAGGGTGTAAGAGGAAGGGAAATATGACAGGCAATGTGAGGGATGGATAGGTAGTGCTGTGGGTGATATAAAAAAATCAAGGATGACACTGTAACTTGTATTATTGAATAACAAACATTATGCATGCTAAAAGTACAGCACTAACCTGAACTGGCTGCTGAATTGCTCCCATAACAGGTTGTCCTGGCCCAACTTTAGCACGTCTCCGATTGCGCTGTGCCTTCGGTCGTTTGCCTCCAGTTCCCCGCGGTGACTGGTCCGCCGAATTTGGTGTGTCTGCCTTGCCCTCATCCTTCAACTGGGTGCAGTACACACATGAACACTACACTTCAGGATTAGAATGAGTTCGCCCACACGGAAGCACACTACGCATTTCACACTGGTGCAGAGAGAGGAGCACAACACAAAAGCAGCTGCCTGAGCAAATGTTTAGCAGGAAATATTTAGATGACATCAAGAAGATAAGAAATATGTATCTCAAACACAAGTAGCTCTTCTAGAATGCAAAATGAAAAATACACCAAATAAAGCCCGTACACTACTCCAAATTCAGGACAAGCCGTATGGGCAACACAGAAAACTTAAATGTGAAAGTCTTTTACAATAACAATCAAACAATAAAATAAGGAATTGAAAGCATACATGCTGCACAAAATTCAAATGAATAACACAAAGAAAAAACACTCACAGAATTTGTTTCACTATTTGGCAGATAAAGCAATAACTAGAACATTAGATGGAACACACACACACACACACACACACACACACACACACACACACACATGAATGGATTGTACAAATATAAATGAAATACATATAATTATCAACATGATGCATATTGTGTTAAATAACAGTTTTGTTCATTTCTTATTTTTTTTAAACAACCACCTCAACACATATAGGCAAAATGGAAATTGAACATTGATTTTATTAAAGTTAAGACCATATGCGTCCCTAAGCCTGCAAACATTTCACCTCAAAGTAACATTTCCCAATCTAGTTTCAATATTCTCTATTCACTAATTGTATGCAATAAACAGCTGTTACATAATGAGCTCTCACATCAGTATAACAACTTCAGAGCCTCTGCTAGCCATTTGGATGATGATAGCAAAATATCACTGGAGAATAAAGGAGAACTGAGAGAGATTACATCAGAAATTCTCCAACTCACCAGATTATGACTATAAGCCTTATATCATATGGGAGACTAATAAAAATTTTTTTGACACACAAGAATTACTGTAATGAATGAAAGTTTTCATAATATCACAGAAGCTGTTGATCAGACCACAAAAGAGCATTCAAACCAAACTACTGTCACTGTCAGTGTGATGACCAAAGGGAGCAGTGGGGGCCTAAATTACACACATTAACAGGTTTACAACTGCTCCTTCTCAATGGATTCTCCATTTTTCACAATATTTGACATTGTAAGAGGTTGTGACATATTCCAATGTGGCAAACTGTCACCTGAAGAAATCTTCCTTAATTTTTTCAACTTAATAAAAAGATACAGGGCAATGTCTTGAAGATATTTTCGTTCTCGTACTTAAATCTACAAAATCCTAAATGATCTGAGAATCTACTGAATTAACTGTCTCAACAGCTGCATAGGGAAGATCTACACTCAATTTCAGACTGGATTTAGGAGGTGTCAATCACCTGAATTGGTGAAGACCTGTCTAATTGTGTGGAGATTTGAACCATATTCAATCTGAATATATGTTGATTGCTGTCACTCAGCTAAGTATGAAGAAATTCAGGTTTAATGATAATGAAAATGGAATAGCACATGTATATGATCAAAGAGGAACAATAATTATGAAGTTAACATACTAAATAGCAACTATGTGCCAGCCTAGCTGTGTGCAGAACAACCATCAGTTTAATGGTAGCAGCAACTCATCATTGCACTGGCTGCACAAGATGATGTGGAACCATCCTGATTGATGAGCACATAAAGACAACAAAAAAGTAATGAAGGGTGACTGGATCTAATGCACTGTCAGACAGTCATAAAACATCATGTCCATGGAGAGATCAAATGAATGAAACATTTCCCAACTGATAAAATTGTATGTTGTTTTGCGCAATTTATGTTGTTAACAAGTTGTATGAAAAAGTAGAAGTGCTCATCATATAACAGCAAGTACTTGTATTATTTGTCTGTCAGCAACAACAGAAGACATATAAGTGTTACCATGCTATCTTATTTAAATATTTCCCATGTGAGGAAAAATGAAATTCCTCCCTGCTTGGTGAAATCAGGTGTATTGCCCAGCCCAAGCATAGGGTCTGAAATCCTCATAGTCCTGTGCAACAACAAAGTATTCCATTTTATGGATTGACTAGCCTGCTCTCCCTCCAATTTCACAAATACCTCTACTTTAACTATCCGCAATATATAATTCAAACCAATATCAGACGATATCCTTGCAGATTCAGCCATTTACAGTTGATTCAACCATTTACTGTTGATTCAGGTTGCTACTGGGATTCCTGATTTTGCTGTATTTCATGAGTTCCTAAAAAACTGTTGGTGGTAGTTGACAATTAATCCATAAAAATACAATATAACTAGAAGGCAGAAACTTACTGGTTTTTCCTGTGGTGGTTCCAAGTCTTCGGGTGGCAGAGGTGGAGCATCAAGATAATACGATACTGGCCAAGCAATAGCATGTGTATGATATTTAAGAAGACGATGTGTATCTTCATACAACAATGGTTTCCTTTCCATGCGCACTGCACCAAACCAAGCCCAAGATAAAGGAGCAGGATTTTTATGGCCTTCAAGAAGATCCCACGGGTTGACACGTTGTTTCTCAGCCACTTGCAGTCCCTGTGGAACGATTTTGCATAGTATACATGTATTAGAACAATTCCATAATATAAACTATATATTTCTTATATATGATTTATATTTCACTGGAAACAAATATTTGAAATAACAGTTATTTTCAAAAGATAAAGATCTGACATCTTCCAACATTTGGTTTCTGTTACCATTTTGGCAATTTGTACACTTAACAAAACAAAAATTTGCCAGACAAAGTAGGAGTCCTAAACACTGATATGGGTAAAATACAGCATTCATTTTTTTCCTTTTAGTTTGTATTGAAGAAATACAAAAGTGGTAACATTACTTGAATATTATGCAAAAATGCTCAGGTTAATATCTGAGACCTGCATTCAGAGGACAAAAGTGTATTGGTAGATGGAATACACAGACATTATCTACAGAAACAATTTATATCAACAGAGTAGATGGAACAGGTGTTATTGTCACTGGTGGATTCTAAAGCTGAATGCTTAACATTGAAAGTGATGCCCTTCCACACAGCTGACAATAAATCTGAACCTACTCTGAGTTTGTCCAGGAATTGTAGGTTGCAGCCATTTGTATTGGGAGCTCTTGTCTTCTTCACGTTATTTGTAGCTATATCCAACAATGCCCTTGTATACAGGAGCAGCAGTAAAAACATCTAAGTTCGGTGTTCGGACCAGTCACGTTGAAATAATATTTTACACCATATTTCATTTCTACATGTTAAACGAAAGTGAGTGCTTAACGGAAGGACAATTATAATTAATTTCACTTTAGCAATTTTATCCAAAAATATTTTCACAGTGAAGTTCTTG
Source organism: Schistocerca americana (assembly GCF_021461395.2). Taxonomy (NCBI): domain Eukaryota; kingdom Metazoa; phylum Arthropoda; class Insecta; order Orthoptera; family Acrididae; genus Schistocerca; species Schistocerca americana. Next base: position 825,741,161 of record NC_060120.1, on the reverse strand, counting down.
AAGGCATTCGGTTCTCATATACCTTATCTTCCAGAGATCTCCCAGATCTTATCTCCCAGGTAGCTGGTGTCACTTGATCACTTGTGTAGTACATGGGTATTCTCTGGCACTGTAATGACAATCTTTGGCCATAAATGTGAGTCAGTACTCATTTTTAACTTGGGCATAACATGCATTATTGTTTTCCATGTAAAATGTCAACAATAAAACAAATATCAGCCAGTAAAAAAAAAAAAAAAAAAAAAAAAAAAAAAAAAAAAAAATTATGTAAAGCTGGCCACAGTGGCAGCACTGTCATGTTTACACCCAAGAAACAGAAGTGTGTGTGTGTGTGTGTGTGTGTGTGTGTGTGGGGGGGGGGGGGGACAGTGTATACAACAGTAATTCTTACAATTCAAGTGCTATCATACACTATTTCACATTGCACAGCATAATATTTAAAAACCAACTAGCACTTTCATTTGAGAATACTTCTTGTACACTGTCACTACAACTAATAACCTATGAAATATTGGTACTGTGCACTTTGTTTGTTATATTTTTGGGCATATACTGGAACCTCATTCCATTCAGTATTATGTCCCTATTGCGCGTGCGCGTGGGCGTCCGTATTAAACAGAACAGTACCTGCATATTGACAGCTGTCTCTCCTTTCACACCAAAAAGCCCCTCACATACAGCATGGTCACTCATCGATGGTTTATCTCCAGTGATGAGAATCCCTTGCCTACTTTACTGTAGGTTTCATGAGCGCCTTCACATAGAAACACTATCCCCAAACTTAGCAAGCAAACAGATTTCCCTTGCCATCTCTTCACACATGCCTAATCTTCTGACCACGCCTTTTATCATTCCCTAAAATGAGGGATATCCTACCCAAGATCCTTCCCACACTTCCTAAAGTGACATTCTGTTGACCACTCAACCTATGCAACATCCTGGTTCATCCTGATGTCACTTCCACTTCCAATCCCTTGCCACAAGGGTCATATACCTGTAGAAGACCCATGCGCTAGACCTGACCAATACAACCACACAGGACTTCCTACTCCAGTTCTGTCACAGGTTAACACTAGCCTTCAGAGGCAGGGCCACCAGTTACAGCAGCCATGTCATATACCAACTCTTCTGCACACTGCACAGCTTTTTATTTTGGTATGACGATCAACCAGTTGTCCACCAAAATGAATGTTCACCACCAACCTGTGGACAAGAACAAAGCTGACCATCATGAAACAACATGCAGCTGAGAACATGCTTGTGTTCAGTGCCACCTGGATCCTTCACTCCAGCACCAGCTTTTCTGAACTAAATAGGTGGGAGTTATCCTTGGATCACATGCTTGGCTTCTGCATCCCTCCTGGCCTCAGTCTCCACTAACCCATTGTCCCCACACACTCTGATCACCAGTTTCCCCTGCCTCTGTTCTTTCACCCTCTCCAAAAACCAATGACTCCTTTCATCCCTCTTGTGTGCCGCACCTCACCGGCTCACATGCCTAGCCCGTCCACCTGCCATCCCTAGGCAGCAAAGCTGCCTCCCTTATAGCCACTAGGTACCTGTTTGCTACCCCTCCTCTTGCTTCTCACCTTCTCCCTCTATCCACCCTACTCAATAAGACTCCCATCCCAGTCCGCCTGCCGAATTGCAATCACAGTATTCGAATAGTAATCCTGGTATTGTCTATCCAGCTGGTGTGGTGTGTGTGTGTGTGTGTGTGTGTGTGTGTGTGTGTAGGGGGGGGGGGGGGGGTGCACGCTCTGACAATTTGACATTTCTGCTATTCAGTGAGTGGTCTCCTTTACTCCTAAAGTATTTACTAAGTGATATGACAGGTATTCAACTGTATTTCATTCATACATATGTAGTTTGAAAGCTACCTTGTTGCTGTCAACAAGAGCCTCTAAGGTGGACATCAAAATAGAAATCTCCCCTTGTGAAGTTTTGTGTCTTATATGAGAAGCCCTGCAGGACTATCACAAAAATGTAGAAAAATGTACAAGAGCAGACATGTTAAGAAACTGAAGTACCAAACAAGTTATGCAATGTTTTTCAGTAATTACAAACTGAATGTTCACAAAAACATAAACTGAAAATTTTATCAGCTTATGCAGAAACAAAAAAAGTGTAGTATCCTACTGCTTTATGACTTTTGGGCAAAATTGTTTTGCACTTTCTTTTGCTTGAATAAACTTTTGCTGTAAGCTAATAGTGATGCACCATGCAACTCATTTGAATATTTTATTCAGTTTAAATTCCAACATTGGATTACACAAAACTTACTGGCAAACGGAATCTTTGCCTTTTGCAGACAATGCTCTGACAAATGAGTTATTCAGGCACCACACACCACCCACCCTCACTGCTTTACTTATGCAAAAACCTCCTTCCTTTCTTCAAAAATATTTGAGAGTTGTGCATGGACAGCTCCTTCAGTACAGTTACTTGCTCGGTAAAGGCAAAAGGTTCTGAGTTGAAGTACCAGTCCACAACACAGTTTTAATCTGCCAGGAGGTTCCAAACTGGTGCACACTCCATTGTAGAGTAAAAATTCATTCTTGAAACTCCCCTAGACTGTGAAAAAGCCAGTTTTCCACAGTACCATTTCTTCCAGGAATGCAAGCTATGCAAAGTATGCAGAACTGTGAAGTTTGGGAGTGTAGGTGAGGTGTCATCCAAACAGCGAGCTGCCAAAGCAAGATTGGCACCTCGCAATGAAACCACAGAAAATGATAGTCGCTGCATGCCACACCTACAAATGAGCAACACCAGCATTGCCACACCCCCCAGAGCTTCGCTATGCCACCGCAATCAATGTTCTATTTACGGCTGAGCACAGGAATGCTCAGCCAAGTTTTTAGTCACTGTTCAAGATTACAGCATCATCTTAGATTAGGCCACCAGTGCGTTCTATGTCTTAGGCAGAACTATTTGTGAATGTAAGGTCAAATGTCCTGCGAGAGAAAAGACTTGTAAGTCATTTATATCAAGTGATATGTTGATGTTCAGCAAAGGCTGTAAATATGCACAACATTCCTGTGGAAATGGATTGTACAAAATTAAGTACATCTTCTTATTATTGTTGTAATAAAGTGGACTAACATTTTATGTGTTGTAGTTTCTGCTCAGTCTCCTCTTAGAGCAAAGTATATAACCCATCATTTTACCAGTGAGAATATTTTTGTCTGGCACAAAGAAAGGCTATGACACTGCTCGTACCATAAGTCTTCACCTGCTGTTTATTGAGTGCGCATCATACATGTGCTTTAACTGCCTGGTGTTGCCTTCACTCTTTTCTTAATATCTGTGTATCATATCAAGTGGTTAACTACGTCTGAGCTGCCACAGGAAATGTCTCTAAACGAAATTGTACAGTTTCAGGTGCAGCAGATTGAACACCTGTGGCTCAGTGTTCAGCAAACGATGACAGTACTCTCTCACCACACGGCACCACCATGGGTTGCTGCACCTAAATTTCACTGGTACCATGTAAGGAAGAAAAATGGTCAGAATATCAGGTGCAATTGGAGACCCATTTTGCAGCATACAACATTACAAATATGGAGCGCAGTGCATTCTTTTTGTTCACAGTAGAAGCCAACATTTACCGTGTGTGCGTAAAATTGTGTGCAGATACTTGTCCTGAATCAGTCAGGTACAATGACCTTGTTACGCTGTTAGACGATCATTATGGTAGTCAGATAGATATCACAGCATCAAGGTTTAAATATTTGATCTAAAGCAGCAGTCTTCTCAAATTCTAAAACAGTACAATGCCAAACTCAGAGGACTAACAAGGCATTGTAAGTTTAAGTGTTCTTGTGGAATCAGTTATAGTGATATCATGAATGTGACTCAATCACAAAGAACATATCAGACACGCGCATTCACACTGCAATTCTAAAACTGCAAGCTCCTGATCTAAGAACAGTTCTGTCTCTTGTGGAATATTAAACTATTGTGGACTCAATAGAGGTTGATTCTGTGGCTTCTTGTATTTATGCTGTCTGTAGTGCACAAGACACTTTGTCTCAAGTACTTGGTAGTGTTAAAGTGATTAAAAACAGGGTTCAGATAAACAGTAAATTTATAAGTAAAAATTTTCAGTCTTGTGGTGCATGACATGTACTACAGAATTCTGTGAGGAAGTCTTGCCCTCAGTGCTTTTCAAATCATTCTGGATGCAAAATGTTACCTGTGGGGATGGCATGGTCGCAATGAAACAGTTTGTTTACAAGGCAAACCAGGCACAGGCAATGGCTGCCACTGTGCGAGTGCACAAGCCAGGCAAAGCTATCAATGGTGCATATGGTTATAGCAATGCCATTAACAATGGCACAAGCCAAGCCTCACACTTCCTCAATTCAATTACACTTGGACATTTGTGCTTCTGTTTCATGAACTAATAAAGACACATATGACACAATCACTAGCACACTGTTACAACAATTACTTCTATTTTGTCTGCCTACAATGGGCATGAAATTCCAGTACTTGGCGTGTAGTTTGCCTGCAACTTTCCGTGGAATGATAAAATGTGTTTCATTCCATGTACCCTGTCCTAGAGACAGTGCAAACATATATGAGTTAGACTTGTTTGATGATTTGTGCAACATGTGCGTAAACAACAATGCATTACAAATCAGTGTTTCAGTGCCTCACACTAATGTTTCTGATTTGTGTAGCAAGTACAAGAAACTGTTCCAATCAGGTTACGGAAGGGCTCAAGATTTTGAAGTGCACATTACAGGGAAAGACAATGCACAAATGCAGTTTTTTTACACAGGGTTTGTTGCCCACACAATCTGTGAGCAAGCTGCTCAGGAACTGCAAAGATGGAAGGACGATGTGGTTATCCAACCAGTTTCTGCAGGCAACTGGGTCTCAACCTTGTTCATTCTGAAGAAGCCATCAGGCAGTTTACATCTGTGTGCTGATTTTAAAGCAACAGTAGACCCACAAACAGTCACGGATTCCTTCCTCTTCCACATCCATAGGAACTGAGGGACGGATTGGGATGGGGCAGATACTTTTCGAAGATTGATTTATGTGAGGGGTATTTACAATTACGGCTAGACAAGCAGTCAATGCAATACTTTATAATAAACATTCAACTACGTTTGTTCCTGTATCAAACACCACCATTCAAAAATGCTTCAGCTCCTGCAATTTTTCAACTGTTCCTGGAACAGTTAACAGCAAAAATCCCTTCTCGTACAAACTATTGGGATGATATGGTAGTCGTGCATCATACGCTGGCTGAACATTTAAAAAGTTTACACTGTTTGTTTTAAGTTCTCTCTGTTCTTGGCTTAAAGCGCAACAAAGAAGAGTGCTCCTTCTTCCAGGAAGAACTGAACTACTTAGGACACGTAATAAAGGCAAAGGTTATTCATCCTGCTACTTTGCACCTGTCTGCAATTAGAGATCTGTTGGTGGCCTGTAAGATTAAGGAGATCCAGTCAGTGATGTGGAAGCTCATCTATTGTATCAAATTTATTCATAATGTAGCACAAATTGCTACACCGCTCAAACTGACTGTTCCAGAAAAATGTTCCTTTTATGTGGTCCCAAGAATGCCAGAATGCATTTCAGCAACTGAAGGACACATTGTTAACGTGCATGCAGTAAAGGCGGAAACACGAACTGTGGTGATGTTATTACCAAATGCATCCAAACAGGATCAATGTGCTGTCATTTTTTTCTTGGATGCCAAAGGACAAACACCGGTACACATCCATCATAGAATGATGGATGTGCACTGGGCGGCATGTCTGTTGAAAACCACCACTGAGAAATGGTAAGTTGGTTCCATGCTGGTCATGATTTGACACATGATGCTGGTCAATCTAGGAGGCCAATATAGAAAAGCAGAAGTTATGCCAACTCAAGTGGGAGACACTCAATCACATGCCCTATAGTCCTCATCTCTCTGCCAGTGATTATCACATCTTTGGTTCCTTAAAAAAAGGCTTTGAAGGGTTGTCAATTCTTGATGGATGATGATGTTAGGTGGGTGATGGAGTCCCTTAGGGAGATAGCAGAAAGGTTGGGGAAGAAGGCCAGTGTTCACTCTGTCTGCTTGCCAGAGGGTCTCATCCGAGATGTGGAGGAGGCCCTGCCAGTGGCGACAGAGAGCATTGGGTGCACCCAACTGCAAATCTTTGCTCATGTCGGCACCAATGACTCCTGCCGTCTGGGTTCAGAGGTCATCCTCAGTTCATATAGGCGGTTGGCGGAGTTGGTGAAGGCGGAAAGCCTCGCTCACGGGGTGGAATCTGAGCTAAGTGTTTGTAGTATTGTTCCCAGAACCGATCGCGGTCCTCTGATTTGGAGCTGAGTGAAAGGCTTAAACCAGAGGCTCAGACGATTCTGCGGAGATCTGGGGTGCAAATTTCTCGACCTCCGCTATCGGGTGGAGAAATGTAGGGTCCCCCTGAATAGGTCAGGCGTGCACTACATGCAGGAAGCGGCTACAAAGGTAGCGGAATATGTGTGGAGTGCACATGTGGGTTTTTTAGGTTAGAGAATTCCCTCCCTAGGCCCGTAAGATGCCTCCTGAGACACGACAAGGTAGTAGTAGGCAAAAAACAACAGGGAATAACAATATTAATGTGCTAATAGTAAACTGCAGGAGCGTTTATAGAAAGGTCCCAGAACTGCTCTCATCAATAAACAGTCACAACGCCCACACAGTTCTAGGGACAGAATGTTGGCTGAAACCAGATGTAAACAGTAATGAAATTCTAAACTCAGATTGGAATGTATACTACAGAGACAGACTGGACAGTGAAGGGGGAGGCGTGTTTATAGCCATAAAAAGTACAATAGTATCGAAGGAAACTGACAGAGATGCGAAATGTGAACTAATTTGGGTCAAGGTCATGGTTAAAGCAGGCTCAAACATGGTAATTGGATGTCTCTATATGCCCCCTGGCTCAGCAGCTGTTGTGGCAGAGCACCTAAAGGAAAATTTGGAAAATATTTCGAGTAGATTTCCCGACCATGTTATAGTTCTGGGTGGAGATTTTTATTAGCCGGATACAGATTGGGAGGCTCAAACGTTTATAACAGGTGGCAGGGACAAAGAATCCAGTGACACTTTTTTAAGTGCATTATCTGAAACTATCTTGAGCAGTTAAACAGAGAACCGACTCGCGGCGATAACATGTTAGACCTTCTGGTGACAAACAGACCCGAAATATTTGAAACAGTTAATGCAGAACAGGGAATCAGTGATCATTAAGTAGTTACTGCATGGATAATTTCAGCCATAAATAAAAATATTAAAAAAGGTAGGAAGATTTTCCTGTTTAGCAAAAGTGACAAAAAGCAGCTTTCAGAGTACTTGACGGCTCAACACAAAAGTTTTGTCTCAAGTACAGATAGTGTTGAGGACCAGTGGACAAAGTTCAAAACCCTTGTACAATATGCATTAGATGAGTGTGTGCCAAGCAAGATTATAAGAGATGGAAAAGAGCCACCGTGGTACAACAACCGAGTTAGAAAACTGCTGCGGAAGCAAAGGGAACTTCACAGCAAACATAAACATAGCCAAAGCCTTGCAGACAAACAAAAATTACGCGAAGCGAAATGTAGTGTGAGGAGGGCTATGCGAGAGGAGTTCAATGAATTTGAAAGTAAAGTTCTATGTACTGACTTGGCAGAAAATCCTAAGAAATTTTGGTCTTATGTCAAAGCGGTAGGTGGATCAAAACAAAATGTCCAGACACTCTGTGACCAAAATGGTACCGAAACAGAGGATGACAGACTAAAGGCCGAAATACTAAATGTCTTTTTCCAAAGCTGTTTCACAGAGGAAGACTGCACTGTAGTTCCCTCTCTAGATTGTCGCACAGATGACAAAGTGGTAGTGGCAATATCAAAATAGATGACAGAGGAATAGAGAAACAAGTAAAATCGCTCAAAAGAGGAAAGGCCGCTGGACCTGTTGGGATACCAGTTCGATTTCACACAGAGTACGCGAAGGAACTTGCCCCCCTTCTTGCTGCGGTGTACCGTAGGTCTCTAGAAGAGCGTAGCATTCCATAGGATTGGAAAAGGGCACAGGTCATTTCCATTTTCAAGAAAGGACGTCGAACAGATGTGCAGAACTATCGACCTATATCTCTAATGTCGATCAGTTGTAGAATTTTGGAACACGTATTATGTTCGAGTGTAATGACTTTTCTGGAGACTAGAAATCTACTCTGTAGGAATCAGTATGGGTTTCAAAAAAGACAAGCATGTGAACCCCAGCTCGCGCTATTCGTCCATGAGACTCAGAGGGCCATGTTTCTTGACTTCCGCAAGGCGTTCGATACAGTTCCCCACAGTTGTTTAATGAACAAAGTAAGAGCATATGAACTATCAGAAAAATTGTGTGATTGGATTGAAGAGTTCCCAGATAACAGAACACGGCATGTCATTCTCAATGGTGAGAAGTCTTCCAAAGTAAGAGTGATTTCAGGTGTGCCACAGGGGAGTGTCGTAGGACCGTTGCTATTCACAATATACATAAATGACCTTGTGGATAACATCGGAAGTTCACTGAGGCTTTTTGCGGATGATGCTGTGGTATATCGAGAGGTTGTAACAATGGAAAATTGTACTGAAATGCTGGAGGATCTGCAACAAATTGACGCATGATGGAGGGAATGGCAACTGAATCTCAATGTAGACAAGTGTAATGTGCTGCGAATACATAGAAAGAAAGATCCTTTATCATTTAGCTACAATACAGCAAGTCAGCAACTGGAAGCAGTTAATTCCATAAATCATCTGGGAGTAGGCATTAGGAGTGATTTAAAATGGAATGATCATATAAAGTTGATCGTCAGTAAAGCAGATGCCAGACTGAGATTCATTAGACGAATCCTAAGGAAATGCAATCCGAAAACAAAGGAAGTAGGTTACAGTACACTTGTTCGCCCACTGCTTGAATACTGCTCACCAGTGTGGGTTCTGTACCAGATGGGGTTGATAGAAGAGATAGAGAAGATCCAACGGAGAGCAGCGCACTTCATTACAGGATCATTTAGTAATCGCGAAAGCATTACGGAGATGACAGATAAACCCCAGTGGAAGACTTTGCAGGAAAGATGCTCAGTAGCTCGGTACGGGCTTTTGTTGAAGTTTTGAGAACATACCTTCACCGAGGAGTCAAGCCGTATATTGCTCTCTCCTACGTATATCTCGCGAAGAGACCATGAGGATAAAATCAGAGAGATTAGAGCCCATACAGAGGCATACTGACAATCTTTCTTTGCATGAACAATACGAGACTGGAATAGAAGGGAGAACCGATAGAGGTAATCAAAATATCCTCGCCCCACACTGTCAGGTGGCTTGCGGAGTATGGATGTAGATGTAGATGTGCAGTGGGCAGTTGTGGCCTTTTTACACAGCAGGACATGGTATTTTACCAAATGCAAATCTGGTGCGTCGGTGGGGTGATTGCCTCAAATGCTCATGGTGATACTGCGTGATTGTCATAAAGATTCTGGATTGAGCTGTCTTCAAATGGAAACTTTTTGATTGCCCTTATATTACCGAGCTTTGATTAGCTACATACATTTAAAATACAACTTTTCAAAAATAACAGAGTAATTGACCACAAACACTGTGCTTATGCAATTATATGGCCTCTGGGAATGGACTGTTCAAGTGGCAGGGAACTTCCTGTACTACCAAAGCTGCACGGCCTACAGCAACTGACAGACTAAGAAAGCTCTGACAGTGGCCAGCCAGCAGCAATGGGAGAAAACTGACCTCTAATTGTCTGTGAGTAGGTGCCACTTGATAAGCTTAAATCAGCAGTACAAACAATTTCAGGAATATGAATATGATGCTCACTACGCCAGTAGAAGTAATGTCTACCATAAAATCTTTAAAATACATGAATTCTTGTGGTTATAATCAAACATCAACAATGTTAATTAATGAAATTAATGAGTGTGTCTCTGAGTTTAATAACATATTAGGAATCTGAGTAACTAGTCATTATTCAATGGAACATTTCCTGAATGGTTGAAATGTGCTGAAGTTAAGTCTTTGTTTAAGAAATGAATGTTTAAGAAATGAGATAAATAAATACCATCCAAATTCAATCCAATTTCACTTTTGTCAACATTTTCAGATATTTTAGGACAGGTAATATACAATCGGTTTCCTAACCATCTGACATTATATAAGATTTCTGAAGGGTTCTGATACTGGGAAGGCAATCCACACATACAGCAGAATGTACTTAATTCATTAGACAAGAAATTACTTGCCACTGGTATATTTTGGGTACTGTCCTTTCAAATAAATTACACTGAAGAGGGAAAAAAATAAAAAAAATAAAAATACAGGTACAACTGCCTAATATCATGTACGGGCCCTGCGAGCACGTAGAAGTGCCGCAACACGACATGGCAGTGACTCAGCTAATGTCTGAAGTAGTGCTGGAGGGAACTGACACCATGAATCCTACATGGCTGTCCATAAATCTGTAAGAGTATGAGGGGTCCCATATCACTCCCACCACACATGCCCCACACCATTACAGAGCCTCCACCAGCTTGAACAGTCCCCTGCTGACATGCAGGGTCCATGGATTCATGAGGTTGACTCCTTGCCCACACACGTCCACCCGCTTGATGCAATTTGAAACGAAACTCGTTCGACCAGGCAACATGTTTCCATTCACCATCAGTCCAATGTCAGTTTTGATAGGCCCAGGCAAGGTGTAAAGCTTTGTACTGCGCAGTCATCAAAGGTACATGAGTGGACCTTTGGCTCCAGAAGCCCACATCAATGATGTTTTGTTTAGTGGTTCACATGATGGCCCAGCATTGAAATCTGCAGCAATTTGCAGAAGGGTTGCACCTCTGGCATGTTGAACAATTCTCTTCAGTCATTGCTGGTCCTGTTCTTGCAAGGTCTTTTCCTAGCTGCAGCGATGTCGGAGATTTTATATTATACCAGATCTCTGATATTCATGGTACACTCGTGAAATGGTCTTACAGGAAATTCCCCAGTTCATCATTACCTCAGAGATGCTGTGCCCATCGCTCATCCGACGACTATAACACTACGTTCAAACTCGCTTAAATCTTGATAACCTGCCATTGTAGCAGCAGTACCTGATCTAACAACTGCTCCAGACAATTGTTGTCTTATATAGGCGTTGCCGACCACAGTGCCATATTCTGCCTGCTTATATATCTCTGTATTTGAATATACATGCGTACATCAGTTTCTTTGGTGCTTCTATGTAGAATATTATGGAGTAAGAGGAAATGCTACAAAATGGTTCAAATTATATACCTCTGACAGAACGCAAAGGGTGTTATTAGCAAAGAGACATGAAAGTTATCAGGAATCCTCTAACTAGAAACTAGTTACATATGGTGTCCCACAAGGTTCCACATTATGGCTCTTACTTTTTCTTGTGGATATCAATGATCTGTAACACTATCAGATGCCAAGTTGTTTTGTTTGCAGATAATACGAGGGTTATTCCAAAAGTAAGGTCCGATTGATTGCCAAATTGAAACCACAGTGAACATCGGAAATGTTTTACTTGTAACAATTAGCTACACCTTTCAGCTACTTCTCTACGTAGTCGCCGTTCTGACTTAGACTTTTGTCATAGCGTTGTACCAACTTTTCAATAGCCTCATCATAGAAGGCAGCCGCCAGTGCTTTCCGCCAATTCTCCACGCTGGCCTACACCTCGTTGTCTGTGTCAAAATGTTGTCGTCAAAGACAGCAGTTCATGTGACCAGAGATGAAACTCAGGGGGAGACAATTGCGGACTGTATTGTGGGTAATCTAACATTTCCATTTGAAAACGATGCAGGAGCATCTTCATTGCCCCTGCAGAATGCGGCTGAGAATTGTCGTGAAGACGAAACAGCACGACAGTTATGTAATGTTGGCTGCATAGCTTCAGGCGAAATTTCTCACCAGGCCCTCGTACTTGGCGGCAGACACTATTTTCTAGACATCTTTACGCACTCACTGCGAGCTCAGAAATGAGAAGAGCGACGTGATGCTAACTGGGGTTATACTAGAGACACTACCCAATACATCTGTGCAAAGCTTTATCGGATTTTCATAGTCGTTTCCGTTTCGCGACCGATCGGACCTTACTTTTGGAATAACCCTCGTACATACATTACAATAAGTAGCACATCATATACTGTTTTGGAAAGATTGGTTAATTAAATTTTATAGACCTTAATAAATACTTCATAGTCAATTCTTTATCACTAAACTTTGAAAAGCACTCTATATGCTGTTCAGAAATTGTAAGAGGTCTCCTGCAAAAATACGATGACAAACTGATAGAAGAAGTTAACTGTGTTAAATTCTTGGGATTACAGCCTAATAATAAATTCAACCCGGAGGAGCATAGCACAGAACTGCTGAAGTGCCTAAGCAAATCTCTATCTGCGGTGTGAATGCTGCGACACATGGGTGATACAAAAATAAAAAAAGTTTGCATACTATGTTTACTTTCATTTAATAATGCCATAGGGAATTATTTTTTGGCAAAACTCATAAATCCAAGCTAAAGTTTTCAAGAGCCAACGATGTGTAACAAGAATTATTAGCGATGTGAATCTAAGAACATCTTGCAGAGACCTTTTATTGGAATTAGGGATAATAACTACTGCTTCAGAATATATTTATTGCTGGTGAAATTTGTCATTAAAAATATATCCAGTTTTCAAACCATCAACTTAGTCCATGGAATCAATACTAGAAATAAGAATAACAACAATATTACGGAAAGGACAGATTGCTATTCACCACATAAAGAAGGCATTGAGTTGCAGACAGGCACAATGAAAAAGATTGCTAAAATATTTATTCGTAAGCTTTCAGGCAATGTCCTTCTTCCAAGCCGGCTGGAGTGGCCGAGCAGTTCTAGGCGCTGCAATCTGGAACTGCGCGACCGCTTCGGTCGCAGGTTCGAATGCTGCCTCGGGCATGGATGTGTGTGATGTCCTTAGGTTGGATAGGTTTAAGTAGTTCTAAGTTCTAGGGGACTGATGAACTCAGCAGTTAAGTCCCACAGTGCTCAGAGCCATTTGAATCTTCTTCCAAACTAGAAGACACACACATTCACACAAACAAAATTTATGCACACATGGCCACTGTGTCCGGATGCTGGGGCCTGACTGCACCTGTGTCTGATGTGAATAGCAATCTGCTAGGAGGGGTGGTGGGGATAAGGAGGCGGCATGGGGCAGGGAGGAATAACAGGGTGGGGGTGGTAGTTTATGCTGTGCTACCTGTAGGATCATATAGGGATGTGGAAATAAGAATAATCTTCACAAAGATTTAAAGTCGCTTACTTCAGTCCAGAAAGATGTCCATTATTCAGGAACACAAATTTCCAACAACTTGCCAACAGCCACAACAAGTTTAACTACTAAAAAAATTCAGTTTACTAAAAGCCTGAAGGATTCATTGGTGGCCAACTCTTTACACTCCACTGATGAATTTCTTAGTAGCACCAACTGATGCTTATATGTTATTAATAATATTTAATAATGCAAGTATAATCTGACTTTCTGACTTTGTACAAATTAAGTGCAGTGATGTGAAAATTTGTAAATAAAAGCTGTAAAATGATTTTTCTATTTGATGATGCATGGCTACAATAGTGTACGAATTATCATATGCACCTCAATGTACTGCACATTTACATGTTTTGTGCAAGTTATTTATTATTTTCTAAATGAAAATGTGTCTAAGAATTTTTGACTTTTTCCACATCCATGAGGATCATTTCTCTTGGCATCCATACATTAGCATATTATTTGTTTATGTATTCTGAAGTGTTCGACATCCTGGAGGATCTCTTCGGCATAGATCCATTGAAATGAAAATTACATTTAATCTAATCTACAGCAATTTGTTGTCCACCTCATAGACTAATTTTCAAGGAGTATGCAGCTAATTGCTAGAGTCCAAGGCTTTTTATGAGATATTACATGGTGAAAAAATCACATGCTGTGCTCTCCCAAAATATCTTCCTGTAATGCTCTCTAAATTCTGCATTACCTATAATGAAACATACTGAAAACATGATAAAAGAAATCACTTGAAATGGGATCAAACCAAATACAGTAAAAAGTGAAATGGTAGAAGCCTGATGCTTTCTTCACTGAACTACTCGCGCATCACATTTTCCAGGACAACACCCAGGTGCTTTGTTCCACTGTTCATCTTTGTCTCTACCTCATTACATTAAGTGCATCCAGGTTGGAATCCTAGGAATCAAATGGCACAGAATTTCTTCCTTGTACGTTTTTACAGTTTGTGCCTTTATGGCGAGAATCAAAGTGCAGCTCCTTTAGTCTCAAATTACCAGTGCTCTTTACTTTTATTTACATAACTGTATTCATTATCATTTGCTTCTTAGTAACAAGGCATATAGCTCAAATTTCAGCTCCAGACAGTATCTGTGCTATTAAATGTACTTTAATGTCCTTTTTATGTTTAACAAGGTGAATAATCACCATCTATAATATCCACGATGAATTTACTTTACTATCTTTATTTTGATAGTTTAAGTTCTCTTCAGTAGATGAATCTTTCTGTTGCACACACTGTTCTAATGATTGCCACTATGATGTCAGCAATGTTATGGCACTGAGCACATAATCTGTACCACAAACATCTAATGACAAGGTGCATTTGATTGCTCATTACTCATTATTCTTTGCTTTTATGCATCTCACACCACTTTTATGATATTATGAGTGCTAATTTGAAACAACTACTTGAAAAATTTATTTTGTAACAACAAAGTGAAGCTATGTGTTTCATATTTTGCTATTTGAAATACCACTTTAACTGAATAAGTAATTTAAAAAAAGCACTCCATCTTCAGGCCACAAGTGGCCCATCGGGACCATCCGACTGCAATTCAGAACCTGTAAGAGGTTGCCACCCAGCATACGCATACAGAACGAAGAAGAGCAGATAGAAGAGGTTGACAGTCTTAAATTCCTGGGATTACAACTTGATAATAAATTCAGTTGGGAGGAGCACACCACAGAACTGCAGAAACGCCTTAACAAATCTGTATTTGCAATTCGAGTGTTAGCAGACATAGGCGACATAAAAGTGAAAAAGCTTGCATACTTTGCCTACTTTCATTCCATAATGTCATATGGTATAATATTTTGGGGTAACTCTTCAAGTCAAACAAAAGTTTTCAGAGTCCAAAAGCGTGTAATACGTATTATTTGTGGAGTAAACTCACGGACGTCTTGTAGAATCCTCTTCAAAGAACTGGGTATACTAACTACTGCCTCTCAGTATATTTACTCCTTAATGAAATTTGTCCTACATAATATATCTCTTTTTCCAACAAACAGCTCAGTTCATACATACAATACCAGGAACAAAAATGATCTGCACAAGGACTTAAAAGCACTTACTTTAGTTCAAAAGGGGGTCCACTACTCAGGAACACTCATCTTCAATAATTTGCCAGCAAACATAAAAAATTTAGTTACAAATAAAGATCAGTTTAAAAGGAGCCTGAAAGACTTACTAGTGGCCAACTCCTTCTACTCCATTGACGAATTTTTTAATAGAAACAAATGATGTGTTGTATATATTCATAGTATTAGTATTGTTATTTCAGCTTTTTTTAAAAAATAAAAAAAAATAAAAAAAAAAAAAAGAGTAAGTGACATGTTCCACATCCACGAGGATCTCCTCAACAAGGATCTATGGAACGAAAAACTAATCTAATCTAATCAAGTGTCATCTTCAGCTGAGGATGCTGATAGGAGGGGCGTGTGGTCAGCACACCGCTCCCTCATTATGATGGTTTTCTGTGACCGGAACTGAATAAGTAATAATCAGTTTCAGATATTAAATGATGACAATAGATTACAAAACAATGGTAAAAAATAACAAATTTTTCTGACAATATTCACAATAATGTAATATGACAAAGTAGAACAGAAATAAAATTGTTATAATACCTATTACCTGAAATATACTGTCTGTGCAGTATAAGAAGTGTCTACCACATGCAAAATGTGCAAGTAGGCACAATAAAATGACCTATAGTTGATAAATGGAGAAGTCACAAAAAATCTGACACCCAAAAATAATGCATTACCTGTCTTTGCAGAGAGCATATGGAAACATAAAAGACAGTAGAATTAAAAATAAAGCACGTTAAAGTATTTCACGCCTTCCCTCACAAAAAAGGAAATGTTACTATATCTGATTTATTTACCTGTTTCTTATCGATGGAGTCAAATCCTGTTATTTTGTTACCCTTTGTGTCTGTGAGACAGCCCATTGGTTCACAAGCTACAACTTCTGCTGATACTTTTGTTAAGGGCAACAACTGTCGCACATGCTGGATAGATGGAGATGTTCGCTCCCCAAGTTCCTGAGGGAGATCACTGAATGAATTCTCATTTGTCTAAAAATACCTTGATAATACAAGTGTATTCATCTAAAATCTTGCATAAAGCATTTAATACTTACTTGATTAATTCAAAATATCACTATATTATATTATACAGCTTTGGAAACCTTGCCAGCAACTGTAGTACCTTTGACCAGAATGCACACACTGACTGGATTGGGAAGGGCATCATAAGGCTGCTGTATCTCTTCCTGAGGCAATCTGTTTCACGGCTGATGTAACTGGACCTGATGTGTGAATTGGTCCCACACATTCTATTGGGGACAGATCAGTGATCTTGCTAACCATGGGAGTACTTCAGCATCACACATAGTTCGTGGAGATATGTGCATTGTGTGAATGAGCATTGGCTTGCTGAAAAATGGCACTATGATAATCCTGCGCAAGAGGTAACATGTGCGATACAGCTGTGCCTCTGTTGTTAAAAGTACATTCCCCAACAACAGAAGTAAAACACCCAGAATGAAAGGAAGCAATGAAAAGAAATGAAATTTCACTGGTTGTGAGGGTATGTGATATTACTTCAGTGACTGCAAATCAAATCAAATTTACAAAGAACTGGGAAGTATGAGCCCACTTACCAGTAATGTGGCAGTCCCTGTGCCCTTTGACCAGGATGCACACACTGACTGGATTGGGAAGGGCATCATAAGGCTGCTGTATCTCTTCCTGAGGCAATCTGTTTCACGGCTGATGTAACTGGACCTGATGTGTGAATTGGTCCCACACATTCTATTGGGGACAGATCAGTGATCTTGCTAACCATGGGAGTACTTCAGCATCACACATAGTTCGTGGATATGTGCATTGTGTGAATGAGCATTGGCTTGCTGAAAAATGGCACTATGATAATCCTGCGCAAGAGGTAAGATGTGTGATACAGCTGTGCCTCTCCAGAATACTGGTAGATTGGGTCCTCTCCCCAGGTGCTGCCATTCTTGCTATCTGGCATAGTGCAGAACTGTCCATTCTCGTTATCAGGGATAGTGCAGAACTGTGATTCATCACTGAATACAATGCAATGGCATTAATAAGCAGTCTATGCTTCCCAGTCATGGCTTCACTCCAAATGCAGTCATCTGTGTTGTGGTTCAGTAACTGCCTAACTCTGGTTGACACTAGTCTCTGACAAACAGCGTGAGGTGACACAGAATGTTGCAGGAAGTTCTTTATTTGTTCTCGGATGGCATTCTCAAATGTGAAGGGTTTATAATGTGGTTGGTGCACAATATGCTGATACTTCCTTGTGGTGGACATGCATGGTTGACTAGAACATTGACAATGAGTATGCTTATACCTACCTTCACGGTCCCATACAGTGCAACATTGGGGCTCTGCAACATCTAAACGCCACACAAATAGGGATATTGCACGTTTCAACTAGCTAACCAAATGGCGACCTACAACGAGGCCCCTTTCAAACTCTGTTAGGTGCTGATAACGTGGTCTCACACAAGTATGTGGCATCGCTGTACCCTTCACAGTGATCAATCAATGTGTGTTGTTCACACTCTGTATGTACCTCATGAGGCCGGATCACAACACTGAACATGAACAACACTAATGCACTCTGGAGGCTGTTCTATTTGTCACAGAGAAATGAAACATACTTGCCAAAAGTGTGTACGTGTACAAACTTACAATGACATTTGACCATGTCTTTTGGATGCTTCACTTTTTTTGACAGCAAAAGATTTTTGTGGCTTATTATGAAGTTATCATGAAGCACTTCAATATCAGTGTAAATATATCTTCAAAAAATAATTATCTACAGTTTAGAGGAAGCCATCAGTTGTCATCTTACAACTGCTCAAGAGAGCTCAGCTGAAACCTTACGAAAATTTAACAACTTAATATGTAAAGGTCGTAGCCTAAGATCAAATCATCTTGGACAACAATTTCAATAACCTGTACAGTCTCTCCTAGTTGCAATACAATACTGCATTTGTATATAGAAACAATCACAAAGACATCAAATGTATTTTTGAAAGATATTATTCTACACTGCTTCCATTTTTGCTTTAAGCAGTCTAGGGATGTTGTCAGTAATGAAGAGAAAACAAGATGGTGGCCCACACAAACTTAGTGCGGAAAAGGTTTAGTGATTGTTGTGAACAATGACTTTGACGAATATATTGGAGAGAGGAGGAAAGAAGATTAGCCTTTAACATCCTATGGACCATGAGTTTGTCAGATACAGAGAACAAACTTGGATTGGACAAGGGTGAGAAATTGGCTGTGCCCTTTTCATACCTTTCCAAATACTTTCATTTAATTCAGTGTATTCCATTATACTCTTAATATCATTTGAACTCTCATCATTACTTTATGGTTGCCTTGTTTTTTTGGCTTCTTCCATCTGCAACATTTTTTGTTGATACATAAGAACCTTCTTCTTCTTCTTCCTCTTCCTCCTCCTTCTCTCTCTCTTCCATTTGAAGGAGGGGGTGTTGGCATTGTCTCCATCTTTTTGCTAGCCATCCTATATCCTGTCTTAGAGTTTAGTTGAAATGTAATGCCTAGCCTCTTCAGTCGTTGTTTTTTCATGTCTAGTTGCTGTCTTATGTCTTCATTCATCACTCCATCTCTTAATGTTAGTCCAAGAAGTGACAGAAATCTCCCCTCAGCTGATTCAATCCTTTGTCTCTTTCTCTTTCTTAGAATTCAATTTTCACTACCATACACAAGACTAGCCTTAGCCACTGCATTGTGTAATCTTTGGCCTATCTCTTTTATGCAGTAATGCAAAGTTACATCCTTATAAAACCATTTACAGCATTATATTTCTGCAAATTTTGAATCACATCTGAATTAGGTTTGTATACTAATATCTCTGTCTCAAGATATTTAAATGATCTTACATATTCTATTGTCTTACTGTTTATCAGTATTTTTGATCTTTTGTGTTTTCCTTCCATTGCCACAACTTTTGTTTCATTTACACATATAATCATTTGATAAGTTTATAAAACACTATTATATTTACACGCATTTTCTTGTAAATCACATACACTCTCTCCTTGGAGAAATAAAATAGTGTTAATAAATTTGTTCCTTCCCTTGTTCATCTTCCTGGGGCTTTTAAAATTTCATTGTTCTAAGACTTTGTTGATGTATATATAAAAAATGACTGGTGAGAGGCTACACCCTTATTTCAATCTCTGGGTTACAGTCAACAACTCTTTGTTTATACTAATTTTAGTGTTATCATAGAGTATAATTTCATTCTTCTTACCTTATTGTAAGCCTTCTCATAGTCTAGGATGAGCAGAAAAGTGGCTTTACTCTTTTCTATGAGTTGTTTTAAAACAAATGTTGCATCTGCAGAGGACCTGCCTTTACAAAAGTAGCATTGCTCCAATCATAAAAATATTTCTGCTATTGGCTGGAGTTTCCTTTTAATAATAGACGAGTATATTTTATAAGTAGCATTTAAAATGAATATACCACTGTAATTTGACCATTCTTTTTTTAAACTCTTTTGTTGTATATGCTTATTATTTTTACTACATTTCATTCCTCTGAAATTTTCCCCAAGCACCAAATATCATTCAGCAACTGCACAAATAACTTCTTCCATTTAATACTGGCACATTTTATAAGCTTCAGATTTAATTCGTCTGTATCTGTAGCCTTCCTGTTCCTGGCCTTTAAATACTTTCAATGTCTGACAGTTTGATTACGTTGTATTCTCCAACATTCACAATATTTGCATAGTAAGGCTAATCTTTCTTGACTAACAGTGCTTGTAATACTGTAACAATTCCTTTCCTGTTATTGTATCTGTCTTTGCTTTGTCATGGTTTTCACAACATAATATTTTGAATACAAATTTTTGAGCCGAAGTAGAATCATACTCTTGTCTTTTACGATTTCTCTCTGTTTGTTTGCCTACCATGATTGCGAACTAGCTCTCTCCTTTTTTTTACTGTGTCATATCTTTCACTTTCTCCCTATTAATCCAAATCAGACATAGTTCCTTTTTTTCCATTACAACTTTCTCAAGTTCATTACTACTTAATTTCAGCCAAGTTGATGTTGTCATTTTTTGCACCATGTGTACTTAGCTGTCTTAATTAAAATTTCCTTTAACTCATTTCAGCTCTGTTCTATATCTTCTGTCCTCCCTCTGACATAATTCTCCATTCTCATATGATACAGACGTCTGATTCCAGATTGTTCTAATAGCTGACCTTTACGTAACTGTAATTTTCACATACATTTATATGATCTTCATTTCCCAGAGCGTCCAACTTATTGCTTAACTTAAGCGGGTATACCTCCCTATTCTTATATAAACTCTTGGTAATCTAAATCTCTGATTTCCTGTCTGATTAATATGCATCTTTCCCGCTCTAAATTTATTTTTTCTTTGCATCTTACAAGTCTTATGATCATTTGAAATTCTAAAGTGGTTTATGACCATCACATCCTAAATAATTTCTTTATTTATTCATTTTTTGACTAAAGATAATTGATTTAATTTTTATATAATAGAAAGAAACATTCCACGTGGGAAAAATATATTAAAAAAAAGAGATGCTGTGACTTACCAAACGAGAAAGCGCTGGTAGATAGACACAATAAAAAACACATTTATTGTGTCTATCTACCAGCGCTTTCTCGTTGGTAAGTCACAGAATCTTTGTTTTTTTAATATGATCTCAATTTTAGTTTTATGTAGGTCTAAGCAAGTCCTTGTTTACTACTAGAAGAATGAGTATGCTCTCTACAAATTCTACTTATGTAAGACCTCTACCATTTCTGCAAATATACCAAAACTTTGCCCTTGAAGAATCATTATTTACATTTTTCACACTTTTGCATTAAAAATATCCATTATAGGCTCCACTGTCCTAGATACAACAATAAAACAACAACAACAATCTAACAGAGGATTTTACTGTCATTTATCAGTTTCTGTAACTCTTCACAAGTCTTGTGCCTTCTAAAGAGAATAAAAATAGACTGGTGATTTTATTCAGGTGTGTAAAACTTAAGGATGAAAGTAACTTTCACATGATGTGTAATGTAACGCGAGGTAACTTGGGCCATACACAGAAGAACTGCTACAGTGTAGCACAGAAGGTAACTCATTCAATGAGACGAACAGAAATGTCACTTTTATTCAAAGACACTAATTACATTGAAGTCGTCACGATGGAAATTACTAAAGGCGGGACACGGTTCTCAGTAGGGTGTGTGATCACCATGGACAGCAATGCATGCTTTGTAACATCCTCCCATGCTGGCCACAATCTTGGTAAAGCTTTCTTGTAGTAGGGTGTCCCATTCCTTCACCAGCGTATTTTTATGGACGGCAGTTCACAATAACGCTGAACAGAACCAGTGGAGGAGCTCTTAGAATGAGAGACTATTCGACTATTGGACTGGCTTGCCCATTCTCCTGACTTAAATCCCATTGAGCACATGCAGTAGTTGTTGGGGAGATGCATTTCAGCACACCCACATGTACCAATAACCATCCAGCAGTTGTCAGCCATGCTGGTGGAGAAAAGGAACACCCTACCAAAAGAACTCATTGCCAACCCTGTGGCCAGTACAGGAGTACACTTCAGAGCATTCCCTGATACCCATAGTGATCACACACCCTATTAAGAACTGTATCACACATTTTGTAATGTTCAGTGGACCATCATAAACTGCAATGACTTCAGTGTAATTATTGTCTTCAAATAAAAGTGACATATCTGTTTGTGTCACTGCATACTTTTTTCAGTTACCTTCTGTACTATAAAGTAGCACTTCTTTCCACATATAGTCCAAGTTTCACTGAGCTATGTTACTTTCACAGTGACACATCATACAAAAGTTACTTTATGTATACATGATACTACAGTACCAGTGTTGCTCAGAAGTATGATGCAATGTTTCTCTGGACATGTCTGAAAGAACAGGCACTGTGGTGACTGCAGCTGTTATGAAATATGTGAAATGTATCTGCAGTTGTGAGTATGGACAACCATAGCTACATCATGGTAAGACAACTGCTCACAATAAATGGGAAATTCAGGATCAAGTCTCAGTACAAAAAAAATTTTCATTGTTGTCATTCCACTCTACAGCTGATGGTTGTCCACATTCACAACTGTGAATAATATTTGATGAAAATTACTTTCATTCTTATATTTTGCACACCAGTGTAAATGAATAATTTCCATGAAATATCTTTTGTTTATCATTAACACAAATATTGTTATTCTGTCTGTAATATTATTTTTAATTTTCTTATCCACAATGAAGCCTATACTTGAATTGCTTCCCTCCTCTGCCCCTTTGTAATAAGACACTTGTCTTGAGATTCACATTACTGTTTACTTAGCAGGTGCAGGTGCAAAAATGGCAAGATTGGCCCCATGGACTAAAGCCATTGTCTGAGTTTCCGCATTCCGCTTCACCCAACGTTCTTTCCCCCCCAAGCCAAAATATACTTACCCAAGAAACATGCACTTGGCAATAAAGGAACGTGAATGTGGCAATAGGCTCCTATCAATCCCACCCTTGGTACAATAATCTACCTGGGTCTAAAGAGTCTGTTGAGATACATAAATAGTGTTAAACATTTGTAGAGCAATGTTCACACTAGTCTCAGCCAAGTCCTGAGTGCCTTTAAATCTTTGTAAGTGGAATCAACTAAATCATCAGTCCATATATTGATCATGGGACCGAAAAGCCACCACAAACTCACCTCATAACCCTCTCAAGTTTCAAGCCAATATTGTCACTTAACAGTCAGTTCCTCTTTGTGCGAGGCATAAAGCATTCCAATAAAGAGAGTTGCAAACACTAACTCCCCACTCAGCCTGCAATGTAAGTATGTGAGTAGCCCATCTGTATTGTTCTACACAAAGGTTTCCATCATTACAGTTACTTCACAAATACTAACAGATGAGTGGCATGACAATCTGGATTGCACAACAGGATGTACCCCAATCAGTTAAACTAATCCTTGCTAGGATTTCAATAACAATTCTACCCTGCTCAAGTTGTTAGTAGACAAACCTTTCACAGACTTCCAAAAGAAATCGTTGTTAGTTAGTGCATAACATGAACTATTGTAAAGGTCAGGTTATATCGTGACAATATTTCATACAAACTACTGATCAATTTCTGCCCTATACCACATTAATTTGTCCCTCAATATTACACTTCAACTGTTTGACTCTCTTGCATAAGTCTTCCAAGTCATCACACTAAAAATGCCATGGTGGTCCATTCCGACATTTCAAAACACATCCTGAAAATTTTCACGCAGATAGAACACACTGAAAGAAGTGCACTGCCAAAATTTTAGCTGCTAAGGTGCACTGCAAGTATTTTTTTAAAATTTAAAGTTACTCATTTTTGCCATACAAAGAGCCTCTTATAGCAGTGGCTTGTACAGCCCTTCTTGCCTAGCACTCAAATCAGTGAATAAGTAGATTGAGCTGTGAAAAGAGGATGTAGCACCATATAGCAAGAAGTTCAAAGTGCACACAAGCAAATTTTAACCATTTAAATCATACCACTTCATTAGTTTTTCTAATAACTCGCAGTTCATGTAACAGCTAAACTGCTGGAGATGTAATTGTTACAACAGCGGCTAGCAGAGGAAAGAAAATCAAGGCAGTGTATGATGTTACATTACAAACAACTTCCACACAGCAGGACTATAATTTGTCGTGATGCAAACTGATAATGCAGATATGATTGAAGTTACACAATACTGTTCCACTGAAAGGCCTTAAAGACAAAGAGCTACTGGAAATTATACTGTCCAACAATGATCTGAAAATTGCATTAAACTGGTGAAAAATGTATTTTTTCAAGAGTCTGAATCACACTATTGGTTTTGGGTAGAATATCTGAATTATATTGACAGTTGTTTCATTATCCTGCTAAAGACAGAGGTGTCATTATGTTCAGGCCAAGAGTCCAACAACAGCAAGGAAATATTATCTGCAAAAGTTAAGAAGACACTTTGAATGTAACACTGAAAATTATTCTTCCTGATTTTTCCAGATTTTGCTACGTCAATTAAAAGACTTTTACAAGTAAGCAATCTTGGTTTTTAATTTTTTCTCCTAAGTTGCCTAGATGTTCCTGGAAACAGAGATAATATTGAGAAAACAGTAATCCACTGACACTTATCACCAAAATTGCTGTATACGAATGTGTCATAGTACTCATCAACTGCACAAGTGACTCTCTTTTTTTGGTTCGGAGTGATAAAGTGTGGTTTGCATGAAATCAGGCAGACTGGCTTTATATGCAGCTTTTAGGGAAAAGGAGAAGCTATGTCTTCCTGTCAGTTATGAATTTCTCTACAGTATCAACTATTAATGACATTTCCTCTACACATTAACTTTGGGTAACCTTCATAATTTTGCAGCTTATTTTTCTGAATCTGTTTAACAACTTCAAAGAAGTCTGGAAATTAGTAATGTTCATTTCACTTGCAACAGAGCATCAAGTCTCATAGATCTCTCTCACTAATGGTGTACTGACTCTCATGTGCAGTTCTAAATCTTTTGAATAGCTTTTCTTTCTCACTTTTCTGAGTTTGTGTAAATCTTTCTTCCATTTATAAAACTGATGTTCAAATTTTATGAAATGAAACCGGCTTTGCACACTGCTTAAGTTTAAGCATTTTCTTTCTCCTTCATTTAACCAAAAAATTTAAAGTCTTTTCTTTGTCACTGAAAGCTATTGCTGTACATGTTTCTTTTGGGTTTGGAAGGTGCTCTATTTTTGTTCTGGAATTTGATTAGCACAATTATCATTTGATCCACAAGTCATGGAACTGAGTCTTTTCTTGCTCCTTCTAATGTTATCACAATTTCTAATGAAATGTTGACGTCACTGGAATGAATGTTCAAGAAATTAAGTAATAAGTAACACACATGCAGGTCTTCAGTAGGAGTGGGTGATTTCGACTGAATACCATTCTTCATATTATACCTTTGGAAGATTGAAAATATTAATTGGATTCCACTTTACCGCAAAACTTCAAAACATGCACAAAGACAGATGCTACGTTCAATCATACACCAAGAAATCACAGAGAAAATTAATTCAGTTTTTATCTCCATTGTTAACACTTAGTGATACCACAAAGGCAACTGCTAATTATTATGGATATTGAATGAGCTGCAAATTCGAGTGAATACTAACAGTGAACAGGTGTGTCAGCGAAACTATCAATGGAAACTGAAATTCGCTTTACAAATTATGAACGCTTTGTGCCATGGTATCTGTTCACCGATGTGCCATGTATCAAAGATATGTGACTGCCATGTTGCGCATGCACTGTCTGCTACAGCTATGGTAAGGATGTACATTTCTCGAGCTGCCTAGCTAACTAGGAATTTGGCAAATTTCAACATTAAAAAAAATACTTGCAGTGTCTCTTAGCAGCTAAAATTCTGACACTGTGGTTCTTTCAGCCCATTCTTCCTGTATAAAAAAATTCGGGGCCAGATTCGACATGTTGTATCAGACAGTTCCCTAATAAGAGTCACACGGGTTTCCCAGAAGAGTAATTCCAAATCATGTCACAGATTACTGCAGTTGGCCTTGATATGAAGGGATGATTGTTATCAACATGCAGAATTAGCATTTTCATTGTTGGATGCAAGCATTATATTCTGGATGAGATCTTTGAGTCAGCATAGCAAATACTACAGTTTTTTTACTATATTCCTCTGGCACTATTTTTATGGCATTCCAATACTTAAGCATGGTAAACCATTTATCAATCAATACTGCACAACTGCATTCCACAAACCACAAAAATCTTTTTACATTTCTTTTCTTGCCCAAACATGTTTAGACGCATGTGTTGCATAATAAATGTTTTCCTGGAAATCTGTTCCAAACCTTACCTTACATACTAATTGGTAAGACTTTGGAGGATCGTATTTAACTGAGCAGATAAATTGTCATCCACAGCAACTTGATGTTTTTGTGACAGTACATGGTCAGCCAACAAAATCAGATTTTTATTAATGTATTTTTGTTGCACAAGAATATTTTAAGAGTACTTTCTGTTAAAATGGCTATCATTGCCACCTTGTACATTTTCCTCTCTTGCAGATATGGATGCAGAAATAGTGAAGATTTTATTTTTAGTATGAGCACTCATAGCTTTAACCACTGAACTTTCAAACACAACATTGATATTCATATTGTAAGCATGATCCCAGTTGATGTTAGACTGTTCTCCTGCTGGATCTACTGCATAATTTCAACCTATGTCCTAGTGTCATTTTCTCAAATATCCCCGAACATCTGGATCGCACAGTCAAACAATGGAAAATCCAGGATGGAATGTAACAATAATAGGAAAAGGGTAGTTGCTATACACACACAAACACACCACACACACACACACACACACACACACACACACACACACACACACACTTCTACAGTCTCTTGCCACTGAGGCCAGACTGCAAGCAATAGTGACTGGAGATACTGTTGCATATCTTGGGATGGGGTCACTGTGGCAGGAAATGTAGGTGGATGAATCAGACAGGTGCCGAAGTCCTATTTCCAAGTGATCCTTTGTCAGCAGGTAGGATTATAAGGTCAGGATCAGTTGTTGGGTGGTCAACTGCAGTTGTTTCTGCAAATGAAGCTGAGGCAAGTTTTGAGGTCAACAAATTCTGGGAAGTTAACAGGAGGTGATCTGGGGGGGCAATGTGGGTGGATCACAGTTGGGTGGAGGAGTGAACTGAGTCAAGTAGGGTTTAACATTGGTCTTTGGTTGAGTCTCATTGGTAGGTTGGGGGCAAAAAAGTGTTCGCACTTTATGGTCCAGGAGAAGGAGTGGTCTTTGACAAGTTCTGCAAGGTTGAACTTGGGAGTAGGGCAAAAGGTGAGGCCTTTGTAAAGGACTGATACTTCTGCAGGGCTAAGGTTTTTGGACAAAAGGTTCATGACTGTGTTTCGGGTCTGTTTAGATTCTGGATGGCAATGGGAAGGAGTTTTTGAGGGTGGGGTAAATGTAGCATGCCTGTGAGGCAGAGTTTGTCAGCTGTGAGGAGATTTTTGGGGAGGGAGGGGGGGGGGGGGTTGGAGGATGTTGTAGAGGTGATGGATAGTGATAGTCCAAGATGGGAGTATGAAATGAACAGGGCTGAGACTTTTTTTGAGGTGGCGTAGTGCATGTTGCTCTAGTTCTTGGAGGGCAAGAGTTTCAATGTGTGACATGGGATCCATGAATTTCAGATTGCATAGCAGAATTTTCCGCGTGGAGAGGAGGTATTGTAAGGAGGGTTGGGCCTGATTGGTATGTTTTTGCAGGATTATGTTGGTGAGGGTTAAGGACTGACAAAATCTGAAAAGGTGGAGGTCATTGTGGGAGAAAGGGGGGCACTCGGAGATTGGTAATTTGATTGGATTCCATGAGGCAAGCAACAACGCAGGAACAGTATGTGGACAGGGTTCTGGCTAGTGATAAGGAAACTTTCTGTACTGACGCAGATGGAAGGAACAAGGACCCAGGTGGAGAATAAAATTGCATAAAAATACATAAATAATGTAGAAATATGTCTGCGAAAATTCGCAAAAATACATCCAAACATTTGGGAAACAACCACGAAAAAAATCAAATGGATGAAGTAAGGGGGAAACAAGATGAAATCTGAGGGAATAGGCTGACAGTGAAAGGTGTCCGCCAACTGAAATTGGCATGAATACACAATGAGACCAAAGAAAAAAATAAAAAGATAGTAACATGGGTTGCAGGTCTGTGAGTGGATATATGTGAAGAAGGGGGACGGCAGATAAGACTAGTAGATTAGGTGAAGTTAGAAGGTGTGAACTGGAATAAAGAGGAGAATGAGTGGGGGGGTGAGGAGGCGTTGATAGGATGAGACACAAGTTCATGTGGTACAAGAAGGTCCAGGAAATAACATGTGAAAATACATGAGAATGATCAATTTGAAGGTATATGATTAATGATACAGGTGGGAGTACTGTGGAACATGAGATGTTGCACCAACTATCGGCATGGTCTTGTAGCCCTCTGATATCTGCAACAGAGACAGTAGGTACAGTGTGGCTCATAAGTACAGTATGTGGTGCAGCTTGTAAGGTGACAAGAGAATCACAGGAAGAAAAGGAAGAAGGACAGACACTGAGTATAGGAATGCATTAGAAAATAGTAACAAAGGAAAACAGCTCTGGGTTACAGGATGGAAGAATAGCTGTCAGGCAAAATCAACCAATAAAAAATCCGGGATGGAATGTATCAATATTACGAAAATGGTAGTTCCCACTCACCATATAGCAGAGATGCTGAGTCACAGAAAGGCACAACAAAAAGACTGTCGGGAAGTGAGCTTTCTGCCAACACACGCGCACGCATGCGCACACGCGCGCGCGCCCACACACACACACACACACACACACACACACACACACACACACACACACACACGGCCACAGTCTACAGCTAATGAGGCCAGACTGCGAGCAGCAGTGCATGATGGGAGAAGCAACTGGGTGGTGGGAGTAAGGAGGCTGGGGGAAGGGGGGCTGGGGAAGGGATAGAAGGGTAGGATTAGTGGATGGTAAAGTGCAATATTTGTGGGAGCAGACAGGGATGAGGTGGAGAGAGAGTAGGACAGGTAGGTGCAATTGGGAAGTTAGATGGAGGGCATACGGGGGGAGGGGGGTAGCAGAAAAGGAGAGAAGTAAAATAGACTGTGAGTGCTTTGTTGGAATAGAGGGCTGTGTAGTGCTAGGACGGGAACAAGGTAGGGGCTAGATGGGTTAGGACAATGACTTATGAAGACGGAAGCCAGGAGGGTTACGGGAACATAGGGTATTCTGCAGGGAGAGTTCCCACTTGCGCAACACGGAAAAGCTGGTGTTGGTGGCAAGGATCCAGATGGCATGGGCTGTGAAGCAGTCACTGAAATGAAGGTCATTATGTTGGGCAGTGTGCTCAGCAGCAGGGTGGTCCAGCTGTTTCTTGGTTACAGTTTATCAGTCGGACAGACAGCTTGTTGGTAGTCACGCCCATGTAGAATGCAATGCAGTGGTTGTAGCTTAGCTTGTACATCGCATGACTAGTTTCACAGGTAGTCCTGCCTCTGCTGGGACAGGTGATGCTTGTGACCGGACTGGAGTAAATGGTGGTGGGAGGATGTATGGTCTTGCATCTACGTCTATTACGGGGATATGAGCCACGAGGCAAGAGGGTTGGGAACAAGGGCACGACAAGAGGTAGTTGAAACCCTGGCAGAGGAAGTGATTCAGCTGCACCAGTCCAGGTTGTTACTGAGCCACGAGGGGAATACATCTCTATGGCTGGACAGTGGGACTTTGGGAGGTGGTAGGTGACTGGAGACATAAGGCATAGGAGATCTCTTTTTCTACAAGGTTGGGAGGGGAAATTATGGTCTGTGAATGCCTCAGTGAAACACTCGGTATATTTCAAGAGGGACTGCTTGTCACTACAGATGTGACAGCCATGGCTGGCTAGGCTGTATGGAAGGGACTTCTTGGTATGGAATGGATGGCAGCTGTGAGAGTCCAGGTATTGCTGGTGGTTGGTAGGTTTGATGTGGACAGAGGTATTGATGTAGCCATCCTTGAGGTGGAGGTCAACATTGAGAAAGGTAGCTAGTTGGGAGAGGTGTTGAGGTTCTGGGAGAATGTGGATCGGGTGTCCACATCCTCAATCCAGATTGTGAACACGTCATTGATGAATCTGAACCAGCTGAGGTGTTTGAGATTCTGGATGTGAACTCCTTCTGCAGTATATCCTATATTCCTGTAAAACTCCTGGCCTCAACCTTTGTCAATCATTTACTTCTCTCTTTTCCAGTATCTCTCCCCCCCCCCCCCCCCCCCCCGCCCCGTCTGCTCCCACAAGCAGCACTTATTATCCATCACCCCTACCCTACTATCCATCTCCTTACTCTCACCACCCTGTTGCTTCTCCCATCATGCACTGCTGCTTGCAGTCTGGTCTCAGTAGACAGACACTCTGGTCATGGGTGTGTGAGATGTGTTTGCATGAGTGTGCATGTGTGTATGTTGTCTATTTCTGACAGAGGGCTTGTTGGCCGATAGCTCACTTTCTGACAGTCTTTTTGTTGTTCCTATCTGTGACTCTGCATCTCCGCTATATGGACTGCTCAATGGTATATACTCTAATCAGTTATATTAATCCTTGCTACAATTTAATTAACACACATACGTGTGCATGTGTGTGTGTGTGTGTGTGTGTGTGTGTGTGTGTGTGTGTGTGTGTGGGAAGGGGGGGGGGGGGGGGAGCGTGAGTGCATGCGTGCGTGCATATGTGCGCACATGGGGACATGTGTGCTCATATTCTACCTCTCTCTTTTTTCTGTTAACCGTTTGGCTAGTCTTTTCATTTAATGTGCTAAACAATGAGCCACTGCATAGTGCGGTGTAATCACTTACAATATGTTTTCCTGCTGCTACTGCTCATCATGGGCAGAACTTTCCTGTACGGTAAACCTTTCGTGTAGGCTGTGACTGGATTTAAATATTTTTAAATTTGTTTCAATTTTTGGTGGACAGTGGTAGTGGGCAACTGGGTGGCCTGCAAATTTTGAATGTGAGCTGTTGCTTTTTAGGGTGCTGAAATGTTTAGTATAACTTACTTTAAATTTTGTACATGTGTGCCACACATTTACTGATTGACATATGTTACACATTAGTTGACAGATACTCAATTTGTTGGGAATGTAGCAGTGTGTCATGTGTTCAGAGTTTTTCTTGCATCTTGTTACATGTTAGGTATCTATCATATCTGAAGTACCAGTTTCTTTAACAGGTTGCTTATTTTTTTTTATTGTAGATGACCATGTGCTATAGGTTTCGTGTGTAGACTCCTGTTCTCCCTTTGACTTAAACAGGTGTGTTGTTGTTTTAATGTTGGGTTCTCCTGTGTACAGTCTTGTGTATCATATGGCATGTTCCTTCCTCATCCGTTTGCGTATTTTATTGTTGAGTTTTTTTACCCAGTGAGTGTTATAACCGCTTCTACCGTTCTTAATGTTTTATTGTGTTTAGTTCTAGTGTGTAGATCTGTTTGTTTCTATGTGTTCTGTTTAATTTGTGGATCACATACATGAAACTTTCTTACCTGTGTTGCACTGGATGATCTGTTTAGTTTTGTATGGTTGTGCATGTGATTGTGAGTTTTTATAGGAAAGTAATGTTATTATGCCTAAATTTTCACTCATGAATTTTATCATAAAACCTGTTTATTTTCACATTTCAATAAAATAGCACCCTACTGATGATGTCAAAAATGTTCTAGAACATATTTGGGTAAGAAAAGTAACAAAAATATTTTGGGAAATGCATAAATGGATGGAACACAATTACCAAATTTGTTTAGCAAATACAGGTCAAGTTACAGCAAATCAAACAATGACTCTAACACGTCTCACAAAGAAGTGATCACTTATTTTAAGCAAGGTAGGAATATTAGAGTTTACTATTCCATCAATGATGAGATAGAACAACACAAACTTGGATTAGGAAAGGATACAAGGCAAACTGATCATGTTCTTTACCAAACAAATTATCCTCATATTTGTCTTAAATGATTTAAGGAAACCACAGACAACCTAAATCGGGGTGGTTGGACAGGGATATTTGAACAACTGCCTCAATGAATGTGAGTTGAGTCTCTTAACCACTAAGCGAAACTGTTTGGTTTAGTCTTTTCTGAACATAAAACTGCATGATTAATACAGCACAACCTGCTTGCTGTGCATCAAGACAGTCCAAGGACGTGGGCAGTTACACTGCCTGAAAAAATTAAAAAAAAAAAAAAAAAAAATAGTACTCACAAGGTGTTGAGGCTTGAGAGGGTATGTTATGCTATTTCAGCAATTACAAAATTGAGTCAAATTTACAAAGAACTTGGCAGTAAGAGCTTACTTATCAATATGATACTGCATGCCCTCCGGCCTGGATGCATGCATCATCATAACAATTTTGTATTTTTTCCTGAGACACTTTTGTAATTGGTCCTTGATATCCTGGGTACTGACACAGGGATGGAGTTGATGTCTAAGCTGGATACACACATGTTCTATTGGGGACAGATCTGGGATCTTGCTGGTTACGGGAATACATTCATGTCACACAGACAGTTCATAGAAACAGGTATCTATCGATGAACATTCTCCTGCTGAAAAATGGCAACACAATTCTGTTACATAAGGGGGTAACATAAGGATACAGGATGTCCATGTTGTGCTGTCAAGATTTGCTCAAGTATTACCAGCCCTGACCTGAAGTCATACCCGATGGCTCACTTCATCATGATGCTAGGACTGACACTGTTGTGCCTCTCCAAAACACTGGAAAAATAGGACTTCTTCCTCGGTCAACGTCATATTCACCAATGATGGCTATCCAGGGTAGTGCAGAACCACAGTTCATTGCTGAATGTGATGTCTCACATCTGCAGTCTATGTTTCCCTGTTATGGTACCACTCGAAACACGACCACTGTTTATTTTGTGGTGTTAACGGCCTCCTGGGACAGTAATTTCTTAGTCCTGTTAATACCAGTCTCTGACTAATGGTAGGTGTAACACAGAATATTTTGGCGAGACCATTACTTGTTCTTGAATGGAAGGCACAGACACGAAGGGGTTACAATGTGCTGGGTGAACAATATGACGACTCTCCCTTGTGATGGTAAGATGCGGTTGAACGGAACCTTGACAATCAGCATGCATGCCCTCACATTCCCATGCACTCCAACACTGGGCCACTGTCACAACCGGACGCCCCACAAATCTGGATTTTGCGTGGCTCAACCAGCTGGCCAAATGGAAACTCACAATGAGGTGTTGATAACGTTGTCTCACATGAGTACACAGGCTCCGTTTAAAGTCCAAGCAGCACAAGCTGCCACATGGGACAACTAGCTGAGAGGGGCACCAGGGGTGCAATAACTGTAAGGTATCTATATAGGATGTGTCACAATTAGTAGTAGATGCTTGGGGCACAAATGTGAGAGGGGCGCCAGGGTTGCCCAAGTGCAAGATTTGAACACAGTGCTTATCACAATTAATATCAAAAACTGCTATTGGAAAAAGTGTACAATGGGAAAAGGGAACGGGTGGGACAGGGGGGGGGGGGGGGGGGGGGGGACAGACGAAGAGGGGCACCAAATATGATAAATTGATTTATGAAAAAATGTGAGTACACAGCACCTCCATGTCCTTCACAGTGATCACTCAAAATATGACACTGTTCATGCCCCTTATTTACCCTAAGAGGCGTAGTATGAGGGTTGTTTTTTAAGTAAGGGCCATATTTATTTTTAAAAAAGATACAAATACTTTTGTAAAAAAACTTTTATTTTCTGATTCTACACACTTTTACCTATTTTTCTACATAGTTGCCTTGTTTATTTAAGCACTTGTCATACCGTACAACTAAGTTTTTAATTCCCTCTTCAAAGAATTCGGCCGCCTGCTCCGACAGCCAAGAGTTCACGGCCGCTTTCGCTTCATCGTCGTCATTGAAGCACTGCCCACCAAGATGGTGTTTCAGGTACCGGAAAAGATGAAAATCGCTAGGAGCAAGGTCGGGGCTGTATGGTGCATGGTCCAAAACTTCCAAGCCAAAAGAATCAATCAAATCCCGAGTCTAGCGTTATCGTGCAGGAGCAAAACTCCTTTTGTCAGCATGCCGTGCCTTTTGTTTTGAATTGCTCTGCGAAGCTTCTTTAGAGTTGCACAGTAGGCATCTGAGTTGATTGTCGTTCCTCGTGGCATAAAGTCCACTAGCAAAACACCGCGCCGGTCTCCGAACACAGTTGCCATAATCTTGCGCTTTGACAGCGTCTGTTTGGCTTTGACCTTGACAGGTGAGGTTGTGTGTCGCCATTCCATCGATTGTCGCTTGCTTTCGGGAGTGATATGGGATACCAATGTTTCATCTCCAGTGACAATTTGACTCAACATGTCATCCCCTTCTTCCTCATAACGAATCAAAAAGTCCAATGAAGTGGCAAATCTCTTCCCTTTGTGGTCCTCTGTGAGGAGTATGGGTACCCACCGAGAACACAGTTTCTTAAAGTTTAGGTTTTCAGACACAATTTTGTACAAAACCGATCTTGAAACTTGTGGAAATTCCAAAGAAAGAGTGGAAATTGTGAATCTTCTGTCCTCACGAATCTTTGTTTCGACTGCAGCCACCAAATCATCAGTGATCACAGAGGGCCGGCCTGAGCGTTCTTCGTCATGGACATTTTGATGGCTATTTTTAAACTCTCTAACCCATTGACGCACTTTACCTTCACTCATTGCATTCAAGCCATAAACTTCTGTTAACTGACGATGAATTTCTGCAGCTGATAGGCTTCTCGCAGTCAAAAAACGTATCACTGACCGTATCTCACACGTGGCGGGCGATTCAATAATCATAAACATTATAAAGTAGCACAGCGATGCATACACGTCAGCTACAGAGCTGCAACTTGCATCAGTGTGAATGGGAAGGATGCCGGCAAGTGGCGTGGTGGCTTGGTGCGGCGTCCGCGCGAACTACGGCACTATACGCGCGAACGGACCTTACTTAAAAAACAACCCTCGTAGCAACACAAAAATCAAACATTTTGATGGCCATTCTACTTGTCAGAGAATTGCAACTCTATAATCATTTAAATATTCACATAGTGTGTACATGAAAGAAGTTACATTGACATCCTACCATGTCTTCTGGGTGCTTCACTTTTTTGTTCAGGCTTAGTATTTACATGGAACGTGATCCAGGCTTTTTGTTATATATATATATATAATAGAAAGAAACATTCCACGTGGGAAAAATATATATTGTGTCTGTCTACCAGCACTTTAAATTCAGAAAAGTAGACAAGAGAATATAAAATAATCATTTCTCATCACTTTATTTTATACATACCTTCTTTAGTTTTTTCATTAGATTCTGATAGTGTTTTCGATTTTCATCTTTTTCAGACTGGTTGTCTGATACCAGAGTAGAATGGATAAGTGTTGCCAACATGTCAATAACAGTTGTGAACAGTTCCCTATAAGTTGAATACATTCATGAGAAATTTCTAATAAACACAATGCAAACATTTGAAAACAGTAAAAATAAAACATTGACATCTTACGCATTATTATTCAGATCAATGATTCCATAGCTGATAAGCTGCACAAGCAGAATTGCCCAGTCTGTTGTAACAGTTGTATTGCGTTGGATTGTATCAAACATGCCACCAACAAGGCTGAATCTCAGCTGCAAGGCTCCTTGCATCATTGCTCTGCCCTTTGGATCTTCAAGAATCGTTAGACGTTCCTGAAGGAAACACACATATTAAGAAAGTAACAAACACATTAATTAATTAAAACAGCTGTACTGCATTTCAAGTCCAGCTATCAGTAATTAGTGGGATGTGGAAAAAGTAAGGTCAGTTGTGTTTTGGGACTATATTATAGTCGGAGTCACGAATGATGGCTGTCGAGTTTAGGTTTGTTCTGCGCACGTATGTCACGCATACTCTGACAGCCAATGAGCATTCAGTAGTGTTCTGCTCTGAATGCTGTAGCTAATGCGAGCATTAAATGTGATTGTAAGGAATTGTTTAGTGAGTTTCTATTTCACTTGTTGTGAGCTATCATTGGTTGGTTGGTTTTGGGGAAGGAGACCAGACAGCGAGGTCATCGGTCTCATCGGATTAGGGAAGGACTGGGAAGGAAGTCGGCCGTGCCCTTTGAAAGGAACCATCCCGGCATTTGCCTGGAGCGATTTAGGGAAATCACGGAAAACCTAAATCAGGATGGCCGGACGCGGGATTGAACCGTCGTCCTCCCGAATGCGAGTCCAGTGTCTAACCACTGCGCCACCTCGCTCGGTTGAGCTATCATTGCTGATGGTGATAGTAAGTGATAAATTCTGCATAAGCGGGTGACACACATAATCTGCAGGATATACGCTTCCTTCAAGCACATGCGTGTACAGCAAGTGTTGCTTGTAATCGTTCCCATCCATGCCTCGACATGTGCAAACCGCCATCATTCATGGATCAGACTATAACACCCTTCATCCTTACAATGCTAATTATAAGTTTCCTTTATGGACATCCACAATTTCAGTACTATTTGTGCCTGGTGATACTTTTGAAGGAATATAAACTGAATTTATACTGAGAAGTCAGATGATAGGGGTTACTAAGTTTCAACTCTGTTACTTATAAAGTTGAAATACTCATTTTACTTTGATAATAATTTTCCCAAACCCTCAGCAAGGATATGTGGTGACAGTGAATGATATGAGTTCCTGGAGAATTTAAACTTCATGACAGATTAAAATTGTATCGGAGCTCAAAACTTGGTGCTTGTTTTTCCACGTGCTGACGAGGCTATTTTGGCAATTTGGTTGTATTTTACACTTACTTTTTACCTTTTCTACAATTGTTTCTAGTCCTTCTCTCCTTCTTTACACCTCTGAAGCAGGCCATGAAGTATGTTTTGCTACCTCAATCATAAGAGAATTATCTAAGAAAGGAAAGGATCTACAGCTGATACCCAATGAAGCACAGTTTTAACCTATTAGAGAATTTATAACAACATATACTTCACTGGAGAATTAAAGATTAATCCTCAGGAAGTATTTTTTGTCAAGTTCTCTAGGAACTGGAAAACAACTGTTACTTTCCTGAAATATATTTACTCTAAAATTGCTGTATCAATCATTCCCACTTAATAGACAGTTTACTGAATTATGTGAACTTAATTATGATTTGTAATTTACATAGTACTGTTAACCATTTGAATGTGTCCATTTACATTCCACTCAGAAAAGATGGAATAATATAATGTACTACATGTCAATTAATCTTGTTTTCAAATTTACATTTATTCTATTTTATTTATTATTGGTTCAAATGGCTCTATGCACTATGGGACTTAACATCTGAGGTCATCAGTCCCCTTGACTCAGAAATATGTAAACATAACTAACCTAAGGACATTACGCAAATCCAAGCCCGAGGCAGGATTCGAACATGCGACCGAAGCAGCTGCGTGGTTCCGGACTGAAGTGCCTAGAACTGCTCGGCCACAGCCACCGGCTATTTATTATTCACATCATTCTATCACACACACACACACACACACACACACACACACACAGAGAGAGAGAGAGAGAGAGAGAGAGAGAGGATGAAGCAAAATTCGTGCACTCGGGCTTTGCAGTGTGACTCCTCACATGCCAGAGATACATAAATGCCAGTCTCACAATTTCGTCCGGCGAGTACATTTGGCAGGATGTTAAAGAGTGCAATCTGACAACACTGTAACCACATGTATGGTAACTACCTCTGTCAGCACATATTAGTTGTGCTGTACAGTTGGTGCAGTGGATAGAGTTTTGGGTTAGCATGCAGGAGGTCGATGGTTCGATCCTGGTTTGAGGCATATGTTTTTTATTTGGTAAATGTAGTCAAGGTGGTACAGTATCTGGCATCTTAATCATCAACAGCGATTGCAGCGGGTCCTCTAGAAAACATTTGCACTTACATACTACAATCGTAGAGATGGAAGATTAGTCAGCTTTGAAAAAAGCCCTTTCCACATGTGGGCTTAAACTTATTTACACCACTTCATATGTGAAACCTGTTTTCTTTGTAACCTCCTCCAATGGTCCCATAGATTAGTACCAACTATTATTCTTGCCTTGTTCAGGTCCATTACATTTCATTAGGGCTTTACGTTACCAGTAGAACTAACAACGTGCTTTGTGAATAACATCCAAACTCGGTCATTATTTGTATGTGTTATCACCATAGTCTCACTAATGCCTTTCAACACCGAGTCTGGTAACTGCATGCTGTTTAGTATGTATCTCAATGCATTATTATTACTATTATTATTATTATTCTTTCTTTCTTTTCTCAGACGTTACGTCTGGTCAAAAATGGAAAGTGACGCGGACTTTGATCAAGTGTGACTTCCTTTTAACTGTACGGTATATGTTATATTGCATTTAGGAACTTTCAGGTAATTGAACATGTATCAATAATTACAGATTTCTGTAGTTGTAAATATAAGTTTGGATGTAGCTGTATTGCGTTGATGTACTGGTGGACATTGTGTGGTATGACTCCTGTAGTTGATAGTATAATTGGTATAATGTCAACTTTATCCTGATGCCACATGTCCTTGACTTCCTCAGCCAGTTGGATGTATTTTTCAATTTTTTCTCCTGTTCTCTTTTGTATATTTGTTGTATTTGGTATGGATATTTCGATTAGTTGTGTTAATTTCTTCTTTTTATTGGTGAGTATGATGTCAGGTTTGTTATGTGGTGTTGTTTTATCTGTTATAATGGTTCTGTTCCAGTATAATTTGTATTCATCATTCTCCAGTACATTTTGTGGTGCATACTTGTATGTGGGAACATGTTGTTTTATAAGTTTATGTTGTAAGGCAAGCTGTTGATGTATTATTTTTGCTACATTGTCATGTCTTCTGGAGTATTCTGTATTTGCTAGTATTGTACATCCGCTTGTGATGTGATCTACTGTTTATATTTGTTGTTTGCAAAGTCTGCATTTATCTGTTGTGGTATTGGCATCTTTAATAATATGCTTGCTGTAATATCTGGTGTTTATTGTTTGATCCTGTATTGCAATCATGAATCGTTCTGTCTCACTGTATATATTGCTTTTTCTTAGCCATGTGTTGGATGCGTCTTGATCGATGTGTGGCAGTGTTAGATGATACGGATGCTTGCCATGTAGTGTTTTCTTTTTCCAATTTACTTTCTTCGTATCTGTTGATGTTATGTGATCTAAAGGATTGTAGAAGTGGTTATGAAATTGCAGTGGTGTAGCCGATGTATTTATATGAGTGATTGTTTTGTGTATTTTGCTAGTTTCTGCTCGTTCTAGAAAGAATTTTCTTAAATTGTCTCTCTCTCTCTCTCTCTCTCTCTCTCTCTCTCTCTCTCTCTCTATTCATTTAGTCGGTTCCGACTCTTCATGACCCCATGAACCAAATCACGCCACTTTTTCCTGTCTTGCACTTTCTCCCGTAGACCTTCCAGGTTGGAACACATTGCTTCTGTGATGCCATCAATTCATCTCATCCTCTGACGTCCTCTTCTTCTAGTTCCTTCAATCTTCCCCAGCATTAATGTTTTTTTCCAGCGAGGCATGCCTTCGCATTGTGTGTCCAAAGTAGGTCAGCTTTTGTTTTAAGATTAGACCTTCCAGGGAGAAATCTGGTTTAATTTGCTCCAATATTGACCTGTTGGTTCTCTTTGCCATCCATGGAACTCTAAGAAGTTTCCTCCAACACCACAATTCGAATGAGTCCATTCTTCGCCGTTCAGCCTTTCTAATGGTCCAGGTCTCACATCCATGCATCACAACTGGAAAGACCATAGCCCTCACAATACGGATCTTTGTTGCTAGTGTTATATCTCTGGACCTTATAACCTTGTCAAGGTTTGACATCGCCTGTCTACCAAGCAACAGGCGTCTCCCGATTTCATGGCTGCAGTCACCGTCAGCAGAGATCTGGGAACCGAGATAACTGAATGTGGTCACTACCTCCATGGTTTCTCCTGCTATATCCCATGAATTGGTAGGTGTAGTTGCCATAATTTTCGTTTTCTTCACATTCAGCATAAGACCAGCCTTTTCACTTTCGTCTTTTCATTTCAACATAACTTTGCTAGCATGTGAAATAAGTGCGATTGTTAAATTGTCTACCTGTCCATAATGTAGGTTTTTTATGTCGATAAATCCCCTTCCTCCTTCCTTTCTGCTTAATGTGAATCTTTCTGTTGCTGAATGTATGTGATGTATTCTATATTTGTCGCATTGAGATCGTGTAAGTGTATTGAGTGCTTCTAGGTCTGTGTTACTCCATTTCACTATTCCAAATGAGTAGGTCAATATTGGTATAGCATAAGTATTTATAGCTTTTGTCTTGTTTCTTGCTGTCAATTCTGTTTTCAGTATTTTTGTTAGTCTTTGTCTATATTTTTCTTTTAGTTCTTCTTTAATATTTGTATTATCTATTCCTATTTTTTGTCTGTATCCTAGATATTTATAGGCATCTGTTTTTTCCATCGCTTCTATGCAGTCACTGTGGTTATCCAACATGTAATCTGCTTGTTTAGTGTGTTTTCCCTTGACTATGCTATTTTTCTTACATTTGTCTGTTCCAAAAGCCATATTTATATCATTGCTGAATACTTCTGTTATCTTTAGTAATTGGTTGAGTTGTTGATTTGTTGCTGCCAGTAGTTTTAGATCATCTATGTATAGCAAATGTGTGATTTTGTGTGGGTATGTTCCAGTAATATTGTATCCATAATTTGTATTATTTAGCATGTTGGATAGTGGGTTCAGAGCAAGGCAGAACCAGAAAGGACTTAATGAGTCTCCTTGGTATATTCCACACTTAATCTGTATTGGCTGTGATGTGATATTATTTGAATTTGTTTGGATATTAAGTGTGGTTTTCCAATTTTTCATTACTGTGTTTAGGAACTGTATCAATTTAGGATCTACTTTGTATATTTCCAATATCTGTAGTAACCATGAGTGGGGAACACTATCAAAAGCTTTTTGGTAATCAATGTATGCATAGTGCAACGACCTTTGTTTAGTTTTAGCTTGATATGTCACATCTGCATCTATTATCAGTTGCTCTTTACATCCTCATGCTCCTTTGCAACAGCCTTTTTGTTCTTCATTTATATTTTTTTTCTGTGTTGTATGTGTCATTAATTTCTGTGTAATGACTGAAGTTAATATTTTGTATATTGTTGGTAGGCATGTTATGGGGCAATATTTAGCTGGGTTTGCTGTGTCTGCTTGATCTTTAGGTTTCAGATAAGTTATTCCATGTGTAAGTGTATCAGGGAATGTGTATGGGTCTGCAATGTAACTGTTAAATAATTTAGTTAGATGTGAATGTGTTGAGGCGAACTTCTTTAGCCAGAAATTTGCTATTTTATCTTTTCCAGGGGCTTTCCAGTTGTTGAGTAGAATTAATTGCTTGGGTGACTTCATGTTGCAAAATTATCACTTCAGGCATTTGTGGTATCATCTTGTATGTGTCTGTTTCTGCTTGTATCCACCGTGCATGCCTGTTATGTTGTACCGGGTTTGACCATATGTTGCTCCAGAAGTGTTCCATGTCTGTTATGTTTGGTGGATTGTCTATTTTAATGTGTGTGTTGTCTATTGTCTGGTAAAATTTCTTTTGGTTTGTGTTGAATGTTTGGTTTTGTTTCCTTCTATTTTCACTTTTTTTGTATCTTCTAAGTTGTTTGGCCAATGCTTGTAATTTCTGCTTCTTTTCATCTAATTGCTCTATCGCTTCTTGTTGTGAGATTTTACCTAACCTATTTCATTTTTTTTCTGACATTTCATTTCTTATAAATTGTGTTAGCTGTCCAATGTCTTTTCTCAGTTTTTCTATTCTGATCTGTAGCCTGTGTTGCCATGCTGGTTTTGTGGGTTTCTTCTGTGTGTTGGTTGGCTCTGATCTCTGCCTAGTGTGTAAATTTAGTGTAGTGAGTGCTCCTATATAAACTAGTAGTTGTAACTCTTATTATTATTATTATTATTATTATTATATCTATGGGATTGTGGAAACATTGCATCTATATTATTACTATTATTATTATTATTATTATTATTCTATCTATGGGATTGTGGAAACATCACATCTATTACCGTTAGGGAAACAGTGTAATTCTAAACCGAACATTTCATAATTAGCGGTGTCTGAATGAATCATGCGGAATGATATCTGTCACAGGGATGATGCGCATTAGGTGAAACAGCATGCAGAACTAGTTGCGGGCGGAGTAACACGCCCATGACAGACTCCAATGTACATGCATACACTTATCAAATTTTCTCATTATAAACCTCTAAACCAGTATGGAAGACATATGGCAAACACAAACGATGGATATGTGGATATTGTTATAACCTTTAATCACTAATAAAGTGCGTGGAGATACAAAAGTAGAAACACTCGCGGGTTACATGTTACTAACTCCGTATCTGTCACTCGACTGCCGGGCCGTGACATGCGGCCGGCGCCGTTCATAACCAGGTGGCGCTCCCGCGCTCGGCCGAGCTGCGGAGCGCCTCTATCGCCGTGTTCGCGTACTAACGTAGCGGCACTTTTGAATGTCGTGGCACTGTCACAACACTTTTCCCCCCTTGAAAAAAAAACGCTCACTTTCGTGGAGACACGGACAGTGCGGAGACATCCATGGCCTCTTGGGAGGTCCCGAGAAGATCCCGCGGAGAAACACGAGAGTATGGTCGAAAATGTCCAGGACGGCAGCTGGCGCGTGGAACGTGCCTCCTGGACGAGATGATGGGTGAAAATTCCGGAGCAGCATCCATAGGTGTCGTGGACCTGGGGGTGTGCTCCAGCGAGATGGGTCCCGGAGAAGGCGGCGTCGCGACTGGGGCCGGTTCCGGCGTACTCAGAAGCGGTAGCGACGGCGGCGGCAACAACACGCCCGGAAGATCGGCAGCAGCGACAGGACTGGCTTCTCGGACTGGTGGAGACGAAAGAAGGGGCGGTGGTACCGGCGTGGCCAC
The DNA here is from genome assembly GCF_021461395.2 of Schistocerca americana. Taxonomy (NCBI): domain Eukaryota; kingdom Metazoa; phylum Arthropoda; class Insecta; order Orthoptera; family Acrididae; genus Schistocerca; species Schistocerca americana. Next base: position 825,698,071 of record NC_060120.1, on the reverse strand, counting down.
CACTCGTGGGCGCATCTGGTCGTAATGGCGAACAACCATGCCGCCGTCCGTACGTATTTCACAAAGCCGGCGGCCGCGAAGAGCCTGGACCACCCCTGGAATCCATTTAGGGCGAGATCCATACCCCCGTGCCCACACGTCGGCGCCCACCGGGTATTTTCCCGCACTAGGGGACACAGTACAAGGCCTGACAGGGTGAAGCAGATGCAGTAGGGTGCGCGGTTGGCGGCCATGCAAGAGTTCAGCAGGGCTGCGATCACCCAGAGGCGTGAAGCGATAAGAACTCAGAAATTGCAACAGAGCGTCATCTGTGGAAAAATCACTAAGGAATTTTTTCATTTGGCTTTTGAAAGTGCGGACAAGGCGCTCGACCTCCCCATTCGATTGCGGATGGAAGGGCGGTGCTGTAACATGATGAATCCCTTGTCCAGTACAAAAATCACGGAAGGCCTGCGAAGAGAACTGAGGGCCATTGTCCGTGACAATCGTGGATGGAAGACCTTCTAGCGCAAAGATTTTTGACAAAGCCAGCGTCGTCGCCGCAGTGGTGGGCGACGGACAGCGAACAACAAACGGAAACTTCGAGAAGGCGTCAATCAACAGTAGCCAATAAGTGCCGAGGAAGGGGCCGGCAAAGTCAGCGTGCACCCGTTCCCACGGCTGCGCCGGATCAGGCCACGGAGAGGGCAGAGTACGAGGCGCAGCCAGTTGTTGAACACACTGAGCACACACAGCGACCATGTGGGCGATGTCCGAATCAATACCGGGCCAATAAACGTGCCTGCGGCCCAGGGACTTAGTCCGAGAAATCCCCCAATGGCCCTCATGCAATAGTTTGAGAACAGCTTTGCGAAGAGAGGCGGGCACCACAACCCGTGGAGATGCGCCATCCGTGGCCAGAAGAACAACACCCTCACGAACAGACAGACGAAGGCGCAAGGCATGGTAGTTGCGAAGGGGATCCGACGCCCGGCCCTTGGTCCTCTCCGGCCAACCCCGCTGAACAAAACCAATCACCTGACGCAGGACCGGATCCCGCGCAGTAGCCGACGCGACCTGCGAACCTGTAAGTGGAAAACCCTCGACCGCACGACGTTCTTCCTCATCAATGTGGAAACAGAGGAGTTCATCGCGATCGAAAACCGGGTCGGGGCCCATCGGCAAACGCGACAACGCGTCAGCGTTGGCGTGCTGGGCCGTGGGGCGATAGTGAATCTCATAGTGAAAACGAGACAAGTATAAGGCCCAACGTTGCAGGCGGTGAGCTGCCTTATCCGGAAGCGACGCCGAGGGGCTGAACAGAGAGACCAGCGGCTTGTGGTCGGTGATGAGGTGAAACTTAGAACCATACAAAAAAACGCTGAACTTTTTCAGAGCATAAATGATAGCGAGCGCCTCCTTTTCTATTTGAGAGTAACGCTGTTGGGCATCGTTGAGGGTCTTGGAAGCGTAGGCGATGGGTCGTTCCGACCCATCCTCATACCGATGGGCGAGAACAGCCCCTAGGCCATACTGTGACGCGTCAGTCGCCAGAACCAAGTGCTGACCCGGACGGAATGTGGCAAGACAAGGCGCCGACTGCAAATGAGCCTTCAGGCGGACAAAAGCCTGCTCACACTCGGCGGACCAACAGAAAGGAACGTTTTTGCGTAACAGCTGATGCAGAGGATGAGCCACTGCCGCCGCGGAGGGAATGAATTTGTGATAATAAGCAACCTTGCCTAGAAACGCCTGAAGTTCTTTGACCGTAGACGGCCGGTGTAGAGCGGTAATGACCGCAACGTGCTGTCGTAGAGGACGTATACCCTCACGGGACAAGTGGAAACCAAGATACACAATGGAGGGTTGGAAGAACTGAGACTTGTCCAGATTGCACTTCAACCCTGCTGAATGCAGAACCCGAAACAGTGAATGCAAATTGCGAAGGTGCTCCTCGGTGGAGGCCCCCGTGACAACAATGTCATCCAGGTAGTTGATGCAGCCGGGAACGGAAGCCGTGAGCTGTTCCAAAAACCGCTGAAAAATGGCCGGCGCGCTAGCGACGCCAAATGGTAACCGCTGGTACTGATACAACCCACAAGGAGTGTTGATGACGAGAAATTCCTTGGAAGATGCATCCAGCGGCAACTGATGGTACGCCTCCGATAAGTCAAGTTTGGAAAAGAACTGGCCCCCAGCGAGCTTGGTAAATAACTCCTCAGGACGGGGAAGAGGATAAGTGTCAATGAGGCTTTGAGCATTGACAGTGGCTTTAAAATCACCACACAATCGCAGACTCCCGTTTGGTTTAGAAACCACCATGACGGGCAATGCCCATTCGCTGGAGGTAACAGGAAGGAGAATCCCCGAAGCTGTTAACCTGTCTATCTCAGCTTTGACAGGCGCACGCAACGCCATCGGAATAGGGCGTGCCCGGAAAAACTTAGGGCGAGCCGTAGGTTTAAGAGTAATGTGGGCTTCAAAATCCTTGGCCCGACCCAGACCCGCAGAGAACACGGACGAGAATTCAGAACACAAGCCATCCAGCCGTTGATACGGAATGTCCTCAGATATGAGGTGCACATCATCATCAATGGAAAACCCGAACAACTGGAAAGCATCATAACCGAACAGGTTTTCAGTGCCCGCATGATCCACCACATAAAACGTGAGGGGCCGAACAACAGACTTGTAGGCAGTGGAAGCATCAAACTGGCCAACGATAGGAATTTTCTGCTTATTATAAGTTCGTAGATTTCGCGTAACTGGAGACAAGGAAGGGGAGCCTAACTCCAAATACGTGCGAGAATTAATGAGAGTTACTGCAGAGCCAGTGTCCACTTGCATGCGAATGTCTTTATCCAGAACACGAACAGTAACAAACAACTTATTCGTTTGAGAAAGCACACAGTTAACATCCATGTCCGATGCCTCGTCCTCGTCGACAGGAACTTTAGGGGATTGACACACAGAAGCAATGTGGCCTTTTTTCCTACATGAATTACACGTGGCCCAATGTTTTGGACACGCGGCTCTGTCATGCTGTACGAAACAACGTGGACAAGAAGGAAGGGCGGAACGAGCCTGCTTCTGTGGTTGCTGTTTTCGCTGCGAGCGTGGCGGCCCAACGCGACGTTGTTGACGCGAGTGCACCGCCGCCACATCGTCGTTTTCCTGTGAAACAGGCACATTGTCTGCGTCGAAAGTGGTGTGTACAGCGCCTACATCACACCACGCGTCTATTTGCGCACCAGCAGCGTGAGACACTTCAAACGATTGAGCGATGCTGAGAACTTCCGACAACGACGGGTTTGGCAATTGTAAGGCACGTTGCCGAACTTCTTTATCAGGAGCAAGCCGTAAAATAGCGTCCCGAACCATTGAATCAGCGTAAGACTCATGATGAGTGTCCGTGACAAACTGACATTTCCGACTCAGACCGTGTAGTTCCGCCGCCCAAGCCCGGTAAGATTGATGGGGCTGTTTACGACACCGGTAGAAAGCCACGCGGGCGGCAACGACATGGGTGTTTTTTCGGTAATAGTTAGACAATAAGTCACACATTTATTGGAACGACAGAGAGGCAGGTTCCCGCAGAGGGGCTAACTGAGATAACAGCTGATAGATCCGTGGGGAAATCCAAGATAGAAATAACGACTTACACATAGGAGCGTCGACAACACCGAAAGCCAAGAAGTGTTGTCGCAAACGCTTCTATAATCCTCCCAGTCTTCAGCGGCCTCGTCATAAGGAGGAAACGGAGGCGGAGAAGAGGGAGACAGACGATGAGTAAGCGACGTCGACAACGCTTGAATAGCAGCCGTCAGCTGTGTTTGTTGCGCCTGAATAGCAGCCGTCAGCTGTGTTTGTTGTTCAATAAGCGCTTGCATAAGCTGTTCCATGTCTGCCCCGACACGAACACACAAGTCCACAACGCAGGTGAAAAAAAATATCCGACCTCGTCGCCAAAAAGTGTTATAACCTTTAATCACTAATAAAGTGCGTGGAGATACAAAAGTAGAAACACTCGCGGGTTACATGTTACTAACTCCGTATCTGTCACTCGACTGCCGGGCCGTGACATGCGGCCGGCGCCGTTCATAACCAGGTGGCGCTCCCGCGCTCGGCCGAGCTGCGGAGCGCCTCTATCGCCGTGTTTGCGTACTAACGTAGCGGCACTTTTGAATGTCGTGGCACTGTCACAACAGATATGCTTCTGGTCCTTGGTACATCTGAACCGGGCTGGTGTTGCAGCTAGTCAATATGCTGCTAGATATCCTCGTCGATGCTATCCAGATAAAAATGTGTTTCATCGTCTTGAGCTGCGCCTTTAGGAGTCACATTCTCTCCTTCCACAATCGCATGACGGAGGTCAACCATGGACTCGCCATACTTCAGCTACTGAGAAAGCTATTCTGGAGGTCATACACCAAGAATCTCAGCAAAGTACAAGCAGCATAGCAAGGCAGCTGTGTGTCTCATAATGCATGGTCATCAATGTGCTGCACGAGCTTGGGTTGCACCCCTATCATTATGCTTTCACGCAACACCTGCATCCTGCAGATGGCCATCAGTGGATGCAATTCTGTGTATGGTTCCAACAACAACAGGAAGCCAACGATAACTTCATGAACACTGTAATCTGGTCAGATGAAGCAGCATTCACTTGTGAGGGTGCCTTCAATACACACAATCCCCACCATTGGTGTGAGGTTAACCCGCATGTCACCTGTGACCATGGATATCGTGTTCGATTTGGTATCAACGTCTGGGCTGGAATATTGGGCGACATGTGTTTGGGCCCCTACATGTTGGCTGACCGGTTGACTGCATGAAGGTATCATGCATACCTCTCAAACTATCTGCTTGAAGCGCTGAAAGATGTTCCACTACATGTTCGGCAGAGGGTATGGTTCCAACATGATAGTGCACCTCCACACTCTGGAACTAATGTGCGACAGTATTTGGGCAGAATATTTCCAGGGAAATGGCTTGGATGTGGAGGTCATACAACAACCACACTCACCGGACCTAAACCCCTTGGATTTCTTCCTAAGGGGACACCTAAAGGAGCACTTGTACTCTACTCCGGTGAAGAATGTGGAAGAATTGGTAGCACATGTTCATGCTGGTCTTGTTACTGTGGATACAGCTTTGCTGCAAAGGGTCCAGAGGTGTATGATCTGATGGGTTGCACAATGTTTGGACATGTAGGGAGGTCGCTTCGAGCATCTGTTGTTCTGAGGACAACGTATTCTGTTGTGAAGGTCATGTGGTCATTGATATGGAAATTATTATTGTCACTGGTTGCTAATGTACAACATCTGAGCGCTCATATTACATGTAGTATAAATGACAAGTAAATGTTGTGTTATTGTAATGTGCTATCACCTTTAGCATCTCAAAACTGATATTGTTTTTGTAGTTATTTTGTCCTATGACATGTCATTTGTTTCAACTGTCTATTTCTTATTTGTCTAACCCTGTATTTGCTATGTTCAGTGTTACAAAATGTTGTAAATTTAGGATACATGTGACCTAAGAAACGGTGTATATTACAGTATGAAAAGAAGGCTGTATGTGCAGAGAGCCTCAGTAATTAACAATGCTTCTAAGACAGCATTACATCACATTTCAGCAGCCACTTTCATTGTGATGCATGGCTAGCTGATCAAAGGGAGTGCTGTGCATGTACAAAGACTTGGTCTCTTTTGGCTCCACATTTTAAATCCCCATAAAAGTCTATGAGGCAATGCTATCATGAAGCTGAGATCAGCAAACCAGTGTTCACAGAAGTTTGCAGAGTCAGAGATGAAAGCCTTACATTCCAACACATCTCTTTGTTCAGAACGAGGATGAACTGATAAGTGAATTGAATTTTGTTAGTGGTTCATCAACATGTATGAAGAAGATCTAGATTTCCAAGATCTAATTCTTTAGTCAGATCAAGTGATCTTTAAACATACAGGAACAACTAACTGCCATAACTCAATGTGCTGGGATAGCAAAACTCCATATGTAATTGAAGAAAAGCATGCTAATTTACCAAAAACACCTGTCTCTTGCCTGGAGGATTATTTGGGCCATCTTCTTTGAAGAGACTGTCACAGGCGACTATTATGTAGAAGTATTGCATGTAATAACTTCATCAATGAAGGTTATTACTTTCAGCAGGATGGAGAGCCAGCTCACTTTCAACTTGATGTGAGGGGCTTTCTCAACTGTACGTTTCCTGTAAGATGGATAGGATGTGGATGAAGTACTGTGGAGTATTCACCATGGTCATTGGATTTAACCCCTAAGATTACTTACTATCTTTGGGGTACTGTTAAGAGCACAGTATACGCCGTAAAACCACAAAATACTTGATGGTCTAAAAGAGCAAACTGAGCAAGCCTGTGACACTATTCCATTAGAAACAATACATCTGGTATGTCACTCTTTTCTAAGTCGTCGTCAACAATGTGCTGCAGTGGAAGATGGACGTTTTGAGCATATACCACCTTACATTACACCTTAATGTATAATGCACCAATAACCTTTCATTTCTATCTGCTTTAATTACAGGCATATCCAGTTCCAAGGAGTCACTGCATTATTTTGGGGCACAGCACTGCCTTTTAACTTGAAGCAGAAGACATTAATATAATTATTTCCAAAAGTCTTTCTTTAAATCAATTTTTCCACAGGTATGACAATTATTCTGACCATGACCAAAGGATGTGTACACCACTTAATGAGATCCTCCCCCCCCCCCCCCCCCTCCTGCCCCCTCCAATCCCTGCCCCCTCTCCCTCTCTTTCTCAAGGGTTCCGGGATGTCAAAGCATGAACTGTTCACCAACTGGGCTATGTTATCAGCTGCAGTCATTCTATATGCAACATGTACACCATAAACTGTTTAATTTTTGAAACAAACTAGCTGACGAATGATGATCGTGACAGGTGATGGATATTTATTAGTTAAGGCTGGACGAGGATTGCAGTCTACTACGCATTATGATACTTGCTGGTCTGGCAATTATTCCATGTTATAGTGTCCCAGCTTGGAGAAGCAAAGTATGCCATCAAACAGACTGCACTGTGACAATTCTGTTGATGTCACCAAAAACATAGGATGAGGAGTGTTGTGTCAAATCTGAGAAAACTGTCACATGATTCTGTCAGAGAGAGTTTACAAAATGTCATTTCAAATGTATAAACACTAATAATGTATAAGCATGGTTCTTCATATTAACCAAATGTAACAGAAGAAACAACAGTTCTAAGAAGAACAACTTTGTATTATTTAGTAGAAAGTTGCACACTTAACAAAGCTTTCAGATTCCAGCACACAGCTGCAATGGAGAAGAAGTCCAAGCTAATTTGGTCTATATGATTTCATCTGAACATTTATTCAAGATGCAGCACTTCAGAGCTGAAATGCAACAACATACTCAGTTAGTACAAGCACATATGTTACTCATAAACTAATGACAACACTGAGTTCTCACATACTGCTGCTGGATTGAGAATAAATTTGTGCTGAGAATCAATGAAATTGCAGAAATCAATCAATCAACACCAATTACATCCGAGAAGAGTTTATGAAGTCTTTGACTCGCGTGATTGGTGGCCTATGTCAGACAGGGCCATGACCGTTTCATCTACTCCATAGCAACGCCACATCATCCAGTGGTAATAATGTCTGCTGCTTGCCATTCTACAGCGACACAGTTCACCCAGGGCAACAATCTGGTTTCCCAGTGGACACCATGACGCAGAAAGCTGCTGAACTGAGTTTGGTGAGCTGTACTGAAGCCAAATGTTTTGTTTTCCTTCCCACACATGCTTTCTGTCCAATGGAGACAAAGTTAATTTATTGTTAATAGAAGTTTTTTAGAGCATGTTTATGGCTACTGAAATTTGAGGTAGTGGTATTCAAGTATTAGGACTTTATGCCAGTGAGAACCAAGAAAATAGAAGTGAAGTTGAAAGGTATTGCCAACTTCAGTGCTAAACTAGATAAGTCAACTGCTGATTTAGATGTGAATTTAAAGGTCGAAGGTATCAGGTTTGAAGAAGTGCTTGACGAGACAAATGCAGAATTAAACAGGCCTATAAATACTCATGGGGTTGAGGTCGAGTAAGCTAGTGCTAAAATCAGTGTGAAGTCAGACAGTACTAAATCGTTAAAATGGCTCTAAGCACTATGGGACTTAACATCTAAGGTCATCAGTCCAGACAGAACTAGTACCAACCTAGAAAAACATAAAATTGACTCACGCCAAGAAAAAGTAGAAATAAATAATATGATTTGTAAATCACAATCAGCAGTGTCAAATTTAGCAGGTGAGCTACAATAGGAGATATTACGCAGTATGATTTAATAAGGAATAAAGTTAATGAACAATATAGAGATGTGAGTAAAAATTTAAAACAAATTAAATATTTTACTGAACAAGAGTTTACAGAAGTGCATAAGCAAACCTAGGACTTGACTGTCTATTAAACATCTTAGAGCATAACAAAGATTCAGATGTAAGTGCAATATCAGTTTCCACTAATGCAACTTTGGAGGAATGTGCCTAATTTAACTGGCAAAAGGTTCAGGGAAAGAATGATTCATGTGTGGGAACAACAACCTTGTTAGTGGAGGCAGAAAGAACGAAATAAGAATTAAAAAAGTTATGGGATGAGTTGGCTAAAACAAGGGATGATGTTAACATAGAGAAATTTTAGGATAATCGTAGTTCTCTTATAGAATTAGTAGAGGAATTACACACAGAAGATGGACAATTTATCTATATGGTTCCCTAGATTTATACCAGAAGGAAATATTCTTCCTACTTATTTTTCAGAGGATTTTCTAAATCTTTGAAGAGTTGGGATGACTCAAAGAAAACTGATTTTGTCCTTGGCTATTTAGAATGGGATCCTACTAAATGGGAAACTGCTTATTCAGAATAATTCTCTTCTTGGGGGAGGGAGGTTGAGAAAAGTTTAAAAAGAAGTATTTGTCAGCAGGTATTCAAGAAAAGTTAAGGTACTATAATAACAGTTAGAGAAGGTAAAAAAATTATACTGAATGGCTCCTGACATGATCTAAATTCTCAGAAGATTCAAAAGAGGGGAGTGGTTTAATAAAAGCATTTTTCAGCAATTACCCTGCGATATGAGGAAAGATATATGGTTTCAAGATTGGTCTATTTCAAATTAACTATTAAGATTTATAGAAGTATTACTTACATTAAACAAAGAATGAGGGGATTATAGTCATGAGGAAAACAATGGAAATCATTATCCACAGTATTTCAGATGTAAAAATGAGACAAAATACTATAATATCTGCAGACCTAATAACAAAAACAGAACAATTAATCAAGAAAGAAATAGAAGTGCAGTGTTTGTTCACAATAATGAAAACAGTGCATGTATAATTAAGCCTCCAAATCGGCAATTTGTACATTCAAGTCTGGAAAAATACAGGTTCCGTGGCAGTGATGATAGAGTCAAAGACCCACGAGTGGAAAAGTTAGTAGTCCTCACCTGTCTGATGTCTATGTATGAGTAGTTTCTGAAAGAAGAAAACCATAACATGGAGGGACAATTAAAACTGATTGTATCTCTTAAAAATTTTGGAATGGAGGTATATTTTCACTTAGATTCAAGTATTGATATATCCCTAATATCCCAGGAATTAATACTAACAGTATGAAACAAATGTTTGCCTGACACCATGATCAGATTTTATGTCACACATGTAACAGGAAGTAAAGGGAAGCCTATAAATGAATAAACGAGATTACTTTTTATCAAACTTCGTTGACTGTATCGAATCTTAACTTAGCCGTACTTCTAGTTTTACATTGGCTACTTACCAATAAAGTGTCACTAGATTCTAATGAGAACAGAGTACTATGGAAAAGAGAACACAGTTCCTACAGAGTACTATTTAAAAATAATTCAGTACTTTTTAAACAAGAACATCAAATGGTGAAACACGTGCATTTTGTGGCTACAGCTAATACTGTAGAAGTGGAGGAAAAGAACACAGCAACGAAAGAATTATTCGGAAGTTTAAAGTTAAAATTGTAGGAATATAATATACTGACACTGGAATAGTAGAGATCTTAGTACCATATAAAGTAATATTTTTGATAAACTGAGTTTTATTGGCGAATATGTGTGTAAGAAGAAAAACCTTTCTTCTGTAAACCATAGTCTATCACTCTTAAGTCTTCGAGCAGCGGTACAGGAAGATGGTCAATAATGGCGTTATTGAATGTAATCTAAAAGGCTCCTCACAAGCTCAGTATTTGTTGTGCCATAATTTTGTGTCAACAATTTGTGTGAAAGTATGAGGCTGAGAATGGAAAAATTATTCTGCAACATTTATGCCTGGAATGTATCAGTTAGAACTCTGTCTCCATAGCGAATAAATCAGTACTCAATGTGAAACTTTCACATATCGGGATTAGAATCACGATGAGAAACAAGAGGAAGAAGCGACGGGTAAAAAAGTGGCTTGCAAGGCATTCTACACAGGACCATATTAACATGCTAAGAGAATATGCAGCAGAACCAGAAGGCTATTGGTATTTTTTAAGGATGAACAAGGACTGTTCCAATGAAATGGGGAATGTCATTACAACTTGTTTACACATGAGAGATACTGTTCACATACTCGTTGAATTCCACTTTTCACAATGCTGGAAATAGTCTATAAACCCGAAAAGAATAAGATCTGTTATTGTACAGGACTGGTAGACAGTGCTGTTAAGCTTTTCTACAATAACTAATTCATGCTTCTGAAACAAGCACGTAAGCAGTTGCAGTGTTATTTCCCTGCACTTAAACACTTTTGCCGAATGTTTCTATGGATAATTACTGAATAAATATTAAATATATAATCAAACTAACTACTCTTTGACTGCAATTCATCTGATGACTTCTTTCATCTGTCTTTCCTCATGTTCAAATTCATATGGCATTGCTACATCAGCTGCTTGCATGTCCACATATCATGAAGTCTTGGCAGGAACTGCCATGTATTGCACAATATCGCCCTCAAACAGTACTATATATTGAGCGAGTGTCAACATGTTTAGAGTTCTGCAGTCTCCTTCAATGTTGTTGTCTTCAGTCCAGAGACTGGTTTGATGCAGCTCTCCATACTACTCTATCATGTGCAAGGTTCTTCATCTCCCAGTACCTACTGCAACCTACATCCTTCTGAATCTGTTTAGTGTATTCATCTCTTGGTCTCCCTCTACAATTTTTACCCTCCACACTGCCCTCCAATACTAAATTGGTGATCCCTTGATGCCTCAGAATACGCCCTACCAAGTGATCCCTTCTTCTAGTCAAGTTGTGCTATAAATTTCTCTTCTCTCCAATTCTATTCAATACCTCCTCATTAGCTATGTGATCTACCCATCTAATCTTCAGCATTGTTCTGTAGCACCACGTTTCGAAAGCTTATATTCTTTTCTCGTCTAAACTATTTATTGTCCACGTTTCACTTCCATAGATGGCTACACTCCATACAAATAGTTTCAAAAACGACGTCCTGACACTTAAATCTATACTCGATGTTAACAAATTACTTTTCTTGCCATTGCCAGTCTACATTTTATATCCTCGCTACTTTGACCATCAGCAGTTATTTTGCTCCCCAAATAGCAAAACTCATTTACTACTTTAAGTGTCTCATTTCCTAATCTCTTTCCCGCAGCATCACCCAATTTAATTTGATTACATTCCATTATCCTCATGTTGCTTTTGTTGATGTTCATCTTATATCTTCCTTTCAAGACACTGTCCATTCCATTCAGCTGCTCTTCCCGGTCCTTTGCTGTCTCTGACAGAATTACAATGTCATTGGCAAACCTCAAAGTTTTTATTTCTTCTTAATGGATTTTAATTCCTACTCCATATTTTTCTTTTATTTCGTTTAGTGCTTGCTCAATATACAGATTGAATAACATCGGGGATAGGCTACAACCCTGTCTCACTCCCTTCCCAACCACTGCTTCCATTTCATGTCGTTTGACTCTTATAACTGCCATCTGGTTTCTGTACAAATTGTAAATAGCCTTTCGCTCCTTGTATTTTACCCCTGCCACCTTCAGAATTACAAAGAGAGTATTCCAGTCAACATTGTCAAAAGCTTTCTCTAAGTCTACAAATGCTAGAAACATAGGTTTGTCTTTCCTTGATCTATTTTCTAAGATAAGTCATAGGGTCAATATTGCCTCACGTGTTCCCACATTTCTATGGAATCCAAACTGCTCTTCCTCGAGGTCAGCTTCTACCAGTTTTTCCATTCGTCTGTAATGAGTTTGTGTTAGTATTTTGCAGCCATGGCTTATTAAACTGATAGTTCGGATATTTTCACATCTGTCTACACCTGCTTTCTTTGGGATTGGAGTTATTATATCCTCTATATACTCCTTCCACCTTTCTGCTTTCCCTTCTTTGCTTAGAACTGGGTTTCCATCTGAGCTCTTGATATTCATGCAAGTGGTTCTCTTTTCTCCAAAGGTCTCTTTAATTTCCCTGTAGGCAGTATCTATCTTACCCCTAGTGATATGTGCCTCTACATCTTTACATTTGTCCTCTAGCCATCCCTGCTTAGCCATTTTGCACTTCCTGTCAATCTCATTTTTGAGATGTTTGTATTCCTTTTTGTCTGCTTCATTTACTGCATTTTTATATTTTCTCCTTTCATCAATTAAATTCAATATCTCTTTTGTTACCCAAGGATTTCTATTAGCCCTCATCTTTTTATCTATGTGATCCTCTGCTGCTTTCACCACTTCATCTCCCAAAGCTACCCATTCTTCTTCTGCATTTATTTCCCCCATTCTTGTCAATCATTCCATAATGCGCTCCCTAAAATTCGCTACAACCTCTGGTTCTTTCAGTTTATCCAGGTCCCATCTCCTCAAATTCCCACCTTTTTGCAGTTTCTTCAGTTTTAATCTACAGTTCATAACCAAAAGATTGTGGTCAGAGTCAACATCTGCCCCTGGAAATGTCTTACAATTTAAAACCTGGTTCCTGAATCTCTGTCTTACCATTATACAATCTATCTGAAACCTTCCAGTGTCTCCAGGCTTCTTCCATTATATAACCTTCTTTTATGATTCTCCTTCAATATATTGTGCAAAATATCAATACTGCTCTCAGATAGTCAATATTATTGTGCACTACTGATTACTGCACAATAAATACTGAGTGTATGATGACCTCTTAAGTGTGTGCAATAATCCTTTGCTGGTGATAAAAAACCTGCGGAGGTGTTTTGTTATTGTTAGATGTGTAAACTTCAAATAAACACATTGAAATGGAATGGGATAGGCCTGTCAGTATAGAATAATTATTATAGGAATTTGAAGATGGGCTTCAAGTACTTCCTTTTGGGCTGAACATATCTGTAGCTCTTTTTATCCAGGCTTTGGACAAGTAACTGGGTGGAGAATTATTACAAGAACTAATTATGTACACAGATGATTTGCTGCTAGTTTCTAAGACCTGAAAGGATCGTCAAGCATTATTTATTATAACTTTAAAAAGATTACAGAAAAAATAAATAACAATAACACTGTCTAAGTCTCATTTTAGAAGGCAGGAATTAAAATTTCTGGATCACATAGGGGATACAAATGGGATCCCAACCAATCAGGATAGAATTCAAGCAATAAAAGAATGTTCTGAACCATGAAATGTAAAACAATTATGTGCATTTCTGGCTTTGTCTGGTTTCTACAGACATTTTTAAGTGTACGGGCAATGAACAATCTATGCCTACTTTGTCTACTGAAACAACACTCTAAGTGAATGTGGGATGCTGAAGCGTTAAATAATATCAAGCAAGCACTGTTAGATGCCAAGATTTAAGTCACCCTAGGATCCATCAAGCCTTTAAATTTGGCACAGATGCATCAGAACATGGATTAGGTTGTGAACTGAAAGGGAGAATATAGAAATATAGCCTTTGCCAGTGGAAGCCTTACTAAACATTAAATAAATCATACAGCTTCTGAAGAGGAATTATTATCTATTGTTTGGAGTTCACACAAGATCCAAACACTAACCTGGGATTCAAACAAAATAATATATACAGATTACCAAGCATTGCATTGTTGATGAAGAGTAGGCTACTAGAATGTAGGATAATGCAATGGGTTATATCTCTACAAGAATTTTACGTAGAGATAAATTATATTAGAAGTTCACCTAATATAATGCCCAACACTCTTTCTGTAATACCTATAGGCATGAATAAGGGAAGCAAAATAGAAGATCCTGGAGTAATATTAGAGTCAACTTTTTGCCCATTAGTTACATTAATAAGAAGTAAGATTACTAGTGACAAATATTAAAGAAGGATTAGAAATGGACAATTATTTTGGGGATACTATCAGGTCTTATGAACAAGGAACATCAAAAGAGACACATAACTGACACATTATGTGAAGATACTTTGTTTTGAAGAGTAAACAAGAACCTTGTGCCACTGGATGTTGTTTATTCCTCAAATAGTGATAGAAGATTTAATTTGGTTTTTAAATATGGGGCATGGATATTTTGCTACATGAAACTGTATTACATGTATGATAAAATAAAGTAGAGAAGTACGGAGAGTTTTTAGAACATGTAAATGATATCAAAAGGTTAAGGAAGACAATAGTTAAGTGACTTTATAAAACGTGTCCAGTAATATTAAAAGTTTTAAATGATTCAAAAGTGGTGGAGTTATTAGGATCTTTATCTAAAGGTAGATATGGGATACTGTTTATATTTTTTGCAGCGGAATGTTTGTCAAAATATGTTCAACTATATCCCATAAAACTGACAAACATGGCCACTATAGTTAATTGTTTAAGGGGGGTATTCTGTGTATGTAGGTGAGCCCAGTAGATGCTCACTGTTAATGGAATATAAATTATAAGTAATAGTTTCACAGAATTTTTAGCACGGGAAAGTATAAGACATATCACTGTTTTTACAAGTGCGCGCTGAAAAGTGATGCCTCCGATATTTGTATTCCGTTCTGAAGACTGGGTGATGTATTACACATTGTGCATATTATTCAGTCAACTTTCCTGCTTTGCTGATGGAAGTTGCAAGCCTTTGCCACAGGGAGGACTCTGAACTGTAGTGTGTAACATGGTGGTGTGTAAACTATGTCAGTGTACTGTGAGACCTTCAGAAAACTTAAAGCATGAGTTTGAAGAGTTCATCCACACATGGAACACTCTCTCCTTCAGTATGGCAATGCCAGACCACACATGAGCACTTTAACATCTGCAACGATCCAATGTCTTGAGTTCACTGTCATCGATCATCCTCCTAGAACTGGACTGACCCAATTTTCATCATTTACAAAGCTTAAAGAAGACCTCTGAAGACATCATTTTGATAGTGATGAAGCATTGTATGCAGAGGTGAGGTATCAACGAACTCGTTTCCCATTGAGAGAAATGTGTTCATTGCCAGGATGACTATGTTGAGAAATAAATAAGTAGACTTGAAGAATAAAGTTGTAGAATGTTAATAAAGCTTGTTTTACTTAAAAATCTTCCAGAGTTTTCATATTAAAAATTCAGAGGAATTACTTTTCAGTAAACCCTCATAAGCATCACTGCCAAAAAAAAATCTCTCAGAGGGGGTAGCGATACGGATTGGAAGATTTTGTTATACACTGTTTTACTAGGCATATACTACCTGGGGTCAGATGATGCTGAAATTTCAGGTTATTTTAAATGAACTGCATAATTTATCTACAAGACTATCACCAGTCAAGGTAGTAAACACAAAATTCATTACGGAACCCTTATTAAAATTATTTAATTGGTCATACAGTAGAATTCAAGATGAAAGTAATATGCATGAGAACTTAATCAAAATGTTACAGTGCTTAAATTCCAGGTCAATGATAAGGTTCTAGTCAAAGCTTACCATCCTAATTCTAATGTGAAGAAAGAGACTAGCAAGTTCTTCCACCAAATATGAAAGTCTCTGTATGATAATGAATGCATATTCCAAACACTAAAATGATATTTCTAATGGACCCACCAACTGGTAAAGAAAGTGTTGTATAAAATATACATGGAAAAAAAAGTGTGTAATATACGGTACAGACCTCACAGGGTTCATGCCTTGTATGAACTTTGTAGAGTGATATCTACAAGGCCCCAATTGCCTGTTACATTATCCCCCATTTTTGTTTCCATATAACGGTGTCTTCATCTTTTACTACTCTGTCTTCTTTAAATTATATTTCCTTTCACTATCCTGCCTATAATTATTAAATACCTGGAAGCTAGCTAAAGATACAGTAACAACACAGCTACTAGCAGGTTGCTTGCAGGTGTTTATTCAATGGCAACAGTTCACACATAGTTCGAGTATATCACGCAGTGTATTTGTGTGACCATTGTACTTATTATGGAAGGTGTGTCATCACTGTATATATCTGTGTGCTAGTAAGTAATTATAAATAACATATTGTTACATGAGCAGACACATACATTTTTACTATTCGAATGGTATCTCAAGTGAGTTATCGTTCGACACAAAAATTAGTCTATTTTGCTTATTTTCATTCGCTTATGTCATATGGTATTAGATTTTGGGGTAACTCTTCCCATTCTAAAAGGATATTTTAGGCTCAGAAATGCGCAGTTCGGGTAATAAGTGGTGTAAGTTCACGAACCTCTTGCCAACCCCTGTTCACGAGTCTGGGTATTTTTACATTGGCCTCTAAATATATATATTCCTTACTGTCATTTCCTGTTAACAATATTAGCTTATTCCCAAGAATAAGCAGCTTTCACTCAGTTAATACTCAGTAAAAATCAAACCTGCATTTGGATCGGACTTCCGCAACTCTTGTGCAGAAAGGTGTGCAGTATACTGTTGCATCCATTTTCAATAAGTTACTACTCGAATTTAAAAATCTTAGAAGTAATCCATGCACTTTCAAATCGAAACTGAAGAGTTTCCTCATGGGTCACTCGTTCTATTCTGTCGAGGAGTTCCTTGAAAAATTAAGCTTATTCTTGTTGTATTGTTGACCGTGTTTAGTTAAACTTATGGACTGATTTCTTTAGGGTTCATAAACATTTATTTTTATCTGTTATTACTTTTATGTTGTAATTTCATGTACTGAAACGTTCCATGACCTTGGAGATTTGCTCCTCAATTTGGTCCTATGGAACTTGACGTGCAAATAAATAAATAACAGTGCAGGAAAAGACAGATTGATACTTACTGTAAAGAAGAGACGTTAAGTTTCAGGCATGCACAATTAAAAGACACTAACATAAAGTTTTCGGCCACAGTATTCACAGTAAAAGAAAGACACACACCACTCGTGTGTATGAGCGGTGTGTGTATTTCTTTTACCGATGAAGGCTGTGGACGAAAGCTTTATGTAAGACATTTATATAAAGCTTTCGGCCACAGCCTTCATCAGTAAAAGAAAGACACACACCATTAATGTGGTGAAGGCTGTGGCCAAAAGCTTTGTGTAAGTGTCTTTTAATTGCACCTGCCTGCAAATTAACGAGTCACCATAATACTGATGAAACTGCATAGAGGTACAGACAGTTTTCATGAATGGTCGCCAGTGTGCCATCAGTGTCAGCTGTGACTTGAGCAATGCCCTCTTTAACAGGTTATGGTAATAGAAATTACATGTTGGAATTAATACATACAAATGGGGATAGACACACACTCACATGAGGCTCTGTTTCTTATGATTAACAGGGACTAAAGAAACTGTGTTCTATGTGCTTTTTATATATGAAACAATACTTTTGTACCTTGTTTTTGCTGTACCTAGAGCAATAGAAACATTTAAAATAACAATGGAAATTCCTGGATGGAATAACACGCACAGAAAAGGAAAGGCAACCAAAACATTTACAGTTTCTCAAGAGCCCAGTATGATATTTTGAGGTTTGAAACTGGTTCTGTAACTTTTATATTTGCATTGCATTTCAGTCCCAAGAGACATTTACATGCAAGAAAATCAAATTAGTTTGATGGTATAAAGAACAAAGCAAATCTGCTGAACTTACTTCTTTTGTCTGTGAAAGCTGTGAATGAAGAGATGTCAGCAGACCCTCCCGCTGATCATCTTGTCCTTTAAGGCATGTGAGAACTAGTGAAAGGAAGGGCTGATGGCTGAGAAGAGAAGAACTTCGAGTAGTGCTTCCACTGCTACGCTCTTTTTCACTGCGGTTTTTTGACCAGCTGCCACTTTCCAATACTTGCCCTTAATTTTTAGAAAATCAGTGACATTAATGCCTGAAAAGACCTGTCAATAGTATAGCAAACTACTGTGTGTGTGTGTGTGTGTGTGTGTGTGTGTGTGTGTGTGTGTGTGTGTACATGCAGGCACAAGCATGTTAACACAGTAGAGGGAAATAATAGGAAACAAATTCTGTAGCTTATTTTCTCAACAGATAACAAGATGAGGCAAGCATTAAAGTTGAATTATATTAAAAACACACAACATTGATCCATTGATAAAATCATGAGCTTTGAATTTTCACTAAGTTAAGAGTTACCTCAATTATATGACAGGTCAAGTCTGTTTTCTCATCAATGTGTCATTATTTGTTATTTCCTTTTGCGTATTCCTTCTATTTGTATTATTTCATCTTAACCCTTTTAGTGCCAAATACGATCTGATCGTGATCCAGATTTTCGGCGAAAAATGCCAGTAACGATCTGATCGTGATGCCTTTCTCATTCGCTAGGAAATACTAACAACTTTGCCTTCAAGCGCGGAAAAAATGAATGAGAAAGGCATCACGATCAGATCGTTACTGGCATTTTTCGCCGAAAATCTGGATCACGATCAGATCGTATTTGGCACTAAAAGGGTTAATGTAATGTGACTAAAAATAACTAGTATTTGAATTTTTACCTGCGACTTTAAGCACACGGCCCTGTACAGCACTGGGTAGCCGAGCAACAAGTGGTGCAACCAACCATATTGATCCTGAGCGCTGAGGTACAGTTGGTGGCCGCTGTTTATCTTCAGTCAACTGGAAAACATCTATGACAGCTTTAGCAACCGTATCCAACCAATGGTTCAATTCTGGTGAGTTGCTGGGAAACTGTTTGAACATCAACTGCAGATCCAACCATGACATGCGGAGTGTCCATAGGTCCAGATTCTGTACAGGCAACAACTACCATGAGTGGCAATTTACAATAATTTTTTAGTGTAAAAAATGACTAATGTCAAATGTGAGAGAAATCTTTTTATACAACAATGTGTAAGGGTGTGTTTTTGAACAATCAAATTTTTAGTTGATGGTTATTTTGAAACTGTAGCTCTACGTGTGTGTGTGTGTGTGTGTGTGTGTGTGTGTGTGTGTGTGTGTGTGTGTGTGTGTGCGCGCGCGCGCGCGCGCGCACATGTGTGTTAAATCTCTCACTTGAAGATTTAAAGTGCATTTTTTTTTTTTCTTTTCTGCAATCCAAAATATGGTACATGTCCCAATACATAAGCCTGTAATATTATCTGTTGCTTAGGAACGTAGACTGAAACCTGAAAATGAAATAAGCTCTCTTAATAAAGCAGTATGATTAAGAACATGCTACTTGAAAATAACGACGACAAGTCAGGTAATCCCTTAGTTTTTTCCTGCTTAAATTCAGGGGCGTATCCTCAAATTTTCAAACAATATGTTTGCAGTGTGGTTATACTGCTTTGTTCTGAAAAATGTGGAATATGTGACATGCAAGCAAATGGTTTAATTGAACAGGTAAAAATTCTACTCACCAAGCAGCGGCATTTGACAAAATAATTATTTTGTCAAATATTAATTCTTTTCATTGTTATATCAGCAAATGGATACCCTTCTCAAATTGTTGATGGAATTTATTTAATTTACTAGTTACAATCTGAGATCCTCTACAACTAATGATATTTATGAAATGCACACATGCTGTATTCATTAGATAGTGGTGAATTTGGACATCATATAATAAACTTTACGCTTTACTTTACAGTTTGTTTCTACTAAAATTTTATTTCTCTACTTTTTGTCTGTAGAACAGTCAGTTGTTGACAATGTCATAACTTTACTTTACGTATGTGACAGGATACAAGATTGTACTAATTGTACTTCTCTTTCCAGTAAAAAAAAAAGAGTTTAAAAAGTATAATGGCTTTACTCAGTAAAAAATTTAGAATGAGACATGACAATTTGAAATCTTCTGTTGAATATAAGCTTTTCTCTATCATAAGTGCTTTAATTTATTTTTAAGGTATTTAAATTAGCTAAAAAGAAAAAAAGTTGGTATTGTATGTCTGCAGCCTTTTTATTCTTTACAATTCTGTGAATTCCTTCCACGTATGTTGTGGTTATGTATATCACTGTTCATTGCATGTTCTGGATTTAGTTTTACAAACATGGTTGCCTGTAGAGTGTACATAGAGTAGATAGTAAGTATTCTATATTGCCTCAAAATATATCTAAAAGGCTGTATTTTTGTTTACTTTAGATACCACGTGCTGCAACACTTTTCATAATACTTGGATGTGCACCAATGCACGACACTGCTGGCGCACTGCACTCTGAATAATCTGCCAACAGCATCTGCGTGAGCTGGCCATCAGAGGCCGCCTGTGGTGGACCACATGACTTGTGCACAGGGCACAGCATCAGCCACACTGTCTACTGGATGCCTCCTCCTTATAAGCACAGTGCAGCCAGCACTTGCTGTGACATTGTTTTCTTACATATTGTCAGTAACTGATTATATCAGTACCTGGATTGTTTCTACACTTGTGGCTATGTTCTCAACTGTTGTTCACTTGAATGTGGAAGAAGAATAAATTTTGGTTCATTGTGGCTGCTGTACAGTTATTTGTGTCTTCTATTGCCTTTTTTTTGTAGTCGAGAAAGCCTGTCTATGTAAATTACTAGCGTCACACCGCGAATCTCAATACAGTTCTGCAGATGCAGATTTATCAGTCCAAAATATACATGCCATAATGTATTCTGGTTTTGGTAGGCTAATACCAATTTTAATGAATACATGTTTGCACTGACTTTCTCAGAGATATGATCTACATGCTACAAGACATACATCTGCCCACAAATATTCTCAAAAATTATTAGTATTTCTATAGATGAGAGGTAATGGATGTGTAATGGAGTGACATATTTAGATTACAGTTAAGCAGCCAAATGCATTGTCACTTCCTTCTCTTTATTTACTACAGGTTTTTTGCTATGAGGTAAGTTGACAGAATGCTGAAATTGATTTCAGTACATATAAATGTAAACACAATGTTCAGTCAAGCTGCACTTGTGATGACAATTATTTAAGAGTTGCACTGACATGAGAAAATGCAGTAAACTCTTAAGCTCACAATCCTACAGCATTCATATATGAAAAAGTGTGCAATGGTGTAGGGCTTTCTTGTAACATAAATAACACTTACATATAAGAAGATACTGTTTAAATTAACTTGCCTCCAACAATTGCATTGCATTAAAAAAAGCGTTCAGTGCATAGTGCTGTGGAATGCAGAAAAAACAGCAAATTGGCGCTCATTGGAAGACGAACAAGACCAAAAATGCAACAGGAGCGTAATATGTAAGAAACTGTCTACGCAACCTGCCACTGATGATGCCTTGCAGAAAATAAAGGCGAAACGCGTATGGCACTAAAATGTGTTCTATTCAGTTGCTGTCAGACGGTCCATAAGTGAAAATCATCAACAAACGGAATGTACTCCTAGACCAACCACAGAGCAGAATTTTGAAGCAGAATTCATATTGCAATGAAATAGTGCAGACTTGCTGCATAAAAGATTCTGCTGCATAAAAGATTCAGTCATTTGCATTCTGAAACTATGCATGCACTACGCAAAGGTCTAGCTAGTGAGATCTCATATAAGAATAATTTGCACAGGGACCACATGAACAATACCTCCCTTTTCAAGATCCAGCTCTAGGGTCACAAAAATACTTGAGCTGGTACACAAAGATTTGTGTGGCCTGATGCGAACTAGGTCAATTGGAGAAGCCAAATAACAGGTGATGCAGATGAAAGTAGGCTGTAGTACAAGTAAAGGAAATGCAGGGAAATTACAGAAACGAGGAGTTGAAATGTGCTTACCATCTATTTGCAATGAAAAATACAGTGAAAAATGCATTTATAGAAGATGTTGAAAGTGGCTTCCGGCAACATCAATACACAGCTGTGTATGTCTAAGCATATTCAGATACATCTGGCATAAAGTTTGGATATCAATGGTGGCAACTTCATAGCTGATGCTCACTTTCAGTTCCTGCATTGTGCGTGGATCAGTTTCGTAGAACTTGCTCTTCATGTGTCGCCACAGGAAAAAATCACATTAGATTTGAGGAATGTGGTGTCATAAATGTTTGCTGACAGTGAGACATCATGGACTCATTCCAAGGCTACCTTAGCTGTGTGACACATTGCCCCACCTCACTAGAAGAATCAGTACTGTCTTTCATATACCATCATTGATGTTATTCAAACACTATGTTCAGTAATCTACATGTTTCTGACTGTCATATTTCTGTAATTGCTGTACAACCATTGCACAGTAGGGCTTCAAATTAAGACTTTTTCAATATCTGCTGGCCTGTTGGACCAATTTATGTATGGACTTCTTTGGCGCTGAATAATTCTTTGGCGAATGTCTGCAATAACTTCTGGTGTGTGAAGTGAAGGAATTCTTTGTCATTTTACATTTTGCACAGATCTACAAGTACACCAATTTTTATAGAGACTCTGTATTGCTCTCTTTGCTTTTAGCCCTCTATCTGGATTCTTGACCCTGAAAATTTCCGAGTTTCCTTAATCGAACATTTCCACAATTTCAATTCTTTCTTCTATTGATAAAGTCATTTCGCAGACTGCAAAGAGGAACCTCTAACTTCACTGATGAAATAAAATGAAATGCTGACATAAGAATGCTAACAATTGATTATTCCATAAAACTGTCCGTTGTTGTAGCTGTTTACTCCACTTCAGAAGCTGAAATATTGCATTTGGGGGTGGAGGCTACTTTTAATTAGCACCCTGTACTATGTTAATTTCATTGATGACTACTCCAGGAAAGTATTTGTATATATTCACAAAAATAAAAATCAAGTGCCACAGCTGATTAGAGATTTTAAAAATCTAGTTGAAAGTCAAATTGGAAAAAGGATCTGCACTCTATGCACTGAGAGAAATCTGATAATTGTTTACAGACAAGAAGGGGTCCAACAATAGACTACAATGCTATGTACGCCAGAACAAAATGAAGTAGATGAGCACCACATCCATACAACAGTAGGAAAAGGAAGTTGCTTGCTCTTTAAAGCAAATTTGCTAAATAAATTCAGGGCAGAAGCAGTCTTCACTGCAGTCTGTCTAAGTACCAGGTCGTCAACTAAGAAACTATAAAGCAAAACTCAACAAGAAGCGAGAAACAAGAAGCTGGATGTCCAACACCTCAAAATATTTGGAACTGGAGACCTATGTTCAAATTCTCTCAGCCAACTGTCCAAAATGAGACAAAAAAATGTACTGAGTGTTTCTTGGTAGGATACTGTGAAGAATAAAAAGCATATAGGCTTTTTGAACCTAATCACCAAACAACCATAAAAATCAGGGAAATTACTTTTGACGAAGGAACTTCTAAATAGTATAAAGAAGAAGCCGAGCCACAGGAACCAAGCAAATTCACAGAACACAAACAGAATGAAACAACATGTGAACTAAAAGAAATAGAACACAAAACTAAGACTATCACATAAGGTAGTAATTTAATGAATATTAGATGCAGTGAGGAATCAAGTCCATACAAAACAACTAATGATAATGGGCAACGACATAAATGTGAGCCATTATGAAAATCAACATAAATTCCAGTGCTAAAGAAGTGGCATGACTTAATTACTTTTCAGTCTAAACAGTCAATTGACTCCAATCCTTTGCCATTGGATAAAGTAATGACGTTGGACAAAGCTGAAACTGGCTGAAGGCAATATATGAAGAGTTACAATCTCACAAACAGAACGACACATGGGAATCTGCCATTTTATTTTCAAATAACAAACCAAAAATTGCAAAACTGCTTTATAAAACCAAGGAAAAATCTGATAGGTCACACTGTACATTATAAAGTACTGCTAGTAATAAAATGTCATGCTCTGAAGCAAGATCTAGAATATGCGAAACATACGCATCAGTTATAAGGTACAGCTCATTAAGGTACTTATTTGATATGGCTGCTAAAGATGACCTTCACATTGGTCACATATTTGTTGTCATAGCCATCTTACAAGACAACTTACACGAAGAGATTTATCTGAACGCTCCACAAATAGATCCAGTTATGAAGACAGTACAATATACTGGTATTAAAAGACTACAGGAGGCAGTGTATGGGTTGAAGAAAGGTGACTGCTGCTGGAACTTGAAATTAGACAGTACACTGTTGAATCTAAACTACAGCAGCTGACCCTTGTGTTTATTACAAAACTCAGGATTCAGAGATTTTAATAGTTGCTGTGTATGCTGATGATATGCTAATTTTCACTAACAATACATGAGAGAGACGTTTTAAAAAACAAGTTAAGAGAATAATTCAAGCTGAAAGATCTTAGTGAAGCTGATAACTGTATAGGCATCTGGATTTGTAGGAACAGTGAATAAGGTTGTTTGTGGGTAGAGCGGATACACTATGTGATACAAAATTCTCAGCAGATTCAATATGAAAATGTGTAATCTGACATCTATGTCACTGGACAATGACCAAGTGCCACACTCATGATACAAGTTCAAAAACAGAACAAGAGCAAGAAGCTATGAAGACCGTACCCTATCATGAAGCAACAGAAAATCTGATGCATACTTAATTACAAACAAGTGTCGAGTGGACAGTTTTATGGAATAATCAGTTTTTAGGATTCTTCTATCAGCATTTCAGTTTATTTCATCAGTGAAGTTAGAGGTTCCTCTTTGTGGTCTGCAAATAACTTTCTTGATAGAAGAAGGAATTGAAATTGTGGAACTGGATCCCTAATTGTCACTGTTGATGCCACCTCCCTATACACCAACATCCCTCATACCCATAGTCTTACTGCTATTGAACACTACCTTTTCCAACATCCTTCAGACTCCAAACCCACTACCTCATTTCTCACACACCTCACTAACTTTATCCTAGCCCACAACTACTTCACATTTGAAGGGAAGGTGTATAGACAAATCTGCAGCACACCCATGGGTACCCTCCTACACCAACATTTTTATGGGCCATCTAGAGAACACCTTCCTAGCCTCCCAAAACGCCAAACCCCTAGTCTGGTTCAGGCTCACTGATGATATCTTCATGGTCTGGACTCATGGTCAAGACACCCTATCTTTTTCCCTTCACAACCTCAACACCTTCTCTGTCATCTACTTCACTTGGTCCTCCTCAACCCAGTGTACCATCTTCCTAGATGTTGACCTCCTCCTCTCTGATGGCTCCTTCTGCACCTGTGTCCAAATGAAACCCATCGACCACCGACCACCAACAGTACCTGCATTTTGACAACTCTCATCCCTTTCACACCAAAAAATCCCTTCTATACAGTCTAGCCACCTGGGGACAGCACATCTGCAGTCACAAAAACTCCCTTGCTTAGAACACTGAGGGTCTCACAAAGACCTTCATAGACAGGCACTATCTCCCAGACCTAGTCCACAAACAGATCTCTTGTGCCATTTCCCTTAACACCCCCAATCCTTCCACCACCCCCAAGAAACAGCCACAAAGGAGTGTCTCCTTCATTACCCAGTGCCACCTCAGATTGGAACAACTGAATCACATCCTTTTTCAGGGCTTTGATTACCTTTCATCATGCTGTGAAATGAGGGACGTCCTAGCCAAGATACTTCCCACCCCTCCTAAAGTGATGTTCCATCCCCAATGCAGCTTCCACAACATCCTAGTCCATGCCCAAGTCCCTCCCAATCCCAAAACCTTGCCACAAGGACCATATCCCTGTGAAAGTCACAGGTGCAAACCCTGCCCAATCCAATCACCCAACCCCCTTAACCTGGCCTACCCCACCATGGGCTGGGCCACTTGTGAAAGCAGCCATGTCATTTATCAGCTCGGCTGCAATCATTGTACAGCTCTTTATATTGGTATAACTACCAACCAGCCATCCACCAGAATGGACAGCCACTGCCAAACTGTGGCCAAGAGCAGAGTAGACCACCCTGTGGCACAACATGCACCTGAACATAACACACTTGATACCAATGGCTGCTTCACTGTCTGAGGTATCTGGATCCTTCCCTCCACCACCAGCTCTTCTGAGCCATAATTATCCGGGCCTCAACCTATGGTAACATCTGCCTCCACCCCCTCCACCCAAAAGTTTCCACCCCCTCTGTCCTATCATCTCCTCCCCATTCTCATCTTGCACCCTGTTCATTAGCAGCCCTTCATCAACACATCTGCCTGGCTATCCTCTCCTGTTTTGCTCCTTTTTTCCCCACCTCCCTGCCCCACAACCTCTTGATGCTGCACCTGTTAGTAGTCTAGTCCCTGCACACTCCACCAGACAGGTTTGTCTCTCTCCCCATGCATACACTATTATCCCTTCCTCTTCCCTGCCCTCTCCAGATTGTTGCTTGCATCCCACATGATAGTTGCACTCTGGTTCAACATGCTGGAGTTGGTAGTCATGAATGCGTGAGGTATGCTTGCTTGCTTGTGTGTGTGTGTGTGTGTGTGTGTGCTCTTGGAAGAGAACTGTGGTAGTGATGTGGCTCTGTTGTTGTTCTCACGAAGTGATTTGAGATGATGGAAAAAAAATCAAGATTCGAGCAGTGATTAAGTACTTCGTAAAGAAAGGTATGAAAGCAAAGGACATTCATGCCGATTTCCAGAATACACTGGGGGACTCTGTTCCTTCATATCCAGCTATTGCCAAGTGGACAGATGAATTTAGATTTGGTTGGAAGAGATTAGACGATGATCTGTGCAGAAGTCGGCCAAGATGTGTCTCTACTCCAGAAATCACTGCAAAAGTGCACAAAATGGTCATGAAAGTGTGTGAAATTGCTCACGCTTGCCAGATGTCATCTCAAAGGGTACATCACATTTTAACTGAAGAATTAGAAATGAAAAAATTATCTGCAAGAAAGGTGCCGCAACTCTTGATGCTGGATCAATAACGCATGAGAATGGGCATATCAGAACAATGGTTGGCCCATTTTAAGAGAAACAAACAAGATTTTTTGCACCGGTTTGTGAAAACAGATGAAACTTGGGTGCACTACTATACCTCAGAGACAAAACAACAGTCAAATCAGTGGAAACATGCTGATTCTCTGCCACCAAAGAAAGCAAAGACAATTCCTTCGGCAGGAAAGGTCATCGCATCATTGTTCTGGGATGTGAAGGGGATTCTGTTTATAGATTATCTCCCCACTGGGCAAACAATTACTGGAAAATACTATGCTAGCCTTCTGGACAAATTGCAACAAAAGATACATGAAAAAAGGTCAGGTTTAGCAAGGAAGAAAGTCATCTTCCATCAAGACAATGTGTGCCTGCACACGTGCTGTCGTCATGGCAAAATTACATGAACTAAGATGTGAATTTTTGTCACACCCACCTTATTCACCTAATATGGCTCCATCAGACTTCCATCTCTTCCCAAAATAGAAAATTTTTCTTGGTGGATGAAGATTCACTTCAAACGAAGAACTGATAGCCAGAGTTGACAACTATTTTGCAGGCTGGGGGAAGCTCATTTTCGAGATGGGATCAAGGAACTAGTACATCACCGGACCAAGTGCATTAATCTACAAGGAGACTGCATTGAAAAATAAAAGAAGTTTGTGATGTAAGTACTTTTTTCTATTTCGTTCTGAGAACTTTTCAAACCACCCTCATAGCAATTTGTCTTTTCCTACATTGTTAATTAAGAACAAGGCTACACCTAGCTTAATTGATAGAAATTGTCAGCTGTTTCTGCAATAATACACATATAAAATACTGCCAGGCAGTCAAAAGTTTTCTAAAGCAG
Source organism: Schistocerca americana (assembly GCF_021461395.2). Classification (NCBI taxonomy): domain Eukaryota; kingdom Metazoa; phylum Arthropoda; class Insecta; order Orthoptera; family Acrididae; genus Schistocerca; species Schistocerca americana. The sequence continues at coordinate 825,670,014 of NC_060120.1, read as the reverse complement.
GGGACTGCCACATAATAGGTTACTGTGATGCACGTTAGGCTGGTGATGCCAAAGACAGAAAGCTGACATCTGGATATCTGTTTTAATCTCAAGGAGCAGTGATTTTCCGGCAGAGAAAGAACCAGCCAGCAGTAGCATTATCTACAAATGTGGGGTGGGGGTGGAATAAAGACCCTCATCTCAATACGTCAGAAGGCTCTGAGTCTTCAAAGTTTAGACAGGGAAGTATTACCAAATTCCAAGAAGGATCCTGTCAAACTATAAAGTTACAACAAGGCAGCAATGATTTGTCTCAGAATAGTGGCTACATGGGGTAAACTAAACATATAAACACAAGACATGACTCTGAGAAAAAACAGTCTGGCATGTCACTGTCGAGCATATACATTCAGGCCAAACACTGGCAGACATGATGACAAAACTTTTAGCAAAGCCTTACCATCATCTGCTGCTACAAGATTTTGCACTGAAAATATAGGTTTTTTAATTCTTTGTTCGTGATCTTCTCAGGCATGATTTTATTGAGCGTACACAAATTTAGAACATATGCCTTGCTTCTTAAGTGTATTTAGTGTTGTTATGGTGTACCTAGGGATGATCTGTTTCTTTACTCCATGTAATATATTGTGTTACCACATTTACCTTTTTAATGTTTGTGAAACAATGTATTTATTCCCATTAGATACTGCCTCTACTAACTGATATAAATATAGAGACTACAAGAGTAATTCAAGTATCTGACAGCCTTCACAGAAAAAACCAGAAATACTAGTATTAGCTTGCTTTTCTCCTGTTAGACACGTAATAAATCTGGCATCACATTACTAAAGTATTTGTGCTCAGAAACTGTTACATGTAAGAGAGTGAAAAATGTCAAATTACAGTACCTCTAAAATCCTTGTAATTATCTGCCGGTGGTCTAGGTCTTCATTGGCAGATGCAGTTTCCGGGTAACAGATCATGTGCAACAATCTTTGAGCCTGCAAGACACAAAAACAATTACGAATCTTCCACAAAATTTTTCTTTATGTGGTGAAACATTATTATTGTGCACTTTTTTCGTGCTGTGGTGATGTACCTAACAATATGAATGAATGCTTGCATATATTAACATAACTTAGCCATGAACTTAACCCTCAGATTTTTAATTACTTTTTAAAGCTCATTGCATCTTCACAACCCACAGAATATATTTCTATCTTGATTACAAAATGTTCACATCAATGCTTCCTAAATGTATGTTTCTGCTTCATGCTACTTTTTTTGGAAGTGCATTTAATACTATACAACTGTCCTTGGTGTCTCCTTATTCTATTCTTTGGTTCCTAGTTAATTTCGCATAAAGCATATGTATATATTTATAATCAATACCCAATACATAAATAAGCATTTGGTATGACCTACAAGGGTTGTTTCAAAAATAAGGTTCCACATTTTTTTTAGACACAAGGAATTTTTTATTCGAAAAAACAATTACACCATTGGAAACGTTGATCTTTAAGCTATTTTTCCACGTAGTCCCCATTTTTTTTCTATGCATTTTTTCTGTCCAGTAATCCACTTTTGCAGTCCCACCTCAAAGAAGTCTGCCGCCAACCCGTTGAGAAACTTGGAAACTTCTTCTTGCAACTCCTCATCTGTCTGGAATCATAGACCGCCTAGGTGCTCCTTCAATTTTGGAAAGAGATGGAAATCGCTTGGTGCCAAATCAGGGCTATAAGGGAGGCGGTCAATGACATCCCAGCCAAATTTGTCAATTAACTCCTTCATTTGTGTGACACATGCGGATGGGCATTGTTGTGGTGCAGCCTTACACCTTTGCTGAGTTTTCCCCTATGATGATTTTGGATTGCCCGTTTGAGCTTTCTCAAGGTCTCACAATAACCTGTTGAGTTTATGGTGGTCCCTCTAGGCATAAAATCAATGAGCAGTACACAATGCCGGTCCAAAAACACCGATGACATGTTTTTTCCTGCTGACAGCTGCTGCTTAAACTTCTTTGCTGATGGCGATCCGGTGTGTTTCCCTACTTTGCTGGTGGCGATTTGGTGTGTTTCCATTGGTGCGATTGTTGTTTTGTTTCCGGAGTAACGTAATGGCACCACGATTCATCCCCCATAACAATGGAATCAAGGAAATCTTCCTTATTCTTGTCACATTCTCCAGAACTTCCAAGCACAGTCGACGCGCTGCTGTTTGTGAACTTCTGAAAGCATGTGTGGCACCCAGCGTGTGCACACCTTGTGGTAGCCTACCTTTTCATTCAATATCCTGTCAACTGAAGCTTCAGAAGCCTCAGGAATTTGAGCAGCCAGTTGCCGGATGGTGATTTGCTGATCTTCGAGAAGGATTTGGTCAACTTTTGCCACAACTTCATCGGAGATCGAAGACCACCCTCTTTGTTGTTAGTCGTAGACGCCCGTACAGCTGTTGGCAACCTCCCTACACCATTTGCACACATGTTGAATGCTTACACATGTTTCCCCATACACTTCACCCAATTGCTGATGAATTTCTACAGGTGGTAACTTTCTTGCATGCAAAAATCGGATGACTGCACGAATTTCACACCTGGCAGTGACGGCGATGACAGGCTTCATCGCTTATGGCTGTCAGACTGGTACTGATCGTTGCAGAGTCACGCTGTTTGCTGGAATTGGTGGTGGGGGATCCGGCAAACATGGTGGTGTTGCCAGATTTTGCACTGCACCATGCACGGTAAGTGTACAAAGTTGGAAACCTTACTTTTGAAACAACCCTCGTATTTACTGTATATTCAGTTCTACCTGTGGAAGAATGTAGCCTGTTCCTGACTGACAGATTTCACATGGGCTGCTGATGTACTTTTTGCTTTCTCTCCTTATCTCCCACTCTGGCAAGGACATCCTACTACATTAACTCCAGCCAAAATATATTCTTCATGTGCTGACTGTCAACTATAAGTTAACTTGCAATGAGTCTATACATAAAATAAAATACCGAAACATTCATAGCAAATACAATCTACAGGTTGTATGTGTCAGAGACAATATAGTAAATCATACAGGCAAAATGGAGAAAAAAATTTTCTCAGGGAGAATAAAGCATACTTACTTCAGACATATATTCTTTTATACATAATGGAAACATAAAATCACTGCCAGCACTAAAATATAAAGTTTTAAAATTTTTTTTTTGATGATGATGATGGGCCCTTAACCCTTGCAATACCAATATATTTTCAGTTATGTGTATTACCAAGGTTACTTTATTCCCAACATAAAAAATTTGTTGATTGAAGCCTCGAAATATCAAAGGGGCTAAGTGCCATTGTGGTCAACAATATATATTACCACATAGCTAGGTGCGATGTACCAATGCACACTACATATCAATTAAGTCAAGTGCCATGAGCCTTGTACGCTGTCGCACCGGCAAGGATGAAAGGCTTGTGTGCATAGTTCACAGGTCTTTGTAGTTTTGAACAGGGCATGTACCACTGTGCTTGCTGTCATATTTAGTGAGCTATAGAAATAGACCTGTCAGTAGTAAGCTTACTTGTGTTGATCACCAGCTTGTCAGGGACCACATTTAGTCCATTCCAAGAGATATCAGTCATAACATCACATCAAAAACAGAAAGAGTATGCCTTAGATCTGATTTACACATCAGTTGATGGTATGCAGCTTTCAAAAAAATACATCCAAGTTCTCTTTTGTCCTTTAAATGTTACTACACTGTACGAATGAAGGATTTTCTGAATCTGTCTTTTAAGAAACCTAGAATGGACACATGGAAGCTATGTGATTGTTTCCAGTGCCAAATTAGACTTCGAACCACAATGAGTCTGGAAGCTAAAAGAATCCTGGAATTCATCTATGCAAAACTGAATGAGCAAAGAAGTGGTGAGAGAAAATATGGCTGCTTCGAAACAACCTGGTAGTGATGTATACTCTATCTATATTGACTTGGAACAGATAGTATACATGCCTATTCCAATGCTCTGTGAAATGTTTTCTGGAAGGCAGATTTCTTGATCCAACTTCTGTGTTAATGTAAGTGATATCAGGCACTCATACATGTATGTATAGGACGAGCCTATTGATGGAAGAGGAGGCAATATGAAATAGCCTCTTGCCTTTTAACTGTGGTGAAAATGGGAGTCACCACAAAGAGACAACTGGCTATTTGGAGTGATAACTGCACAGATCAGAACAAGAATATAATGCTAGTATTTATTCTGGTGTACATTGTGTCTCTTGACCTGTTTGAATCTGCTGCACACAAATTCCTTACCATGGTCCACAATTTCCTCTCATGTGATCATGATTGTGGTATTACAGAGAAGCACAACAGAGTCACAAAGGTATACATACTTACAAGATGTCATGACATCTGCAGAACTTTTCAAGCCTTTTTGTCTTTTGACACGAGTTATAACTATCAGTATTCTAAGACACATTCTGTGGTGTTTGTATACTTTCACTGGATAATTTTTTAAACTAATCTTTTGCACCCTGGATACTGGATGATGGTTAATAACTGAATCTGGTAGATGACTAATGGGACAAATAAACAGCTGATGGTCAAAATGCATTTTAGAAAACATATTGGTTTTGTTGTGATTATACGGATATCTTAATAGTTGCACACTTATCGGACCTCAAACATAATAGGATTTTGGATAATTTTGGATAGTACAGGTAGTTTTCCACCATGGATTGTGGAGTCGTTATGATCAGTTAGAAGTAGCACTGGAGAACCAGTCAAAAAATGGCATTTCCTTCCCCTTAGAGATGCTACCGATATCTTCATATGCCACTTGGCCTAAAGAATGCACCAGCCATATTTCAGCACATGTAACATGGAGCTTTGCAAGTTATAAAACTGAGGCTATGTATTGTATACTTGAATGACATAACTGTTTTGCAAAGGATATTGAAGAACATGTGCTGTGGCTATGGGAAGTGTCCCTTCACAATTTTTAACTCCACACTTACCTGCAATACTAAAATTATGATTCCTTGATGTCTCTGAATGTGTCCTATCAAATGAACCCCCCCCCCCCCCCCCTCCCTTTTTTTATCAAGTTGTGCCACAAAATACTTTTTTTGCACAGTTCTATACAGTACCTTCTCATTAGTTATACAATCTACTCACTCAATCCTCAGCAGTTTTCTTTAGCACCACATTTCAAAAGCTTATATTCTCTTCTTGTCAAATTGCTTACCAAATAACATTATTTGTGGTAAATAATTTATGAGTAAAGAACACCACTCACCAAATAGTAGAGGTGTTGAATTGTCAACATGTAAAAAATAATAATAAATAAATAAATAAATAAACCTAGATATCTTTCAGGAAAATCCTTTGATGAGCACACAGGGACAATGGAGCTAGTCAGTCAGTGTGGTGTATGATGACATGGGGGTGTGGATTGGGACAGTGTGACGGAACAGGAGGAGGGCAGATTGCTCTGTAAAGAGCATGGGAACAGAGTATTAACAGAGATTAAGGCCATGAGGATCAGAAAAGTGTGGAGGGAAGGATTGAAATGGAATGGGTTGTATAGCAGCTTTTGAACTTAAGCACATTGTGCCCAGCAGCATGTTCTGCCACAGGAAGAGGTCAACTCTGTTCTTGGTCATAATTTGGAAGTGGCTATTTATTCTAGTGAACAGCTAGTTGGTTGGCATGCCCAGCTGTGGAAGAATAGCAGCTGAGCCAGTATATAACACACCTGCTTTCATAGATGGCCCTGCCTCCACTGGGACAGGATATGCCTGTGACAGGACTGGATCAGGATATGCTGGGTGAATGAATTGGGAAGATCTTGCAGCTGGGTCTTCCACAAGGATATGTCCCTGATGATAAGATAGTTGTAGCCATGGCGAAGGACACGATTCAGTAGCTATGACTATATATAATTACTATCCCCCACACTCCAGCTGCTTCCCTCTGAGCCACCAGCTATCGCTCCCCATCCCTCCTTCCACTTCTCACCTCTTTCTCCCTCTACCCATCACATGCGACACAACACAGCCCCTTAGCCCAGACCACTTGCCTAACTAGTCTTGCATGTTAAGAGGGCACAATGTAACTGTGCAGCTTTTTTTTTTCTTCTCTCTCTCTCTCTCTCTGTGTGTGTGTCTGAGGGAGGGGGGGCATTTGTATTCTGCCTGAATTTTCATTACCATATCATTTCTGATAAGTCATCTGTTGTGCCCATTATCAGCTTTTTAACTGCATATGTAAAATAACTTTTGAGTGTATGATCAGCTACCAGAAATCTGTGTAGTAGCATATGAACCCTGCGTAATGGACAAGTATGGTGCTAAAATTTCTTCCATGTAGTAAAAGTTCCCTAAAATGTAGGATTCCTAAAAGTATATGCCTAGTTTAGTTTCTCTCATGACAGTTCAAACACATCATACAACAAAACCAGTTATACTGTCTGTGACTCAATGATTCCTCCATGTGGTGAGACGCTCTTCATCTATTTCATATTATTGTTAAATAACAGCAACAGCAATATGATTAATAAATTGCATGCTCAATAATACTGGAAAAGATAGATTGCTCCTTACTGTAAAGAAGACAAGTTGCAGAAAGTCACAACTGAAAGATACCTACATAAAGCTTTCGGCCACAGCCTTCATCAGCATAATAGAAACACACACCATTCATACACACAAGTAAGCACACCTCATGCCCCCATGATGGCCAACTGTAGCATTATGATCTGAGATGCTATGTAAGTGTCTTTTAATTTTGCCTTTCTGCAACTTAACATGTCTTTTTTACTGTAAGCAACAATCCATCTTTTCATACAGTGTTGATAGTCCTACCTGCACTTTCCATTGTTTAAATTATATCTTACTAACAGAAGGTCTGAACATTGCGCTTAGGCTTTGGACAGGAGATCAACAGAAACACCAAAATACCTACAGATTGTGCTGGACCAACATTTGTAATATTTAGTAAATATTTGTACAAAGATATTAGTCAGACAAAATCTTTTGTCTCCGCTAGACCTTACAACAGATAGGCATCTAGGATATGAGTGACTTGTCCATCCTTTCCAACTATCCCAAATTTATGCCTTTTTGCAAAAGCTAGTATAGTTTTTTCCTCTACTTTCAGTAGTATGTGGAATTTAGCCTCTTGAAGTTAGGTACCGGCCAGTCATTTCGACTCCTTATAATTTTAACAGCAGGATGAACCAGAAAGATATCACATAGAAAAGATTGGTCAATATATCAACATACTTCATAGGCACTAAAAATTTTTTGATAGATAATGATAGCAAAGCATGAACTGTTCATAGTTACACCACTTAAATTACACATCATTTGCCTTTATAAATACATTAGTACCTGCATAATTCTTATATGTTTGCAATGTGATGAAGGGACTGAAAATTAAGCCCCAACAATGAGAATCAAATTAATGATGTCAAATTTATGCTACAATTCAGTAATCTTGCCTATTGTGCTACAGACACTCGACAAAATGCATAACATATCAGCTAAAATCTACACTGTAAGAAAAAAAAAAGGGTAAGAAAAGACACACATCATGAAAGAATTACCTGAATGAGACAGAAATCAGTAGATGTGATGTACATGTACAGGCAAACAATTACAATTTCAGAAAAATAGGTTGATTTATTCAAAGGAAAGAGCCGCATAAATCAAGTAAGTCAATAATGTGTTGGTACAGTTCTGGTCCTCATGCAAGCTGTCATTTAGCTTGGCACTGATTGACAGACTTATTGGATGTCTTCCTGAGAGATATTGTGCCAAATTCTGTCCAACTCATGTGTTAGATTGTTAAAATCCTGAGCTGGTTGAAGGGCCCTGCCCCTAATGCTTCAAAAATCCTTAACTGGGGAGAGATCTGGCGATAGGGTTTGACATGCACAAAGACAAGTAATAGAAACTCCTGCCTAATGTGGGTGGACATTACCTTGCTGAAAAGTAAGCCCAGAACGACTTGCCATGAAGTGCAACAAAACAGGTCATAGAATACTGCTGATGTTTTGCTGTGCTGTAAGCAGCCGCAGATGACAACCAAAGGGGTCCCGCTATGAAAAGAAGTGTCGTCCCACACCATCACTCCCCAGTGTTGAGCTGTATGGTGAGAGATAGTCAGGTTTGTAATCCAAAACTGTCTGGGCCACCTTCAGACATGTTCCTGGCATGCAATCTCATTGATTGGAGAATTGTTTTCAATGATGAGTCTGCTTCAAATTGACTCTTGATTAACACCTTGAGCAAACAGTGTCAAACTGATACTACAGTACCTCCATGTTAGTGGCATATGTTGATAAAAAATTCCTTATTCTAGCTTATTTTCAGTACAGAAAAAATCCATTCCTGCAGTTTCAGTGGGCCATTTACTGCTGACACCATACCACAGACAAACTTACATGGCATAGAGCCAGAGTCAACTGAGACATTTAGTGGTATTCTGTGGTATTTAGCAATGTGTCTAGTTCTGGTAGTGGTGGTCAGATTGACACAAATGTAACCATAGATAACTGGTCTAAATGTTACAGGAAACAGCGAATCTCAATACTCATACCTGTCCAACTCCTGGAATCATGATATGGGAGGCTACTGGATATGACAACATAACTGATTTGGTAATTGCTGAATGGGGTCTGAATGCTCACTAATATATTGAAAGTATGATAAACCCTATTCTCATATCCTTCATGATCAGGGCACCAAATGGGAAATTCCAGTAGGACAATGTGAGACACAACACTGTAGTTCACACTACAAATGCTGTGAGTAACTGGTCTTTTCAGTCGCCTGATTCGTCATCCATAGACCATGTCTGGGATGCAATGGGAAGACACACACTTTCACATCAACCTCCAGCCAGTGATCTTCATAAACTGACATGACAGTCTTTCATGCAGGGCAAAGAATCCCTCAAGATAACAATTGGAGGCAATTTCCTTCTATGTCCGAATGAATACAAAAGTGTATTTTTCCATAAATCATTACAAAAGTTCATCTAAACCTTATATGTTATGACTGAAATTAAATTCAATTAATAGAATGTCACACTTTTGGCTTACCTGTTTTGGAGTTAACATGCTATCAAGTAACATATCCTGATGACACAATTCTTCAGGATTCTGTAAACAACGTTCAAGGACCCACTGTTGTGAACAAATCTGACGCAATACATGTTGAGCAAAGTGTGATAGACCAGTGTTAGCCGATTCTGGACCTGATGACACACCTTGCAATGTTGTAAGTGATCGACTGCAACAAAAATTATTTTAGTAAGGGCAATTGTTTCTGGAGAAAAACTGTGCATGCTGACAGAATTGAATTGGAAATAAAAAACTGGATGTTGTGCTACATTAATACTCCTAAATATAAACAGCTAATATGGAATACAAAGGGAAAACAAATAAAAAGAATACATTGAACTACACAGGCTAGTACTTGCAAAAAATGACAAGGTGGTGAGGTAGACAAGGATGAATGAAAGAATACTGACTTACTTAAGGTTTTGGAAATGATATTCTAACTTCTGGCAAATAAGAAACAGGAGAAGAATGTGTAAACGTGAAGATTTATTCATTTCAGATACAACACACCACTTCTCTTTTCCATTCATCTGCCTTTACTTTCCTCTTGATTCTGTTTCTTTCCTCTTGCTTCTGTTTAGTAAAGTAATCATAAAAATATTATTTATCTACTGCTTTCTCCCCATTACTATTCTAGCCTCACACACTTTCCTTTAGCACAGCTTTTATTCCCTGAGATGGCAATCCCCTCCCTTCAAAAAGCAATTGATATCATTTTCAAGAATCCAAATCTTGGCTGTGAGACTATGTTGTTTGATTACACGGTACAGTCCCATTAATCAGAACTAATTGGGACCGGACCTTGTTCGGATTACCAATTTGTTCGGATTAGCCGGAATTATGGTGATGAGTTTCTAGAATGAACTATACCAAGCAGATAAGTAGGTATACCATGGCAACAAATGGGAATAAGTGTGGAAACAATGGCTCACTCTCACTCCCTGCCCTTGTTTTGTGCAGTGTTGAGACCTTTGTAGTGTCTGAGGTCAGTGCACTGACAGTTGGCTCGCAAAGCACTTAGTTATGTTAGTTATCGATTGCTGGTACACGTAACATTTGTATTGTATTTGTTCAGGTGTAGTGGTGTACATATCTTCGTCATGAGTTAACAAAAACATACGATGTTGACTCTCAAATAAAAACTGAATGCTTTGAAGCAGACAGACAAAGGTGAGAATGTATCTAAACTGACAACGGAACTGGGTATTGATAAAGCAACCATTTGTCATTGGAAGAAGAACTGAATGAAGCTTGAACAGTCCTGTGCAACGTCTTCTGGAAAAACACTTGAAATTCAGCAGACTTTGAAACAGTCCCAGTACGATAAAGTGGATGAAGCTCTTTTCCTTTGGTTTACACAGGAAAGAAAAAGGGAACTCCTTTGAGTGGAGAACTGGTTCAGGAGAAGGCTGTTTACCTGAACAAGTTAATGAATGGTGATGAGTCTTTTAGTGAGAGTACAGATTGGTTGGACAGATTCAAAAAATGTCATGGAATCTGCAGCTAATAATTACTGGAGAGCAGCTTTCTTCTGACCGTGATGCAGCAAAGGAATACTGGGGTGGGTTTGAAAAAATGATAACAGAGGGAAAGTATTCTCCCCAACAAATTTATAATGCTGACGAGACTGACCTTAATTTTAGGGCATTGCAAACAAAAAGCCTGGCATCAAAAGCAGAAGACCAGACTCCTTGTTTTAAAATGTGCAAAGATCATGTTACTTTATTAGCGTGCAGCAATGCTGCTGATAATCGCAAGTTGCCTTTAATGCCAATCGGCAAATCTGCTAGGCCCAGAGCTTTTAAAAATTGCAACTTGAAGTCCTTGCCCGAATATTAACACAACCAGAAAAAAGCATGGATGGATGGTAAGCTGTTCAAAGAATGGTTTCACAGACAGTTTGTTCCCTCTGTTTGATGGTTTTCTAAGGAAAATCATTTGTCTCCCCGTGCAGTCCTTTTGATTGATAACGCACCATCTCACCCCAGCACTGATGAACTATGCTATGGAGAAATTGTGGCGAAGTTTTTGCCGCCAAATGTTACACCACTTTTACAACTGATGGACCAGGGCGTATTTAAAACATTAAAAGTGATTTACAGAAAACAATTTTTAAGAATGCTGATCCAAGATGATAGCATTCCTTTAGTGGACAAAATAAAAAAGACCAATGTGAAGGACGTTGTTCATTGGGCGGCTTAGGCATGGCAGAATATTTTAGAAAATATTCTGAGAAAATTGTGGAAAAAACTGTGGAAATCTCTTGAATTTCAGGACAACCTACTTGAAAATTGAGAGGAAAATCTATTACAAATGATACAGACAATCCCTGGCTGTGAAGAAGCTAGTGGAGGAGATGCAGATGAGTGGATGGCAGCAGATGGGGCATGTCTGGAGAACCTTAATGACACTGATTTAATTGCTCCTGTGACTCAAGACCAGGAAGAAGTGGACTGGTGTGACGGAAGTGACAATGAGCCTGAAAGTGACAAAGGAGAGCTGGTGTCACCCCACTGCTACATCTGCTGATTTGATGTTTATGAGACGATGACACAACTATGCATCATATAACAAACTGTCTTCATTATGCCAAAAAACAATGACTGAGTTTTTGTCATCTAAAAAGTAGGGATACAATGTCCACTGTATTTTAGTAAGTTTGCCAGCTTTTCTTTCATTGTTATGCATTGTTTAAACATAATGTTTTCTTGCCAATTTTTCCAATACATGTTTACTGTATTGTGTAAATTAAAATAATGTGTATGTACAGCAGTTTACTGCACAGTTTTCCATACTTAGAATAACATTTTTCATGTTCGCATTAACTGAACATTCGGATTACCGGGGATCGGATTAGCGGGACTCTGGTGTAGCTGAGGTGTACTACACAGATTCTTTTTAGTCTTGCATTTCGTAAAACCTATCCTCTGATTTATCAGCTTCAACCAATTTTCATTTATTTATTAGTTCCAGAAGAAGTAATGTCAGCTTCCAGAAGATGGATTTCTTGATCTTTCTATTTTTCTGCCTCAAACTTTTGCATGTCACTTCAACAGCAGTTCTTATTTAACATAATTTATCATCATTTGAGTTTGATTTTGAATTTCTGAATTTGTGAGCAGTGTTTTTGAGGTTATTGAGTTAGACAGGTGAATAATAGCATAGGCTTTATAACATAATAGTGTAACACTTACGCCAAATCCATCAATGGATCATCTCCACCTCCTAAGATGTCACTAGTGCCCAAAATATGGCTGATGCTTAACTCAGCTGCACTGCCACCTTGCCCAGGAGTCTTATTACCTACAGACCCATGGCTCTGTTGTGTCTGATCTGACTTCTTGCTCAGCATTTTGGAGTCACGAGCAGTGGCATCAGCCACCACAAGTATTGCCTAAAGTGAAAAATAAAGCCAAACAACTATGAAACATTCAGAAGAGAGCTTCAAAATAAAATAACAACATATTTGATCTCTTGTTTTAAATAAAAAGACAGTGATCAAAATAATGTATTAGAAAGTATACAATACCTGAATAACTCTGCCACTCAAATTAAGTATCTGTAAATGGTATACGAATAATAGTTTACCTCTACATTAATATCTCTTCCTCACCTATGAGGGCAACATGAAAGATTCCTGCCCTGCCACATAAGTGAAATTTTTTTACTGCTGTGTTGGTATGTGGGCAACAATGTGGTCACATTTTAGCTTTATACATGGAATAGTTTTGTTTGTGTGGCTTTAAAGTCCATGTGTTGTGCATGTTTCATTCAAACAGTTAAAATGGAAATTCATCCAAAGTTGATGTGCAGGTGTATGATGAATATGCTCCATAATATTCAATGGTTAAGAAATCTGTTGTTTAATTCAAATATGCAACACTTTGTAATTCTTCAGGCTTTCTGGCGAGGCATTTTCATGCTGATTAATCGGATCTCTGCCAGTTATTCACGTCTTTCCTGCACGATATTTCATCTGCATGACTCGCAATCTTCTTCAGGTGATGTCCGATTCTGATTCTAGTGTGGAATGAGTCCGGTATTTATGCCTATGTTATGCTAGGTGTTCCCTCTGCAGTTCGCACCACGTCTGGTGCTCTGTCTGTGGTATGCGCCGACCAATAGCAACGGCTGTAGCATTTTCTTCTAGCTGTGGCTGTTCCGAACACTGTGCGAGTAGTTTTTGGTTATTATCCATTGTTAATATAGGTGAATTATATTCTGAATGGCGTCCAAGCTGTGCCAGACATTTTATCCTCCGATTGTTGTCATTTGAGTCCCTCAGTGAATTAGGATGTTTTGTTACCAAGGTGTGCTGTGTTAGGCACTCCGTGCAAAGTTCTTGCCCCCCTCCCCCCAGGAGCGGCTGCACTGCTATTTTCAGGCCGATTGTGTTCAAACTGACCATAATGTCAGTGTCCGGGGCATTGTAGGGAGTCCTCTGAGTTGCCAATGTGATGGGAACACTTCCCCACATATGGCGAGAACATCTTCTTAAGGTGTTGTGCAGTGAGCAGCAATGGGCAACCCACACTCACCAGTGGTGGCCAGTCTGTTTATGGAAAGAGTTGATCAGCCCCAGATCAACCGAAATGCTTTTTTAGATACATGCATGACATCTTTGTCATATGGCCCCACAGGAGGGAAAAACTCGATGTTTTCTTGGACCACCTAAACTCACACCACCCTAACATTAAATTCACCATGGAACTGGGGAAGGATGGACTACTCCCTTTCCTAGATGTACTAGTTAAGAGGAAGGGAGATGGTACTTTCAGTCACGGTGTGTAATGCAAAACCCACTCACACTGACTTGTACCTGCAAGCCAGCAGTTGCCACCATTCGGCACAGAAAAATGGTGTACTCAGAACACTGGTTCATCGGGCACGAACTCTGTCAGATCTGGATAATTTGGCGACTGAGACAGAACATCTACAATCTGTGTTCTACAAAAATGGATACTCTTCTCGAGATGTTCAAAAGGCACTGCGCCCAGCTTCTCCACCAGAGGTTCCTGAAGAGATACAAGAAGAAATGCAAAAGGTTGCACATTTGCCATATATTGGGCCAATATCTGCAAAAATCTGCAGAATTCTCCTCAAACATAACATTAAAAGCATGTTTGATCCACCCACCAAGATTAAGGCTCTGTAAGGGAGAGTGAAGGATGACCTGCATCTACAGAAACTGGGTGTTTACCATATACCATGTGAATGTGGTATGGTATACATCGGCCAGATGACCAGGACTGTTGACATCAAGTGCAAAGAGCACCAAAGGCACACCAGACTGAGACAGGCAACCAAGTCAGCGATTGCTGAGCATTGTTTAAAACTCAACCATTCGATGAAGTATAATAATGCTGAGATTTTAACACAAACATCGAGATACTGGAACAGCAGCAGCAAAGAATCTATTGAGATTAAGTTTGTGGAGAATCTCATTAACCGGGACACCAGTTTCCAGCTGAGCTCGGCTTGGAATCCATTGTTCGATCTTCTGAGGACATAACATAGGCAACATCCAAACTCCAAGGCACACAAGTATAAAGATGGAATTACAGATAACAGCCCAGTACATGCAACAAAGGACTTACATGAAATGGTACACAACAGACACAATATCTCAGGACATTCTTCCAAGTCTTGAGTGACAATTTGAACACAATTGGACTGCAAATAGCACTGCAGCCACTCCTTGGGGAAGGGGGGGCAAGAACTTTGGACAGAACGGCTAACACAGCACACCTCGGTAACAGAACGTCCTAATTCACAGAAGGACTCAAATGACAACAATCGGAAGATAAAACATCTAGCACAGCTTCGACACCATTCAGCTATATTGACAACGGATAATAACCAAAAAGCATGCGCACAGCATTTGAAACACCCACGGCTAGAAGAAAATGATACAGCCATTGCTATTGGTCAGCAGAAACCATGGACAGAGTGCCAGATGAGGCGTGGACCCCAGAGGGAATGTCTAGCACAAAGTAGGCGTAAATACTGGACTAGTTCCATATTGGAATTAGTATCGGACAGCACCTGAAGAAGAATGTGAGTCACGCAGTTGAAATATCGTGCAGGAAAGATGCGAGTAACTGGGAGAGACCCAATTAATAACCATGCAACACTTTTCTTGAAGATACTGTTTGTGAAGGCTTTCAAAAACTGCATCCGCAAATGAAAACTGCACAATATCATACTGGATGACTGCTGATTAAAGTATGTGAAATAGCCGATGCAATACGTGTGCTCGAAGGGCAGCCTACATTTTACACTAAGAATTAACCACACAAAAGCTTCAGTTAACATGGGAGCCACATTTGTTGAAAGCAGATCAAAATCAGCATGAATATCTCATAATTGCTTGAACTGATGTAAAAAGAAAGTACTGATCTTGTGTGATGATTTGATAGTGTCAATAAGACACCCACCCACCACTTCACACCACAAATGAAATAGTAATGATAGAAGTGGATAGAAACCAGTGGTCTGGCACCAAGAAAGCCATATCTCATCTGCCACAAAGGTTATGGCTAGTGTTTTCTATTCTCTTATTAATTACCTTTCTATAAATCAATATCTTTACTCTGCAATTCACACTTATGTGCTTCACAAGGGGTTCACAGAACCACTTTTAGAGTTTCCTCAACTGATCCACTCTAGCGTAGTACATGAGAAAAATGAGCGCTCAAATCTTTCCATGTAAGCTCTTTTTTATCTTATTTTATTATAATGGTCATTTGTCCCTATGTAAGTCAATAAAATATTTTCGCATTTGGAGGAGAAAAGTTGATGATTGGAATTTCATGAAAATATCTCACCATAGTGAAAAAATGATCTTGTTTTAATGACTGCCACTCCAGCTTGCTTATCATACCCGTGGCACTCCCCTCCATCTTGTGATAATACAAAATTAACTGTTCTTCTTTGAATTTTTCGATATCCTCTGTCAGTCTATCTGGTTAGAGTCCCATACTGCAGAACAATATTCCAGAAGTGGATGGACAAGCATAGTTTAGGCAGTATCATTAATAGATTTGTTTCATCTTTTAAGTGTTCTGCCAATAAAACACCGTCTTTGGTTCACCTTTCCCACAACACTTTCTATGTGATGGTTCCAGTTTTAGTTGTTTATAATTATAATCTTTAGGTATTTAGTTGAATTGATAACTTTTAAATCTGCATGATTTATTGCCTAGCCTAAACCTAATAGCATTTGTTTTTAGTACTCATGTGGAGGATTTCACACTTTTTACCTTTTGAGTCAACTGTCACTTTTTGTAACATGCAGATAACTTCTCTAAATCCTTTTACAATTTGTTTTGATATTCTGATGAGCATCAGATGGTAAATGGCAACATCATTTGCAAATAATCTAAGAGGGCTGCTCAGATTGTCACCTGATCATTTATACACATTAAGAACTGCAGAGACCCCATAACACTTTTTTGGGGACTCCACACATCATTTCTGTTTCACAGATGACATCCTGTCACTTCCTATGAACAGTTCCTATCTCACTGAATGTCAGAAATCCATACGCACAACAACTTAGAGGATGCTCCAGATGCACACAACATCATTAGAAGCTGCTTGTGAGGAATGGTGTCAAAAGTCTTCTGTAAATCTAGAAATATGAAATCAACTTGAGATTCTCTGTCAATAGCAGTCATTACTTCACTTAAACAGGCAGCTGCGTTTCACAAAAATGATGTATGTCCTAATCATGTGTCAATAAATTGTTGCCTTCCCTCCCCTCGGGATATTTCATAATATTAGGAAACAGTACACATTCTAAAATCTTACTACAAATCGATGTCAATGATATGGGTCTGTAATTCAGCTAATTACTTCTATTTCCTTTGTTGTGTACTGAGGTGACCCATGCAATTTTGGAGTCTTTAAGTACAGACTTTTAGTCGAGTGACTGATACTACATGACTGTTAGAAATGGAGCTATTTCATCAGCATACTCCAATAGCAACGTAACTGTTATAGCTGCAAGTGACCAGCGAGCGGTGCACGGCAGAGAATGGAGATGCAAAGCCACCAGGTGGGGGAGCCGCTGGAGGTATCACTAACAACGAACAGACAGGACAGATAAACAAGTAGGGGATGACAGACACTACAACCAACTTGGGCACAACACGAAGCAAGCAAGCAAGAACTGAGGTGATGAACACGGCAAGACAACAACAACACAGGAACACTCCAAACAACAACAGTAAGTATCTCAAAACACTGAACTGGAATGCAGTATGGACGACATGCATATGCGAACTATGGTGAGTACCAGACTGCTGGGGTAGTGCCGCAGACTTCACGTGGTACGGAGAGAGGCGCATTTGCACGGCGAGGCTTGTGGCGCAGGCATGCGCAGGAACACAGAGCCTTTGTGAGTATCCAGGTCCATACCCCCTGGCGCACGTTCAACTTTCGCAGCTTCCGACACCAGACTAACTGCCTTTATTGACTTCAGTTGCTTCACTACACAGAGGATATCTAATCCCAAATTACTCATGTAAGCAGCTATTCTTGATTTTGTATTCTGGAATAGTATTTAGGGTATCTTCTTTGGTGAAGTAATATTATAACACTATGTTTAGTACTTCACTCAACTGGTACTGCCATCTGTCACATTACCACTGCTATCATGCAGTGAAGGTATTGTCAAGGCTTGCTACTGGTATACATTACATATGACCAGACTCTCTTCGGATCTTCTGCCAGATTTCAAGGCAGAGTTTTTTTTTGTAGAAACTATTAGTGTCCTTATCTTCTTTGTGTAATTTTTGAAGAGAGCATTTTCAGTACAATTTCAGATGATGTTTTACACTTACCACTGGCTTTAAACACATATTTTTGCCTACATATCAAGGGAAGAAACTCTTTCAATCCAACAATGCAACACACATAATTAATAATGAAAGGAGCACCACTTGCAGTTGGCTGCATCATGGGCTCTTCGTGGGATTCGGAAGGACCACATCCACATCTGGGATGATTCTTCTCAGTATGCAAACAGAGTGCAAACTGGATTTCTTCCCCTCCTAGGCAGTCCTCGCATGCCTAATGCTGGAGCTCCCAACCACCAAAAATCCTAACCTCTGTGAACGCCCAGATCCTGCAGGCCAAGAGGCTTCCTCTGAAATAGCACACAACTGCAGTTAGCTTAGGATCATTATTAATCACAGGCAGCACTGGAAAACTGTTTCTCAGACAAATTGGGAGGCCTTTCGGTGCTCTCCACATCTCGAAACAACCTCCCACCTGACCAAGGGTGGGGGTCAACTTCAATGTAGGCAGTAAAATTACAATGGACAAAAACTATCACAAAAAAGGAAAAGATTCACAAAATCTATAGTTCTTTGGTTACAATACATGAAGATATGCAAATATTTTAATATGTTATTCTACAAGTTAAACTACAAAGAAAAGTTCATATAAACATAGGTCCACAAATGTTTAGTTACAGAGTTACGGCTAATAAAAGATTTTGCCTGAAATTTAGCAATTCGCCAATATGAAGCCATCACAAAACTGTACGAGGATAAAGTAAAGCACAATTTCCATTTATTTTTTGTTATTGATCTGCTGAATCTAATAAAACATGTCCCAGATGTGTATCTGCAGTAGTTTTCCAGAACATCCAGAGAAGCAGGCATAAATTTTGTAATTTTTTTAATTTATTAACTACTTGGCCCAATTTGTTTTTTAAATTCCAGACAATTGCACAAAGTTTTCAACAGAAGTTGTAGAGAATTTAATTTTGGAAAAATGATGGTAATAATGTTAACTGAAACTATATGAATATGTCAGATAATCTGCTTTTATAAACGCCATAGCACATGTGAATTCATATTAAACCAGAAGAAACAAAGCTCAATGTTAAGGAAGTTGTACAGAGTACATACAATTTCACGATACATTCGCAATAAATGTTCAAAAACGTCTCCACCAAGTGCAACACATTTAGCTGCACTTGTATGAACAGATTTTGTTACTTGTTTCAGTTTCACAGGATTGTTCTTAATTTCGTCTATTGCATTCATAATGCGAGCAAGTAATGCCTCACGTGTACTGACTTTGTCCTCCTAAATGATGTCTTTCATCCATCCTCACACACAAAAATCCATTGGTGTTAGCTCGGGCAATCTGGGTGGCCACAGACTTGTAGCACTACGACCAATCCATTTCTGGGGAAAATGTTCACTTGAAGGTGTAGTAACAGTGTTGGCAAAATGTGGAGGCATGCCATCATATTGAAAATACATTTGCAATCGCATAGCAAGTGGGCCATCTTTGAGCAAGCAGGGCATTTCTTCTTGAAGGAATTGTAAGTAGGCCTCACCAGTTAGACGTCCTGGGAAAATGAATGGTCCAATAAAGTGTGTGTTGATTACACCACACTACACATTTATGCTAAATTTCTGCTGGAAGTTGCACTGGACTGTTGCATGTGGGTTTGCTTCAGATCACACATGCTCATTATGTAAACTGCTTATACCATCTCGAGTAAATTGTGCCTCATCAGTAAATAAAATGTATTTGTGTAACTGTCAATTAGTATTTAACCAGTTGCACAACTCCAAGCAAAGGACAGGATCTCACGGATGTAAATGATGCACTTTTTTATGGTAAGGATGCAGACTATTGTACTTCAGTTATGCCATACCTTAGACTGTGAAATGCCTAATTGTTGAGAGATATGTCGTGTACTGGTACTTCGGCTACATTGAGCAGCATCCACATTATCCTCATCACGTATCGAGCGCTCATGCTGACTATGAACGCTAGGTAGAAAACCTGTCTCTGGTAACATTCAAAATACTCCGCTAATGGTTCGTGCATTTGGAATCCTCAGAGTTGGATAACATATGCGATATTCGTTAACTGCAGCCGTAGCATTACCATCACATTTGTCATAAACAAACGCCATATTGGAGTCTTCCTGTGTCATAAATTTGAAAGGCATCCCTATTTCATAAATAATCTACAAACTGCAACAGTTACTATGTGGTTTCAATTAAATACACTGTGGTTATTATGTTATTTCACTGAAAAATACAGAAAATTAACTCATTTAAAGGTTAGGAAACGACTGAAACAACTTACTGACGGTTGCCAACAATGACATAAATGTTTCTACTTTCTTAATGGAAAGTAAACAAATGTACTTGTATAATAATCTTTGCTTCTCTGGATGTTCTGGAAAACTACTGCAAATATACATCTGGGACATGTTTTATTAGATTCACCAGACCAATAACAACAAAAATAAATGGAAATCACGCTTTACTTTAAACTCGTTCAGTTTTGCGATGACTTTATATTAGCAAAGTTGGTAAATTTCAGACAAAATCTTTTGCTAGCCATAAGTCTGTAACTAAACATTTGTGGACCTATGTTTATGTGAACTCTTTTCTTCAGTTTTACTTGTAGAATAACATATTAAAATATTTGCACATCTTCATGAATCACCCTGTATAGCTAGCCCACCAGCATATTTTGCTCACTGTCAATGTGTCAGATGTCACTGTAAACTGCTTGACAAAGCTGAGATGTTGTATTTGAAGCACCAGTTTGGTATGGTAATTATGGTGGCTGTGGTTAGTAAAAGGTGTAATGGTAAGTAAAAAGTGTGACTTACTGACTTGGAAACATTTGACAAAATTTTCTTACACAAGAGAGAGCTGCTTACAGGTTTTGGCCTTAAATTAATTCAGATAATAGACTGATGATAAACTGCTGTAAAGTCAATCTGATCAAAGGTGATGATGAAGCCACTATAAGATCTATATCTGTTTTTACTGACAGGTGAGCAACAGTTCCTACAACAGTGTCTTCTAAGTTCATATTGCTACAATTTGCCTTGGCTGTCTATTCTAAAACAGTCTCTGCCTTCAGATAACCAGTAGTATAGAGGAGATGTGTGTGTGTGTGTGTGTGTGTGTGGGGGGGGGGGCAAAGAGAAGAGGGAGGGATAGAAGGGAAGGGGTGAAGGGAAATTGTGCAGGACTGCTTGTGGGAGCGTGCACGGGCTTGTCAGAGACAGGATAGTGGACTGCTAGGTGCAGCAAAGGAGATAAGTAGAGAAATGGCAAGGAGTATGAAAGTGCACTTGGGGGGGGGGGGGGGGGGGGGGAGAGATATTTGTGAGGCTGGAAAGGGAACAGAGAATGGCAAAGATGTAGGTGACAAACAGGGACTAGCAAAGATTGAGCCCAGGGGATTAAGAGAATGTGTCGCAGGGAGTATTTCCATCAGCACAATTCCAAAAAGCAATTCTTGGTGGAAGTACTCAGGCAGCATGCACAAGTTGTGAAGCAGTTGTTTCAGTCAAGCACATCATGTAGTGTT
Organism: Schistocerca americana; assembly: GCF_021461395.2. Lineage (NCBI taxonomy): Eukaryota > Metazoa > Arthropoda > Insecta > Orthoptera > Acrididae > Schistocerca > Schistocerca americana. Next base: position 825,648,557 of record NC_060120.1, on the reverse strand, counting down.
GCTTGCTCAATAACTGAGTGGCCCAGTTGTCACTTGGCCAGTTAGGTGGTGGCGTTCAAAGGGGACAGACTGCCTGCTAGTCATCATGCCCACGTAGAATGCCACACAGTGGTTATAGCCAAGTTGGTAGACCACATAACTGCTATCAGATGTAGTCCTGTTTTTGACAGAGTGGGAAATGCTTGTGACAGGACTAAAGTAGGTGGCAGTGGGAGGGGTGTGGGGCAGGTTTTACATCTTAGTCTATTACAGAATGTGAGCCATAAGGCACAGGTTTGGGAACAGGGATGGAATAAGAACAGATAACGATACTGATAGGTTGTGTGGGCAGCGGAATACCATTATGAGAGGGGTGGAAAGGATGCCTGTGTGATGCCCAAAGCCTTCTCTATGAGGTGAGTAGCAATCTATCCTAATTAACATTTTTCTACTCCAAATATACATTTAGAACTATTGATCACAAAACCATATTCTCGTAATTGGCTGGGTATGCTTTGGAGATGGTCTGCTTCCTTGCGTGACATAATGAGAAAGTCATCAACATAGACATAAAAGAAATCAAGATAATGCCAGAACGAAATTTTCACTCTGCAGCGGAGTATGCGCTGATATGAAACTTGCTGGCAGATTAAAACTGTGTGCCAGACCGAGACTAGAACTCGGAACCTTTGCTTTTCGCGGGCAAGTACTCTACCAACTGAGCTACCCAAGCACGACTCACGCCCCGTCCTCACAGCTTTACTTCTGCCAGTACCTCGTCTCCTACATTCCAAACTTTACAGAAGCTCTCCTGCGAACCTTGCAGAACTGAGAGCACTTGCCCACGAAAGGCAAAGGTCCCGAGTTCGAGTTTCAGTCTGGCACACAGTTTTAATCTACCAGGAAGTTTCAATCAAGACAATGCATTATGTTGTCCATGAAACAATAAAATTTTTGTGCACTGTTGTATAACTAAAATGGTGCCTGATTGAATTCAAATAATTCAAAACAGATGTGAATTCAAATAATTCAAAACAGATGGAATGTCTTTGGGGGCTGTGGGAAGCTGGTAAAAGGCACAGTCTAAATAACTGGTGTCATTGTTGTTCACAGCAAAGTCCTCAACATATGGTATGGGACCATTTGGGTGTGTGCCGGACCGAGACTCGAACTCGGGACCTTTGCCTTTCGCAGGCAAGCGCTCTACCAACTGAGCAAAGGTCCCGAGTTCGAGTCTCGGTCCGGCGCACAGTTTTAATCTGCCAGGAAGTTTCACATCAGCGCACACTCCGCTGCTGAGTGAAAATCTCATTCTGGAAACATCTCCTAGGCTGTGGCTAAGCCATGTCTCCGCAATATCCTTTCTTTCAGGAGTGCTAGTTCTGCGAGGTTCGCAGGAGAGCTTCTGTAAAGTTTGAAAGGTAGGAGACGAGGTACTGGCAGAAGTAAAGCTGTGAGGACGGGGTGTGAGTCGTGCTTGGGTAGCTCAGTTGGTAGAGCACTTGCCCGCGAAAGGCAAAGGTCCTGAGTTCGAGTCTCGGTCCGGCACACAGTTTTAATCTGCCAGGAAGTTTCAGAAGTTATGGGAATCACATAAGGACACTGTATACACAAAAGGGACCTGGAGGTACAATGGAAGGTTTCACACTGATTATATTAGGTTGGTGCATAAGTTTGTATTGTTTTTGTTTTGCACGTTGGTATTATGGTTGCTATGGTTTTATTTATCAATTGTCATTTTTTATTTGTAGTTCACTGTTGCTATTTGAGTTTACATAATGTCACTTTGTCATTTGGAGATAGTGAATGGAACTGTGGACACAAGGAAATGGAATGCCAGTTGACTTGTGTGCAGATAATGCCATTGGACAGAGCACAGCAAAAAAATGGTTTTTCTCATTTTTAGGAGTATTGTTTTGACATTAGTGACTCTACACTTTCAAGAAGACCTTTGGTGTTTGATGAAGACTGTTTAAACACATTAATCCACAATGGCAAATTTTAGTGTACTCGAGAACTGGCAAATGTGATGAACTGTGATCATTCCACCATCATACAAGATTTGTATGCAATGGGGAAGGTTCAAAAATCGAATGTATGGGCACCACATGGTCTAAGTCAAAATCAGTAGGTGGCCACATGTGCAGCTCTGTTTGCTCTTAATCAACTGGCATAATTACTGGTCATGAGAAACGGCGTCTTTATGCTAGCATAAGGAAAAAGAAGGAATGAATGAGTCCAAACAAAGCATCAACTCACCAAACAAAGACCTGCACTCACCCAGAAAAGATAATATTATTTATCTGGGGGGAACACCGATGGTGCAGTGCAAAATGAACTGCTACCTCGAGGTATAACCACCACTGTTGACATTTATTGTCAACAACTGAGACATCTTGCAGATGTAATCCAAGAACAGTGACCAGGAACACTGTGTGAAGTGATGCTGCTCCATGATAATACCCACCCGCATTCTGCCAGACTGACAAAAAACACTGTACAGGAATTGTGTTGTAAAGTCATTCTGCATCCACTGCTCACCTGACCTTGCACCCTCAGATTTTCAACTTTTCTGTTCTTTATTGAACAACCTACAAGAAACTTTGTTTCTGGATGAAAATGCATTCCGAACATGGCTTCACAAGTTCTTCATTTCAAAACCACACAATTCCTACAGTCGAGGAATTGGACAAGTTACCCAAACCTCTGCAGACTGTTGTAAATAATGAAGGTGAATACATTATTGATAACCAAAGTCTCTATTATCTGTATCTGTTGTGTTCAGCGAACTTATGGAAAAATGCTACAAACTTATGCACCAACCTAACGTAATGATAATACAAAGACTTCAGAATCTGATTTTAAACTGTAAGACATTTCCAAGGGCAGATGAGGACTATGACCATAAATTATTGGTTACCAGCGAGCTGTCAGGGCTTCAAGCTGGTAGCGACACGTGTCTACAACCAGACAACTTGTGTAGCATAACAATAATTTTGCTTACGGCCCACTGCATGGAGTTATGATTAAAATTCAGAAACAATGCTATGTAATTGAGTATTATCATTTTCATATAACTTAAATAATTTAAGCAGTGCAAACCAAGAAAGTTCTCAGTAGGTACAAATGTTTCCTATTCTATATTTAATTGGTGTCTGGTGTGTGGCATCTCATGACTATGATGGAAGCTGCGATCTACTGCGAGCACCTGGTCTGCCTGACTGCTAAGCTAGTTCGAAGCAAGCAACGTCCACTTGTTGGGTGCTGACTTCAGTGCCAGTCTGGTGTGAGCTAAATTTAATGTTTGAATTTTCCTGCATTTCACAACATAGTAACACTACGAAGCACCTTATACCATGCAACATCAGTGCGATGTACCCTCTACCATAACACATTGTTACGAATTACCCTGTGCCACGTAAAATTGGTAAGAAACATTCTTCACCACACAACATTGGTACGACACACTCATTGCAATGTAAAATTGTTATGCAGCACCCTCAACCATGCAACAATGATATGAAGCACTTTCTGTCAGGCAACATTGACATGAAGCACCCTCTGCCATGCAACAACAGTGGTTGCACTCTCTGCTGTGCAACAACAGTGGTTGCACTCTCTGCCGTGCAACAACAGTGGTTGCACTCTCTGCCGTGCAACAACAGTGGTCACACTCTCTGCCATGCAACAACAGCAGGTTGCACCCTTTGACAAGTAACAACAGTAGGTTGCATCTTCTGGCACATAACACAGATAAAAAGTATCCTCTGCGAGTCAACATTGGTATGAAGTACCCTCTGCCTCATACAACTGATACAAAACTACCTCTGTCACGCAATGTGGTACAAAGCATTCTCTGCCCAAAGAAAATCAGTATGAAGCAACTTCTACCACACAACACTGGTACGAAGCACCCTCTGCCACACAAAACTAAGAAGGAAGGAAAGTAGATTAGGTTAATGTCTCATCAACATCATGTCATTAGCATACAATATTGCAGTGCCGCTCGTTATAAGCGGGAAGTCTGGGTTTGAGTCCCGGTCTGGTACAAATTTTCATTGTCGTTGTTCCACTCTACAGTTGATGGTAGTCCTTACTCGCAATTGCGAATTCATTTGATGTGTCAAGTCATTAGGGGCAGAGCACACCCTCAGAACGTTTCAAGGATGGTGAAGTAAATAGGCCAAGCCCTTTCAAAGGAACCATCCTGCCACCTCCCTGGAGTGCTTTAGGGAAATAATGGAAATCAAAATCTGGATGGTCAGATGAGGATTTGAACCATCATCCTCCTGAATGTGAGTCCAATGTGCTAACCAATGTGCCATCTCACTTGATCAAAATTGGTTATATGCACCCTCTGCCACACAGCATTTGTACACAGCATCATTTGCTATGGAACACTGGTACAAAGCACCCACTGCCACAAAACATTGGTATGAAGCACCATGAAAGCTACCCCGATTCCAAAGAGCTCTGACATACACTGCTAGATGGCAATAGCATATTTTCACAATGGTGGAGAAATGTAACACATCACAGCTCAGCTAATTTACATGAAATACTTCCAAGTTATATACACAAACCTATATATACAGAAGATAGATAGATTAGAAAACAGATGAACAGCACACTAAAACTGAAGAAATTACAAAAGAGCTTTGAAATTAAGGAGATAGGACCTGGATAATTTGAAACAATCAAAAGTTATTGTGAGTGTCAGAGGGAATATTAGGCAATGGTTGACTGTAATGCAGCAAAATATCAAATAGGTAAAAAGACAAGGTGTGGTAGAGATCGATGGATAACACAGGAGATACTGAATTTAATTGATTGAAGCAGAAACTATGAAAATATAGCAAATGAAAATACAGATGTTTAAAAATTAGATTGGCAGAAAGTGCAAAATGATTTAGCAGGAATGACTAGAGGACAAATGCAAGGCTGTAGAAGCCTGCATATATAGGTGAAAGACAGATGGCACCTATAGCAAAATTAAAGAGATGTTTTGTGAAAAGAAAAGCAGCTGTTTGAATATCAAGGGCTCAGATGACAAGCCAATACTAGCAAAGAAGGCAAATGTGGAAGGAATATATCGAAGGGCTATACCAGGGTAATGATACTGAAGACAATATTACAGAAAAGGAAGAGGAAGTAGATGAAAGAAGATTTTGACAGAGCACTGTTGGACCTAAGTTGAAATAAAGCTCCTGGAGTAGAGGACATACCCTCAAAACTACAGAGATCCCTGGGAGAGCCAGGTACAACATAACTAATCCATCTAGTGTACAAGACACAAGGGTTCCCCTGAAAGTAATGCACCACATTTTTTTCCCTCAACAATTCTTTATTGAACATAATGAGAATTACACACAGGAAACAATGGCGTTTTATCTACACACCCTATTTTTCCACATAATCTCCATCCCATTCTATGGTCTTCCTCCAGCGTGAAACAAGGGTGCATATGCCCTGTTGGTACCAATCATTGTCTGGTGGCAGAGCCAGTGCTTCACTGTGTGAATCACCTCCTCATTGTCCTCAAAATGTCTTCCATGAATGGCATCCTTTAATGGCCCAGACAAGTGGAAGTCCAAGGGGGCTAGGTCAGGGCTGTCAGGTGTGATAGCTGTGGATGGTCTCCCTGACTGCTGCAAATTGTGGAGCTCCACTGAACTGCCTTCTGATGATCTCACCCTCTGTGACCTGCAACTAAATGTACTTCTGTAGACAGCAGATGCTCCACAGACTTTGGACAAGTGTTTGAGAATATTCCCCACAGTTTCTTTCTCTACAGTGAGAAATTCAATGACGGCACATTGCTTGTAATGTACATCACCTACAGATGCCATTTTGAAACTGTCCTGCAGCAATGCTATCTGTTGGAAGTGACAGAAACTTGGCCTGGCCACTCAGGAGACTCCAAATAATACATACGTAACATTTCACACATTCGTAGCATTGTTTTCGGCTGAGAAAAAAATGTGGTGCATTACTTTCTGGGTAACCCTCGTATGTGAGACAGACAACATACCCTCAGACTTCAAGAAGAATGTAATAATCCAGTTCCAATTACGCACATACTGAAAGTTGTGAATATTACTGAATTATCAGTTTGACAAGTCATGGCTGCAAAATACTGGCACAAATTATTTACAAGAGAATGGTAAATGTGGCAGAAGCCAATCTCGGGGAGGCCAGTTTGTGCTCTGGAGCAATGTAGGGTCATTGAGGAAATACAGAACCTGTAACTTATCTTAAAGATATGCTGGAGAGAGGCAAGCCTCCACTTACACCATTAGGTTTAGAAAAGCTTTTGACAATGCCGACTGGACAACGATTGTTAAAATTTTTAAGGTAGCAAGGAAAAAACACAGGGAGCAAAAGGTTGTTTATAGCGTGCACAAAAATCAGACTTCAGTTCTAAGAGTTGAAGGACATGAAAGGGAAGCAGTGATTGAGAAAGGAGGATTGTAACCTGTCCCCAGCATTATTCAATCTCTACGCCGAGCAGGCAATAAAGGAAACCTACGAGAAACATGGAAAGGGAATTAAAGTTTAGGGAAAAGAAATAAAAACTTTTGAGGTTTGCTGACATCATTGTAATTCTGTCAGAGACAGCAAAGGACTTGGATGAGCTGTTGAACAGAATGGATAGTGTCTTGAAAACAGGTTGTAAGATGAAAATCAACAAAAGTAAAACAAAGATAACGAAATGCAGTGAATTAAATGATGTTACGCTGAAGGAGTAGGAAATGAGACACTAAAAGTAGTAGATGAGTTGTGCTATTTGGGCAGAAAAATAACTGATGATGGCTGAAGTAGAGAGAATTTAAAATGCAGATTGGCTATGGAAAGATAAACATTTATGAAAATGAGGAATTTAATAGCAATAAAATATTTAGCTTAAGTTTAACCTTGTATGGATGTGAAACAGGGATGATAAATGGTTCAGACAATAAAAGAATAGAAGCTTTTGAAATATGGTGCTGTAGAATAATGCTGAAGATTAGATGGGTAGATCAAGTAACTAATGAAGAGAAACTGAACCATATTGTGGAAAAATGAAATTGATGACACAACTTGAATAAAAGAAGGAATTAGTTGATAGGACACACCTTGGGATATCAAGGAATAATTAATTTGGTAGTGGAGAGAATTGTGGGAAGTAAAAATTGTGGATGGAGACCAAGGGTGCATATATTACATAAATTCAAATGGATTTATGCTGCAGTAGTTGTGCAGAGATGATGAGGCTTTTACAGAATAGTTTACCATGGAGAGCTGCATCAAACCAGTCTTGGGATTGACGACTACACAATGTTAGATTTCAACTCTTTAGCCTGATTAAGACCTTCTGTTTTCCGGCTGTATTGTAAACCTTGGAGTATCCATTTAAAAGTACAGGGCATATTAGAAAGCATTAGGATCTTAATTAATAAGCAGTTAATATACCAATAATCTGATGGTAAGCAATGTTATATTGTTGTTGTTGTTGTGGTCTTCAGTCCTGAGACTGGTTTGATGCAGCTCTCCATGCTACTCTATCCTGTGCAAGATTTTTCATCTCCCAGTACCTACTGCAACCTACATCCTTCTGAATCTGCTTAGTGTATTCATCTCTTGGTCTCCCTCTACGATTTTTACCCTCCACGCTGCCCTCCAATACTAAATTGGTGATCCCTTGATGCCTCAGAACACGTCCTACCAACCGATCCCTTCTTCTGGTCAAGTTGTGCCACAAACTTCTCTCCTCCCCAATCCTATTCAATACCTCCTCATTAGTTATGTGATCTACCCATCTAATCTTCAGCATTCTTCTGTAGCACCACATTTCGAAAGCTTCTATTCTCTTCTTGTCCAAACTATTTATCGTCCATGTTTCACTTCCATACATGGCTACACTCCATACGAATACTTTCAGAAATGACTTCCTGACACTTAAATCAATACTGGATGTTAACAAATTTCTCTTCTTCAGAAACGCTTTCCTTGCCATTGCCAGTCTACATTTTATATCCTCTCTACTTCGACCATCATCAGTTATTTTGCTCCCCAAATAGCAAAACTCCTTTACTACTTTAAGTGTCTCATTTTCTAATCTAATTCCCTCAGCATCACCCAACTTAATTAGACTACATTCCATTATCCTTGTTTTGCTTTTGTTGATGTTCATCTTATATCCTCCTTTCAAGACACTGTCCATTCCATTCAACTGCTCTTCCAAGTCCTTTGCTGTCTCTGACAGAATTACAATGTCATCGGCGAACCTCAAAGTTTTTATCTCTTCTCCATGAATTTTAATACCTACCCCGAATTTTTCTTTTGTTTCCTTTACTGCTTGCTCAATATACAGATTGAACAACATCGGGGAGAGGCTACAACCCTGTCTTACTCCCTTCCCAACCACTGCTTCCCTTTCATGTCCCTCGACTCTTATAACTGCCATCTGGTTTCTGTACAAATTGTAAATAGCCTTTCGCTCCCTGTATTTTACCCATGCCACCTTTAGAATTTGAAAGAGAGTATTCCAGTCAACATTGTCAAAAGCTTTCTCTAAGTCTACAAATGCTACAAACGTAGGTTTGCCTTTCCTTAATCTTTCTTCTAAGATAAGTTGTAAGGTCAGTATTGCCTCACGTGTTCCAGTGTTTCTACGGAATCCAAACTGATCCTCTCCGAGGTTGGCTTCTACTAGTTTTTCCATTTGTCTGTAAAGAATTCGTGTTAGTATTTTGCAGCTGTGACTTATTAAGCTGATAGTTCGGTAATTTTCACATCTGTCAACACCTGCTTTCATTGGGATTGGAATTATTATATTCTTCTTGAAGTCTGAGGGTATTTCGCCTGTTTCATACATCTTGCTCACCAGATGGTAGAGTTTTGTCAGGACTGGCTCTCCCACGGCCGTCAGTAGTTCCAATGGAATATTGTCTACTCCGGGGGCCTTGTTTCGACTCAGGTCTTTCAGTGCTCTGTCAAACTCTTCACGCAGTATCGTATCTCCCATTTCATCTTCATCTACATCCTCTTCCATTTCCATAATATTGTCCTCAAGTACATCACCCTTGTATAGACCCTCTATATACTCCTTCCACCTTTCTGCTTTCCCTTCTTTGCTTAGAACTGGGTTTCCATCTGAGCTCTTGATATTCATACAAGTCGTTCTCTTATCTCCAAAGGTCTCTTTAATTTTCCTGTAGGCGGTATCTATCTTACCCCTAGTGAGATAGGCCTCTACATCCTTACATTTGTCCTCTAGCCATCCCTGCTTAGCCATTTTGAACTTCCTGTCGATCTCATTTTTGAGACGTTTGTATTCCTTTTTGCCTGTTTCACTTACTGCATTTTTATATTTTCTCCTTTCATCAATTAAATTCAATATTTCTTCTGTTACCCAAGGATTTCTACTAGCCCTCGTCTTTTTACCTACTTGATCCTCTGCTGCCTTCACTACTTCATCCCTCAAAGCTACCCATTCTTCTTCTACTGTATTTATTTCCCCCATTCCTGTCAATTGCTCCCTTATGCTCTCCCTGAATCTCTGTACAGCCTCTGGTTCTTTTAGTTTATCCAGGTCCCATCTCCTTAAATTCCCACCTTTTTGCAGTTTCTTCAGTTTTAATCTACAGGTCATAACCAATAGATTGTGGTCAGAGTCCACATCTGCCCCTGGAAATGTCTTACAATTTAAAACCTGGTTCCTAAATCTCTGTCTTACCATTATATAATCTATCTGATACCTTTTAGTATCTCCAGGGTTCTTCCATGTATACAACCTTCTTTCATGATTCTTAAACCAAGTGTTAGTTATGATTATGTTGTGCTCTGTGCAAAATTCTACCAGGCGGCTTCCTCTTTCATTTCTGTCCCCATTCTTCTTCTACTGTATTTATTTCCCCCATTCCTGTCAATTGCTCCCTTATGCTCTCCCTGAATCTCTGTACAACCTCTGGTTCTTTTAGTTTATCCAGGTCCCATCTCCTTAAATTCCCACCTTTTTGCAGTTTCTTCAGTTTTAATCTACAGGTCATAACCAATAGATTGTGGTCAGAGTCCACATCTGCCCCTGGAAATGTCTTACAATTTAAAACCTGGTTCCTAAATCTCTGTCTTACCATTATATAATCTATCTGATACCTTTTAGTATCTTCAGGGTTCTTCCATGTATACAACCTTCTTTCATGATTCTTAAACCAAGTGTTAGTTATGATTATGTTGTGCTCTGTGCAAAATTCTACCAGGCGGCTTCCTCTTTCATTTCTGTCCCCCAATCCATATTCACCTACTATGTTTCCTTCTCTCCCTTTTCCTACACTCGAATTCCAGTCACCCATGACTATTAAATTTTCGTCTCCCTTCACAATCTGAATAATTTCTTTTATTTCATCATACATTTCATCAATTTCTTCGTCATCTGCAGAGCTAGTTGGCATATAAACTTGTACTACTGTAGTAGGTGTGGGCTTCGTGTCTATCTTGGCCACAATAATGCGTTCTCTATGCTGTTTGTAGTAGCTTACCCGCATTCCTATTTTCCTACTCATTATTAAACCTACTCCTGCATTACCCCTATTTGATTTTGTGTTTATAACCCTGTAGTCACCTGACCAGAAGTCTTGTTCCTCCTGCCACCGAACTTCACTAATTCCCACTATATCTAACTTCAACCTATCCATTTCCCTTTTTAAATTTTCTAACCTACCTGCCCGATTAAGGGATCTGACATTCCACGCTCCGATCCGTAGAACGCCAGTTTTCTTTCTCCTGATAACGACATCCTCTTGAGTAGTCCCCGCCCGGAGATCCGAATGGGGGACTATTTTACCTCCGGAATATTTTACCCAAGAGGACGCCATCATCATGTAATCATACAGTAAAGCTGCATGCCCTCGCGAAAAATTACGGCTGTAGTTTCCCCTTGCTTTCAGCCGTTCGCAGTACCAGCACAGCAAGGCCGTTTTGGTTATTGTTACAAGGCCAGATCAGTCAATCATCCAGACTGTTGCCCTTGCAACTACTGAAAAGGCTGCTGCCCCTCTTCAGGAACCACACGTTTGTCTGGCCTCTCAACAGATACCCCTCCGTTGTGGTTGCACCTACGGTACGGCTATCTGTATCGCTGAGGCACGCAAGCCTACCCACCAATGGCAATGTCCATGGTTCATGGGGGGGAATGTTATATTAGTAATTAATAAATTAACTGGAAATTCTTATTTGTAAGAAAATAGTTACCAAATAAAATTATACAGTTGTACTCTCCTTCTCTTGAGTCCTGCAACGGAAACACTTTTTTGCACCAAGCCCTCCAATCAAAGCCAACCAAATTGCAACGCTGAACTCTGCCCCTTCCAGTTAATATCACCATCCAACCATAACTCTCCCACACTCAGTTGTAAACCATCCTTGGCTACTTTTGAAGAATTCCTTGTTCTCAACTTGGCCTCACCCACCTTTCCCAGTTCCCTTTCCTCGAACATAAACACCCAAACGGAGGACAGAACAACAATCCATAATCTAAAGACGGTCCATCATTCAATCACCCTCCCCGCAGACAAAGGTGCCACCATTATTGTGATGAACCACAGTGATTAATTTGCAGAAGGTACCCACTGCTGTCTGAATACTCAACCAATAAGCCCTGCCTTAGTGATTTCATCCTAGAGGTCCAGCACAGCCTCCAATCTCCACTCAACTCCTTACGCTCATGCCAGAATCTCTCCCTCAAATCCATCTCCTTCTTCACCCCAAAGTCTGCTCATGCACCTACCTTCTACATGCTTTGCAAAATCCATCAACTCATCAATCCTGGACACTCCACTGTAGCTGGTTGTTGTACTCCTACCCAAAGAGTTTCTGCCCTTGTTGACTAACGCCTTCAACAATCTGTATGCAACCTGGCCTCATGTATTAAAGACACAAGCCCCTTTCTTCAATAGCTCTAATCATTCCCAACTCATTCAACCTGGATCCCTGCTAATCACTGTTGATGCCACCTCTGTACACCCTGACATCCACCATGCCCACAGCCTTGTTGCTATTGAACACTATCTCTTCCAATGTCCTTCCACATCTCAACCCATCACCTTATTTCGTATACACCTAGCTAGCAAAATCCTCACACATAACTACTTTTCCTTTGAGGGGAGGATAAACAAATAAATTTGTGGCACAGCCATGGGCACTTGCACGGCTCCCTTCTATGCCAAGCTTGTTTATGGGCATTTAGAGAAAACCTTCTTAGCCACGCAAAATGTCAAACCTCTTTTTTGGCACAGGCTCACTGGTGATATTTGGATGATACGGACCCAGGGACGAGACACCATATCCTCATTCTTCCATAGCCTCAATACCATCTCTCTCATCTGCTCCACTTTGTCCTTCTCAGCCCAATATGCCACCTTCCTGGACATTGACCTCCACTTCTCTGATGGCTCCATCCATACATCTGTCCGTATAAAGCTCCCTAACCGCCAACAGTACCTGCTTTTTGATAGCTGTCATCCCTTCCATACCAAATAATCACTCTCATATTGCCTACCCAAGCTTGGGCAGTTTGTCTACAATGATGAGAAATGCCTTGCCCAGTACGCTAGAGATCTTACTAAGGTTTTCACAGACAGACGCTATCCCCAAACACATTCCATAGACAGGTTTCCCATGTCATATTCTCACACATACTTAAACCTCTGTCCGGATCCAAGAACCCCGCCGCCCACACACACACACACACACACACACACACACACACACACACACACACCATATGCTCAATTTCAATGGCTGGCTGCTTTACAAACTGTGCTATCTCGATCCTTCTCCCCCCAAACACCAATTTTTTGGAACTAGGTTATGGATATTTCCCTGTAACACTTTCTTGCTCCCATACTTGTCCTGTCCTCAATCTCCGCTAGCCCTGTGCTTCACACACCCTTCCAGCCTGCCCCAGGACCCAAACTTCACTCATCCTGCACCCACACACTCTTCTCAGCAGTCTCTCTTTGTTCCGTCACCCTCTGCCAATCACCTTCTCCACAACATCTTCGCTGTGTGCTGCCCAAAATCACTGGTGCCTGTGCCTGTCACACATGCTTATCACTGTATGTGATGCATGACATTCCTGCATTCCTACCCCATGCACCTGCTGCCTCCCTCCATCCCATTACACACGTTTCTCCAACCCTCCCTCCCATTTCATTCCTTATTTCGTTCCTCCCCTCTCCTACTTCCCCTGAGACAGCCTCTTACCACAGCGAAGCTGCAGATCTACAGTCCTGGAATTGTATATTCAGTCTGCAGAGAGAGAGAGAGAGAGAGAGAGAGAGAGAGAGAGAGAGAGAGAGAGAGAGAGAGAGAGAGAGAGTGTTTGTGTGTGTGTGTGTGTGTGTGTGTGTGTGTGTGTACTCTACCTGAAAAAGAATTTGTCCAAAACCTAGTCTTGTTCAGGTACCTGCTGATGATTCAACACTTCCAATATTCAGTGAGTTTTACCTTTGTTCCTAAATTACTTACGCCAGAAAAACGATAGCTGCCCAAACTTCTGTCATTAGATGCCATGACAACCAAAAATTACTTAGTTTGTTCTGAGGGAAAATACTGATGTGTTGTAACTAAAATGTATTCATATGAGTAGAATCAGTTTAAGAAAGATATAGGGAAATAAATAAACATTATTTAACAAATAAGTCTCTATAATTGCATAATCATTTTCTTTTGACTTACAGAAGGTGAGCCTCATGTCTACTCAATCTGATATAACTAAATAATACATCTGAAAATAAATGTCAACAAAAAAGATAGAGGAGGATTTAGAAAAACTGAAATTACAGCATCTTATTTCTACAATGTTGTAATGTGACTCACTTTAAGTACAGCAAGCACAGGACCGACATGTATATTATTGTGTGCAGCAGCCAACAGATGCCTGTCACAGCTCAGGTGAATATTGTAACCTATACCGCCAGATGGTGGCATTGGGTGTGGTGACGTTCCTAAAATGTTCACAAAACTGAAGTAATCACAAACATATGAAAATGACAGTTACAACCTATCCAAGAAAGAGAATATACATAAGATGCAAGTACTTACATATGACAATTAGAAATCTACAAGTGTTCAGTTTAGTGGGGATTGAATGGGGCTTTTTTAAATATTACTCACCAACTGAATACAAAGATGGCTGCGGGCATTCCACAGTCTTGAAGAGTCGCAAAAGCAAGTGACATGTTAGTCGAGCGCAAGCTTCTGCTCCAACATCAGCTTCACCATGACCTTAAACATATCAAAAAGACAGCAATATGTTAGAAGGTCGTCATCCACAACTATTTCTTTTGGCAAGAATATTTTAATATAAAAGTTTACAATCACTATTTCAAAGGCAAACTAAAGAATATGAATAATCCAGATAATAGCACAAAATTGGAACTACAAATTTTTTATCACAGAATTATTTTGAAGTCATTTGGACATTGGGTAAAAGGCAAGTATTGTGACTGCAAAAGGTGATGCAGTAGCTAAGACATGGGAATCATTCAGGAGGAATGGGTTCCAGTTTCCATTTGGCTACCTTTCTTTAGGTTCCCTGTGGCTTACTTACTCATTTGACACGAATGCCAAGGTGATCCTTTCATGACTGATTTCTTGCCCTGATCTCAATGAACAGTACTGGTGCTTTGTCTCTAATAGCCACAATGACACTGGTACATAAAATTTGGAATTTACTTCCTTCCAAGATCTGAATCAGGAGACACACATATTGTAGGAAACAATTATGTGGAAGCAATGGGTAAACATCTGAAATTCAACTTCAAAGTACTACTACTAATTTGATTTTGTCAATCAGTATGTTATAGGTGAATATGCACAGAAAATAATGTAAGACACCAATGGAGATTCAAAACTCCACAAGATATAGCCATATGAATAACATAGAACTGATAGGGCAGGAGAAAGCTGCTGTTTCCTCACTCATATGAAGAACACAAATGGACAGGAAATTTTTCTAGGACATTGCGTGACATCTCCTGGAAAACTCTATAAAAATTAAACTAAATCTGTGCCAGACATGTAAATGTGGAAAGTAAAGAAAGGTCACAACTGAGTGTATTTCTGTCTATAAAATACAGTAGATAATTATAATAGAGGGAAACATTCCACGTAGGAAAAATATATCTAAAAACAAAGATGATGTGACTTACCAAATGAAAGTGCTGGCAGGTCGACAGACACACAAACAAACACAAACATACACACAAAATTCAAGCTTTCGCAACAAACTGTTGCCTCATCAGGAAAGAGGGAAGGAGAGGGACAGTAGATAATTATTATGATATATTTTGTGTTAAAAATGTTAATAAAATATGCATTTTAGTATCAAAGAACAACTATAAAATGTAAAGACATTCTATGTAACCTTGGAGATCCTATCTCATTGAGGTTAAAAAGACTTGGTTCAATGATCTAATATTACTTTTATCTCTGCTGTTGAAGCATTTAGTCACTTTGCTATTCTGATGCACTAGGTATTTGATGTATGTATGGTAAAACGTGGATTTCTCCTGTTCTCGTTCAAAACCTCTCTCTCCCTGCAGAAATATTTACGTGAAAATAATTATTTAAAGTGAGTTTTGTAGAAGATTGTCCATCCTGCTCTGTTGTTGTTGTAGGGAATGGTGCACAGGCGGCTAATACATGGAATTTAATTAAAATATTAAATATTGGGCTTCACCCTGAAATTAACATAACAAATAATTTGAGTACTGATGATAATTTTCAAGCATTAATATTTGCAAAATTCATTTTTCAGAATTTTTACAGAATTGCACAGATAAATTTAACTGCAGTAGGCGACAAGGCTTAGGTTTGCTTCATGATATCTTTGAGTCCACAATCAAATTTATTACTGTCAAGAAAATGCTTAACCAAACTGAAGCCAGTGTGATATAAATGAAATTATTTATCACGAGGAGAAATCCTTACATCTTACCAACAATTAATTTATCTGTCAATAACAGTAATAGTTTCATGCTACTTCTGACTGTTTTTGTGCTAGTCGTGAGTTTGGATAATACAATTAAACCATTGCAAGCAAAACTGTACCCGCTTTTACTAATATTTTTGCCCATGCAGCAACTTTGATTATCATTGGTGTACACGTAAGCTGCATTTACAAGCATGCACAATGTACACGTCACCAACATTATATTAAATATCCTTTAGCTTTTTCCTAAGAACCCCAACCACATCAAGAGAGAGAGACTTTATAACTGGTACATAATCTGGTTCTTCTCCTCTACCTGCCCGGAAAATACTAGCAATTAAAATTTCTTGCACTACTGGTGTTTGACCCAGCAATCTCCAGTCCGAACACCACTGCAGTAGCAATCATTAACGATCTTGCCCATGTAGATGGGTGAAATGAGAACAGAAAATGCACAAATGGAAAAAAGGTTGAATTTTAGAAGGAGTAAAGAGAAAAAAAAAAGAGTCATAATGGAGGTAAATCATACACATCAGAAAGGGGAAGGCATGTTCTTACAATTATTTTTCAGCATATGATCTGCATTTCTTCACAATTAAAAAATTGAAAAAGTAAGGTCAAATGTTTAGTGAAATATTTGTCCAAAAGTAAGAAGGAAAACGGATAAGAAAAAAAATTAATGACAACATTATGAAAAGGATAGTTGCTACTCACCATATAGCCGAGATGCTGAGTTGCAGAAAGGTACAACAAAAGGACTGTCAAACAAAGCTTTCGGCCGACAGGCCTTCATCAGAATTAGACAACACAAACAAACACACACACACACACACACACACACACACACACACAAATGCAACTCACAGATATGTGGCCACAATCTCTGGCAGCCAAGGCCTTGGACTGTGGCCATGTGTGTGGGAGTTGCATTTGCATGAGTATAACACCATTGCCTCCAAATTTTACTGTTGGCTCTACAGAAGCTGCCAGATGATGTTCACCGGGCATTCGCCATACCCACACCACATTGTGTACCGTGAATCGTCGCTCCACACGTTTTTCCACTGTTGAGTCGTCCAATGTCTACGTCCCTTACACCAAGCGAGGCGTCATTTGGCAATTACCAGCGTTATGTGTAACTTATGAGCAGCTACTCGACCATGAAATCCAAGTTTTCTCACCTCCTGCCTAACTGTCATAGTACTTGCCATGGATCCAGTGCAGTTTGGAATTCCTGTGTGATGGTCTGGACAGATTTCTGCCTTTTACACATTATGATCCTCAACTGTTGGCGGTCTCTCTCAGTCAACAGACAAGATCGGCCTGTACACTTTTGTGCGGCACATGTACCTTCATGTGTCCACCTCACTATCACATCGGAAACAGTGGACCTAGGGATGTTTAGCACTGTGGAAATCTCGCGTACAGCCATATGACACAAGTGACACCCAATCAACTGACCACGTTCTAAGTCCATGAGTTCCGCAGAGCACCTCATTCTGCTCTCTCACTATGTTTAATGACTACTGATGTCGCTGATATGGAGTACCTGGCATTAGGTGGCAGCACAATGTACCTAATATGAAGAACGTATGTTTTTGGGGGTGTCCGGATACTTTTGATCAAACAGTGTAGATCACGTCACATTGAACAACCTTTTTCTCTCGAGACATGTTCACTGACACTTCTTCCTGGTGATGCTAGGCATCCTTTAGTATTTGCTGGCCTTGGGACCTGAGATTTCACTGAACCAGCAGGGTCTACTAACCAGGTGCACTGCATACTATCCCCACCAGTAAATTGACAAGAGTGATTTTCAAAAAGATAAGCTTAAAAAAGAGTGTCTCTAAGTGGAGAAAGATATTTTATAAGAGAATCAGCAACTTCAATTTTTCTGGGCCTACCATCTTTCATATGGAGCAGATGACTGGATTATAGGCAAGGGCATAAGCCATACAAAAGGACTCTGAACATTGCAAGGAAGTGTCATCAAACATTTTGTCTCTAAGTAGTTTCCCATGACGTGGTCTATCACACATAGAAATTTGATGCAAAGACTTCGAAATACTCTGTATAATTCCCCTCCTGAAGGAAACTTTGTCTCATATTTGTTAGTTTTCATGAGGGAACTTTCCTGTGATGCAATATATTCTTTTATGTCACACCAGTCACTACACTTGACTTAACAATCCTCATTGGAACTGTCTTGCTACAAATCAGAACATTAAGAATATAAAGTAAGTGAACAACATGGACTGCATGTGGAACATTATTAAGTAGAAATATTAAGCACGAGAAGGAACAAATGTATAGAAAAATGTTCTACAATGGACCTCATCCTTCATTCAGTAATCAAGGGGTCTTGCCAGAAATGTGGTGCGTGCACGTAACACATGAGTAGGGTATGAAATTTCATCCAATGAGGCAGAGGAAGCAAAAATAAAATCTGAGCATGAACTGCATGTACAGGCATGTACAGGCTGAAAGGCATATTTTTATTTACAAGGAGGAAAAAGTTTATAAATGTTACATTTTATGATTCAAAATACAAAAAGTATCTCAATTTTCAATGCCTACAGCCCCAGTTGGATAGTATAATCACAATTTATGCAACTTCAAATTTGTTTGTCATGATCTGTTTAATGGGAAATTTTTACGACATATTTGTGATTAAACCCAACCATCCATACATCTCAAAGAGATAGCTTCTTTCTAACAAAGCTCGTAGAGCTGAATTCCATCAACAAAACACACCATTGCTTCTTGCAATTCATGTATGGATTGAATAGAAATATACATGCATGCCTCTTGTGGATGAGGTTAGTTTGTAAGTTTCTTATTTCTGATCGTTCTTGCTTGGAAAATAACTTGCACCACAGAAATACTGAAGCTGCCATGAAAAGCTAAATTTACTATCTACTGTCTCAGCGAGCTCATGGAAGAATTGCTTTTATTGCTTACCCAATGAAGCAAGATGATTTTAGATCGGCCAATAAAAGAATTCAAAAATAATATTGCCTGAACTAAGAAATACAGATGGAGAAACAAAATGACTTCAGATTCAGTGAATTTGGTTTCACTTTAAAAACTATGTTCTACAGCATTTGCAAATAAACTTCTCGTGTTTGTCTCTGGATCATAGTGGGTAAATCCCACAATATTTCATCGATACAACTGCTTGTCATCTTCAGGTGGTGGCAGTAGCTGCTGTCACTCCTGCAATATGTGATTGATATAATCGCATGGGGGCACTGAAATTTATCAGGTCAGGAGCAGGCAATACGCATGTGCAGGGTGACACTTGAAGTTGGAAGAAAGCGGTGCTCCCATGCTGTTATCATCAGTCGAATCTTGCAGCAGTGACAGCAGCAACTACCACCACCTGAAGATGTCAACCAGTTGTATCAATGAAATATTGTGGGATTTACATATAACAATTCTGCAGCAAACCCGAGAAGTGTATTTGCAACAGATCCGTCAGGAAGGCCTGAAAAAATCACTTATGCTCTACTTTTTCACATCTAATCAAATGAATCTGGGAGAAAAAAACAGAGCTGACCGAGGCAATTCTTACCTGTGGCACACACTTAATTGTATTATAATCGGAGACTTATTGGCACAAAGAAGAAGAAATGTTGGATCTCTTGAAATTCCTACCATCTATCTATTACAGATATTGCACTTAATGAAAATGAAAAATGCTACTCATCATATAGTGGAGATGCTGAGTTGCAAGTAGGCACAAAAAAAGACTGTCACATATATAGCTTTCGGCAAGTAAGGCGTTTGTCAAAATTTGATGACAAACACGCACATACACACTCACACAAACGCAACTCACACATACGACTGCAGTCTCAGGCAACTGAGGCCACACTGTAATCAGCAGCACCTGTGCATTGCATGATGGGAATGGCAATGGGATGGGGTGGGGATGAGGAGTAGGCTGGAGGAGAGAGGGCATGATGGGAGTGGCGACTGGGTGGTGGTAACGAGGAGGCTGCGGCGGAGAGGGGGAGGGATAGTATGGTGAGGGTGGTGGAGAGTAAAGTGCTGTAGGATAGACAGAGGGCAGGGGAGAGTTGGGGAGAAGGTGGGGGGGGGGGGGGGAGGGGGGGGGCAGGAGCGGAAGTAGCAGAAAAGGAGAGAAATAAAAAGACTGGGTGTGGTGGAGGAATGACAGCTGTGTAGTGCTGGAATTGGAACAGGGAAGGGGCTGGATGGGGTGAGGGCAGTGACTAACAAATGTTGAGGCCAGGATGCTTACGGGAATGTAGGACGTATTGCAGCAAAAGTTCCCACCTGCAGAATTCAGAAAAGCTAATGATGGTGGGAAGGATCCATATGGTACAGGCTGTGAAGCAGTCACTGAAATGAAGGATATCATGTTTTGCAGCGTGGTCAGCAACAGGCTGGTCCACTTGTTTCTCGGCCATAGTTTGTCGGTGGCCATTCAAGTGGACAGACAGCTTGTTGACTGTCATGCCAACATAGAATGTAGCACAGTGGTTGCAGCTTAGCTTGTAGGCCACATGACTGGTTTCACATGATGTTAGTGACCGCACTGGAGTAGGTGGTAGTGGGAGGATGTATGGGACCGGTCTTGCATCTAGATCTATTACAGGGGTATGAGCCATGAGGTAAAGAAATGGGTGCAGGGGTTGTGTAAGGATGGACGAGTATATTGTGTAGGTTCGGTGAACAGAGAAATACCACTGTGGGATGGGTGGGAAGTACATTTCTCATTTCAGGGCATGACGAGAGGTAATTCAAACCCTGGCGGAGAATGTAATTCAGTTGCTTCAGTCCTGAGTGGTACTGAGTTATGAGGGGAATGCTGCTCTGTGGCCGGACAGTGGGACTTTGGGGGGTGGTGGGGGACTGGAAAGATAAGGCACAGGAGATTTGTTTTTGTACAAGGTTGGGAGGATAATTATGGTCAGCGAAGGCTTCAGTAAGACCTCAGTATATTTCGAGAGGGCTGCTCATCACTGCAGATGTGATGACCATGGGGCTGTACAGAAGGGACTCCTGGGTATGGAACGGGTGGCAGCTGTTGAAGTGGAGGTATTGCTGGTGGTTAGTAGGTTTGATATGGACGGGGGTATTGATGTAGCCATCTTTGAAGGAAGGTGGCTTGGTGGGTTGAGTCGGAACAGGCGAAGCAAATGAGGGAGAAGTTGTTGAGGTTCTGGAGGAATGTGGACAGGGTGTCTTCACCTTCGATCCAGACAGCAAAGATTTCATCAGTGAATCTGAACCTGGTGAGGGGTTTAGGATTGTGGGTTTTTAGGAAGGATTCCTCTAGATGGCACAGGAACAGGTTGGCATAGGATGGTACCATGCGGGTGCCCAAAGGTTTACCCCGGATTTGTTTGTTGGTAATGCCTTCAAAGAACAAGTAATTGTGGGTGAGGATATAGTTGATCATGGCGACTAAGAAGGAGGTTGTTGGGTTGGAATCTGTTGGGCCTTGGGAAAGACAGTGTTCAATAGCAGTTAAGGCCATGAGCATTAGGAATGTTAGTGTACAGGGAGGTGGCATCAATCGTGACGAGCAGGGCACCGTGTAGTAAAGGGACAGGAACTGTGGAGAGTCAGTGGAGGAAATGGTTGGTATCTTTTATATAGGAAGTTAGGTTCCAGGTAATAGGTTGAAGGTGTTTAGTCTATGAGAGCAGAGATTCTCTAAGTGGCGGCATAGTAACTGGCCACAATGGGGTGTCATGGGTGGTTAGGTTTATGGACTTCAGGAAGCATGTAGAAGGTAGGAGTGCGGGGAGTAGTAGGGGTGAGTAGAGAGATGGACTCCAGAGAGAGGTTCTGGGATGGGCCTAAGGATTTGAGTAGTGACTGAAGATCCTGCTGGATTACTGGAATGGGGTCACTGTGACAAGGTTTGTAGATGGAAGTATCTGACAGCTGGCAGAGTCCTTCCGCCAGGTAATCCTTGCAGTTCAAAACAACAGTGGTGGAGCCTCTGTCTGCAGGTAGGATTATACGGTTGAGATCTGCGTTTTTTTCTGTGGATGTAAGGTTAGTTTGTATGTTGAGTGATTTGGGGAATGTGCATAAGGCTAGGTTCGAGGTCAAGAAATTCTGGAAAGTTAACAGGTGGTGGTTTGGGGGCAGTGGGGGTGGATCTAGTTTGGATGGAAGAGTGAACTGAGTCAGGCAAGGTTCAATATTGGTCTTTGATTGGGTCTGACTGTTAGGTTTGGTGGCGAAAAAGTGTTTCCCCTTTAGGGATTGGCAGAAGGAGAGGAGGTCTTTAACAAGTCCTGCATCTACATCTACAGCTACATGGATACTCTGTAAATCACATTTAAGTGCCTGGCAGAGGGTTCATCGAACCACCTTCAAAATTCTCTATTATTCCAATCTCATATAGCATGCGGAAAGAACGAACACCTACATCTTTTTGTAGAAGCTCTGATTTCCCTTATTTTATCATGGTGATCGTTTCTCCTATGTAGGTTGGTGTCAACAAAATATTCTCGTATTCTGAGAAGAAAGTTTAGGATTGGAATTTCGTGAGAAGATTCCGTCGCAATGAAAAATGCCTTTCTTTTAATGATGCCCAGCCCAAATCCTGTATATTTCTGTGACACTCTCTCCCCTAATACAAATTGTGCTGCCCTTCTTTGAACTTTTTCGATGTACTCCATCAGTCCTCTCTGGTAAGGATCCCACACTGTGCAGCAGTATTCTAAAAGAGGATGGACAAGCACAGTGGAGGCAGTCTCCTTAGTAGATCTGTTACATTTTCTAAGTTTCCTGCCAATAAAACACAGTCTTTGGTTAGCCTTCCCCACAACATTTTCTGTGTGTTCCCTCCAATTTAAGTTGTTGGTAATTGTATTACCTAGGTATTTAGTTGAATTTATGGCTTTTAGATTAGACTCATTTATCGTGTAACCAAAGTTTAAAGAATTCCTTTTAGCACTCATGTGGATGACCTCACACTTTTCGTTATTTAGGGTCAACTGCCAATTTTCGCACCATTCAGATTTCTTTTCTAAATCATTTTGCAATTTGTTTTGATCTTCTGATGACTTTATTGGTCGATAAACAACAGTGTCATCTGCAAACAACCTAAGATGGCTGCTCAGATTGTCTCCCAAATCATTTATATAGATAAGGAACAGCAAAGGGCCTATAACACTATCTTGGGGAATGCCAGAAATAACTTCCGTTTCACTCGATGACTTTCTGTCAATTACTACAAACTGTAACCTCTCTGACAGGAAATCACAAATCCAGTCGCATAACTGAGACGATATTCCATAAGCACACAATTTCACTACGAGCTGTTTGTGTGGTACAGTGTCAAATGCCTTCCAGAAATCCAGAAATACGGAATGGATCTGAAATCCATTGTCAGTAGCACTCAAAACTTCATGTGAATAAAGAGCTAGTTGTGTTACACAGGAATGATGTTTTTTGAATCCATGTTGACTGTGTGCCAATAGACCGTTTTCTTTGAGGTAATTCATAATGTTTGAACACAATATATGTTCCAAAATCCTGCTGCATATTGACGTTAACGATATGGGCCTATAATTTAGTGGATTACTCCTACTACCTTTCCGGAATGTTGGTGTGACCTGTGCAAATTTCCAGTCTTTAGGAATGGATCTTTCGTCGGGCGAACAGTTGTATATGATTGTTAAGTATGGAGCTAAAGCATCAGCATACTCCAAAAGGAACGTAATTGGTATACAGTCTGGATCAGAAGACTTGCTTTTATTAAGTGATTTAAGATGCTTCACTACTCCGAGGATATTTACTTCTACGTTACTCATGTTGGCAGCTGTTCTTGATTCGAATTCTGGAATATTTACTTTGTCTTCTTTTGTGAAGGCATCTCGAAAGGCTGTGTTTAGTAACTCTGCTTTGGCAGACAATATGCAATTTGGGAGTGGGGTAAAAGGTGAGGCTTTTGGAAAGGACTGATATTTCTATGGGGCTAAGGCTTCTGGAGGGAAGGTTCATGACTGTGTTGTGGGTCCAGAACCTAAACAGACCCGCAACACAGTCATGAACCTTCCCTCCAGAAGCCTTAGCCCCACAGAAATATCAGTCCTTTCCAAAAGCCTCACCTTTTGCCCCGCTCCCAAATCCAATCATGCAGGACTTGTTAAAGACCTTCTTTCCCTTTTTGCAATATTGTTACATTCCATTCTGGATTTTCCGTTATTAGATATTTCCCTTCATCTGAGATGTGTCCATGTGAAGCAAATGATGATACTGATGATGGCATTGATGAAGATTACAATCGTCATGAATGAGTTGTGTTTTTAAACAATTTCTCATTTTAAAACGGTTGTTATCTGGACAGTAACAATATGTTTAGTGATTAATTTCCCACTGCTTGTCATAATGCAAAATAATTGGGAAAAATTATACTTTAAGTTTAAAATACATCCTCTCTTCTTTAATTACATGTAACTGCCTTGCTATCTTTACAAAAATACTGCAAAATGTTAAATGTCTCAGTGGTTGCTTGAAAGGTTCAGAGATGGGCAGCCAAATACCAAAGGGAGTTGATCCTTTATTACATGAACTCCTTGCCATTCTCAATTTATGAGCTGGAAGTGGAATTGCTGGTTCTGCATAGTTGTTAGAGTGAATGAATTATGTCATTGTTGTATTGAATCTCCTGTGCTTCTGTTAACTTTCTTCTGCTTTCAGTTAGCACTCAAGGGAGACAGAGAGAAGGAAAAAGAGTACAGTAAAGACATAACAAATAAACTCAAAGAGTACACAGAAGAATATGGTTCAAATGGCTCTGAGCACTATGGGACTCAACTGCTGTGGTCATTAGTCCCCTAGAACTTAGAACTACTTAAACCTAACTAACCTAAGGACATCACACACACCCATGCCCGAGGCAGGATTCGAACCTGCGACCGTAGCAGCAGCGCGGCTCCGGACTGGAGCGCCTAGAACCGCACGGCCACCGCAGCCGGCACACAGAGGAATAAATTGTCATAATTTTGATGTCTGTTTCTGAAAGCTTACAGAACATCAACACTGCCACCTGAACATGAAACACTGTGCTTTCATTTCTAATGTATACATGTTTATGAGTGAAATATCATCTACTCACCTTCATTACTTGCTGTGACAAGAGATGGAAGTGCAATATGCACTACAAAATCCTCCAATGAAAAACAGTGTCGAGCTGCATAAAGAAATGGAAAGAAAACTTATTGTAATAAACATTTCAGTGTCAATATTCCTTATTTCAAATTCTTAAATAGTGTCATTCTTGTACAAATATGTTCACTTATTCAAAACTTATTACTTGTTAAAACTGTGCACTACACTATGACTTGCATCTGGATCCTTGCCTTTCTGAGGCAATGCTCTTGCCAAGTGAGCTTATCTAACTTCAGGATTTCACCTGTTAGCAGTATCTCTCTACTATTTTTCCAATTGAGTTGAGCTATGAGGCACTTCTGACTAGCTCAGTCTGAAAACTGCTGATAGTTAAATGAGGTACTGAAGTTCAAGTCTTCATTTTCCATGCAGTTTTGTAGTGCTGTTACCTAGTCTTAGGTAAAACTTGCACGAATTTGTAAGAATGCCACCATGGAGCATTGCATTAGCTACAGCTGGTCGGTAAGCACAGTGTGGTAACATAAATGTTATGGCAACATGTACACACAAGGATTGAGAGATGGGCTAGCTGTGCTTGGTGAAACCACACCGGGCAATGTTAACAGCCAGAGTGGGCAGGATGGTGTCACCACACCATGGATAAGAACCATGTTATGAGCTATGTGACTGGGTAATAATGCAACAAATGCATGCTGGGGCTGTAGAAATAGCTGTGAATTTTGAGGCAGAGTCCAGCAGTGCCACCACAATGGCAGGGTTACGCTACACAACAAGATGACTGGGCACCACCAGCTGCAGCCCTGAGTCAGAGACCAGGTTGGGCCAGCTGCCTCCCACACTAAGTCCACCCTGTGGAACTTGGTGCCTCAGTGCCAGTGATCTGCTTTCTGCACCTGCCACCGTTACTCATACCAGCAGGTAGCAGATCACGACCGTATGTGGCCGTCTCCTCTCCTCACTGCAATGGAGGTGAGCCAGGCCTGAGTCCTTTGGGCACATCCATTCAACAGTGGAATGCTTTTGCAGCACAAGAAGTACAGTGCTGCTGATGTTAGAGCCTCGGCTGACTGATGAGTAACTTGATTCCTGCTAGTTCAACGTCAGCATCACAAGGTGCTGACACGTGTATCTCTTCAATTGGGTAGAGGCTAGCTGTCTGCTGGCCATTACCTGCCTGCCATGTCATGGTGAGGCATGTCTGCCTTGCATTGTCAATGATGAGATGTGTAACTGAAGTCTAATGAAATGTTACTCTCAACCAACACAACAGAGAACTGTCAGGAGAGCTGGTGTCACCACCAGTGGACAGCGGAGGGTGTACAATACCCACAGTGCAGCATCTGAATTGCAGCCTACGGCATCTTCGTTCTGGGTTGAGTGAGACTATTGTTTATGTTTTGGGGCTACATGTGTGGTTGAGAGTAAGTAACTGCAAAGTTACTTTTGTAAAGTTGGAGGAACCAGTGGATGTCTCCCAGTTCAAGGATGACTGTAACAATCAGGTGTTACAGCCTGTGTGATGTGCACAGTGTAATTTACGTTGGTGTTCTGCCCTTGCACCGAACCTGTGATAGTCATTTGTTTTACATGTCATCATTTTGGCCATATGGTATGGCAACACGGGGAGTCGAGGTGGCTCACCATTAGACATACAAAATAAGTGTGGTAGTGTTATTAACTACGAAGTGCTCTGTTCTTTTTATTTTTGGACTGTTATTGCTGAATTCGTAAATATGAGTAAGGGTGGTGCAATGATGAAATCAGAGACACAAGACATCATTGGCGAGGAAGCTATGCAATCCTAGCTGATCAGGTGGCATGATTAAGAAAAGAGAGTACATTTGTGAATAATAAGCTGGCAGAGAATGAAGAAGAGTTGAGGTTGTTGAATTCGCAGAGTCAGAGAAGTAAATCTGGCTATTACGAATCTTGGTACTCCCTCTTCCAGTAGGTCACCAGAGGATGTGTTACCATTTGTGATGGATCTCTTATCACTGGCTGACATAGGGGGTTGGTCGTACAAACAGTTGTTGCAAATAGCACGACTGTATCTCTCAGGAGACTTGGAGTCCTTTGTACAATGCACGCAGGCACTGGATAAGGCAGAAACTTTCAAGCAGCTCAGGCAAGGATTGGTGCAAAGATATAAGAAGCAGATTAGTGCACAGTTTTTCTGTTAGCAATTAAGTATAATTTTTAAGATGTCTAATGAAGCCATGGGGGATTTTGCAGAAAATATTACAAAAATTAATGTGCATGCATGTGAACTGACACAGAGTGATGAGCTAAAGGGCACTCAATGTTTTCCTGAAGGGTTTATCATCAGCAATGTCTATGAGGGAGCACACTGGTACACCTAGGAATCTGAATGCAGCAGTTAAGTTAGCAATGGAATTTGAGGAAATTTCTGTTGCAACAGGGGTAAGGGATTGAAAATATGTGTCTGAAGTGAATATAAGGTACTTAAACTGTGGGTTTATGGAGCATTTGCAGGGCCATTTCCAACAGCCACAGAATAAATGGGGTGGTATGAACCATCAGCGGTGTTATGAGAATAACAGTAGGGATGGTGTAAACCAACAGCATTATTATGGAAATAATGGTAGGGATGGTCTGGGGGTAATAAGCACCCGTTAAAAATGTAGTCAATGCTGATCTGTCACAAGGAGTGTCTGTTGTACAAGGCAATCTAATTAAACCATGAACAATGACATTAAGGCTTAATTCGCATGACTATATGTCAGGAGGCACCAGAAAGTCACTATGGGTGAGTGTGGAGCCTGATTTACCAGTTGGTGTGTTGTGTACAGTGGAATTGCTGGAGGATAGTGATTTATTGGGTACAGTGTGTTGTTTAATAAGACAAAGTATTGCATGCATATAGGAAATGAATGGTGGCAAGGTAATACCTGTTAATGCGAATAATTTTGGCACCAGTTAAACTGTTAGAGGGAACATTAGTGGCAATGTCAGAAATTTCGGAAGAGGAAGACTGCTGCACCGAAGGTGTAAGCCACGAAAAGACACAGGATGCCACTAATAAGACAGCATTGCATGACAAGGGTAAGGATTTGACAGGAACAAAGAGGGTACAGATGGAAGAATTGTTGTTTCACTTTCAACACCTGTTCTTGGCTTGCAATGTCTGTGAAGCAACACAGGAGACTTACGGGGAATGAAGCACCGGTGTACCGGAGGCCATACAGAATACCATGGTCTCTGTAGGTGATTTTAGAAGAGTTTATCAATCAGCAATTAACTGAAGTCATAATAGAAGAGAGTAGTAGCCCCTGGAGGGCAGAAATTGTAATCATACCAAGAACGTCTATGGATGGTTCAAGGAAGTATTGATTCTGCTGTGATTAACATTGTTTGAACAGTAAGACACTAACAGATGATTACCCCATTCCACACATAACACAAACTGTTGATAATCTTGGGCAGTGCTCGACAACGGACTTGAGAAGTGGGTACCATCAGCAGATCAAAGACTGCATTTTCAGTACCCCTGGGACATTATCAGTTTAGAACAATGCCATATGGTTTGCAGAAAGCACCTTCGACATGCCAGTGCTTGTTAGACAGAGTGCTGAAGGGATTAAAGCCTTGTCAGTGTTCAGTGTATTTAGACATCATAACTGTTTCTACAAGGGATAAGCACGAGCATAGGCAGCGACTGAGGAAGTGTTCAAGAGGTTGTGAGCTGCACATTTAACAATGTGTGTTGAGAAGTGTCATTTTGCGTTGGAAGAAATAAATTTCTTGAGTCAGTTAATTAGTAAGGGTGGTGTGAGGACTGATCTGAGATTGATACAGGCGGTGCAACATTTTCCAGTACCAGGTACAAGCAAAGCGTTACAGTCCTCCCTAGGCCTTGTGAATTGTTATAGCAAACTTGTGAGGGGATTTATGGATATAACACACCTGCTTACACAATTACTTAGGAAAGGTATCAAATTTGTATGGTCTGAGGAGCTTCAAAATGCATCTGACAAGGTAAAGGAGGTATTGATGTCAAGTCTGGCAATGGTATTCCTGGATTTTCAGAAGGAATTTATATTATCATTGTTTTGAGCTATGAGGTTAAAGGAGAAGAACACCCTATTACTTTTGCCCCCAGACAATTGAATGGAGCCGAGAGGAATTATTCTACTATGGAGAGAGAGATGCTTAGCCTGGTGTACGGAGTAACATGCTTCTGGCATTACCTGTACGGGAGGAAGTTAAAGTAATGACTGCTTATGCTGCTTCGAGGTGGTTACTCAGCTTGAAGGACCCATCCAGTAGCCTGCAAGATGGGCTCCAAAACTCAGTGAATTTCAGCACAAAGTAATCCAAAAACCGAGCTAGAATAGTGGATACACTAAGCAGGAAGGTGGCTGTGATACAAGCACTATGTTGGGAACTTGCTGAGCAGCAAGCATTACGGAGTGCTGATGCTGATGGTCAACATAAGCAGTACAGTAAGCAGAAGCAGTTCAACAAGTATGATGTGTTGTGATGTAAGGAGATGAGGTTGGCACCACAAGTGGTTGTACCAGTGAACCTAAGGGAAGAGGTGCTGAGAGAAATGAATGATCATGTTTTTTCTGACCATGGGGCATGCAGAGCAATGAATCGAAGAGTGATGGAGAAATCTTGGTGGAAAGGAAGGAAAGATAGGCAACATGCAGATCTAAGTCAAAAACAAGTACGGCTGCAGAGGTTGCCAGAAGTGATGGAACCATTCGTTTTGCATTGAATATAATAGACCATTTTCCTCATTATATTGGTATGGTGCCAATGCCAGACCAGCAGGCAGTCACAGCTGCACAACCACTGGTGAATATATGGGTGTTGAAGTCTGGGGTGCCAGAGACAATAAAAATGGATCACTGGACGAACTTCGCATCAGAGCTGATGAACAAGTTGAGTCAGGTGTTGAGACTGAAAAAGTGAAGATCTAGTCTACTTCATCCTCAATCAAATGGCAGGGCAGAGTGGGTTCATTGGACAATTGGGAGGATGTTTAATTATTACGTTAACTCCCACCATACAGATTGGGACACCCATTTATCTACTGCGGTGAGTGCGTATAATTTGAAAGTATGCACCAGCATTGGGTTGTCACCATTCAAGGTGGTGTGTGATAAAAATATGCCACTGCCATTCAATACAATTAAGCAGAAAGGGAGCAGCAACAGTGAGTTAATGTGAGAATTTGTGAGAATGGTGTGAGAAGTTTGGCACTTGAATGTCAAGAAGAGGCAGTCAAGTTTGCAGGAACTATATCTCAATACAAGTTGGGCCAGTGGGTGATGTTGTCAAAGCCATATACTCGAAATGGGGAGACAAAGAAGTTTGTAACATGGCACCACGGCCCATATCAAGTGATTGAAACCATGTTATCTGTGAATTACCAACAAGATCAACAATTGTACATGTCAAATGCTTATGACCATTCAAGGGTGCACAAGACTTAATCACAGGGGATATATTGGTAGAATAAATGAAAAGAGTAAAAAATAAGGAGTGAAGAGAGAGCAACAGGAAGAGCAGGGCCATGTATCTCGTATGCCACATTTGTTAAGGCCAAGGAGGTGGTCAATGCAGTTTATGTTTTCTGTGGTTCGTGCGTGTGTGTGTGTGTGTGTGTGTGTGTGTGTTGTTAAAGTAGAATAAATGTTATCCTTAACTATTGTGTGTGAGATACATCAGACTTCTGGGTTGAGGGGAGATGATAAAGGTCCCTGTTCTCAGGTCGCCATTCTGTGAGTGTGAGGAAGGAAGAATGCTAATTTTGGTGGTGCTGTACTTCTTCACCTGAGGTGGGGTAGGGGTGCTGCAAGATCATCACCTAGTTGGATGAGTTCTGTTTTCCAGCTGTAGGATGTGGTATCATCTAGTCAAAACTGGACATAAAGTTTAGTATTTAATGTAACGGAAATACAAAATGATATAAGGAAGTTGGAAAAGGTATTTTCAGGTTTGCAACAGTCAGCGATCAGTAATGGACTGCTCAGAGAGGGGTCAGAGAAGCACAGGAAGTTACACATAGTGTACATGTGACTGAAGGAGAAGATTAAGGAAATAGTAGGACTAGTACCACATGAACTGTGCAGGAAGAATAGGGGATGGATAGATATATGAGGAAGGTTACTGAGGGAGAGCTACAGCAATGTCAAAGCAGGGTGGTCACCACATTACTTACAAGATCCAAATGGGAGGAAATGCATGCACCACGCAGTTGTTCAGGAGCAATGCAGATGGTTGACCATGTTGAAAGAAGGTGATGGAACCAAAGTAATACTTCCGATGAAGTCTACATTGGGTATACTTGGTGTGCGACAATATAACAGAGGTGGAAAGTTGCTCTGAACAAGGGAAGCTTATGGGAGCTACACAAAGAGATGACTAGGCAACACGAGTACCTGTGGGTTTGAGACCACCTCAGGGCAGCTGTGTCCCACACTAAGTCCACCCTGTGGGACTTGGCAGGGGCAGTGGGACATGACCCATATATGGCATCTTCCCTTGTCACGAGGGGAGATGCGAGAGAGGCCTGAGTTACCTGGGCATTGCTTTCTACAGCAGAATGCAGTTGCGCACAAGAAAGAGAGCACCACTGATGTCAGAGACTTGATCGACTGACAGCCCATTGGATTGCTGCTGGCCTGATATCGGCACTGCAGGACGCTGATGCATGTACCTCTTTGCAGTGTGGAAGCTAGCAATCCATGGGCCACTGTCGTCCTATAGTACTGGAGTGGTGTGTGTCTGTCTCGCACTGTCAGTGACAAGATGTGTAACTGAAGCCTAATAAAATATTTATCCTGACAACCAATCTGTCACTGAGCCCCAGTAGCCCATCACTCCACTGCTGATCCTACAAAGTGGTGCCTGAAATCGATGTCACCCGAACAGAGTGCTGCCAGTGCATGACAGAGTGGTGCCAACACCCAGCACCCACAAAAGTTTCAATGTCCGAAAGCTTCACCACATAATATACTTATTTTTCTCCAGTCTCACACAGACTTAAAAAGAACCATTTCATTTATGTAACATGGAATGTAGCAATGTTATGAAAAATGTAAATAAATGAGAGCATGCAAAAATTCATCACAGCTAGCATGTTTTTCCTAAAGAAAAGCAAATATACACAGATTACAGAATACTCACCTATGAGAATAGATGTAAAGACAGCCAAAGAGTTGTGAATCGCAACATCTCGAATGTCAACCTGAGTCAGGACATCAACAAAATGGGAAGAATGGTTCGATGAACAACAGAGAGCCATCAGCACACCTTTTGGGAAGCACAAAAACTGATTAAAAATATTTCGAATGTGACCAACCAATAAGTTGTTTGTCAGGTCCACTTAATCATAAATACAAAAATTTGTGTAAAACCAACGAAATCTATTTACCCAGCCATTCAGCAGATAAGGCATTGCAACATGCAGTGAACTCTGCACAAAGCACAGCAATGTCATTAAGCCTGTCACTGTCTGTTTCATTACAGACTGCCACTATTGCGTTACAGACAAAACTGTAGCGGTTTGTTGGTGTTTCAGCCAGCTGGCGAGCCCACTGAGGCTCAATTTTACCTGTTGCACAAAATAAATAATACATTATGATAATGAAACCATACTGTCAATTTTATGTAACAAATAGTAATACAGAAGACATGTTGTAAAATAACAACAGGATAACTAAGTATGAATGATAGAAAATTAATAGAATAGAATAATTTTGAATGCAACAATTATTTGCCATATGGATAAAGAAAACTGCTTCCCAAGCAGCAGCAGGAGGAGGAGGAGGAGGAGGAAGAATAGTAGTAGTAGTAGTAGTAGTAGTAGTAGTAGTAATAGTAGTAGCAGAAGCATAAAAAGGTTTAAAATTGTTAATTTTCATGATGGATACCTCCTCCTGTGAAAAGAGACAAAAGATTTGGAGGAAAACAAGATAGTATGGTACAAGGATACAAGTTATCCAGGAAACAGGATGACTAACTCTACTAATTTCTTTTCCTACAACTTCTCTTTTGCCAGCAGAAAGCTCCTATAGCTCCTGCGTATACAATTTTAAAGCTTTCGATATGTTTCCATCTGTTGAAGACTATGAGAGAATTTGTCTCTCCATATGTCAAATATTTTCATTCCATGATTTATTAGCTTAGATATTAATGCAAATAATTAGTTGTACTTTCAATTTCAGATTCTTCATTAGAACATATTTAAAGAAATCCATTGGCTTTGAAGTATGATGTATCTCGTTCTGGAAACAGCAACATGGTGGCAACTGCCCCCTCCTTTGTTCAGATGTAAAAACACTCTTTCTGGGCTGGATGGATGTTCTAGGAACTGTATACTAGCTTCAGTCATAACAAAATTATCACCTTTAACTGAACATATAACTATTTATTAGATTCTCCTTCCCATAGTTGCAGACATTCAAATGGGATTTTAATATGAATGTTTTGTGAAAATACTCTTCTCTACAACTTTTTTAATTGAACTGTTACTACAGGTTGCTTGATGACATAGTACAAATGCAGACTCTGAATCCCAAAATATTGATGTCAATTCTCTGGTCTGCCATTTTTTTTGACATCGCAATTCCTTCTGTTTTTTTGAACTGATTGTTCATAATGCACTCCACTCATTTCAGTATCACTCAACACTCCCTCTGTATTGCTCTGCTCACTCATATGCTGTCACAGGAAATCTCTCTAAACACAGGAGTTCTCCTTTACTGTTCGAATAACATGGTAATGCTTACTCCAATAAGTGAATTATACACATTCTTCCAATATTTTCTACTCATGTAAGTCCACAGTATGACACATAGATCCATCTCCATGAATACCTGCACAGCCACCAACAATAAATTAAACAATATCCAACAGTCTTGATTACAACTGTGATTTCATCTGACAATGATAGCCTGCTGGATGCAATTTATTTACTGAGAGCTTGTTGACACATAGCCACCCTCCTAATTGCACTGGGAAAGGTGCAAAAAAGCTTGTTTTCTTGTTTAAGTATTCAGTATTATTTTGATTTTGGAGGTTTTTAATCTCTGTACTGCCAACATGATTACTTCCATTCTATGTGTTCCTCACTTATATGCTCATACCACTTGCACCAGTATCATCATAAAGTATGTGTCAGGATTCAAAACAATTTTACAGCTATAGATCCACACAGAACTTCATTGAAAAAGTTGGTAAAAGTATTCCACATTTTATTCTACATGAGAATTCCTACTTTTTCATGAAACACCCACTCTGGTCTATATTATTTTTCTTGGAGTTAAAATTTCAAGAGTTCTCTACTTAACCTCTTAAAAGTCTTATTTCCTGCAATCTTTTTCACTCGTTTGTCAAATGAAAGGAATCGGTGTTTATGTGACCCAATTAATCAGGGTTATTACAATCTTTAATTGCAGTAGGTGGCTCCACATTACATCTGATATACATTTCAAGATTTTCAGTTCAGCATTAATTGCTTGTGTGGTTTAGTAGTTAATGTCACTGACTACTAATCCAGAGGTTTCAGGTTCAGTTCTTGATGAGCACTTCATTCTTTTTCTGGGGCAGGGCAATTTGGAAAGTGATTTTCTTAACCTGATATAGTCAAATAAGAGGCTGCTATTTACCAGACTTCATTTCCCACTCTTCAGAAAGTCACATATTTGTTCACACATATTTAGCTCCTGGAATGTGAGTTCAATAAGTAATTTTACATCTGTAACCATATATCACTATGATACTATGATACTACTTTCAGAAAGTGACAGAATTGCTATTTAGTAATAAAAACAAAATAAGCAAAAGATTTGTATTGTTGTTTGATGCCACATGAAAGTTACCTCCTCTGCGTGGATTACTGAGCACTTCCACCATAAACTGTGTGTTGCAGACAATCATTGTGCTTGGTGTTGATGGTTGAAGTGATGAATACAATGCCTGGCGAATTTTTGGATATGCATTGCCGAATGGTTCCACACTATGAGGTTTTGACTTTAGTAGGCTGCAAGTTGAGTACAGGTCATACAAATGTGCTAAGACACATCGTTCTGCTGATGAACAATCTCCTGGATTCGTAACATGTTTAACAATGCGGCATAGACCTTCAAATACTGCTGTTGTCTGTTCTGGAAATACTAAAAAATAAAAAAATAAATAAAAAATAAAACTAAATTACGAGATTTTGCACAAATAATCTATTTAAATATACAACATTAACAGGGAAATACAACTACCAGAAATAACGTGTTCAAAGTAGAAAGCATTATATTAACCTACAAAGACCTAATCTAAGGCTAGAGATTTTAGTACAAAAACAACAATTTAAATCAGAACTTATGTTCCATGTTGTTTCACAGCGATAAATATGGGTATAACATCTTCATCATTCTGTGCTTACTGTCATTCTCCAACAGGAGTGCTGCAAGCACAAAGTACTATCACAGCAGTGGGTGCTCCATATTCCACAAACAAAAAAATAGCAAAGGCCTTCAAAGATTGTTGATGATCTTCAAAATACCAAACACAATTTCAATTGTGTAATTGAATGGTGATATACTGACCAGTTCAATGGACCACTGAATCACATTTTCACTGATTTACTCCGCAAAAATCCAAACTGTCATTTCTTCATGACATGTAAGTCCGTCATAAACAAGTTTTTTCTAGTTTTCTTGCCCAGTACACCAATTAAGCAAATGATTAATACAATTTGGGAAGTGCGTGTGATTGCATGGTCCCATCTTTAATATTATCAATGACATAGTTATGATTTTCTGAAGTTATGCTCACATCATTCAGAGCAACTTTGGATTGTCCTCCCAACCTAAACAACAGCCTTAACAATCATTGTCCACTCCTCATCTCTTTATCACACTGGATATTGTAATACTTTGTAGCCCGATCCGCTTTGGACAAAAGGTTCCAGTTAAGCTACATCCTGTTATTATGAGACTTTCCTGAAAGACATCCTGAAAACTACAGAAGACAGACAGGTATGATTAAAAGTGTTGTGCTTTTGTTCTGGAAGGGGTGTCTCATTTAAAGACTGACTGACAGCTAAGAGGGGGTCACCAGGCTCAGATTGGGCGCAGCTGAGCACCCCACAAACCAAAATCAGCTCACCACCAGGCTCATGGACCTCAGATGCTTGAGCAGGGACACTTAAAGGCCTTCTGCCTTCTCTTTACGAATAAACAGACCTGTTGTTAAGTCGCAGCTCTCTTCATGGCTCAGCTTACTGAGAAATGCTTGGAGGCATTCTTAGTGGTTTTCTCATCAAAATTTGGCATGTAAGCTGCTAAGGAACTGCCCATGAACCGTGGTAGGCATCGCAGCAGGAAATGGGTGAGAATGCCACACGAAATACTGTGATCCATGCTGGCCACTGTCCAAGGACTTTTCAAAGCACAAAGCAAGATCAGAGAGGTTGGCACCCTGTAAAAAAGACCAACAGGGGGAGTTTCTCAGTGTCAATCATTCAT
The DNA here is from genome assembly GCF_021461395.2 of Schistocerca americana. Classification (NCBI taxonomy): domain Eukaryota; kingdom Metazoa; phylum Arthropoda; class Insecta; order Orthoptera; family Acrididae; genus Schistocerca; species Schistocerca americana. Next base: position 825,611,981 of record NC_060120.1, on the reverse strand, counting down.
TTAGGGGGAAGGGAGGGGGGGGGGGAAGATGGGGGGAGGGAGGGGGGGAAGATGGGAGGAGGGGGGGATGACGGCACTGCAAATTAGGCCCATCAGTAGCAAAATAAAAAGACAATACAATGGGAAATTACATGCCCTGAAAGGTAATGGTGAGGGAAAGAAGAATGAAACTGCTGGAATCTGTTTTCTGATCTTTCTGATGAACATTCTGAGCTCTTTCAGAGAATATTATCAAATTATTCAAGTTTTCATTCTGAGTTATTTTTATTCTAGCCACTCCAAGTTAACTTGGAGCTTTTCACAGATGATTCTGAGTTCATTTGGATTCGTTATTTGACAACTTAGAGAGATACTTTCAGGAGATGTTCATGCAAGGTCATGCTAAGTGATGGGCTTGCTTCTTTGTTCTGACTTTACATTCTTGAGATATGTCTACTTGCCTTCTACTTAGTTTTGAGACCTCGATTCCTGCATTCATCCCAATATCTATTGTCACTTTGTGACAGACTCAGTTTTCATTCCATGTTGAATGGTCTTTCTGTCAGTCTTTTGTTTGAGTATACATGTATTTGTCTGTGTTCCCACCATCCAATTCCCCCTTCTTTGGCCACTGCCCCTGCAGTCTAATTACTGCAGACAACAGATGCCAGATGTGTATTTGTGAAAACCCACTTGATATCGAGATTAGTGAACACACCGTTGTCATAGCGGGACTAAATACCGATAACCCTCAAATCCTCCAAAAAGAAACAAAAAATATACCTATTCTACAAAGCATATAAAAATTTGCTTGACGCGCATTCTTGAGAGACAGTCTCCACTCCTTCCAAATTAACAATGTAAATGTAGACCAGATATGGCTTCTATTCAAAGAAATAGTATTGGCAGCAATTCAGAGATTTATACCAAATAAATTAACGAATGATGGAGCTGATCGCTTTGGTACACAAAACAGGTTAGAACATTGTTGCAGAAACAACGAAATAGCATACCAAACTGAAATGAATGCAAAATCCCCAAGATTGGCAATCTTTAACAGAAGCTCAAAGTTTAGCACAGACCATAATGTGAGATGCTTACAACAGTTTCCACAATAAAACTCTGTCTCGAAACCTGACAAAAAATCCAGAGAGATTCTGGTCATATGTAAAATATGTTAGCAGCAAGACACAATCAGTGTCTTCTCTGTGTGATAGCAATGGAAATACTATCAATGACAGTGCTGCTAAGAAAACAAAGAAAATATTGCAGATTTGAATCAAGAACAGCTACCAATGTGAGTAACTTAGAAGTATACACCCTCGGAGTAGCGAAGCAACTTAAATCACTTAATAAAAGCAAGTCTTCCAGTCCAGAGTGTATACCAATCACATTCCTTTCAGAGTGTGCTGATGCAGTAGCCCCATACTTAGCAATCATATACAACTGATCGCTTGACAAAAGATTTGTACCCGAAGACTGGAAAGTTGGCCAGGTCACACCCATATTCAAGAAAGGCAATAGGAGCAAGCCACTAAATTACAAGCCCATATCATTAACACTGATATGCAGCAGGAGTTACATCAAAGAGAATGGTCTATTGACATGTAGACAACACGGATTTAGGAAAGATCGTTCTTGTGAAACACAACTAGTTCTGTACTCACATGAAGTGTTGTGTGTTATTGACATGGGGTTTCAAATTGAATCTGTATTTCTAGATTTCCAGAAGGCTTTTGACACTGTACCTCACAAGTGGCTTGTAATCAAATTGCATGCTTATGGAATATCGTCTAAGTTATGCAAAAGGATTCATGATTTCCTGTCAGAGAGGTCACAGTTCACAGTAACTGGTGGAAAGTCATCAAGTAAAACAGAAGTGATTTCTGGCATTCCCAAAAGTAATATTATAGGCCCTCTGTTGTTCCTTACCTATATAAATGATTTAGGAGACAATCTGAGCAGCCGTTATAGGTTGTTTGCAGATGATGCTGACATTTATCGTCTAGTAAAGTCATCACAGGATCAAAACAAATTGCAAAACAATTTATAAAGCATATCAGTATGGTGCGAAAATTGGCAATTGACCCTAAATAATGAAAAGTGGGAGATCCATTAAACTTCAGTTACACAATAAATCAATCAATTCTAAAGACCGTAAATTCAACTAAATGCCTAGGAATTACAATTATGAACAACTTAAAGTGGAAAGAACACACTGAAAATTTTATGGGGAAGACAAACGTAAGACTGATTTATTGGCAGAACACTTACATGATGCAACAGTTCTACTAAAGAGACTGCCTATACTACGATTGTCCATCCTCTTTTGGAGTACTGCTGTGTGGTGTGGGATCCTTACCAGATAGGGTTAATGGAGAACATCAAAAAAGTTCAAAGAAGAGCAGCATGTTTTGTATTATCACGAAATTGGGGTGAGAGTGCCACAGAAATGATACAGGATTTGGAGTGGACATAATTAAAACAAGGCATTTCTCATTGTGGGGAGATCTTCTCATGAAATTTCAATCACCAACTTTCTCCTCTGAATCCGAAAATATTTTGTTGATGCCAACTGACATATCGAGAAACAATCATCATAATGGAATAAGGTAAATTAGAGCTTGCACGGAAAGAAATTTGTGTTCATTTTTTTCTGCGCGCTGTATGAGAGTGGAACAATAGAGAATTATTGTGAAGGTGATTTGATTAACCTTCTCCCAGGCACTTAAGTGTTATTTGCAGAATATCCATGTAGACATAGATGTAGATGAATAAATGTCAGAGCACTAAAAACTATATTTTGTTTGTTTCAACCCCATAAAAAAGCTAATGGTGACACGCCCTTGACTTGGTACAGAGTGACAATCTCAAGTAGAGTTTCCAAACTGTAATTCCTGTTTTTACTAATGGAAACCTTTGTGCATTTTAAACATTAAATAAGACAGATTTTGAATGTGACAGGTACTTTGCAACTGATTGCATAACCATTCTAGTACGTAAGTTGTTTTATTTGTATCCTATCATGATTCTGGGATAAATTATGGTGTACAAAATCATGTCATCTTGCCCAGTTGACTACATCTCAGCACTTTTTTATTGCTCACTCACGACTTTGAAATTGTTCCTTACTGATGATGAAGAGCTGTTGAGAAGTATGTCTTTACTTACACAAAAGGCAAGAATGGTAACGACGCAATACTCCAACAACATACAGGCTGAGTGAAGTTGTGTAACTCCGAACAAGATTTGAGCCCTTTGCTGCAAGCTGGGATTCCACTTCTGGTAACTCCTTGAGGATCTGAAACAGTAGCATATATACTGTGTAATTATCACACTGAGAAACTGTAGAATTTTGTATGTTACATGTTCTGCATTTGGTATTGCAATACATTTAAAACAATGTGGCTAAAAGATGTATTAGATAGGCTCACTATACCTTAACCTTAAATACTATGGGTTTATGTCAATGTTCTTCACTTCAAATTTATTTAGTTGGCATTTTTTTTTTTTTTTTAGGGGTGGGGGTTGCGAGGGCACAGGGGAAACTGTTATTTGATGTTTTAGTTCAATGTAAATGCAACACAGCTTCTGGAGAATGAAAACTAAAAATGGAACTTGACAATCCAAGAATGTTTTGAAAATGGTTGAGTGTTTACATGGGGGCAGAAATCGATTGTGTAAAGAAAATTCAGCAGCTATGTTTATTTCCAAAATGAATTTAATATTGGCATGATTACCTGAGCAATCATAAGCAGTACTGGAAAATCAATTCACAAAAACCTGGTTTGGGAGTCCTGTGTAAACATAGGAGCTATGTCAAGAATTATGCCCATGTTCAAAGTTGTTTTATTCTTCATCTACTGCTGAATTCTATAACTGTGTGCATCCTTTCCACGTAAATTCATAAGCAAATATTCAGATAGTGAATTTCATATAATAAATGTGACAGACATTGCTTGATGAACTTGGAAACTACTGAACTCACATACAATGGCTTGGAAATATATGATATTTCAACAAAAAAGGAAAATTTGTTGAGCAGGACATGCCTCTACTGTTTGCACTGTGATTGATCTTAATAATATCTAGACAAGTATTGAAGGTGGCTTTGCACTGGGAGCTACAATGTCAGGTGGGTAACGGGCCCCCTCAGTGAAACAATTTAGAGACTGAGGAGGAAGGCCAAACTGTACTTGGTATGTTTGTTGTTTGCTGGGGATTCCCATACAAGATGCAGAAAGCGGACTGCCGACAGCTATAATGTGAACTGTCTTCAAATTGTAGCTCATGTAAGCATGAATAACACTTGCTCCCTGGCTACAGGAGCCAACCTCAGTTTCTTTAGATACTAGCTGAAATGGTGCAGACAGACCCACCACCCCTTTCCCCAGTGAATACGTCATCAGGCATGCACTAGATACAGAAAATGGATATTCAGGTAGCAGAGTATGTGTCGCACATGTCTTTAATTTTTATTTTTATTTCTTTTAATTCAGTCAGAAGAAGTACTGAATTTGCTCTTAAAAACTGTTAGAATCATATTGGAAGAAATGGAAATGGCATCGTTGGCCGGGAGGCCCCTATGCGGGGAAATTTGGTTGCCAAGTGCAAGTCTTATTTCATTCGACGCCACATGGGGCGACTTGTGCGCCATTGATGAGGATGAAATGATGATAAGGACAAAACAACACCCAGTCCCTGAGCAGAGAAAACCTCCAACCTGGCTGGGAATCAAACCCAGGCCCACTCGCATGAGACGCGAGCATGTTACCACCCAGCTAAGAAGGAAGACATATTGGAAGAAGTAGTGTGGGATGGATGAGGAAGAGATGGTGAGACAGGAATAGGTTATAAGGCCTTATCCTGGATTGGCAGAAGTAGAAAGTGTTTCACTGAGAATGTCTCCAATACAGTTTTCGTTTCAAGCACTGCACACTTTATGAAATAAAAGATACTGAGATAAGTAATTGCAGATAAGAAAACCAAGTTAACTTGCTCAATAAACAAGAAGGAAAATGGGCTAAATGGGAGAACTGCATTTTTCAACATAGATTATGTAACAATACTCATGCCCTTTACAGCAGCAATTAACTATAGGTTACTGGACCAATAAAGTGTTCCAAATAACTAGGAAATGGTGCAGGTGATTAATGTTTTCAAGGTGAGTCATCAAAAAGACACACATACCTACTGATCTTTATCACAATATTTAATCTGTTATAGAATTATGAGGCAGATTATATGCTTGAGTATTATAAGTTGTTTAAAGATAAAAAATTCCTCTATAGGAATCATCATGAATTTTGCAAACATCCATGATATCCAGAAGGCAGAAGACAGGTACACTCAGCTTAATGTTGTGCTTCTCAGTTTTCATAGAGCATTTTATACATTTCAACACAGCCACTGACTTCATGAAATAAGAGTCTTACAGAATAATGGCCAGCGTTATGATTGGACTAAGTACTTTCTTGCAGATAGAACTCAGTATGTAATTTTTAATGGAGAGAAATCATCAGACATGAAAGTACCTTCTGGAGTACCTCACGTGTGTTAGAGAATCATTACTGTTTGTGATACTTACAATCCATTTGGTGGATAACATAGGAAGCTTCCTGAGCCTGTTCACAGACAACATTGTTGAATACAGGGCAGTGACAATGGCAGAACATTGTAACAAAATCCAGGATGAACACCAAGGGATCACGTGTTGCAAAGACTTGTAGTTAACCCTCAATATAAACAAATGTAGTTTATGGAAAGGATAAACTAGTTGCAGAGAGGCATGATGAAAAAAATGCTAGAAATGTTCAGCTTTTGGACGAAGTCATTCATCAAATGTAGAAAACTCACAAATATTCACACAATCAAACACATGTACATATGACCACTGTCACCTCCGGTCACTAGTCGGGCTTGTATGAATGTGTGTGTGTTTTCTACTTCTGATGAAGGATTTTGTCTGAAAGCTGAATATTTCCGGCATTCTTTCTTGTTGTGAGTGTCTGTGACTCAGTGGCTTCTCTATGTGGTGAGTAGCAATATACCCTTTCCATAATTGTATACAATGTGTACTTCATTATATATGGAGTTCCTCAGCACATGACCTTTGTGTTTCCATGTCAACCCAATGACACTGTCAATTATGATTGCAATGGGCTTGGGATCCTCAAGATTGGACCACAGATCAATAGACACGTGATGTTTGATCAGATGAATCATGTTTCTTGTTACACCACACACTGTAATCCAGGTAAATGGCTGCTCAAAACGTGTCATGCCATGGAGGTAGAATGATCAGGATAGTATTATGCTACGGGGAACACTGACCTTAGATTCTATGAGATCTGTGGCAGTAATTTAAGTAACTATGACAGATGTGACCTATGTGAACATTATTGTGGACCAACTGCATCCCTTCACGCTTCATGTCTCCTCTAATGGCAAAGGCATTCATCAGCAGAATAACTGTTCAGACCAGAACTGTGCTACAGTGATTTGAGGAGCATAATAGTGAACTCACAATGGTGTCTTGGCTACCAAATTCACCAGATCTGAACCAGGTGGGACACATCTGGGATGCTACCAGGCATCAGCTCCATCCCCACAACCCATCAACCTGCAATTTATGGGAATTGCGTGAACTATGTTTAAACATCTGGTGCCACATTCCTACAGAAATACACCAAGGACTTGTTGAATACATGCTGAGCAGAATCACTGCTGTATTGGTTTCTAAAGGTGAACCAACAAGCTATTAAGAGGTGTTCATTCTTAGGCTCAGTGCACATTTTCACTGTTGCAATAGGATGACAAGGTGAGTACATTTGAAAGTTGAAGGGTAGGTACAAACAAAAGTGCAGTTAGTCAGTCACACAACAGCATAAGATTAAATGTTTCAATTTTAAATGCAAGTAGTGCCAGCTACTGGCTGGCAGCAGCTGTTATTTCTGTAACAGACTTTTGTGACATCACTGTGCGTGACAAAATTATAATAATATATAAGAGAGAAGGAATAAATATGTCTTATGAGAATTAAGTGAAATACATGCTTGGCATGTGAAGTAAAATTTCTGTTGTACCAGTATAATTCATCTCTTTGCCCCTATTTGTATTAATTATCGTCATTTATGTTCAGAAATGACTAGGCAATACTTGTTTGTGATCTAAACACGTTTTGACCTTTCATAGACAGTATACACTGGGGTGACAAAAGTTATCAGATAGTGATATATACATAAGCAGATGACGGTAATATCGCATATGAAAGATATAAAAGGGTAGTGCATTGGTGGAGCTGTCGTGCGTATTCAGGTGATTCATGTCAAAAGGTGTCCAATGTGATTATGGCCGCATGACAGGAATTAACAGACTTTCAACGCAGAATGATAGTTGCAGCTAGGTGCATGGGACATTATGTTTCAGAAATTATTAGGGAATTCAATATTCTGAGTTCCACAATGTCAAGAGTATGCTGAGAACACCAAATTTCAGGCATTACCTCCCAGCAAGGACAATGTAATGGCTGAAGGCCTGCACACTTAATGACCGAGAGCAGCGGCATTTATTTAGAGTTGTCAGTGCTAACAGATAAGCAACGTGTGTAAAATAACCATCAGAAATCAGTGTGGGATGTTATTAATGGCTTATGGCAGCAGACGTCCAATGCGAGTGCCTTCGTTAACAGTACGACACCGCCTGCAGTACCTCTTATGGGCTCGTGACCATATCGGTTGGAACCTACATGACTGAAAAACCCTGGCCTGGTAAGATGAGTCCTGATTTCCATTGGTAAGAGCTGGTGGCAGGTTTCAAGTATAGTGCAGACCCTAGAAAGCCATGGACCCAAGTTGTCAACAAGGTACTGTACAAGCTGGTGGTGGCTCCATAATGGTGTAGGCTGTGTTTTCATAGAATGGACTGGGTCCTCTGGTCCAACTGAACTGATCACTGACTGGAAATGGCTGTGTTCAGCTACTTGGAGACCATTTGCACCCATTCATGGACGTCATGTTATAGATGACAATGCGCCATGTTACTAGGCCACAACTGTTAGCATATGGTTTGAAGAAAATTTTGGACAGCTTGGGTGAATGATTTGGCCACCCAGATCACCCGACATGAATCCCTTTGAACATTTATGGAACATAATCAAGAGGTCAGTTCATGCACAAAATCCTACACTGCAACACTTTCGCAATATTATGGAGGGCTATAGAAGCAGCATGGTTCAATATTTTTGCAGGGGACTTCCAACGACTTGTTGAGTACATGCCGGGTTGAGTTGCTGTGCTAAGCCAGGAAAAAGGTGGTCTGACAATGCTTTTGTCATCTAAGTGTAACTGGCAAAGAGTAACTGCCTGCATATTTATCTTAACAGTACTACATTTTCACCTAAAACATGTGAGGTCTGTTCAATAAATTCCAGAACATTCGTAGTTTCGTGCCAATGGTGTGTTGAACAACAATGTGGTTGGCATCCCTGTACATGCCTGTGTTCAATGTATAACTGTTGGAAGTTTCATTGTTGCATGTCTGTTAGTTGTTGCTCAGTGCTGTACTGAGTAAAATGTTGTGTCACACAGTTTGGGAATTTGCAGATGGCAGAGTTAGAGGAGCAACATGACTGTATTAAATTTTGTGTGAAACTCAAGAAAACCATTACAGAGATAAACCAAACGATGCAGGAAGCCTATGGTGATGAGTAGTAAGTGTTACAAATGCTTCACACGGTTTAAAAATGGCCAGATGGAATTTAAAGATGACTCTCATTCAGGACGCCCTTCGACGTCTACTGACGATGCAGACGTCAGGAACATCAATGAAATTCTGCGTGCCAATAGAACACAGACTGTCCAAGAGGTTGCAGAAGAATGTAACATTTCAGTTGGATCATGTCACAAAATCATGTCACAGCATCTAGGAATGTATGATGTTGTCGCCAAGTTCGTCTCATGGCTCATGAGTCAAGACCAGAAAGACCATTGCCTGGTAATCTGTGAAGAGCTTCTAGATTCGGCAAATGAGAACGAGATGCTCCTTAAGAGAATCATAACTGGCGATGAGACGTGGTCTAAGGTTATGATGTTGAGATCAGGGTTCAATCTTTCCAAAGGCTCAGGTAAGGTTCTCCAAGACCAAAAATGCTGGTCAGGTCAAATGTCAAAGCCGTACTGAGAGTTTTCTTTGACTTTGAAAGATTAGTTCATCATGAATTCATGCCACAGGGACAAATTATTAATCAATGGTATTATTGGGACGTGTTGCAGCGCCTGTGAGAAAACGTAAGAAGGAAACAGCCTGAAATGTGGCGAGACAATTCATGTCTCTTGCATCACAATAATGCACCCACACAAACATCCCAGTTGGTGTGATTATTACACAAAAAACAAAATCACTGTGCTGCCTCATCCTTCATACTCTCCAGACCTGGCCCCTGTGGACTTTTTTTTATTTCCAAAGGTGAAAACCCTGTTGAAAGGACAAAGATTTGCAACAATAGACCAGACAAAAGAAAATTGGCAGATGGCGCTTTGCGCAATCCAATAAGAGGCATACCAAGACTGCTTTCGGAAGTGGAAATGGTGTTAGGTGTAGTGTACCAATTGTGGAGGAGACTATTTCAAATGAGATCATGTACAATAAGTAAAAGGTAAGCATAAAAAAATTTGTAGACAAAGTTCTGGAATTTTTTGAACAGACGTCTATCTCTGGGAGTAAGTACCATACCACAGTGTAAGTGAAAGAGACCAGGCATGTTCTGTATCTCTCACTACGAACAAGTCAGTTTACAATAACACACTTTCTGATGACTTACTTTCTCTCCCCCCTTTCAACGTGCACACACACACACACACACACACACACACACACACACACACACTATATTTACCATGTATTAGATTCTTCACATCACTGCTTAAGTGGTCAAAGATTTTTATAGCAAAATACCTCACTCCTTTCTGCACCACGATTTGACTAAGTGAGGGATAGTGTGAGTCATTTCCCCTTGAGGTAATGTATTTGTGAATGGTATAATTGTTCTTGACATGTGATTGATCACTTACAACAAACTTCCAGAGAAAGGGTAAATATAGCGTGAGGCTATTGCCAGTATGGTCAATTGTTTGAAAAGCTGTCTCCAAGCGATTCTAAAGTGGACACCACATAATATTAAAAGCTCCTATGCAACAAATACTTTCTTCTTTAATGAAGATTAGTACCAGAATATGATGCAATAACTGTGAATGAAAATAGGAGAGAGAAGCTTTTTCCTCCATAATGCAACAGTTGCAGAGCTTTCATGTTTAAAATCATCTGTAACATATGATTTCTGGTTCAGGATGTTAACACATAATTACTAAATATTTGGAATATTCTTTTTCATTTATTGTTATTCCCTTATGCATTATTTCCACTTGTGTGGCAACCCTTTGGCAGTATACAGTTGTATTTACTGTATTTTTGCAGTGAGTAGTACAATGGATTAGAATCTGGGAGATTAAAACCCGCATCCAGCCATTATGATTTAGGTTTTCCAAGATTCTCCTAAATTGCTTCAGGCAAATGCTGGGATGGTTCCTTAGAAAGTACTTGGTCAATTTCCTTTCCCATCTCTCCCTAATCCGAGCTTGTGCTCTGTCTCTAATGATCTCATTGTTGATGGGACGTTAAACACTAATTTCCTCCTCCTCCCCCTACTGTATTTTATCTAAGGTCAATGAAAAATCATTTGCAGAGATCTATTTATTGCTTGCCAAGAAAATTTTATTTACATTTTCAAAAGAGTAGAAACATTAGCCATTGATAGATACATAAATAAGTCTAAAAACGCTGTCTGAAGGTGCTGTTCTGGGACTGCAGTGCTACAGCTTGACTAGGGTGGGGGATTGTGTGGGGTGAGGCACAGCAGTTCTGCAGCTTGACTGGAATGAGGGGTTGTGTTGGGTGGAGTGGGCGAGGCAAGGAATGAGGCAGCAACTGAGAAGAAGGGCTGGGAAAGGGTGGCTGATGACTGGGACGGAGACAGCATGTGCGAGGGAGAAGAATGCATGAGTGAGAAGCAGCAAGTGTAAGGGATAGATGTGTGACACCCTCTTCCCTGCAGTCTCCCCCCACCCCTTTTTTTACTGTCACCTCTCCCAATGCACTTCCCCAAGTAATTGTATTCATGCTCAACAAACAGTGGGACACGTTACAAGAGAGATTATTTGCTTCTCAGAGAGCCTCATGCACAGAAGTCTAAGAGTTGTTTACCAAAATGGGCACAAAATATATGATTTCCTAAAACATACACCTTGCTCAGCGATTGCAATGGTAAAATTAGAGAAATTAAGGTCCTTATGAAGATGTACTGACAGTCTTTCTTCCTGTGTACCACCTGAGAATGAAATAGGTAAGGGGCAATGAGGCAGGTGCACTATGTATCCTAAATCACCAGCCGTATGTTGGCTTGTGGAGTATAAATGTAAACAAATCTACTTTTATGGTTATAGCATTTAGCGGGGATTATTTTTTCAGGTGAAAATAGCTCTAAATTGAAATTAGAATTATATTATGACCTTCAGCTGCTAAACGGAGGTTATGAAATCTAAATACAATGCATCAAAGTGTTTTTTTTTCTCATTAAAATGTAATTGCAAGTATTGTCAGTCACTGTACAAAATCTGTTTATAGTGCTATTGCAAAGAACCGACAGGGGCTAGAGAAAAATACTTTTCAGACTGAACACAGACAAATACGAATGGAATTTACTATCTGAAATGGTAAAGACTTCACATACCTATTTATTTATGGAGATGACAGAAATCACAAGAACTATAACAGATTAAAGAGAAAAGGAGAAAGCATATGAAATACAGTGTGTGAAGTCCACCAGTATGTCATGTCTCTGCTACGATGCAAGCAGAGGCTAAATACAATGGACAGCATGCATGGAGCATTTATCACAAAGGTTTTAAGTTTCTAAACTTAGAAGTTTATTTACGAGGAAGTACAAATTTAACTGGGCCTGCTCATCACACAAGAAGCATATGAATTTCATGATCAATGCCAACCTCTTACCTGAATACACACGTCAATGAGATTGTAAATGCTTAAGGCCAATTCCATTAGATCAAACAAAAATGCCACATGTTCTTGCACTGGTAAGTAATTAGAATTTCCTGAAAAGAAACAAGTTCCTAAGTCAAGTTACAGATATTTTCATTTTATGATCCTATTATTTACTGAAATTTCATTTCAATGTTCTAAAACCTATGGAAATTTAAAGACTGTAACTAATGTTTCTAGCAAAAGCTAATGAAATGTACTCACCACTTGCAAAAGAACTCAGCATTTCAATAACAGTTACTGCACACTGCCATGTGACTGCATGTTGATCAAAAAATGACATACTTTGCACTTTGGCTGTCACTGCTTCAAAATTGAACTCTCCACGGGAATGCTTCTTCACTTTACCACCTAAAATGAGACACTTATTTCAAGATTATTTCCGCAAGAACATAAAAAGAATTACATTTGTTTTAAGTTTGGGACAGTACTCTGAGCCAGAGTTAATCCAATAATTTTATGGATTAGTGTCTCTATTCACATAATCTGAAATAAATGAACAGTATATTGGAAAAAAACTTCTATAAATGTTTCTGACTGCTTCTACCCTATTATGAATTGTAATCAGATGTAAATAATTGATAACACAACAAGACACATGTACTTGCTTGACTACATTGTTCCAGCTGGTTACATCCTCTGAGGTCCCATAGCCTGAATGGCCCAGAATAAAATATGAATTTTTTTTCTATAATTCATTCAATATGTTAAACTTGTACTTGTTTCACCCGAAAGTCTTAGCTCCATAGGTCCAAATTACCAAAACTCTGCCTGTGAAACAAGCCAGTCCTATTCAGTGCAGCGAAAATATACTATGTTAGGCAATTAATATAACATCAAATTTGTTTGTAATTTTATTTGTTCATTCATACACTGGCGTGTATAAGGTTTGAATATCGATTTTAAGTCCAATAATGTGTTGACAGAAATAGTATCCAAAGATACACGAAGCTGTCATTTGACTTCAGGTGTACTTTCCAGAGCGAAATGTGCATAATTAAGCCAAATGGTAAATGTGAGCAATGCAACAGTAAACATGCTCATTTCATTTCATATCACTCTGCAATGTTACACCCAGATATTTAAACAATGTGACCATGTCAAGTAGTACACAACTAATAATATTACGAAAAGGAAAGTTGCTACTCACCAAATAGCAGAGATGCTGAGTCGCAGAAAGGCACAACAAAAAGACAACTCACACATACATCTTGGGCAACTGAAACCACACCTAATGCTGTATCAAACATTTCAGGTTTGTTTTTCCTATTCATTGGCATTAACTTACATTTTCCCCTCATTTAGAGCTAGCTACAATTTGTCACACCAACTAGAAATTTCGCTTAAGTCATTTTTGTATATTCCTACAGTCACTCAATTTTGATTCCTTACCGTAAACCACAGCATCACCACCATACAACCGCAGATTGCTGTTCACCCTGTCTATCAAATCATTTACGTATATACAGGGTGTTACAAAAAGGTACGGCCAAACTTTCAGGAAACATTCCTCACACACAAATAAAGAAAAGATGTTATGTGGACATGTGTCCGGAAACGCTTAATTTCCATGTTAGAGCTCATTTTAGTTTCGTCCACCTACGCTCAATGGAGCACGTTATCATGATTTCATACGGGATCCTCTACCTGTGCTGCTAGAACATGTGCCTTTACAAGTACGACACAACATGTGGTTCATGCACGATGGAGCTCCTGCACATTTCAGTCGAAGTGTTCGTACGCTTCTCAACAACAGATTCGGTGACCGATGGATTGGTAGAGGCGGACCAATTCCATGGCCTCCATGCTCTCCTGGCCTCAACCCTCTTGACTTTCATTTATGGGGCATCTGAAAGCTCTTGTCTACGCAACGCCGGTACCAAATGTAGAGACTCTTCGTGCTCGTATTGCGGTTGGCTGTGATACAATACGCCATTCTCCAGGGCTGCATCAGCGCATCAGGGATTCCATGCAACGGAGGGTGGATGCATGTATCCTCGCTAACGGAGGATATTTTGAACATTTCCTGTAACAAAGTGTTTGAAGTCACGCTGGTACATTCTGTTGCTGTGTGTTTCCATTCCATGATTAATGTGATTTGAAGAGAAATAATAAAAGCAGCTCTAACATGGAAAGTAAGCGTTTCCGGACACATGCCCACATAACATATTTTCTTTCTTTGTGTGTGAGGAATGTTTCCTGAAAGTTTGGCCTTACCTTTTTGTAACACCCTGTACAGAACAACAGCGGTCCTATCAAACTTCCCTGGGGCACTCCTGATGACACCCTTCATGTGTATCCATGGCCCATTTAATACATGTCCAGTTCATCTCCCTCTCCAGCATCTCTTTATGTTCTCCCCATCTCTCTGCGTTCATCTCCATTCTCTCGGACCATCTCCCCCTTCCCCTCACTGCATCAATCTCTCCCTCCCCCTTCCCCTCACTGCATAAATCTCCACCTCCCCCTTCTCTCTGTACGTCTCCTACTGCCCCCCTCACTCTCCAACTCCTCCTTCACCCCCACCCTATCTGTCCCATCCTACCCTCCCCTGTCCATCTCCTAATCCCCCCTCTATCTGTCAACTTCGTCCTCCTCAGTCCCCCCTCCCTCTCTACTCAGCCTATCCTATGAAAGCCAGAAGGTTCTAAGCTCCACATGCCTATTCCCAGAGTAGTATGTGTACCTAATTTGCTTGAAATTGATCCATTGTCTTAGGAGAAGATGCTGGACATACATGCACAAAAAATGCATACATACTCATATTTTCTGTTTTCTGTCATTTCTTAGTTGTTTCTAAATTTACGAAGGTATGTTATATCTACGCAACTAAATGAAAGACAGTTTGTTTCTTGCCATAAGTGTTTCGATTCTTTTATTTATGAAATAGCTTCAGTGCCCTGTAATACAGATTTCTTTTTGTACATACAATAAATGGACTATTTTGTACTTACAATCTGTTACCATGTTACATTATGCCATTATTTTCTTTTGTTTTCCAGATTAGAAACAACTTTTCTGGCACAAATTTTGTGAGGTTAAATTACTGTTTGGTGTTACTTACGATTTCCAGTATGGCTAGTCCATACATGTGCTCCTGGAGTCATATTCATTCGGTCCCCTTGCTCCAGCTGGCTGATTTATGCATTTTTTCAGGCACATTTATTACAACACATCACCTGCATATTTAATTTTGCGATCGACATGTGTATCTTTACAGTATGTAGTACTGCCAATTGTCGCTGTGTGTCCATCTCCTGTTTTTTGTTCATGTTGTGTGTGGTTTGATATTTTTCATATATATATATATATATATATATATATATATATATATATATATATATATATATAGAGAGAGAGAGAGAGAGAGAGAGAGAGAGAGAGAGAGGAGGGGGAGGGGAAGGGTGATTCATTAATCACTTCTCTGTTTGTGTTTCAGATTTCTGTTTGTTATTGTTTTAGGGGCTAACATGATCAGTGAGTTATTGTTTTATTGATTTGGTCATTGATTGCTTTCTTTTTCACTGCAAAGGCACTTTGTATTGAAAGTTTTCTTCTAATGTCTGGAGTTTTTGTTGTGCTTGTTCACATCTTTTTCCAATGTTGGATGGTTCATGTTCATGTTTTTATCAGGCGTTCAGCAAAGGGAGAACTGCCGTTTTCATCCTTCCAGCCTCTTATATGTTCTTTATCCCTAGTTTTGAAATTCCTGCTTGTCATCCCCAGATATACTGATTCTCACATTCTTGGCATTCTAACTGGTATACCTGCTCCTTGGTATTTATCTGCTTTGTCTTTTATTGTTTGTAAATGTGACTGGACCGTATTTCTTGTTCTGTAGGCAAAGTGTAATCCCTGTTTCTTTAATATTTTTGCTTTCCAGTGTGTTGATTTGTTTTTGTCTGTTAAAGCGTAGTCATGTCATGAGTGTTACCACTTTGTGTTTCTGTGCATGCTGTAATGTCTGTGGGGATTTTTGCTGTTTGTGTTCTCTACTTGCTTTATTTTTCTTTAGTTGTGTTTTGATTTTTTGGTTGAGTCTTTGTACAATATGGGTGTTGAAACCATTATTTGTGGTTATGAGTTGTAGTGTTTGTAGTTCTTTTGTATAGTTTTCTTTGCTGAGTGAGATATTATTTGGTCTTCATAAGCTGTTCGTTTACTGAAGATGTTAAATGCGTGTTTATTGTTGTCCCTATTGTTGTATCCAAGAAATGTATTTGCTTTTGTGTTACTTTTTCCAGGGCAAACTGAACATTTTTATGTATATTACTTATGTCTGTGTGAAGCTTATCTATTTTCTCTGTTGGTTTATCTACCATACAAATTATGTCATCAACATATCTGTACCAATAAACAATTTTTTATTCCAATTCTATAACTGTATATTTTCTTTGTGATGACTGTATTGAACACTGTGTTCTCAATGTGGTTGATGAATATGTTTGCCAATGTTCCTGATATTGGAGGTTCCACTGGAAGCCCATATTTTTGTAAGTAATATTCCTTTTCAACCTTAAAGTAATTTTGGTGTACGATTGCTTTGAGGGTTTTGGTTATTTTATTAATATTGCCCGCAGGTAGTTTGTTGTATGCCAGCGAGTTTTCTTTCAATTAGTTTTACTGTGTCTCCAAGGGGTATCAAGGTGCACATGTTCTCTATGTCAAAAGAAATGAGTGAGACCTGAACCACCCCAACATGAAACAAGACGTGAACAAGCACAACAAAAAACTCCTGACATTAGAAGAAAATTTTCACATACAAAGAGCCCTTGCAATGAAAAAGAAGGCAATTAATGACTGAATCAATATAAGCAATAACTCACTGATAACCTGCAAATAGCATTTCTCTCTTGGTCCCCCCTCTATGATTTTTACCACCCACATTTCCCTCCAGTGCCAAATTTGTGTTTTCTTGATGTCTTATAATGTGTGCTATTAACTGATCCCTCCTCCTAGTCAGGTTATGCCACGAATTTCTTTTCTCCACATTTCTGTTTACCTCCTCATTAGTTATGTGATCTACCCACCTAATCTTCAGCATTCTTCTTTCACACTACATTTCAAATGCTTGTAATCTCTTTTTGTCTAAACTGTTTATTGCCATGTTTCACTTCCGTACACGGCTACACTCAGATAAATACTTCAGAAAAGACTTCCTAACACTTAAATCTATGTTTGATGTTAACAAACTTCTCTTCTTAAGAAATGCTTTTCTTGTCATTGTCAGTCTACAATTTATATCCTCTCTAATGCTGCCATTATCAGTCATTCTGCTGCCCAAATAGCAAAACTCATCTACCACTTCAAGTGTCTCCTTTCCAAATCTAATTCCCTCAGCATCACCTGACTTAATTCAACAACATTCCATTATCCTTGTTTTGCTTTTGTTATGTTTATCTTACATCCTCCTTTCATGACACTGTCCATTCTGTTCAACTGCTCTTCTAAATCCTTGGCAGTCTCTGGCACAATTACAATGTCATCGACAAATCTCAAAAGTTTTTATTTCTTCTCCCTGATGTTCAATTCCTACTCCAAATTTTTCTTTGCTTTCCCTTACTGCTAGCTCAATGTACAGGTTGAATAACACTGGGGAGAGGCTACACACCTGTCTCATTCCCTTCTCAACCACTGCTTTCCTTTCATGCCCCTCAACTCTTATAACGTCCCTCTGGTTGCTGTACAAGTGGTAAATAGCCTTTTACTCCCTTATTTCATTCCTGCTAGTTCCATTCAACATTGGCAAAAGCATTCTCTAAGTCTACAAGTTCTATAAACATAGGTTTGCCTTTCCTTACCCTATCTTCCAAAATAAGTCATAGGGTCAGTACTGCCTTGCGAGTTGCTACATTTCTCCAGAATCCAAACTGATCTTCCCCGAGGTTGCCTTCTACTAGTCTTTCCATTCTTCTGTAAAGAGTTCTTATAAGTAATTTGCAACCATGACCTATTAAACTGATACTTCAGTAATTTTCACAGCTGTCAGCAGCTGCTTTCTTTAGAACTGGAGTTATTACATTCTTTTTGAAGTTTGAGGGTTATCTTGTAGCATTTTGATACCATGGTTTTAAATATTTTATTGTACAGTAGAGAAGAGATTTTAGAAGACTGCATATGACACTACCATAAAACTCTTATAGTGATTGAAGTCCTCTGATTTTAATTCATTCAGTAGTGTTTTTTGATAAATATGTACATCTCTCCAGAATGAGATTTTCACTGTGCAGCGGAGTGTGCACTGATATGAAACTTCCTGACAGATTAAAACTGTGTGCTGAAGCGAGACTCCAACTCAGGACCTTTGCCTTTCGCGGGCAAGTGTTCTACCAACTGAGCTACCCAAGTACGACTCATGACCCATCCTCACAGCTTTAATTCTGCCATTCTGCCACTAGCTCGTGTCCTAACTTCCAAACCTCACAGAAGCTCTCCTGCGAACTTGCAGAACCAGCACTTCTGGAAGAAAGGATATTGCGGAGACATGGCTTTGTCACAGGCGGGGGATGTTTCCAGAATGAGATTTTCACTCTGCAGTGGAGTGTATGCTGATATGAAACTTCCTGGAAAATTAAAACTGTCTGCCGGACTGAGACTTGAACTCAGTTAGTAGAGCACTTGCCCGCGAAAGGCAAAGAACCCAAGTCCGAGTCTCAGTCCAGCACACAGTTTTAATCTGCCAGGAAGTTTCATTTCAGCGTACACTCCCCTGCAGAGTGAAAATTTCATTCTGGAAACATCCCCCTAGCTGTGGCAAAGCCATGTCTCTGCAATATCCTTTCTTCCAGGAGTGCTGGTTCTGCAAGTTCTCAGGAGAGCTTCTGGGAAGTTTGGAAGGTAGGAGACGAGGTACGGGTGGAAGTAAAGCTGTGAGGACGAGTTGTGAGTTATGCTTGGGTAGCTCGGTTGGTAGAGCACTTACCTGAGAAAGGAAAAGGTCCCGAGTTCGAGTCTTGGTCCAGCACACAGTTTTAATCTGCCAAGAAGTTTCATGTACATCTCTGAATCCATTTCTTCATCCAAACATTCAGGTTTCTTAACTTTTAGATTTTTGTCACTATTTTTCTTCAATAATAATAATGCAACAATGAAGGTGTGGCTGCTTGGGCTTTTAGCATGACACTGTAAACATGCACTTGCCAATCTCACAATGCATCTCAAGTGGAAACACTTCTGCAACTATTTACAGGAAGTTGCTGAAATTAACTTGCACAAGAGACTTAGAGAAGCAAACTTGTGCAAGTTTTTGTTAAATGTCCCTGATAGACTTGTTACTCAGGTGACATCCAACGACTAGTCCACGATCAGAGTCACTGAGCTCTCCTGACCAACCCATCCTGTGTCACTGTTTCTCCACTGGCAACACAATAAGTAAGACCCTTGTTTATCTGTACTAAGTAGACCGTTCATATACTGGAGTTGTGTAAGTTTCTTTTGTTTCAGACTTGTGAAGCATATGAGAGCAGCATAACTGTGTAAACGTTTCACTAACAACAGTTTGATTGGACTTGTTTGAGGCTGATGTTCTACGTAAACCATTAGTTTTTCCAGCTGTGCCATTGCCTCTACATGAGACATTATTTTTTCTCCCGAGACACCACTTTCATTGTCCACTTTGCCATCATTGTCATTCTCTGTATTAAAACTGGTGGCAATGCCACAGCCAGCATCACTGCCATTCTGCAACCAGACACCTATGTCAGTATCATCTGCATCGGAACAATCAGGAATGTCTGTCAGGAATTCAGAGGTGCTGACAACTTCACAAACTTCAGTAGTGGAATCATAAATAGCAGGCCATAATGTTTTTCCTGATTTCAGAATTGACAGTTCAGTAATTTGATCCGAAAAAGATGCAACCATACATATCACATCTTTAACATTTACTGATTTCAATTCAGAAAGCACACCAGCTTCTACCTCTTCTAGAATTAATTGACCCAGTAGCTGTCTTTTATATACCAATTTCATATTCTCCAGTGTACTTGATCTATTGGTTGTAGAAGAGGGAAGAACTTCATTCTGATGTCACCACTGACAAGCTGCTCTGCTCCCAGAAGTAACAGTGCATTGTCAACAAAAAATGTGGCCTTTGGTGTAAAGTAAAATAAAAAAATATTATTATTTATTTAAAATTTTACTATCATCTTCATTAGAGTTTATTTAGAGCTCACTTTATTATTTAAATCTCTCTTCATCATTTAGCTAAAGTACAGGGTATACATAAAGTCCGGGAACACTTTCAATTATTTATTGCACAAGAACCAAACGTTGTACAGATTCATACATATGTCATTTTGAAGAGAAACCCTGAAAGTTTTTTTCATGTATACCATCCAGCTTAGTTTGGTAATTTGCTGAAAGTCAGTGCTAGTCACAAACATGGCAAGTTCAGAGGCGGAGCGAGCTTTCTGTGTGTTGGAGTTCGACAAAAAAAAGTGTGCTACAGCTGTTCAACGGATGTTTACAACCAAGTACAGTATGAAGCCACCCACAAGGAAGATCATTTACCACTGGCACAACAAATTTGTTACAACTGATTGCTTGTGCCAGGCAAAGAGAAGCAGACGTCCCAGTGTGAGAGAAGTGAAAGTGAGGCGCATACGAGACACATTCATAAGGAGTCCAAAGAAATCAGTGCATCATGCATCCTTTGAGCTCAAAGTGGCTCCAATGACAGTATGAAAAGTGATGTGACAGAAGCTGTCTATGAAACCATTCAAATTGGAGGTAGCGCAGATGCTCAATGACGACAACAAAGACAAGCGTTGTGAGTTTTGTTCGCAGTTGCAATTGAATGAGGATGGGGATGGCATTGCCAGTTGCTTAATTTTTAGTGACGATTGCACTTTTCACACTAATGAGAAACTGAAAAGGCATAATTGTTGAATCAGGGGTACAAAGCATCCACAAAAATGCATTGAATTTGACGTGATTCCCCAAAGGTGAATGTTTTTTGTGCCTTGTCACGTCGAAAACTGTACTGACCATTCTTCTTCGCTGAGAGCACTATCACTGGATATTCCTACTTGGACATGTTGCAGCAATGGCTGATGCCTCAAATGCAATCGGACTCTCCATTCATCTTTCAGCAGGATGAGGCTCCACCCAATCTTCATCATAAAGTTTGTGGGTACCTGAACACGGAGCTGCCGCATCGATGGATCGGCCATGCTACACAAGGGAACAGCTGTTTCTCGAACTGGCCTCCCCGATCACCATATCACACTCCATGTGACTTTTTTCTGTGGGGACACATTAAAGATCTAGTTTATGTACTGCCTTTACCACGTGATGTAGCAGAGCTCCGGGAGAAAATATGGGAAGCGACTGCCACAGTCAACAATGCCATGATATATCAACGGTTGCTTCATCAGGAAAGAGGGAAGGAGAGTGAAAGACGAAAGGATGTGGGTTTTAAGGGAGAGGGTAAGGAGTCATTCCATTCCCGGGAGTGGAAAGACTTACCTTAGGGGGAAAAAAAGACAGGTATACACTCACACACACACCCATATTCACCCGTCCTTTTTTCCCCCCTAGGGTAAGTCTTTCCGCTCCCGGGATTGGAATGACTCTTTACCCTCTCCCTTAAAACCCACACCCTTTCGTCTTTCCCTCTCCTTCCCTCTTTCCTGATGAAGCAACCATTGGTTGTGAAAGCTTTTATATTGTGTGTATGTTTGTATGTCTATCGACCTGCCAGCGCTTTCGTTTGGTAAGTCACATCATCTTTGTTTTTAGATATATTTTTCCCACGTGGAATGTTTCGTTTAGTTCTTGTGCAATAAATAATTGAAAGTGTTCCTAGACTTTACGTACACCCTGTATATTGATATCATAAATGATGAATTGCTTTTGTTGATGCTATCAGATATCAAAAACTTGCTAGAAATCATCGTGCTGGGTTCCGAGTACCTAGCAATTCAGCAGTAACTCTGCTAAAATTTTATTGGTCACCAATAATCTAGAAATATGATTTATTGTCCATATAGAATCCACAGAGTCTGTAGAGGAATAATTACAGTTGTACAATGAGATTTGGATACATGACAGCATAGGATTTCATAAATTATAAAACGGGACAATAGTATGTCCCAAAGAACAAATGATCATGCATGCATAGTTGGCCAATGAAATATCCAGCGAACATCGTTCTGAAAATTCTACTGGTCTAGTCCCAATAGTAAATGAGTCACTGGGTCTGACTCCAGCTGCTAGAGACTGTGTGTGTGTGTGTGTGTGTGTGTGTGTGTGTTATTTGTGTTTGTGTGTGTGTGTGTGTGTGTGTGTGTGTGTGTGTTTCGTCTAATTTTGAGAAAGGCCTTGTTGGCTGAAAGCTAATTGTGTGACAGGCTTTGTTGTGCCTTTCTGCGATTCAGAATCTCTGCTATAGGGTAAGTAGCAACTATCCTTTTCATTATATTGTTGCATTCCATCCTGGATTTTTTCATTGTTTCATAGAAATGAATTGTTTTATACCATTTCACCAAGAAAGCATATTATTGAGTCCTTTACATTAGTTTGAAAACAAAATATTAACTGACACTATTTGTGCTATTGAAACTAAATTAACTTCCTACAAACTTTAATGGCTGCTGGCAACAATATCCTAATTATACAAATTGAAAGAAAGCCATATAAGTGTACTCCCTCATCGAGTCTCAAGAAAAAAGAGTGTCACTTCATCACGTTAACATGACAAGGAAATTTAATCTCTACAGGGTTCTGAGAGCGTTGACCTCTCTCGCAGGCAAGTTCTGTTTCTTGCACTACAGCTAGTAAAAACTGTTTGGCAATTTAAAAAAAAGGTCACTTGCACTGCGTACATGCCACAGAAATCACAATTTACTTTTTCAAATAAACAAATGACATCGATACAATGGATGATGTACTATAGGTGGAAGGCCCTCTTCCTCTGAATATCGTCTAACACTTGACATAAAATCATGACAAAACCAGGTTTTAATAATCCAACCAACAATCCATCCATGAATTATTTTGTGATTCATAGACTGATTAACATGTTTCAATGCATGTAGATGTTTCAGTTTTCTTGTTTAAAAGGAGAGCGAATTTGTGTCTTCCATATGCATTACTGGAACCCATAATTTTAACTTGACCTTTAAATTTCTTATAACTCCTTGCCAAGTCACTTAATTTGGAAGCCAGTATGTTACTGGGTACCACCTGATTAAAAGGCCAGATTAAACTGCATTATAAATCTGACATGGGGCTAAATTTTTGGAGGAAATTATTTCTTCAAATTCATTTTTTATGCATCCTGCATTCACCATACCCCTGAAAAACTTTCACCCATTACCGAAAGCTGGGATATGCCATAACAAGCTTTCCATCTTTCCAACGAATCTTGATGGGCTGTGAAGTTAGAATCGCCACCAGGTGCCCATTGTTTAAAGTTAGTGTCTTTCGCTGTAGGAATGATCAGATGTCGGAATACCACACTCTGTTCTCTCACTGAACAAAATGAATAATACTTCATCCAATGTTTCACTTCTTGCTTTCTTTATTGTACCGCAGTTCTGCAAACTGTCTTTAGCCGTCATTATGAAGCAGAGATCTTCAATTTCTTTTCAATTCTTCTTCCTGTCCAACACAGTTGATGTCCCTGTGCCATATTCTGAAACTATGTTTTTCGGCAGTTCTTTGCCTATTCTGTTTAGTGTTTCTGACTTTTTTTGCAATAAAACAATTACTTTATTTTACTTCAAAGACATTCCAGTCACACAAAACAAGTGAACAACTGATCAGATTCTGTGTAACAGTAAACTGGCATATGTTAGAAACCTTAACATCATTAACCATAGATAGTTTGGTTTTCAAAAAGGGATTTCTACAAATCAAGAAATTTTCTCATACATCAATGATGTGTTACAATACCTAAATAGAAATAAGTTGCCAGTTAGTGTGTTGTGTGGTCTCGTCAAAGCTTTTGATTGTGTAGCCATGAGATATGTGTAGAGAAGGTATGTCATTATGAACTCACAGGGCCTATAAGCAACTGAATTTCATCATACCTTAAAGACGGAGGATAGTTACAGATGTCTCAAAAGGGAAATCGCAAGATGTGGTGGTCCCCTGAATGGGGCACAATAAAGCATGGAGTCCCCCATGACCTGTTGCTTGTGTCCTTGCTGTTCCCAACATGTCTAACTGATCTGCCTCTATCCATTAACAAATATGGTTCAGAATAGTTGCAGATGCCCGAAGTATTGTGTGGATAGCATCTAAGAGGTTCAGTTTGAATCTGGTGTCAATGAAATCCTCAAGGAAGTTTTGGCTTGGTTCATATGCAACTCCCCACCAATAAATTTAATGAAGGCTAATGTCATCCCTTCCACACTAACCACAAACAGCCAGAAGTAGTAGTTATTGCACATAACGATAATTCACCTCACTCCATAATATGTTATTGCACAATCTTTTGAAGCAAGAGCTAGTGTAAAAAATTCCTCACAGCACAAAAAAGAACACCTAGGGTCACATGTGAGATACAGCCTCCACCCACCAACCTCATGTTGTAATATCTTCAATCAACTTGGGATATTGATATCATCATTTCAGTACATATATTCTTCAATCTACTTTTTCAGCATTAATAACCCTGTTCGGTATGAAAATAATTGCTTACATCATGGCCATAATTCTAGAAGAAGAGATTATTTCCACCCTGAACTGAACCAGGTGGTACTCGTAAAAAAAGGGGTAAAGGAGGGTAGTACTAAAATCTTCAGTGCACTTCCTAGTAATATTAAATGCTCAAGGGACAATGTGTTTTTGTGTAGAAGTAATTTAAAGAAGCACCTGCTTGACTACATTAGAATTCTTTTGCAGAAATAAATAAAAAATTTTCATTGAATTCCTCGTGTGCTAATAGCAGTTAAGAGAAAAGTTTATTAAGTTAGTATTAACAAAAGTAAAAGGATGGATTGCTACTAACCACACAGGGGGCCCTTTGAGTTGTGGACAGGCACAATGAAAAGACTGATACACATTTAGCTTTCAGCCACAGCCTTTTTCAGAAAAGAAACCACACACACATCCACACAAGCAAGCACACCTAACACACACATGACCACTGTCTCCGGACACTCTAGTCAGAATACAATGATACTCCATCAAATGCAAACAGCAATCCACAGTAGGGCGTGAAAGGGAGAGGGATAGCGGGGTACGGTTGGGGAGAGAGGAGTCAGCGTTGCCTGGTAGAGCATGCAGGGACTAAATGGTAGCTAGACAAGGCTTCCAGGTGCAGCATCAGGAGGCTGTGGGGGAGGGTGGGGTGGGGTGGAGGGGGGGGGGAACAGGGAGTGGAAAAGGAGGGGGCCAAAGAAGGGGAGAAACACCATTCCGTGCACTGGCAGAGTGCAGCACACTATGAGGGCGAGGGGATGTGGATTGGAAGGAGATGCAGGGCAGAGGGGGTGGAAACTGTTGGGTGGAGGGTACGGGAACAGTTAGTTGCCGTAGGTTGTGGCTGAGATTATTTTGGGAGTGGTGAATGTGTTGTAAAGATAACTCCCATCTATACAGTTCAAAAGAGTTGGTGGTGGAGAGGAGGATTCAGATGGTACAGGTTGTGAAACAGCTATCAAAATCAAGCATTTGTTCAGCTACATGTTGTACCTCAGGGTGGCCCACTTTGCTATTGGCCACAGTTTGGCAGTGGCCATTCGTTGTGGTGGACAGCTGGTTGGTAGTCATACCAGTATCAAAAGCTGTGAAATGATTGCAGCAGAGTTTGTATATGACGTGGCTGCTTTCAAATGTAGTGTGACCTCTGAGCCTTAAGCCTGTGAAGGAACTGGGATAGGAAATGCTGAGTGAGTGGATTGGGTGGTTCTTGGACCTGTGTCTTCTTCAGCGATCCAGCTATCCCTCCCCCTTCCCTGCCTCACTGTGGAATGTTGCTTGCATTTGATGCAACAACACTGCATTCTGGCCAGAGCCATCAGAGATAGCAGTAATGTGTGCTTGAGGTGTGCTTACTTGTGTGAATCTGTGTTCTTCCTTTTCTGAAGAAAGCTCTGGCCGAAAGATAAATATGTAACAATCTTTTGCTGTGCCTGTCTGCAACTCAACGTGCAATCTTTATGGTGAGCAGCAATCTATCCTTTTTATATTGTTGTTATTTCTACTTGGACTTTCCATGGTTTTATTTTAACTTAATATCACACTGCCCTCAGTTAAAACTTCACTTAATTATAGCTTTATATTATGCAAATGCTGAGCTAATACTGCATCATATATACTACTAACCTGCCTTTATTTTAATACAAGAATGTGGAAAAATGATGATGAATATGACACTTTTTTAATGTTCTCTTTATTAATACTACGGTATTGTGGTATCATTACTATTTATACTCTGTATGTGTATCTATTTTTTATGTCTTATAGAATACGTATAGAGCTCTTTATTCTATGTAATGATATTATATTTTACATTTGGTACTGTTCTGGATCCAAATTATGAAAAGAAGGCTGGAAGGAAGCTTAGAATTTAACATCCTATGGACATCGCAGTCATTAGAGGTGGAGCACACAATTCAATTACGAGAGGATGGAGAAAGATCAGCCATGCCCTTTATATGTATAACACACACAGTTCCTGAATGTGAAGTTAAATAACAACTGTCCATTTATCACATCTGTGGTCATCACTAAGTTATCTATTATAGTACAACTAAAATTAACGCACCCAATCTGCCGCATATACAGGCAAAAGCTGTGAGGTGGGATTTTAGCGTGAGGGGGTGTCAAAAGTGAGCAAGTGGAGACAGAGTCTTTTATCCATAGTTGCGTTAAGAGAGTAAATGTACAGTGGAACTTCGATTTTACATTTTTCACAATTCTACGCCACAAATTCATAGCCCTTGCGAAAAACCCATAAGATCACTGCTGAAAGTTTCCCAATTTTACATTTCTTCCTAGTAAGGTTTACCTCGGTCTAAGTTCTTACTCGACATCTCCCTTGACTTCATCCCAGTTTCCCCCTATTGACATTTGATGTGACTGAATGAGTTATACGTGGTCCGATAGACAGATGGTTTTCTCCACGGGTGGTGGTGGAGTTGAGGGAATATTTTAGGTCACTGTGGAAAGGGGGGAGACATGAGAGAGGAAATGCTGATATAATCCATGATCAGTGTTGCCAACACAATTTGCAATGTTTAGCTTCACCATGCAAGCAGCAATGGAAAAACAAGACAGTTGATAAGAAGTGTTTCGGACCCAGTCAATATGGATGAAGCATACCAGTTGCCACCTTTTCTTGTGCCACTTATAACTGAGACTCATCTTGTTGCATGTATTTCTGATGTACTAAATTCAGCAACAATACTGATTATCAACCTTTCAAATTCAAACTCCGAGCCTCGAAGAATATGCTCAGTCATAATCGAGGAAATGTCGGCCATTACCGGCTAGTGAGCTTTTATTGGCTGGTGACTTGTCAAGTCACCCAACAGCCAGTGCAGCCACCACACCACACTAACACATGTAAAAAGAGCTCGCCTGCTGGATGTGTGGAGAGCGGGAGTGGCCCTGCAATGACGGGAGTGTATGTAAGGGTGAAAGCATTTTGTGAAGTGCTGAAAATATACTTTTCATACAGGTGATGTGCTCTGGCACAGATGTCACATAGAAATAGAACAAGGTGTGGTGTCACCGCCAGACACCACACTTGCTAGGTGGTAGCCTTTAAATCGGCCGCGGTCCGGTAGTATACGTTGGACCCGCGTGTCGCCACTGTCAGTGATTGCAGACCGAGCGCCACCACACGGCAGGTCTAGAGAGACTTCCTGGCACTCGCCCCAGTTGTACAGCAGACTTTGCTAGCGAAGCTACACTGACAAATATGCTCTCATTTGCCGAGACGATAGTTAGCATAGCCTTCAGCTACGTCCTTTGCTACAACCTAGCAAGGCGCCATTACCAGTGTATATTGAAATGGAAATTATGTACAGTCAAGAGAGATGTACACCAATTGTGGATTAAAGTTAAGTATTACAGCAACTGCGTCCGTATTTCTAAGTTCTCATTTCCTTGTAATGTTCCAGACCTCACGCCAATCTGCGTGAGCTTAAAAGCATGCATTTCGGCCTCCTCTAGCAACACGGTGTTGGCTCTTCTGCCAACACTTCACAGGGGTGTTGCGATAGCACATTTTAAAGACTTTCATGTTCAAATCTGACACGATACAGTTGTAACAACACCGACTACTCACATATATACTTTGCACCACACACTGTAGATCATAAAGATTGGCAGCAGTGATAGAGGACATGAAGTGAAACTGTAGCATCCGAGTTTTCGTTCAAATTTACATTTTACAAAGTATACAGAAACACACTACACCGACTTTTAATAAGCTTGTAACATCAACTGGGGAGGTAAACTCATTTTTTCACATCTCTGTTTCTCTCATCGAGCCTAAAATAACACTTTGATAGTGGTGAGCATCTGAAGCGTGGCTCATAAGAAAAGCATTAAACAATAACAGCAATGGTAATCACCATATTCATCAATTTTTGCTTTCTTCTGGGTGAGCACACAGGAAATATTTCTCAAAAACTTGTGTTTAGACTTATAATTTGTGGTCGTAGCATGTTGGGAAATACTTCAATCACCTTGTACCCAGATATCAGTTTCAATTCTGCACATGAATGAACTTAAATACACAAAATAATACAAAAACAAACACATGTTAACACAGTGAATCTTGAAAGCAGTCTTTGAAGTCAAATGAATCTCTTCTTTTAATTATCATAGATCTTAAAGATGCACATCTATTTCATGCTAGTCAACAACTACACATAATTTTCATAGAACAATGGGTATAAATGAATAGCAAATACACTACAGCAGGCAAATCACACAAATTCTATTTTTTTTTCATAGTAACCATCTTTTTATTTGAAACATGAAACCCAATAGCTGCAAATGGAAGTAGATTGCAGTGTACAAAAATAAAATAATCACACATCATGTAGTGTTAGGCTGCATACATTTTATAGTTTGTATTTAAAGTTCAGAAGGGGCCTAGGCTGAGACCCCCTATTGTTGTCACGATGACGAAGCACGGAGTGCAGTGGAGCAGGCTGGTCAGTATGTTGGACACTAATGAAACAGCATTAGTGGAACAAAAATTTATTTATTAAAGTTTATAATTGTATACTCTTCTGTGGCAGCATCCAGGCCAGCAGCAGTGTAGTGCATGGCGTCAGAACATTCTGAAACTGTCTCAGGAGTCTCAGTGGATGTCGCGCCAGTGGTGTCCACATAAATATGGTGCTGGGTGGGTGGCAGGTCACGGTAGCATTCACTGTAGCCTATACAGCAGGTGTTTTTGCCTGGGACAGCAGCTACATACTACCAGAGCACTCATGTGGACATTGAAGGGCTGTGTTTTAATCTCTTGACAGCTCTGCACAGTGTGGGGTTGGACAATAACATACTCCTCAGACCAAGAAAGGCCGGGGTTGTCGACAACTGCTTGTAGGTACTAGATGTGAAGAGTAGCTGTTAGTGCGCAGCCTGAACACTGTAATAGGTGGGCAGTGCATCAGACATCATCATTTTGGCCCAGCAAGTCGGAGGTAGAAGACTCCAACTGTTCCCATCTGTGGCTGCGAGGTTGACAGCTCACATTAAATGACTGCAGTAGACCAGACAGGTAACAGTTTTGAAGGCGGAAGTCATCTTGGCAAATGGTAGCAGCACATCACAGTTTGGCATCATAGCTGATGTTCCACCCAATCCAACATAGGTTATGAGAATGCTATTGTTGTCATACCCGTGATAGTAGCTGGAAGACGAAATTTTGCTCCTGCCGTATCATCAGTTGTATCATTTATTAATATACCACTGTTTTGTAGTTCTATTTTGGTCATGTCCATGGGTTTCCATTTTGGTAACAGTTTATGACGACAGCTTCTGGTAAGAAAACTGAAAACAATCAATGTGCTCCCACTCTTTGAGAAAGTGATTGTGGGGTAGCACTTCCCTCTGACACTTTGATACTTCCGTTTTTCCTTATAACAACTATACTTCACATGCCTGAACATTATATGAAGATGGCATCTGTTCTTTGGGACATGTCCGAAAGAACAGATCCCATCTTCATATAGTTGGTTGGTTGGTTTGGGGGATTAAAGGGACCAGACTGCTATGGTCATCGGTCCCTTGTTCCGAAGACAAAGAACACCCAAAGAGAATAAAAACGAGGAACAGAAGAGATCACAAACGATACAGAACAAGAGAAACAGACAAGGACAAGACAAAACGAACGAAAACCACACAGAGCGTGACGGTGGTTGGCCGACCATAGAAATAAAAAAGGAAAAGCCAACCACTTAGGAACACATTAAAAAATCAGTGTAAAATCATAGGCCAAAGGCCAGAATCAACAAAAAACAATAAAAGAAAACAGAAACACTCAGATTAAATGATAAAATCCCCCTGCCCGAATAAAACGTAAAACTAAGTCAGCCATAGCGGAGTCTTCTGTTAAAAGGGCAGGGAGCGTATCAGGCAGCGCAAATGTCTGCCTGACCACAGCTAAAAGGGGGCAGGCCAACAGAATGTGGGCCACTGTAAAAGCCGCCCCGCAGCGACATACAGGAGGGTCCTCCCTGCGCAGTAAATAACTGTGTGTCAGCCGGGAGTGGCCAATGCGGAGCCGGCAAAGAACTACCGAGTCCCTGCGAGTGGCTCGCAGGGATGACCGCCACACAGCCGTCGTCTCCTTGACAGCACGGAGTTTATTGCGCATTGGCAGTTCGCGCCATTCATCGTCCCATAGCGCCAAGATTTTGCGGCGGAAGACTGCCCGCAAATCAATCTCTGGGAGGCCAACGTCCAGAGATGGCTTACTGGTGGCCTCTTTCGCCAGGCGGTCAACATGTTCGTTACCCGGGATACCGACATGACCGGGGGTCCACACAAAGACCACAGAGCGGCCGCAACAGGCGAGAGTATGCAGAGACTCGTGGATTGCCATCACCAAACGAGAACGAGGGAAACACTGGTCGAGAGCTCGTAAACCGCTCAGGGAATCGCTACAGATAACGAAGGACTCACCTGAGCAGGAGCGGATATACTCTAGGGCACGAAAGATGGCGACCAGTTCAGCAGTGTAAACGCTGCAGCCATCCGGCAAGGAACGTTGTTCGGAACAGTCCCCTAGAGTGAGCGCATACCCGACACGACCAGCAACCATCGAACCGCCAGTGTAGACAATACCAGAGCCCTGATACGTGGCCAGGATAGAGTAAAAGCGGCGGCGGAAGGCCTCTGGAGGGACTGAGTCCTTCGGGCCCTGTGCCAGGTCCAGCCGAAGGCAAGGGCGACGAACACACCATGGGGGTGTATGCAAAGTAGCCCGGAAAGTAGGTGGAACAGTGAAAACCTGAAGCCCAGAGAGAAGCTCTTTGACGCGGACCGCTATTGTACAACCAGACCGAGGCCGACGATCTGGCAGATGGACGACCGATCGCGGGAACAGGAGACGATAATTTGGATGCCCGGGCGAGCTTAGAACATGGGCAGCATAAGCGGCCAGCAAACGTTGGCGTCGGAACCGTAGTGGAGGTACACCAGCCTCCACTAGTACGCTGTCCACAGGGCTGGTGCGGAAAGCACCAGTGGCAAGGCGTATCCCGCTGTGGAGAATCGGGTCCAGCACCCGTAACGCAGATGGGGATGCTGAGCCATAAGCCAGGCTCCCATAATCCAGACGGGACTGGATTAACGCCTGGTAAAGCCGCAACAGTGTAGAGCGGTCGGCGCCCCAGTGGGTGTTGCTCAAGCATCTCAGAGCGTTTAGATGCCGCCAACACTTCTGTTTAAGCTGCCGGATATGAGGCAGCCAAGTCAACCGGGCATCGAAAACCACCCCCAAAAACCTGTGGGTCTCCACCACAGCAAGGAGTTCGTCGGCAAGATAAAGCCGCGGCTCAGGATGGACTGTTCGGCACCGGCAGAAATGCATAACGCAGGTCTTGGCTGCCGAAAACTGAAACCCATGCGCTACAGCCCAAGACTGCGCCTTACGGATAGCGCCCTGTAGCTGACGTTCAACAGCTGCAATGCTGGGAGAGCTGTAATAAAGGCAGAAGTCGTCAGCATACAGGGAAGCGGAGACAGAGTTTCCCACGGCCGCAGCAAGACCGTTAATGGCTATTAAAAACAGACAGACACTTAAAACGGAACCCTGTGGCACACCGTTCTCCTGGACGTGGGAGGAACTATACGAGGCCGCGACTTGCACGCGGAAGGTACGACACGAAAGAAAATTGCGGATAAAAATCGGCAGAGGACCCCGAAAACCCCATCCATGGAGCGTAGAAAGAATGTGATGACGCCACGTCGTATCGTACGCCTTCCGCATGTCGAAAAAGACAGCGACCAGGTGCTGACGGCGGGAAAAGGCAGTACGGATGGCCGACTCCAGGCTCACCAGATTGTCGGCGGCGGAGCGGCCTTTACGGAACCCACCCTGAGATGGAGCCAGAAGGCCCCTAGACTCTAGTACCCAATTCAAGCGCCGGCTCACCATCCGTTCAAGCAACTTGCAAAGAACGTTGGTGAGGCTAATGGGACGGTAGCTGTCCACCTCCAGAGGGTTCTTTCCAGGCTTCAAAACGGGGATGACAATGCCTTCCCGCCATTGCGACGGAAACTCCCCCTCGACCCAAAGACGGTTGTAAAGATCGAGAAGGCGCCGCTGGCAGTCCACTGAAAGGTGTTTCAGCATCTGACAGTGGATGCCATCTGGCCCAGGAGCGGTATCAGGGCAAGCAGCTAGGGCACTGCGAAATTCCCACTCACTGAATGGAGCATTGTAAGATTCCGGGTGGTTGCTGCGAAACGAAAGGCTCCGACGTTCCAGCCGCTCTTTAATGGAGCGGAAGGCCTGGGGGTAATTCGCAGAAGCGGAACTCATAGCAAAATGCTCTGCTAAGCGATTTGCAATGACGTCGGAGTCGGTACAAACGGCTCCATTCAGTGAGAGCGCAGGGACGCTGGCAGGGGTCCGATAGCCGTAGACGCGTCGAATCTTGGCCCAGACCTGCGAGGGAGTGACATGGAGACCAATCGTGGACACATACCGCTCCCAGCACTCCTTCTTGCCCTGGCGGATAAGGAGGCGGGCCCGCGCACGCAGCCGTTTGAAGGCGATAAGGTGGGCTAAGGAGGGATGTCGCTTGTGACGCTGGAGCGCCCGCCGGCGATCTTTAATCGCTTCAGCGATCTCAGGCGACCACCAAGGCACAGCCTTCCGCCGAGGGGACCCACAGGAATGAGGAATGGCAGATTCGGCGGCAGTAACGATGCCGGTGGTGACCGATTGAACCACCGCATCAATGTCATCGGTAGAGAGAGGCTCAAAAGCGGCAGTGGAGGAGAACAAGTCCCAGTCAGCCTTATTCAGAGCCCATCTGCTAGGGCGCCCAGAACAGTGGCGCTGTGGTAGTGACAAAAAGATCGGAAAGTGGTCACTACCACACAGGTCGTCATGCACACTCCATTGGACAGACGGTAAGAGGCTATGGCTACAGATGGAAAGGTCAATGGCGGAGTAGGTGCCATGCGCCACACTGAAGTGTGTGAAGGCACCATCATTTAACAGCGAGAGATCGAGCTGCGACAATAAATGCTCAACGATGGCGCCTCGACCTGTTGCCACTGACCCACCCCACAGAGGGTTATGGGCGTTGAAGTCGCCCAATAGCAAGAAAGGTGGCGGCAATTGGGCGACCAGTGCAGCCAGGACAAGCTGCGAGACATCACCATCCGGTGGAATGTAAAGACTGCAGACGGTAACAGCCTGTGGCGTCCACACGCGTACAGCGACAGCCTCTAAAGGCGTCTGGAGAGGGACAGACTCGCTGTGCAGAGTGTGAAGGACATATATGCAGACGCCACCAGACACCCTTTCATAAGCTGCTCGATTCTTATAATAACCCCGATAGCCACGGAGGGCGGGGGTTCGCATTGCTGGAAACCAAGTTTCCTGGAGAGCAATGCAGAAGAAAGGGTGAAGGCTGATAAGTTGGCGGAGCTCAGCGAGATGGTGGAAGAAACCGCTGCAGTTCCACTGGAGGATGGTATTGTCCATGGCTGAGAAAGGCGTGACGGGACGGGGAAGGCAGATTACGCCGCTGGGTCACCTGCTGCCTCCGATTGAGCACCTGTGCTAGTGTTATCCATGGCGTCTGAGGGACCGGCGAGTTCTAGGTCCTCAGCGGACGCCAGGATCTCCACCTCGTCCTCAGACGCAGAGCTGTAAGGTGGCGGTGGGGTGGCTGCCACCGCGAGTTCCTTGGGCTTAGAGCTCTTCTTCTTTGATTTCTCACGCTGCTCCTTGGGTTTAACTGGCTGGGAGGGCTTCACCGATTCAGTCTCCGGGACTGAGGAGGATCGTGAAGCCCGTCGACCAGCTGATTGCGGGCACTTACGCCACTGGCGGTCGTCAGCCTTCCCACTGGTGGAAACCTGGGAAGGGAGGGACCCGAGGGACCCCTTGCGAGCGTGAGAAGCCGAAGACGTTCGACACTTCTCCGGCTTAGAAGCAGGGACGGACGTCCCTGATGGGGGGGATGGTGTTGCCCCTGAGGTAGGTGGCGCAGGAGCAACCCGGTGGGTAGAGCCCCCCACTGGCAAGGGGGCAGGAGGAGTCTTACTGGTTATCGAGCTGGCTGGAAGTTGTGAAACTGATGGGGCGAGCACAGGTGTTGTAGCGGCGGCGTAGGATGACGTCATTCGCACGGGATGTAATCGGTCGTATTTCCGCTTGGCCTCAGTATAAGTCAGTCGGTCCAGGGTCTTATATTCCATGATTTTGCGTTCTTTCTGGAAGATTCTGCAGTCTGGCGAGCAAGGTGAATGGTGCTCCCCGCAGTTGACACAGATGGGAGGCGGGGCACATGGAGTATCGGGATGAGACGGGCGACCGCAATCTCGACATGTGAGGCTGGAAGTGCAGCGGGAAGACATATGGCCAAACTTCCAGCACTTGAAGCACCGCATCGGGGGAGGAATATAGGGCCTGACGTCACATCGGTAGACCATCACCTTGACCTTTTCCGGTAACGTATCACCCTCGAAGGCCAAGATGAAGGCACCGGTAGCTATCTGATTTTCCTTCGGACCCCGATGAACGCGCCGGACGAAATGTACACCTCTGCGCGCTAAGTTGGCGCGCAGCTCGTCATCAGACTGCAAAAGAAGGTCCTTATGGTAAATAACTCCCTGGACCATATTTAAACTCGTATGCGGTGTGATCGTAACAGCAACATCCCCCAACTTGTCACAAGCAAGTAACCGTCGGGACTGGGCAGAGGATGCCGTTTGGATCAGGACCGATCCAGAGCGCATTTTTGACAAGCCCTCCACCTCCCCAAACTTGTCCTCTAAATGCTCGACGAAGAACTGAGGCTTTGTTGAGAGAAAAGACTCCCCATCAGCTCTCGTACAAACTAAGAATCGGGGCGAATAAGTGCTACTGCCATCCTGAGATTTACGTTCCTCCCACGGCGTGGCCAGAGAGGGGAACGTTTTCGGATTGTACTTTTCAGCATTAAATTGAGCCCGAGAACGCTTAGAGACTGCTGGCGGCTGGCCGCCAGCGAGATATGATGTACCACGCTTCATTGCGGGTCATCCGCCCTGATGCCACCTACTCCGACCAAGGGCCCTCCCCACGGGCGCCACCCAGCCACAGCAAAGGCCACCTGGCAGGATGGCCATTGCCGGGAGTCCTGATGCCCCAGGGAGATGGGCATCTACTCCTTGGCATACGTGGGGAGTGAACGGCGCAGGCATCAGTAGAGCGATCCCTGTGTTGTCAGGGGGCTACAACCAAGAGGGTACATGGCGACCCCACCACAACGGACTGGCTACCGTGCTGGATCTTAGGTGCAAAAATGGCCAAGGTCGTCGTCACAGTTAAAAGAAACACTGCAGAGTGCAGCGTGGTAATCGCCCAAGAGATCGAAAACGAGCGGGACACCATTGCAACGACGAGAAAGACGGCTATAGGTCTAATTGCACGAAGGATACAGTGCACCATGTAAGGTGCCCTTCCCCAATTGGCTCGCTCTTCGGAATAATTTAGATAGATGGAGGTCAAACCCGAGAGGGGACCATCACATAAGGCCGAAACGTTTGAGACTCCTTTTAGTCGCCTCTTACGACAGGCAGGACTACCGCGGGCCTATTCTTACCCCCGAACCCGCAGGGGGGCATCTTCATATAGATAAGACGTACCGGCCAATGATCTTCTTCAGTCCGGATGCACTCATATTGCCTGAACTCTTACGGGAATTGGTAGATTGACTGCCGTGAGTAAAGAGTATAGTGTGCAGGGGCACTACAAATGTAGTGTGTGGACAGTAAGTTGGGAATGTGGGTCTCATGGGGAGCATGCCAGAGATAAGTCCTCCTGCAATGACACTATTCTCTGTGTCCTCGGTGGCTCCGACGGATAGAGCGTCTGCCATGCAAGCAGGATATCTCAGGTTCGAGTCCCGATTGGGGCACACATTTACAACTGTCCCTGTTGATATTTATCAATGCCTGTAAGCAGCTAAAGGTCTGGATTTCATTGTAATTTCATGCCTGAACATTAGTCTGAAGCTCTAACTAGGCAAACTGTGATGTTTTTTTATTATAAATTCTTATAACTCCTCTAATGAAATGAGGATGTAAGCTTCTCTTTGTTCTGAGATTTATAATTCTTCTTGTGCTTGTATTTGGATCCACCTGTTTACCATTACCCATTTTATCAGACAAGGGTGAATTGTAAAACACTAGAACTGTGCATTCATGCCCTCTATCCAAAACTGAATGGAGATACATGCAGTTTTGCTCTATCAGAACTAACTTCAAGGGTTGCTGTATGGTAGACAAAGGTACTCCTTCCATGACAAAGTGAAGTGTTATCAGGACTACAATAACTTCTGGTACATCCATAGTGATAAGCCAGCTAAGAGAAAGGAATGTTTCATCAATTCTTACCCTATTTCGAAAACGTGCATACATGTAAAGAAAAAGAAAATAAACTCTCCTCTACTCAATACAAATTTCTGAACCCTATCATACATGATATTTCAACATATACACAACTACACTTAAGGATGACAAATTTACAGCAAACTCTAAAACAGTATAATACAGTTTCATCATAACTTCTTAATAGCAATCTTAGTGTGTAAGGCATATTGAATATCTCTTGATCATCATTATACACCTGTTTCCTAACATTTTTGGGCACCTTTTTACAGATATTGTGGTAAAGCACCAACAGTTCCTTTGAATGGTTTAAACCTGCTTATGTAAACAACAAATGTTTTCGTTGGCAATTGCAACTCATATTTACCAGTGATGTTATTTCAATGGCTTGATAAGGGCCATTGAACACAGTTAAAAACTTAATGGTTTTGTCTTTCGGTGTATATGGGTTGGTTAGTAATACCCACTGACCAAATTTGTATTATGAGTTTATTTTGCCCTATTTGTTCCTGATGTTGGGGTTGTTTGGGGGAGGAGACCAAACAGCAAGGTCATCGGTCTCATCGAATTAGGGTAGGATGGGGAAGGAAGTCGGCCGAGCCCTTTCAAAGGAACCATCCCGGCATTTGCTTGGAGCGATTTAGGGAAATCACGGAAAGCCTAAATCAGGATGGTTGGATGCGGGTATGAACCATTATCCTCCGGAATGTGAGTCCAGTGTGCTAACCACTGTGCCACCTCGCTTGGTGTTCCTGATGTTCTAATGCCTTTGTATTGGCTCATTTTACTTTTTGCCAAACCTCACGTACACATTTTGCGAATTCTTTTACTGTCTCGCTGTCAGCTCCAAGCTTGGCTTTTTATCATGGCATTTTTCTATGTATACCACCCTCATATGGTGAACTAGAGTGAACTTAAGAATTGTGCGCTGAAATTATCAATGCTTGGTATGTGTCCCATTTATTGCGTTGGCTGTTACTGTGAACCTTATCTGTTTGTCCATTTGCTTGTGACTGGAAGGAACTTGTTCTTAAGTTGCAAATGTGAAGCAAATCACACAACTGCTTCATTAGACCTGATACCAAATTTATACCTTGGTCTGTTACTAGGTATCTGGTATTCTGAACTTGAAGATCCAATTATTTAGCCAACTATGGCTTGTGCTACTGTGTTAGCTAGAGGGTCTGGGACTGCTTCCATTTTAATGTATTGGGAAAAGTTTTCTCTTTAGTTTGTTTGTTTCTGGAAATCTCTGCAATGGAACTTTTCAGTGGCTAAGATCAGCCTTCTGTGCACAAGGTATACAACTGTTATGAGGGTTGGACCTTAAATAGTGGCATGTTTGCACCTGTTACTGTCCTTCAAAGTAGTCACCAGCGTTGTGTAGAGCCCATTGCCAGCAATCTGAAAAGCGTAGTATACCATTAGCAGAGCCTGTTCTGTTGATGGTGTGCCATTTTTAGCCAAAAACTGACTAACCGAGATGGCTGTGTGTGAAGATGTGTTGTTGTGGTGGAAGAAACAGTCTCCTGTCTGTCCCACTTTTTTTTTTTCACGAACACTGTTGCGCAATCTTCTTACAACATCTGTGGATGATCTGTGAGCACAAGCTCTCAAATTTTTTCAATATTTTCTTCAATTCCGGCAGGTGATGGATATCCAGAATGAAGTTTGTCGCCAATCAACATGTCGCCATTTTTAAATCAAGCAAACCACTTATACACTTGAGTTTTTCGCATAGCTTTATCTCAGTAAGCTGTTTTCGACAATAAAACAGTTTCAGCAGCATTTTGCCAAGTAGGAAACAAAATTTTACAGCTGAACATTGTTCAGGTCGACAACAAAGGCGGCACTGAACTGGCAATGAGTTCCGCTGTACACTCCGAGCGGCAGAAAGGCATATTACAGAAGCTCCACCAACCGCAATGTTATTCTGGTTTTTTTGGTTACCCCCTCGCACCTTCGTTGCTCTGAATGATGCGTAACAAGCAGCATTCCACCTCAATACATGTGTGTGCAGTGTTCTGTTCTACTGGAAACACTTTCCAATGGGTGATACATTCTTCTTTTTTTAACAGACACTTTCCTGATGTTTCCTTCATTCTTATTCCTGCACTCTGTACCTTGTGACCAACTCGACTGCACTCATAATAATATGGTTGGGGACACTGCTTCTGCGGATGAAACTTATGACCACACCTGTAGCATTTTACTACAAAAGTGAAGACATGGTGTTCACCCTGTCCTAGCAATACCAATTTCTTCCAACTGGGTGATCCTTACAGCTTCAGCCAGGTCAGATATATTCTGTGTCCTGACTCTGCATGACATCCTGCCACACATAACCTGTAATAAAACACCAAGAGCCCTATTTTCAGCTTCACACAAGGTAACTGCTTCAGCTCCTGCCCTCTGTGTAGCTCTTATGTCTGTACATTAATCTACTGGATTCTATTGAAAAAAGATTCCACTGATCCATTAGACCTCTGCACCTAATCTTCATCTTTGATGTTTTGCTTATGGCAGCACTAGAGCAAACCATCAGCCAGCTCCTGGAACATTCCTACCTTGCTATGTACCTCACAATACATTAAAAAATGTTGTAGCTTTGTCCATTAACCGTAAGTCAGCTATATGCAATCATGTTTGATTTGTCCAATAGCATAATTTGGTGGTAGCTAATAATCTCTTAATGAACACTGTGAGATCCTGTGTTGTTTTTCTGGAAAAATTGATCATTAAATTTGCTGTTGATGGATTGAGAGGATAGCAGGGTGTATGTAACATGATCTTAGCTTCTCATGACCTTGATTGCATGTACTATACAGCAGCCTGTAAGGTTTCAACTTGCTTATATATGTCTTATATTTTCCTGCACATACGTTTTTAATTATTCTGTTAAAGTGGTGACAGTTTCAGCCATTGCAGCAACATGTTTCCACCATTCTGAGGATTCTACTACAGCTGTTACAAAATAAATATACGGGAAAACTACATGTATATTACACACAACAATAAAATAAATTAATTCATATACCAGGTTATAGCACAACGTAACTCTGAACAGCCCTGTGTCAAGTGGCCAAAACTTCTACAAATATCACTTGTAGCTACTATAGTCCTAGTACGGGGCAATTCATGGCCTTATAAATTACAAACTTTGCACCTCACTGGCATTAAGTACGTTTCTCTAGTACTTTCGCTGGAAAAAGACAAGTCTGCTGGTTCCCGCAGTTTAACAAATGACACTCTGGGAGTGGAATTAATGTCCGTACAATTCAACGTGGCCACTAACAATAACACAATCAGAAAGGCCAACAGAAAACTGCTCATTCACTGCACAGCACAGTGTTAGCATGGAGGTCCAGAAGGTGGTGGTGATTATGTTGTAGATGTGGTTCTGCTACAGTGGTGGGTGCGAATGTAAACACTTCTGACATCAATTTTTAGAGGTCTGGATTGAGACTGCTACTGTTGTTGGGATGACAGAGCATGGAGTATAGTGGTGCGGGCTGATCAGCACGCAGTGGAGTAATGATACAAGAATAGCAAAACAGGAATTTATAACCTTAACAGAGTGAAATTTTCACTCTGCAGTGGAGTGTGCTCTGATATGAAACTTCCTGGCAGATTAAAACTGTGTGCTGGACCGAGACTCGAACTCGGGAGCTTTGCCTTTCGCAGGCAAGTGCTCTACCATCTAAGCTACCCAAGCACAACTCATGACTCATCCTCACAGCTTTAATTCCACCAGTACCTTGTCTCCTACCTTCCAAACTTCACAGAAGCTCTCTCCTGCGAACCTTGCAGAACTAGCACTCCTGGAAGAAAGGATATTGTGGAGACATGGCTTTGCCACAGCCTGGGGGATGTTTCCAGAATGAAATTTTCACTCTGCAGCAAAGTGTGCACTGATATGAAACTTCCTGGCAGATTAAAACTGTGTGCCAAACCAAGACTCAAACTCAGGACCTTTGCCTTTGCCTTTCCCCAGTTCCAGTCTCAACATAATTCCAGTCACAGAATAATCAATGCAATATTCCTTATGGCACAGTGAGTACCAAATGGTGAGTGAAGGTTTTGGAAGATGATTTCATCCCGATTGTCCGTAGTGACCTGATTTCGACAAGATGTGGTTCACGAAAGACAGAGTTCAACCACATCGAAGCAGGCGAGTGTTTGATGCCCTGGAGGAGCACTCTAGGGACTGCTTGCCTTAGCTTGCTGCTGGGTAGAGAGCTTTGAGCAAATTTTACATTTGCCCACAACGTATTTCTGTTATGTAACAGTATTATATGAATCTTAAGCATGGCTGCAGCAGCAACTGTGCATATGTAATAAAAATAGCCACCAGTCGTGGAAGATAGTAGTCAAAAACTCTGGACCTAGGTTTCAGCCCATATAAATGAGCCTTCTTCTGACGTCTTATTATGTTTTACATGCTGACCAGGATGTACTGCCAAAAGGCTTAGTCATACTGATAGTTGCACGTTTATCCATTACTGGTCACACAAGCCACATCTAATATGTGTATTATTTTACGTATGACAGAGGGCTTTTTTTATGACTAAATTTTAATTATGACTAAGCCTATTGGCAGCACATCATGGTCTGCATATAAAATGTAATAAGACTTCTGAAGAAGGTCCATTTATATGGGCTGAAACCTAGGTCAAGAACTTTTGACTAATACCTTCCACAACTTGTGGCTGTTTTTATTACATATAGTATTATATGAAGAAGCTAGCATACATCTTAAACTGATAGTTAAAAATGACTTGAGTCAAATTTGTGAGTTTACCTTCAGCTACATCAATGCTGAACTTCTTGCTAAATAGCTTACAGATCTCCTTTGTCATGCGTTTCACCAAATGCCTGGCTTCATCACGGACTCTTCCCACTCCATACAGCAAGACATGGCGCTGATTGCAATCATGCATACTAAATGGTTCATCCTGAAAATATATTCGTAATAAATACAGATCAAATGGCAAAGGAATTTTATAAATTACAAGGATATCAATTAATAAAAATAGATCCTGTCTGAGGTCATTTGACTGTCTGACATGAAAAAAAGTTCTCTTTGGATTTCTGCCACTTCAGGAACTTATTAATTACTCTCAACATTACCAGTTTTGAATGATAACACTGAGGTAGTGTACTACAGTCACGCTCATAGAGTCTTGAGGGTTATATAGGTTATTAACTCACTGGACACAATATCAGCCAACCTGCTTCAAAGAGTACACTGGGGGCTTTGGAATGCTGCAGAAAGTATGAAACTGTAGGCAGTTTTGTGATAATCCACTGCTACTGTAAGTCATGTAGTGAACTGCTATGCATGTGCCAGTTGTTTGTATGAAATCAGTGCAATAAGAGAAAAGGAAAAAGAAAGTTAATAAAACTACAAGAAAATCACTGATTTCTTGTAAAATAATACATATTGAAACCAAATGGGTGCAAACAGAGTTTTACCGAAAATAAATCTGTGACTACCCATTATTACATAATTTGTACTTATCTGGGTCCACTGCTTTGTATGTGTCATCCAAGGATATTGTCACATTATGTTGGGGGACCAAAGGCGATGCTTCTTTGGTCTCACAACATAACAAATAATGTCATTATATGACATTGTTAAATAGTCACAT
The DNA here is from genome assembly GCF_021461395.2 of Schistocerca americana. Lineage (NCBI taxonomy): Eukaryota > Metazoa > Arthropoda > Insecta > Orthoptera > Acrididae > Schistocerca > Schistocerca americana. Next base: position 825,569,202 of record NC_060120.1, on the reverse strand, counting down.
TATTCATAACACTGAAGCGACAAAGAAACTGGTATAGGCATGCATATTCGATACGAAAACAGGCATAATATGGCGCTGTGGTCTGCAACCTCTATATAAAACGAATATCAGGTGCAGTTGTTAGATTGGTTACTGTTGCTACAATGACAGGTTGTCAACATTTAAGTGAGTTTGAACGTGGTGTTATAGTCGGCTTATGTGGATGGGATACAGCAACTCTGACGTAGTGATGAAGTAGGGATTTTTCCGTATGACTATTTCACAAGTGTACCGTGAATATCAGGAATCCGGTAAAACATCAAAATTCTGACATCGCTGTGGCTGGAAAAATATCCTGCAAGAACGGGACCAACGATGACTGAAGTGAATCATTCAACATGACAGAAGTGCAATCCTTCTGCAAATTGCTGCAGATTTCAATGCTGGGCCAACAACAAGTGTCCGCATGTGAACCATTCAATGAAACATCACCAATATGGGCTTTCAGAGCCAAAGGCTCACTCGTATACCCTTCATGACTGCATGACACAAAGCTTTACGGCTCGCCTGGGCCTGTCAACACTGACATTGGTCTGTTGATGACTGGAAACATGTTGCCTGGTTGGACAAGTCTCGTTTCGAATTGTATTGAGCAGATGGACGTGTATGGGTATGGAGTCAACCTCATGCATCCATGGATCCTGCATGTCAGCAGGGGACTGTTCAAGCTGGTGGAGACACTGTAATAGTGTGGGTGTGTGCAGTTGGAGTGATATGGGACCACTGATACGTCTAGATACAACTCTGACAGGTGACATGTACGTAAGCATCCTGTCTGATCACCTGGACCCATTCATGTCCATTGTGCATTCCAACAGACATGGGCAATTCCAGCAGGGCAGTGCGACACCCCACATGTCCAATATTGCAACAGATTGGCTCCAGGAACCCTCTTCTGAGTTTAAACACTTCCACTGCCTACCAAACTCCACAGACATGAATATTATTGATCATATCTGGTATGCCTTGCAACGTGCTGCTCAGACGAGATCTCCACCCCCTCATACTCTTACGGATTTATGGACAGCCCAGCAGGATTCATGGTGTCAATTCCGCCCAGTACTACTTCATACCTTAGTAGAGTCCATTCCCATGTTGCGGCACTTCCAGATACTCGTGGGGGCCCTACATGATATTAGGCAGGGGTACGAGTTTCTTTGACTCTTCAGCATTGTTTTCAAACTATAGGTTCATCTTTAAGATAGCAGGAACATTTTGTTTGATATCTTTTACACTGAGTTAACAATTAAATATTGATATTCACCACAATGCTCAATACATGTTGTATGGGTCTTGGCCTAGAGAAAGATCAGATTTGGGGAAAATGATTATTTCCTTCCAGGGCTTATGAGCAATTGTAACAATAAACTGTGTTTTCATTGGAACAAATTATTTTCTTTCACACAGCATTTTCATTGAAAATATTGTGTTATTTCTGAAGTAATGACATTGGGTGTTAAACTATTTCATACCATACAGAGTAATAAATAAAAACAGGCTTCATTTGTTTCCAAAAGTAGAATAAAAAGGTATAAATTTTTGCTTTCTATTCCATGCAATAGCAAATATTCTGGTGTCAGACATTTGTCATTCAAAAATGACAAAGGGTCTTCAACAAAACCATTATTTGATGACTTCAAAAGCACAATATATTGTTACACTTAGTCAGTAGACCTGGTATAAAATATGCTTTTTTCCTAATATCTGCTCTTGTTGTAGGGTAAGGCTACTCCAAAATTCTTTGACCATACAGGAAAACTTTCAACATTTCATTGCCAACTCACTGTGAAAAATGTAAAATGAAATATGTATGGTACTGCTATTTAACAAAATAATATTGTTTCTTGAGTACCAGATCTATTTTAATTAAACATCATAATTTATTTTCAGTAAATTTACCAGTCTCTCCAAACAACCATGATCTCATAATGCCAATTTTCAGCAAGATACCAGTGGATGTTTGCCTTTGCCTATCTGCCTCTTCCTTTTCTTTTTCTTATTTTAATATTATGTTACTCCGTTTATTTTGTCAGACTGAAGTGAAACTTATTTTTCAGATTCTTCTTTAGCTATCCAAACCCATGCTTTTGGACACTAAGGGTTTGGCACTCAAGAAATGGTTGTCCTTCACATGAGCAACTACAGTTACTCATCTGCATGTAGCTTATGTTAGCTTCATCAGTTCTCTTTGAATTCAGTTGCTTTTGGCATAAGTTATTGATAACTTTGGGACCAACATAATTCTTCTTCCTTTTTTGGGGGGGGGGGGGGGGGGTGACTATAGATAATATAATCTGTAATGGGTATGGGTAGAGTTCACATAAGTACAGTTAGCAGCTATCTATTTGAACAGTTGTGATACTAGCTACAAAAAAACAGCACAGTTAATGTCCCATAATGTGATTCTTGAGTTTCTCCCGGCGTATTTGATAATCAAAATATCCACGGGTGTGCTGCCAGTCTATAGTGTCCAACGGGCACAATATTTCGGCGATCAAACATGTCGCCATCATCAGGTGAACTGTATTTGCACGCAGACAGCTGCCACCACCCTTCACAGAGGAATGGGGTACTTAAAACTCTAGTACATAGTGCGCGCACTATCTCTGATGCAGAGAGTCTACCCCAGGAATTGGAACATCTGAGAACTGTATTTCGCAAAAATGGGTACTCAGAGTGGCAGATTCAACGTGCTCTCTGCCCAACCACTGCAGCACAACCTGTTGAGATGGATGAAGTCACAAGGGAGGAGGTAGGCACTGCATTTATTCCATACACAGGCGCACTCTCGGGGAAAATCGCCCGCATTCTGAAGAAACACCAGGTCGGAACTGTGTTTTGTCCTCCAAATAAAACTCGTGCACTGGTGGGGAGCGCCAAAGATGACCTCGGTTTGAGGAAGGCCGGCGTGTACCAGATTCCGTGTCAATGTGGCAAGTCGTATATTGGTCAGACGATGCGTACCGTCGAGGATCGATGCCGTGAACACCAGAGGCACACTTGACTGATGTATTCGAGTAAGTCGGCGGTCGCTGAACATTGCTTGTCGGAAAATCACGCTATGGTGTATGACCGCACGAGGATTCTGGTACAGACGTCGAGATACTGGGACAGCGTTGTTAGAGAGGCCATCGAAATTCACACCAATGACGACCTCATAAACCATGACTGTGGCTATAATCTTAGCAAGGCTTGGGAACCAGCGATTGGGTTAATCAAGAGTAAATCGAGCAAACGTATAGTTGTGACGACCACGGCGGACAGAGCCATCACACCGACGTCATCTCAGACGTCGTCGCAATCTGTTGCATCCCGCGACCGTGGTGCAGGGCGCGGACAGCGGTGGGAGTGCGCCGCGGGCGGAGGGTATTTAAATCGGCCGCCGCCGCGACCGAACCCAGTTCCCTCTGAGCAGCCATAGCGTACAGATCTCCGTGCCGGCACGTTCACAGGAGCTCAGTCCGTCAGTTCACCTGATGATGGCGACATGTTTGATCGCCGAAATATTGTGCCCGTTGGACACTATAGACCGGCAGCACACCCGTGGATATTTTGATTAATGTCCCATAAGCTTCTCGCGACTGCTGTAGTTCAATCCAAAAGCTAGTCAGCTTACCAAAGTGTTATAAAGCACTATTAGGCCAAGTGAACTAAAATATCCAACAGAGACAACAGAAATGTGTTCAAGAGCAGATTTATGCTTATTTACAACAACAATAACTTATACACCACAACTGAGTTCATCAAGAGAAATACTTGTAAGTGGTTAATTAAAAATCAAAATGTGTAAAATTGTCTTCAAACTTAGGTGGTAGTCCTCCTTTCCTCTGACTTTGGAACAACTTACCCACCCAATTATAGGTGGAGGGGTCTATAGTTTAATATGGACTCCAAACTATGGTGCAAATTGACATTTCTTTACAAAAAAATCATTGCTAGAAGTGAAAGAAACGGTAGGTGGCACAAAAAACCACTAGTACTGACTGACAATTGAAACCTGAACCTTGGATTTCTAGTCTGTCACTTAAACTACTAAGCCACCAAGCCATCCAAGTAGGCAGTACCACACTTGTAAAAAGCCAGCATATAGCCTATATACGTGTGTAAACTGACATCTGCAAAATTGCAATGACACAAAGAATAAACAAGACTTTAAATCACAGACTCACACAAGACTATACAAAAATGATTATGATTACAGAACTGTACAGCATCCCTGACTCTGACAGTGCAGTATTGTGTTAATTTCACTTGCGGAGCAGCCAGAACCTCTAGACATCGTAGTTTGAAGTCAAAGGGGGAATGGATATGCTCCTGGAAAAACATTTTCCACTCTGTTTGTATGTGAGCCCATAAAACATTAATAGTGGTTGCTGGAGTACTTTGAGAAACCTGAAGATGAACAACCAAATGTCAAATATCTTTGATAAATGATGTATCAGACAAACATGCTGGCCAGAGAAGTAGCGTCTATTGAAGAAGACCTGTACATTCTTCACGACACATGGCTGGGAATGATCTTACTGAAATCTGGCATGGAGAGCTGTATGAAGGAGGGGTAGTATTTCACATTCTAAAACCTCCATGATGTAAAAGGTACTATTCATTTTCCCCTCTATACACAGGAGCTGTGATGAAAAGTACCTGACAGATCCAAATAATTTGTTAACTCAGAATGCTGGGATTTACAAAATATATTGCCAGTCTGGTATGGCTTAACGAGCCCTGACATAATATTGAGTAGGTGCAATAATATTGACACTGTCAGAGCAGTAATGATGGTTTTTAAAATATATTGAAGTTTGCAGAGTTTACTAATACTGATAAATGCTCAATATACTGCACAATACATTATCCTGTGTAAGGGAAGCATTGCACAATAAATGGCAATTCCTGCTGATGCTGAGAAAAATTCAAATTGCTCCTTATGAATTTTAGGAAAGTTGCTACTCACCATATAGCGGAGATGCCGAGTTGCAGATAGGCACAACAAAAAGATTTTCACACTTAAAGCTTTCAGCCAATGGCCTTTGTGATCAATAGGTACACATATGTGCGCGCGCGCTCACACACACACACACACACACACACACACACACACACACACAAATGCAACTCACAAACACGACTGCACACACATCCTAGATTTTCTATTGTTTGATAGTTTTGATTGGATTTACTTTACATTTTAGAACTATACAAAGGGATTGTAAAATGAAAATCCAGATAGGGTCATTTACATCTGGGTGTATGAGGCAAGCCGTTGACTTGGTAGTAAGTATTTGATCTGTAGTGTAGTATTTGATCTGTGGGGAAGGAATTACAGCTGCCATTTCAGACATTGGCACAATATGTAAAGAAATATAAGGAATCACCCATGAAGAACTTGCATGACTCCTAATTAATGTATCAGACAAATCTTTAGTGATTAAGGAGAATCAGTCTTGGTGTCATAATTAATTACATGTACAAAAATGTTCTATGGGCTGCCATTTGTAGAACATAGAAAACCAGCCTATGAACCAGCTGTAAAGAATAATTAGAAAATACCCGAGACCTGGAATGCCAAAAAAGGTGCTTGAGTAAAATGGATACGGGGATTTCTTAAACGGCACCCAACACTGTCAATATAATGCCAGAAGGATGCAGACTGTCAAGGGCAATTGCATTCAACAATTACGATGTAAAAATGTTTTCTGGTAACCTAGAAGAAGTTATTAAGAGAAGCCCCAGTTTTGCTGATGAAACATAGATCTTTAATCTGGATGAAACCAGCACAACAACAAAACTGAAGGAACATATCAAGATAATTGCTGAATGAGGAATAAAGCAAGTATCCAAAAGCGACAAGTGCTGAAAAAGGGGCATTTGTAACAACTTGCTGTGTATTGAGTGCTGCAGGAACAGTGTTCCACCACTCCTAGTCTTTTCAAGACTGTGTTTTACAGAGCACACGATGAGTGAAGCACCTCCTGCAAGCCTGGGTCTAGCTTCAACCTCTAATTGGATGAATGTGGAACTTTTTATGAACCAATGAAACAATTCATAAAACAATCACCAAGTTCAAAGGAAAATTCTTCTTATTAATTTATGACAACCCTGAGAGCCATCTTGCTAGTATGTCTGAAACCAGGCAAAACATAGTGGCGTCACAACCTTGGCTGTTCCTTCACATTCGATGAACAGGCTTCAGCCACTGGATGTCAGAATGTTTAAACCTTTTAATCTTACATATGATGTTGCAATTTATGTTTGATTAATGCAACACCCAGGAAAACCAATCATGATCTATGAAATTGCTGCCAGTTGAGAGAGTACTCATCTGAAAAGCCTTACTCCTTCAAACATCATGGTAGCATTCAAGACATGTGGAATTTTGCCCTATGATTGCAATATCTTCATTGAAATAGATTTCTTGCAAGTTGTTACTGACAGACCTTTACCATCCATGTCACCTGGAAGCAGCAGTTCCAATTCTAGTTGGCCAATGCCTTGTTGATCAAAGTATGGACTACAGTAAAGCTCCAACTACATCCGTCAGGAAATCAAAATTTGTGTAACTTTTTGTTTCATGTACTGATATAACTGAGGCTGAGTGGTGAGAGAAACCTAAAGGAGGGGAACTTAACTTTTAGTGTGCAGAGTCAATGAGATCGTTTCACAAAAACAGCAGCGTGGGCAAGTTTACATTTATACTTTTCTGATGCTGGGTTTCAAGTTTTAATTAGAATTGCTCACAATCTAGTGTGATAGTTTTAATTAGCTGTTAAGCAATTTTTTGACCAGAGAGAGTATATTTTTTTTAATTTTGCTTGAAATTAGATGACTCACAATTTCAACAATCACAATAGGCATTGTGAGACTGTTTCTTGTTAAAAATTGATATATAGAAGGAAGAAGTAGAATTATGTTTTTGAAGAGTGAAATGTTACAAAGTAATTGTGAAAAATTTTAAATTTGCCTGATGGTAAGGACGCTTGCTCAGATGAACATTATGAAGATAAGTGCAGGTACTATGGATGTGTCCATATAGTAGAGGAAAAGACTGTACAGCAAACAGTACAACCTACTCATCCCTTAGAAGTATTATTTACAAACTGGAAAAGGTAATGTCTACACATCCCTAGTGTTAGAACTACTATGGGAGCTTACAAACAGGATGCCACAGCCACTAAACAAGATGCAATGGCATTAGAATTTAAAAAAAAGGGAAGCAAAGGATCAGAATTATTGAAAAAAAAAAGAGGATGACACAGCCAACAAACAGGATGCATCTGAGTTATAGAAAACACAGGAGGCAATTATCAAAAAAGCAGGATGACATGGCTACTAAACAAGATGTAATTCAGGCTAAGCTTTTAGAATTGCCAGCAAAAAATGACACGGTGGCTAAAGAGCTAGCTAACGAAAAAGCTGTGTTGAAGTTAGTACATGCTGACATACCTGAAAGGGTACAGACATTATCAGATTATGCAGGCAGTGTAACAGAAGCATAGTCTGACTTAATGGGAACCATTCAGGAAGTATCGGAAAGAGTCAACAATTTGGCTGCTGAACAAGACAGGCTACAGAATGAGCAGAAAGAGCCTAACAGGAAATCGCTAAACGAGGAATTTACTTGTTGGGTTGCAGGCAAGGAGGAATGGTGTTTCCAAAGGCATATGCAAAGGTCAAAGAAGCAATGAACAAAATTTCTCTAGATTTAACTGAGGGGCGCAGTGTACCTCTTGCAGTGCTAGTCACAGTCTAGAGCCAACGGAAAAATTAAAACATGATGTGCCACTATGGTGTAGTGCAGTAGACAGACAATTAAATGAAATAAAAAGGGAATTATGTAATGTGAAGGATGTAATCAATGATAATAAAACAGTGATACAGGGTTCTGAAAAAACCTTTGTTCAGGATCCAACATGAAGTAAAATTCATCATGCACAACACGAAGTGCTAGCTTCTGTATAGCACGATAAGCCATGTGATATGAAGTCTGTGCCATGCTTTACGAGTTTAATGATGGAAGAAAACCTCGATAAGCATAGACAATTTCAAATTTTCAACCCTAACAAAAGGATGTTTCATCCTATTGTCTTCACAGAAGAATTTCAGGGTGTTAAGCCTAGGTCATGGTCCAAGGCTCAGGAGACAGAATTTCCAACTGGCTTTCTACTGGACAATGCAGCTTTATGGGCAACTGAAACAAGTGAATGCTGCCAGACTTATGATAAATTGGAAAAGGCTTTCTTAGCAAAACATTGGTGACTGGTATACAAGAGAGACTAAGAAAGGAAGTGTTTAATCTGTAAAATTTCCAGTCCCATCAAGGAAGTTTACAGAAAATCTTTGAGAAGTGTTGAACAAAACTAGATGCTGGGACCACCCACTATTGCAGTGTGATGATGTACATATATTAAAAGCAAAAGAACCTATTCCCATTGGGGAAAAGTTAATAAATGTAGCAGACTCTAATATCAAAGAACTTCTGTCACTTTTACACTCAACTGACTTGATAGGCGAAGATGCCAAGTCATTTCCACATAATGAAAAGTTTCAATCAAGAGTATTTTAAACCATGCCAGCAATAGACAGTGGCAGCACACATCAGGGGATTATAATGTGATCAAGAATGGAATGACATGAATGTTGAGAGAATGGGGACAGACAATATGAACCAACTGTCAACATCACAAGAGGAAAATAAACTCAACTGCATTGAGTCCCGGCTGTGAGGTTGATTTGGGTGAAATAAAAGAAATCCAACTCACCTGGTATTATAAAGGACTCAATATAAGAGAAGACTTGGAAGGTAATGACAATCAATGTAAGAATACACGTAAGACAGTGTGGCAGTCAGCACTCAGGTCTTATGTAGAGATATCCTCATTCCAATTATAATAGATATAGAAGCTGCAGCAAATAAAATATTGACTGAACTGTATAGTAGGATTTGTGAGAAACTTGACATATTCATCTTGCAATTGAGTAACTGTTGTGTACTGGGAGCTGTTGGCACCAGGTCCTGAAATATAAAATGGAAAGTTCACCTACTGTTAAAATTAGGAAATCAAGCAACACTAGGCATGTTCCCTCTTAAAATTAGGAAACTGAGCAACAATAGGCATGTTCTCCAAAGGCAAATTCCTTAGTGATGGACTGCATAATGAGAACTGATTTTCTCTGTGAGAGACAAGCTGTGACTGACCTCTCAACAGGTATTTGTATGCTAATAATTGATGGCACAGAGGTAGTCATGGAACTGATTAAAACTGTGGTTGGCTAAGGCAGATATTACCAACACACACAAGTATAATACATAGCGAAAGAGAATTCTGAACTATGGTTGCAGCAACTGGAGGTTGAAAATATCAGTGATTTAAGAGAACAAATAAAACAAAAGAAGTTGGATTCAACTTATTCAAGTGAAGAGCAGTGAGGACACTCGCCAAGTGTTTTATTAAATTATATCACCATTTTTGAAGAGAAACTGTGTATAATCAAAGTGTATACATGTCATCTAAACGTAAAGCCACATGAATCATTTTGCTATCTGTCGCACTCCATTCCTTGGGCTCAAAGCTCTGTTGTAACTAAAGATATCAGAAGAATTTTAACTGGTACACGATAAAATCTTCGATGAGCCAGTATTGTAATCTGTTATTTAGCAGTGGCAAAAGTAGGTGGTAGTATTTGACTGGTTACAGATGTGAGGGCTATCAACGAAATTAATGTACAAGTGAAAACTTGCTCAGAGAACACAGAAGTGCAGATTCAGAGAGTCCATAGCGTGAAGTATTTAACTGCTATTGACTTGTGCACACTGTATTGACAGTTCCAGTTGATGAGGATTCATGCAAATATATGGCTTTCATTTTTGTAGGAAGGAGTTATCAACTCAAAGTTCTGCTGTTTGTTTGAACGTAATTGTTGGTGTTTCTACTGCTGCACTAGATACTGTCCTTGGCCAGGAGTTATTACAAAGGCTTACCTTATACATTGATGATCTATCAATAGTGACTTCCACGTGGGAGGAGAAAAATATTTGATATGTCAAATCTTCAAAAACTTTCAAGATTATGGAGTGATGGCAAAACTACAAAAATTGAAATTTGTTGTTGTTGTGGTCTTCAGTCCAGAGACTGGTTTGATGCAGCTCTCCATGCTACTCTATCCTGTGCAAGCTTCTTCATCTCCCAGTACCTACTGTAACCTACATCCTTCTGAATCTGTTTAGTGCATTCATCTCTTGGTGTCCCTCTATGATTTTTACCCTCCATGCTGCCCTCCAATACTAAATTGGTGATCCCTTGATGCCTCAGAATATATCCTACCAACTGATCCCTTCTTCTAGACAAGTTGTGCCACAAATTTCTCTTCTCCCCAATTCTGTTCAATACCTCATAATCTTCAGCACTCTTCTTCTTGTCTAAACTATTTATCGTCCACGTTTCACTTCCATATATGGCTACACTCCATACAAATACTTTCAGAAAAGACTTCCTGACCCTTAAATTTATACTCGATGTTAACAAATTTCTCTTCTTCAGAAACGCTTTCCTCGCCATTGCCAGTCTACATTTTATTTCTTCTCTACTTCGATCATCGTGAGTTATTTTGCACCCCAAATAGCAAAACTCATTTACTACTTTAAGCGTCTTATTTCCTAATCTAATTCCTGCTGCATCACCTGATTTAACTTGACTACATTCCATTATCCTTGTTTTGCTTTTGTTGATGTTCATATTATATCCTCCTTTCAAGACACTGTCCATTCCATTCAACTGCTCTTCCAAGTCCTTTGCTGTCTCTGAAAGAATTACAATGTCATCGGCGAACCTCAAAGTTTTTATTTCTTCTCCATGGATTTTAATTCCTACTCCAAATTTTTCTTTTGTTTCCTTTACTGCTTGCTCAATATACAGATTGAATAACAACGGGGATAGGCTACAACCCTGTCTCACTCCCTTCCCAACCACTGCTTTCATGCCCCTCGACTCTTATAACTGCCATCTTGTTTCTGTACAAATTGTAAATAGCCTTTCACTCGCTGTATTTTACCCCTGCCACCTTCAGAATATGAAAGAGAGTATTCCAATCAACATTGTCAAAAGCTTTCTCTAAGTCTACAAATGCTAGAAACGTAGGCTTGCCTTTCCTTAATCTATTCTCTAAGATAAGTCGTAGGGTCAGTATTGCCTCACGTGTTCCAACATTTCTACGGAATCCAAACTGATCTTCCTCGAGGTCTGTTTCTACCAGTTTTCCAATCCATCTGTAAAGAATTCATGTTAGTATTTTGCAGCCACGACTTATTAAACTGATAGTTCGGTAGTTTTCACATCTGTCAGCACCTGCTTTCTTTGGGATTGGAATTATTATATTCTTCTTGAAGTCTGGGGGTATTTTGCCTGTCTCATACATCTTGCTCACCAGATGGTAGAGTTTTGTCAGGACTGGCTCTCCCAAGGCTGTCAGTAGTTCTAATGGAATGTTGTCTACTCTTGGGGCCTTGTTTCGACTTAGGTCTTTCAGTGCTCTGTCAAACTCTTCACACAGTATCATATCTCCGATTTCATCTTCTTCTACCTCCTCTTCCATTTCCATAATATTGTCCTCAAGAACATGGCCCTTGTATAGACCCTCTATATACTCCTTCCACCTTTCTGCTTTACTGATTTAATGACAAAAAATTAAAAAAAAAATTGGGACATATTGTGATACCACAAGGAATATTACCAGAGGAAAGTAAAATCAATGCAATAAAAATTTTTCAGGTGCATAAGACAAAGACACAACTGAAAGCATCCTTACATATTTTACTATGGAAGCAGGTCAACTGGTTCTGGTTTGTGGAAAGTCAGGTAGCTGTCCAACATGAATACCACCGAACATTTATGGGACATAATCAAGAAGTTAGTTTGTGCACAAAATCCTGCACCATCAACATATTCATAATTATGGATGGCTAGTTAGCGTGGCTTAATATTTCACCAGGGCACTTCCAATGGCCTGTCCAGTCCATGCCAAGTCAAGTTGCTGCACTAAACTGGGCGAAAGGAGATCCAACATGATATTAGGAGGTATCCTTTGACTTTTATCACCTCAGTCCAGTATACATGACAGGTTCATGGAACAGAAGGACTGTGACGAATTCTAACTTGAACAAGACAATTTGATCAGACTTCAAAACTAATCTACAGAGTATTGGATATTTTTACAATTAAAATCTTTATCCACTGGGTTAGAAGTCCTTTTAATCAGTAAAGGAAGCTTGATACAAGGGGGCCTGGTATGACAAGGGTATGAACGACAGTAAATGCCCTCTGAATTGTCAATGTCCGTGTAAATGGTTTAACCAACAGAGAACAGTGTTCACTTTGAACATGTGCACTGAAGGTTTTAGAAAATATTTTAAGGAAATTTTCAATTCATATTATGATCTTTTAAACACGGGATTTTTGTTGTAGGTGTAGGTTGATCTGCGATCATGATAGTGTCGAGAGAGTTGTCTAAGAAAACCGTATTATGCTCATGCGATATAAATCAATTAGGTGAAACAAACACTAACAAAGAGATAGAGGGGCTGGCCAGTACTTACCTCAGCTCAGTACAGCCGATAGATACACAAAAAACAGAACCGAAAATTTACGTTCCTAGCTTTCGGAATAAATGTTCCTTCATCAGGGAGGAGGGAGGGGAAAGAAAGGGAAGAAGGGAAAGTGGATTTAGTTACTCACAACCCAGGTTATGAAGCAACAGGGAAAGAAAAAGGAAAACAGAGAGGGTAGCAAGGATGGAGGCATGGTTGTCAGAGGGAAGCCAAAGATATTCTACTGTAAGTACTGTGCCAGCTTCAAACCAAAGAGGATGCATACAGAAGTAAAGAGGTATATAGTATAAAGATAAACACAACTATGTAGGATGAAAAGATGCGTGAATGGCTAAAGAGGAAAGGGAAAGAGGAGAAGACTGAAGAGTAAATGGGAGTGAGGTTGTTTAACGTAGGTTCAGTCCAGGGGGATGGCGGGATGAAAGGATGTGTTGGAGTGCAAGTTCCCATCTCCGCAGTTCAGAGGGGCTGGTGTTGGGTGGGAGAAGCCAAATGGCACATACGGTGTAGCAGGTTCCTAGGTCCCTAGAATTATGCTGGAGGGCGTGCTCTGCTACTGGGTATTGGACATCTCCTAGGCAGACAGTTTGCCTGTGTCCGTTCATGCGCTCAGCCAGTTTAGTTGTTGTCATACCGATGTAAAAGGCTGTGCAGTGCAGGCATGTCAGCTGATAAATGACATGTGTAGTTTCACACGTAGCCCTGCCTTGAATTGTGTATGTTTTACCAGTAGCGGGGCTGGAGTAAGTGGTTGTGGGGGGATGCATGGGGCAGGTTTTGCAGCGGGGTCGGTTACAGGGGTAGGAACTGCTGGGTAGAGAAGGTAGTCTGGGAATATTGTAGGGTTTAACAAGGATGTTACGGAGGTTAGGGGGGTGATGAAAGGCAACTCTGGGTGGTGTGGGGAGAATTTTGTCAAGGGATGATCTTATTTCAGGGGTTGACTTGAGAAAGTCATATCCCTGGCGGAGTAAATTGTTGATGTATTCGAGGCCAGGATAATATTGGGTGACAAGGGGGATGCTTCTGTGTGGTCTGGGGGTAGGAACATTGTTGTTGGACGGGGAGGAATGTATTGCTTGGGAGATCTGTTTGTGGACAAGGTCTGCAGGATAGTTGCAGGAGAGGAAAGCACTGGTCAGGTTATTGGTGTAATTGTTGAGGGATTCATCACTGGAGCAGAAACGTTTGCCACGAATACCTAGGCTGTAGGGAAGGGAGTGTTTGATGTGGAATGGATGGCAGCTATCAATGTGAAGGTACTGTTGTTTGTTTGTGGGTTTGATATGGACAGAGGTGTGGATGTGAGCTTCAACAAGATGAAGGTCAACATCCAGGAAGGTGGCTTTGGTTTTGGAGAAGGACCAGGTGAAATTCAGATTCGAAAAGGAGTTGAGGTTATGGAGGAAATTGAGGAGTGTTTCTTCACCATGAGTCCAGACCACAAAGATGTCATCTATAAACCTATACCAGGCCAGGGGAAGCAGCTGTTGGGTCTTCAGGAAAGCCTCCTCCATGCGGCCCATGAAGAGGTTGGCATAGGATGGAGCCATCCTGGTTCCCATGGCCGTTCCCCTGATTTGTTTGTAGGTCTGGTCTTCAAAAGTGAAGTAATTATGGGTGAGGATGAAGTTGGTAAGTGTGATAAGGAACGAGGTTTTTGGAAGATCTTCGGGTGGGCGTTGGGAGAGGTAGTCCTCAAGGGCAGAGAGACCATGGGTATGTGGGATGTTTGTGTAAAGGGATGAAGCATCTGTGGTGACAAGAAAGGTTTCAGGTGGGAGAGGAGTGGGAATGGATTTGACGCGTTCTAGGAAGTGGTTTGTGTCTTTGATGTAGGATGGGAGTCTGCGGGTGATAGGTTGGAGGTGTTGGTCTACCAGAGCTGAGATACGTTCTGTTGGGGCTTTGAAGCCTGCTACAATGGGACAGCCAGGATGGTTCTCTTTGTGGATTTTGGGTAATAGGTAGAAGGTAGGGGTACGTGGCTCTGGTGGAGTGAGTAAGTCTATGGAAGCCGTTGTGAGGCCTTGTGAGGGACCTTGGATTTTTAGGATTTTCTGCAACTCAGTCTGGATGGAGGGAATGGGATCCTGGGTAACAGCTTTGTAGGTTGAGGTGTCGGAGAGTTGACGCAGTCCTTCTGCCACATACTCCACACGGTCAAGTACCACAGTTGTGGAGCCTTTATCCGCTGGGAGGATGACAATAGAGCGGTCTGTTTTCAGCTCCTTAATGGCACGGGATTCAGCTGGGGTGACGTTGGGGGTTGTCGGGATGTTCATCAAGAAGGACTGGGAGGCAACACTGGATGTGAGGAATTCCTGAAATGTCTGCAAGGGATGGTTTTGGGGGAGGGGAGGAGGATCCCTTTGAGAAGGCGGTCGGAACTGTTCTAGACAAGGTTCAACACTGGGTCTAGTAATTGGGGGCTGTGTTTGGGTAGTGAAGTTATTTCCAGTTGAGGTTCCGGGTGAATGAGAAGAGATCTTTAACCAGGGTAGTGTGGTTGAATTTAGGCGTGGGGCTAAAGGTTAAGCCTTTTGATAGAACAGATGTCTTTGGAGGAGAGAGGGATCTGGATGAGAGGTTTAGAACTGAATTGGGACTGGTGATATGTGGCATTTGACTGTGGTTATAGTTGAGATTTGGTCTGTGTGGGGTATGTGCTGGGATGGGGAGATTGAGTAGGGTGGCTAGGCTAGGTTTGTTGGCTATGAGGGGGGTTTGTTGAAGGTTCTGTTGTCACACAATATTATCCTGGCCTCGAATACATCAACAGATTACTCCGCCAGGGATATGACTTTCTCAAGTCAACCCCTGAAATGAGATCATCCCTTGACAAAGTTCTCCCCACACCACCCAGAGTTGCCTTTCGTCGCCCCTCTAACCTCCGTAACATCCTTGTTAAACCCTACAATATTCCCAGACTACCTTCTCTACCCAGCGGTTCCTACCCCTGTAACTGACCCCGCTGCAAAACCTGCCCCATGCATCCCCCCACAACCACCCACTCCAGCCCCGCTACTGGTAAAACATACACATTTCAAGGAAGGGCCACGTGTGAAACTACACATGTCATTTATCAGCTGACATGCCTGCACTGCACGGCCTTTTACATCAGTATGACAACAACTAAACTGGCTGAGCGCATGAACGGACACAGACGAACTGTCCGCCTAGGAGATGTCCAATACCCAGTAGCGGAGCATGCCCTCCAGCATAATTCTAGGGACCTAGGAACCTGCTACACCGTATGTGCCATTTGGCTTCTCCCACCCAACACCAGTCCCTCT
Organism: Schistocerca americana; assembly: GCF_021461395.2. Taxonomy (NCBI): domain Eukaryota; kingdom Metazoa; phylum Arthropoda; class Insecta; order Orthoptera; family Acrididae; genus Schistocerca; species Schistocerca americana. Next base: position 825,553,266 of record NC_060120.1, on the reverse strand, counting down.
GAACTGCGGAGATGGGAACTTGCACTCCAACACATCCTTTCATCCCGCCATCCCCCTGGACTGAACCTACGTTAAACAACCTCACTCCCATTTACTCTTCAGTCTTCTCCTCTTTCCCTTTCCTCTTTAGCCATTCACGCATCTTTTCATCCTACATAGTTGTGTTTATCTTTATACTATATACCTCTTTACTTCTGTATGCATCCTCTTTGGTTTGAAGCTGGCACAGTACTTACAGTAGAACATCTTTGGCTTCCCTCTGACAACCATGCCTCCATCCTTGCTACCCTCTCTGTTTTCCTTTTTCTTTCCCTGTTGCTTCATAACCTGGGTTGTGAGTAACTAAATCCACTTTCCCTTCTTCCCTTTCTTTCCCCTCTCTCCTCCCTGATGAAGGAACATTTATTCCGAAAGCTAGGAGCATAAATTTTCGGTTCTGTTTTTTGTGTATCTATCGGCTGTACTGAGCTGAGGTAAGTACTGGCCAGCCCCTCTATCTCTTTGTTAGTGTTTGTTTCACATCTTTATATGAGATTTTCCATTAATCATTTAGATCACCTATATGGTCCACATCCTTCATTGTTTTGTCCCTTTTGTTAGCTATCACTTACATCTGTCATCTAAACACTTTCTCTTCTTTAGTGTTTTATATATACATAAATAAATATTTTCGTCACCAACTGTGCTAGTTTCATTTTCCTCCTATTATCTTGTTCCGTTTATAATCCACTTCTCTTTTTTATTTATTGATTTATTTATTTAACATTCCATTGTTTTAACGTTCGTTATTCGCTGTTTTCCAGCCAACAGTCACTGCCAACAATCTCTTCCACACCTACCATTATCAACTATTTCCGTCGATTTCGTGTTGCTGGTGATATTTTTGTGCCATTGGCTATCTTTCTCTGCCACAGGAAAATTTTTTGGGACATTTCTGCGCCACCCGCGATCTTATTTGCGGCACGCGCGATCTTTTTTGCGGCACGCGCAATCTTTTTTTCGCCACTCGCTATCTCTGTTTATGAGCAACGTGTGTTCTTTTCCCCTGATCTGGACATAACTTGCTTGGATTGGTCAAGTTCTTTCGCATTTTTCTTATTTAGTGGTCTTCCTTTGGTATTGAACATTACCAACACAATTCCTTTCTTTCTCGCCTTTCCTTCCGTGTTTTATTCCTTCTTATGATTACTATTTTAACTTTAGTTATTTAATTTCCCTACCCACCAGTTACCCACTATGTACCCTAATCCTATACCACATTATTTACATTCATTCCGGAAACACGCATTCACCGTAGCCAAACTGCAATCCCACATACTTTTCCTCCGGTCCTGCTTAACCTTTGGAATTAGCCCTAAAGGACTTACCGTAAAAGTTCCCATCTCTGGGTGCAATTCCTCCTTCCACCAGTCTCTCCTGGACTTCCAGAACCTTCAATCCTTAGCCCTTAACCAACTTGTCCTGAACCTCTACACTACTTCATGTAACCACCACTCCCAACAGCTCCTATCTCTCTTCAAAGTCCTCCACCTCTCAAACCCTTGCTTGGAGAACACACTCAGGAACATCATCCTAGAAGCCAGCTGCAAACTTGAGTTCCATGCCACACACCACCTGAAAAAACTATCCACAGTGCTAGTGCAACACCTAAGAAGTGGGTCCCTCTCCCTACCCCTCACAAACACCAACCACAACAGAACCATCAACAAACCCCCCTCATAGCCAACAAACCTAGCCTAGCCACCCTACTCAATCTCCCCATCCCAGCACATACCCCACACAGACCAAATCTAACTATAACCACAGTCAAATGCCACATATCACCAGTCCCAATTCAGTTCTAAACCTCTCATCCAGATCCCTCTCTCCTCCAGAGACATCTGTTCTATCAAAAGGCTTAACCTTTAGCCCCACGCCTAAATTCAACCACACTACCCTGGTTAAAGATCTCCTCTCATTCACCCGGAACCTCAACTGGAAATATCACTTCACTACCAAAACACAGCCCCCAATTACTAGACCCAGTGTTGAACCTTGTCTAGAACAGTTCCGACCGCCTTCTCAAAGGGATCCTCCTCCCCTCCCCCAAAACCATCCCTTGCAGACATTTCAGGAATTCCTCACATCCAGTGTTGCCTCCCAATCCTTCTTGATGAACATCCCGACAACCCCCAACGTCACCCCAGCTGAATCCCGTGCCATTAAGGAGCTGAAAACAGACCGCTCTATTGTCATCCTCCCAGCGGATAAAGGCTCCACAACTGTGGTACTTGACCGTGTGGAGTATGTGGCAGAAGGACTGCGTCAACTCTCCGACACCTCAACCTACAAAGCTGTTACCCAGGATCCCATTACCTCCATCCAGATTGAGCTGCAGAAAATCCTAAAAATCCAAGGTCCCTCACAAGGCCTCACAACGGCTTCCATAGACTTACTCACTCCACCAGAGCCACGTACCCCTACCTTCTACCTATTACCCAAAATCCACAAAGAGAACCATCCTGGCCGTCCCATTGTAGCAGGCTTCAAAGCCCCAACAGAACGTATCTCAGCTCTGGTAGACCAACACCTCCAACCTATCACCCGCAGACTCCCATCCTACATCAAAGACACAAACCACTTCCTAGAACGCCTCAAATCCATTCCCACTCCTCTCCCACCTGAAACCTTTCTTGTCACCACAGATGCTACATCCCTTTACACAAACATCCCACATACCCATGGTCTCTCTGCCCTTGAGCACTACCTCTCCCAATGCCCACCCGAAGATCTTCCAAAAACCTCGTTCCTTATCACACTTACCAACTTCATCCTCACCCATAATTACTTCACTTTTGAAGGCCAGACCTACAAACAAATCAGGGGAACAGCCATGGGAACCAGGATGGCCCCGTCCTACGCCAACCTCTTCATGGGCCGCATGGAGGAGGCTTTCCTGAAGACCCAACAGCTGCTTCCCCTGGCCTGGTATAGGTTTATAGATGACATCTTTGTGGTCTGGACTCATGGTGAAGAAACACTCCTCAATTTCCTCCATAACCTCAACTCCTTTTCGAATCTGAATTTCACCTGGTCCTTCTGTAAAACCAAAGCCACCTTCCTGGATGTTGACCTTCATCTTGTTGAAGCTCACATCCACACACCTCTTCTGTCCATATCAAACCCACAAACAAACAACAGTACCTTCACTTTGATAGCTGCCATCCATTCCACATCAAACACTCCCTTCCCTACAGCCTAGGTATTCGTGGCAAACGTATCTGCTCCAGTGATGAATCCCTCAACAATTACACCAATAACCTGACCAGTGCTTTCCTCTCCCGCAACTATCCTGCAGACCTTGTCCACAAACAGATCTCCCGAGCAATACATTCCTCCCCGTCCAACAACAATGTTCCTACTCCCAGACCACACAAAAGCATCCCCCTTGTCACCCAATATTATCCTGGCCTCGAATACATCAACAAATTACTCCGCCAGGGATATGACTTTCTCAAGTCAACCCCTGAAATGAGATCATCCCTTGACAAAATTCTCCCCACACCACCCAGAGTTGCCTTTCGTCACCCCCCTAACCTCCGTAACCCCTGTAACCGACCCCGCTGCAAAACCTGCCCCATGCATCCCCCCACAACCACCTACTCCAGCCCCGCTACTGGTAAAACATACACAATTCAAGGCAGGGCCACGTGTGAAACTACATATGTCATTTATCAGCTGACATGCCTGCACTGCACAACCTTTTACATCGGTATGACAACAACTAAACTGGCTGAGCGCATGAACGGACACAGACGAACTGTCCGCCTGGGAGATGTCCAATACCCAGTAGCGGAGCATGCCCTCCAGCATAATTCTAGGGACCTAGGAACCTGCTACACCGTATGTGCCATTTGGCTTCTCCCACCCAACACCAGCCCCTCTGAACTGCGGAGATGGGAACTTGCACTCCAACACATCCTTTCATCCCGCCATCCCCCTGGACTGAACCTACGTTAAACAACCTCACTCCCATTTACTCTTCAGTCTTCTCCTCTTTCCCTTTCCTCTTTAGCCATTCACGCATCTTTTCATCCTACATAGTTGTGTTTATCTTTATACTATATACCTCTTTACTTCTGTATGCATCCTCTTTGGTTTGAAGATGGCACAGTACTTACAGTAGAATATCTTTGGCTTCTCTCTGACAACCATGCCTCCATCCTTGCTACCCACCCTGTTTTCCTTTTCCTTTCCCTGTTGCTTCATAACCTGGGTTGTGAGTAACTAAATCCACTTTCCCTTCTTCCCTTTCTTTCCCCTCTCTCCCCCTGATGAAGGAACATTTATTCCGAAAGCTAGGAACGTAAATTTTCGGTTCTGTTTTTTGTGTATCTATCAGCTGTACTGAGCTGAGGTAAGTACTGGCCAGCCCCTCTATCTCTTTGTTAGTGTTTGTTTCACATCTTTATATGAGATTTTCCATTAATCATATAAATCAATTAGGTTAATACATGCTGAACATTGGTACTCATATGAATATCAAATTATTAAGCCATAAAAATATTTGGAAATTAATTCAATATTTGAAGAAACAGACTGTGGAAAGTGCAAAGAAATGAGCAAAGGACAGAACATAAATTTAAACTAGAAGTGTTACCATGGTGGATGTGGGCCTCTGATATGAGCTAATACCGAAGAACCAGGTCTTGATGTAAATGCCAATGTAAATGTGTGTCAGTAGATGATGTGCTCTGTGCAAGAGTGGCACACAGTCAAATGGAAGCTGTGTGTGTTGGTACAGCAACAAACTAGCTTGCTCACAGGTGATATTGTGAGTGGACCTATACACAAGAGCTGTCTGAAAAGTTTCTTGGCCTTGCCCAGATATCGCACACTAATTGCCTGCCTTTTTTCCCCCTTAAGTTGGTATAAATGTTAGCCAGTCATTTGAAGCAGTTGTGGCATGTGTGGTGTCGAAAATGGAAAAAACTGAGTATTGTGCAATGATTAAATTCTTCCTGAAAGAAGATTTAACACCGACCAAAATTCATTTGCAGCTTGTACATGTGTTTGGTGGCTCTTCACCTTCAATTTCCACCTGAAAAATAGGGAGTTGAGTTTAAACACAGCCGTGAAAGTCTTCAAGAAGATATACATGAAGGACCCCCAACAAGTGCTTGAAATTGCTAATGCTCTAGGGTTATTAAAGGAACGTGTTGGTCACATCTTGCACCAGGAACTGAACATGAGAAAGCTTTGCCCAAGATGTGTGCCATGTGCGCCAACTGTGGATGACAAACACATTCACATAACACTTTTTCAAAAAGAGCTTAGTGCACATCAAGAAAAAACATAAGTGACTTTTTGCATTGATATGTGGCAGTGGACGAAACATGGTTTCACCACTATACACCTGAATCCAAACAGAAGTTTATTCAGAGGACAGAAGTCAGTTCTTCAGCTCCAAAGAAGGTAAGGACAGTGCCCTCGATGGGACTGATGATGGCATCACTGTTTTGGGATGCAAAAGGAAAAGAAAAAGATAAAACCATAACTGGAGAATACTGCTCTCAACTTCTAACAAAACTGGATGCAAGCATCTGCGAAAGTAGACCTGGATTAAAGAAGAAAAGAATGATCTTCCAGCAGAACAATGCACCTGCCCACAAAAGGTTCTCGGCAATGGTGCTACTGAGGGATTTGCACTACAAAGTGCTGGAACATCCACCTTATTCGGTAGATTTGGCTCCCTACGACTTCCATCTAGTCTCAAAACTGAAAACATTCCTCGCTGGTCAGCACTTTTGGTCCAATCGAGAAACCATTGTCACTGTAGATGGATACTTTGCAGCACTTACAGATGAATAATACAAAGAGGGAATAATGACACAGGAACAATGCTGTATAAAATGTATTGATATTACAGAAGATTATGTTGAAAAACAAAACTTCTTTGAAAGCATAAATTGTCAGGTCACTATCAGGCCGAGAACTTTTCAATCTGTCTTGGCGCATGCTGTGCTGGTGAAACCCTTTTAACTGACATTCAGATGAAATACTGTAACCAAAAGGATGCTAAACAGTACTTGTGGTTTCATAATATCAAGGTCTTACACATGTGGAGTCCACAATAAATGCTGCACGGAAAGGAAAGAACGGTACTGTAGCAGCAACAGTAGTAGTAGGAGGAGGAGGAGGAGGAGGAGGAGGAGGCAAGAAAGAAAGGGTACCTCTGCACTTGATAAATGATTAATTCATCGGTTTCTTCCCTCAGGAAGTATAAAGTTTTTCATTTTTATTAGATTTTTCAGGTTCCAAAACATCTGATGATAGATGGTGAGATGAGTCTTTGTAGTATCTTCTCTTTTGCTGAGCCTAAGAGATATACCATCCAACCACACCTATTTGCTCCACCCAATGATCCACATGTATATTGATCCATATTATTTCAAGATAACACAATTCATATGGAAATGAAGCCAAAATTTCAGAACTGCAACCATATGGTCCAAACATCTGTATGTAAATCTACATGAACAAGATATTAACAATAGCCATGAAATCACTCTCCACTCAACCAATAAAATGGATCATGCAGAATTACAGAAAACAAAGTGTTGGAAGTATGTAAATATTTAGTGGAACATGAAATCAACAAAAACATAACTTTTTAACTCAGATGTTTTTTCTATGAACTGAGACATGACTTACTAAAGTTTAAACTTCATAAAAAGGAATTTACATATGTGGTTTAAATGTCTTATGAGATTGAAGGCCTCTTTTATTGCATTGCCAGTTTTCCGTAGAACTTGCCCGAATGGGAAGGCATAAGAAATTAATTCTGGACAAAAAAAGGATTCTAGTGTCAAATAGCTGAAGCTAAAATCACTGTAAGGCAAGTAGCACTGGGGAAAGAATAACTTTCTGAATAATGCCCAATCCCCCTTTCAATATATTCAAAAGGGAATTAAAATCATTCTTAACTCTCAAATGTTTGTACTCACTGAATGAATACTGATATTAAAATGTAGCTATTCTTAAATGTAGGCCTAACTCTTCCATCTATACGATGTACTATTCTGAGGTGATTGTAATAGATATTATTTTTGTAGCAACATGCTGTAAATTCAAATACCTATACTATGTAACAACTGTATGTTGCACTATGAAGTATTGTACCATATATTGCCAAGTGTATCACCTGTAAGCGGCTTCTTGTACATGTGAATTACAAATTGTATAAAAATGCTATGGCATTTGCAACAGTCATCAGTTGGTGACTATATGCAATAAAAGATAATAAATAAATAAATAAATAAATTTCTTCAACTAAACTGGTGGTAAATTTTAACTCTTGTGTGGGGACAAAACATCAATGAAGAGGTTAAATATACATTGCCAGATTTTATAAAAGGTTATACTCTAAAGTAACACATTCTCATACTGAATTCATGCAAAAATTTTACGAAGTATACCAACATAGATTGTCAACAAATGCAGATTGTAAATATATTGAAACACAGATATTACCTGAGGTAGAGGAAAGTGAGTAGTATACAAAAGATGACGAGATTGAGATTCTATACCACCCACATCAGTAGCTTCTGTATGAGTTACGGATGACATAGGTGGAGGCACTACAAGGTGAGGAACTCCATCATCTTTCGGCGAATCTGGTGCATCCTGTAAGTAAATAATTTTAAATCAGTTTTATTAAATTAGCTACTTAAAAGAAATGATAAAGGCATCATACAAGAATTTAATTATTACCAAAGAATTCTGCTGCTCTTCTTTTATGTGCTGCAACAGCTTATCCAGTTCATCATCTATCTTCCTGTCATCATAATCAGTATTGCGACCGTGGTCCTACAGCAAAAAACTCTTAATAACTATGAGTAATTAAACAATAATAAAATGCAAATACTAAGATTTACTAAAACTTAAAATATCTTCTCTAGCAATGCCTTCAGCCAAGTAATTCACATCTAAGTTACAGTAATTATTCTACACCAACTACAAATCTGCCCTGGCTTCGCACTGATAGCACTAAGTACTTACGGCTGCATAACTTGTTTTGCATGGTGGTAACTTTATTTACAGGGCACTGTATAGAATTATGATTGAATTTCAGGCAAGAACGTTAGGCAACTGAATATCTCTTTCAAATAACACAACACACACCAGGAAAATTCTCAGGAGGCACAAATGTTGTATGTTCTGTATTTAATTGGTGTTCAAAGTGACATCTCATGACAATGATGGAAGCTGCAGGCTATCGTCCATCTGGTCCACCTTAAATCGGTCTACATAATAGTAAAAACAGTATTAAAATCCCTACAGTAATTCCTGGGATTAACCTTCAAACATAAACCAAAAAACACAGCAGCAGACTTTAATTTGTAAAATATCTACCAGAAGATGATTTGTATAGCCTCTGGTAATAACAGTTTTGTGTGGGTCAATGGCCTAGTGCAAGTCTTTCAATTAGGTGTCACTTCATGACTGTACTGAACAACATTGACTTCATCCACGAAGCTGCATGGACAACACAAAATGTACAAACCCCAAATGGAAAACAACAACAGGTCACACAAATGTGACAGTAGCATCTGAGACTGAGTTGAGAACTAGTGCTGCTGCAGGAAGCAGTGAAGCTTCCTCATAAATCACTCTACATATTAGCAAAAACTGTATCAAAATTCCTGCAGTAGTTCCTCAGATTTAACCCAAAAATGCTATGAGTATTTGTAGATGGGTGCACAGATTTTGTAATTGGTGCAAATTATCTAACACAAAAGCATAGAAAGTCAAAGAATGGGCATTGTATTTCATACATAAGTAAAAACTGTTTTAGAAGAGGGAAGTTTCTGTTTTGACACACATATCACCTTTACTGACATTAAACCAAATTATCGAAGGTATTAGCTTACATGAAATGACATATGACAAGAAGTGATAAAAGAACAGTACACAACAGAGTCTCAGCCACAAATAAGTTCCTTCTTTATGCCATTATCAACAGAGATTAATGATGAAAATATTGCCAGAGCTTCAGCATCAGATAACAGTGCCTCCTCGGCTGTTGTGGACTGTATCATTGTAGATCAAGATGACAGCAGCAAATAACTTCAAGATGACAGCAGCAGATAACTGGTAAAGTACACACCATTCTACAGTCAATGTAGCATATACATTTCCAGTAGAGTGTATACATTAATTTTTGAATAAGTACTGTAATGCATATGTGTAACAGTGTATATGTGAGGCTTCTTTAATGTAATCATAGAATTTGTATTGTAACTTTCATTTGTTTAATATGATTGTTCATTATTGTAGTACCACCGCATTAGTTGCTTTTAAATTATACTGTACGGTATTTCATAGAACATCACAGTACATCTTGTTTTTGTTTAATCACCATAATAAGCTGGAGGTTATACTTCTAATTATAGCTCCATAAACCTAACTATTTTAAAACAAATTTCTGGAACTCTCCTCAATTAGAACAAATTAGTTAGGTATCACTGCACTATATAACTTGTAGAAAGAAGTGAACTTGCTATCAGGACACTTAAATTAATTTTTATTTGCTTTCGTCTTACATGTTTGTTTAATTAGAAACTTTAAAAAAGCAGGCAGGACAGATAACTGTTATGCAACATCAATTTTCAACACTATATACTAAACACAACAAAGAAATTACATAGAACACTAACAACTGACTTGGCATTTGACCCCACATTTTTATTTGTATGACATCACCCCAACACACACACACACACACACACACACACACACACACACCTTGGGAATCAAGTGTAAAACCAATATGTGTAATTTAGAGATGTATAAAACCAAGTATATGCATATAGAACAAAGTGCATGGATTCTACTTTTGATAATGTTTCAAAATCCACTGTCCAGGAAGCTTGCAATTATTTCATTTAGGAACTTATTTTCTACAAAATAATGGATAGGTATCAACACTACACATTACTCACAGGTGGGGCATATGTAGAGCTTTCATCATCTTGAAGCATTGAATTTGGATGTCCTGTACGACCATCTGCTGGAGTGGCTGGTTTGTTGCTTGTAGGATGTGGAGTACCAGGAGGGTGAGTGCCTGGACCACTAGTATTCAGGTCACCACGAGAAATCAGTGTGCACAGGTACACATCATGTGAGAAGATATCATGCCTGATCAATTCAGCAAAGAGATGCACAAGATTTGTGAACATTGCACGATTTTGGGTTGATGGGTTGTCATCTGTGAAATTTTTTTCAAATATCAGACACTCATTCACTTGTTGGTACAGAATATGTTTGTGTTAAGACAAAAATATTGAACATTAATGCACACATCACAATAACAGCCTACTGACTATTATCAGTATTCTCAATTGTTCTAGGTTAATATTTTGTCACTTTGCCTTTTGTTTACTCGAGTAAAATTACTGGCTAGGCAAACTGAACAGATAGTACTATGTTTTTTTATCTAACGCAAAAATATTGAACAAATTAGTAAACACTTAAGAATGAGTAACATGTTTAAAGAACTGTCCACATTAAACCTTTTAACCACCAATAGTACCTGTATTTTAGAGCTACCATCCCCTTCCGCACCAAACCTACTCCACAAACAGATTTTCCATGCTATATCTTGACACACCTCCCCCATGAACCATGGACCTTACCATTGGTGTGGAGGCTTGCATGCCTCAGAGATACAGATAGCTCTACCATAGGTGCAACCACAATGGAGGGGTATCTGTTGAGAGGCCAGACAAATGTGTGGTTCCTGAAGAGGGGCAGCAGCCCTTTCAGTAGTTGCAGGGGCAACAGTCTGGATGACTGACTGATCTGGCCTTGTAACACTAACCAAAACGGCCTTGCTGTGCTGGTACTGCGAACGGCTGAAAGCAAGGGGAAACTACGTCCGTAATTTTTCCCGAGGGTATGCAGCTTTACTGTATGGATAAATGATGATGGCGTCCTCTTGGGTAAAATATTCCAGAGGTAAAATAGTCCCTCATTCAGGTCTTCGGGCAGGAACTACTCAGGACGTTGTTACTAGGAGGAAGAATGGTGTTCTACAGATCGGAGTGTGGAATTTCAGATCTCTTAATCGGGCAGGTAGGTTGTTGTTGTTGTTGTTGTTGTGGTCTTCAGTCCTGAGACTGGTTTGATGCAGCTCTCCATGCTACTCTATCCTGTGCAAGCTTCTTCATCTCCCAATACCTACTGCAACCTACATCCTTCTGAATCTGCTTAGTGTATTCATCTCTTGGTCTCCCTCTACGATTTTTACCCTCCACGCTGCCCTCGAATGCTAAATTTGTGATCCCTTGATGCCTCAAAACATGTCCTACCAACCGATCCCTTCTTCTAGTCAAGTTGTGCCACAAACTTCTCTTCTCCCCAATCCTATTCAATATCTCCTCATTAGTTACATGATCTACCCACCTTATCTTCAGCATTCTTCTGTAGCACCACATTTCGAAAGCTTCTATTCTCTTCTTGTCCAAACTAGTTATCGTCCATGTTTCACTTCCATACATGGCTACACTCCATACAAATACTTTCAGAAACGACTTCCTGACACTTAAATCTATACTCGATGTTAACAAATTTCTCTTCTTCAGAAACGCTTTCCTTGCCATTGCCACTCTACATTTTATGTCCTCTCTACTTCGACCATCATCGGTTATTTTACTCCCTAAATTGCAAAACTCCTTTACTACTTTAAATGTCTCATTTCCCAATCTAATTCCCTCAGCATCACCCGACTTAATTCGACTACATTCCATTATCCTCGTTTTGCTTTTGTTGATGTTCATCTTATACCCTCCTTTCAAGACACTGTCCATTCCGTTCAACTGCTCTCCCAGGTCCTTTGGTGTCTCTGACGGAATTACAATGTCATCGGCGAACCTCAAAGTTTTTACTTCTTCTCCATGAATTTTAATACCTACTCTGAATTTTTCTTTTGTTTCCTTTACTGCTTGCTCAATATACAGATTGAATAACATCGGGGAGAGGCTACAACCCTGTCTCACTCCTTTCCCAACCACTGCTTCCCTTTCATGCCCCTCGACTCTTATAACTGCCATCTGGATTCTGTACAAATTGTAAATAGCCTTTCGTTCCCTGTATTTTACCCCTGCCACCTTCAGAATTTGAAAGAGCGTATTCCAGTTAACATTGTCAAAAGCTTTCTCTAAGTCTACAAATGCTAGAAACGTAGGTTTGCCTTTTCTTAATCTTTCTTCTAAGATAAGTCGTAAGGTCAGTATTGCCTCACGTGTTCCAACATTTCTACGGAATCCAAACTGATCTTCCCCGAGGTTGGCTTCTACCAGTTTATCCATTCGTCTGTAAAGAATTCGAGTTAGTATTTTGCAGCTGTGACTTATTAAACTGATAGTTCGGTAATTTTTACATCTGTCAACACCTGCTTTCTTTGGGATTGGAATTATTATATTCTTCTTGAAGTCTGAGGGTATTTCGCCTGTCTCATACATCGTGCTCACCAGATGGTAGAGTTTTGTCATGACTTGCTCTCCCAAGGCCAGGTAGGTTAGAAAATTTAAAAAGGGAAATGGATAGGTTAAAGTGAGATATAGCGGGAATTAGTGAAGTTTGGTGGCAGAAGGAACACGACTTCTGGTCAGGTGGATACAGGTTATAAATACAAAATCAAATAAGGGTAATGCAGGTGTAGGTTTAAGAAAAAGTGCAGGTAAGCTACTACAAACAGCATGGTGAACACATTATTGTGACCAAGATAGACATGAAGCCCACGCCTACTACAGTAGTACAAGTTTATATGCCAACTAGCTCTGCAGATCACAAACAGATTAATGAAATGTATGATGAGATAAAAGAAATTACTCAGATAGTGAAGGGAGAAAGAAATTTAATAGTCATGGGTGACTTGAATTCAATAGTAGGAAAAGTAAGAGAAGGAAATGTAGTAGGAGAATATGGATTGGGGGTACGAAATGAAAGAGGAAGCCGCCTGGTAGAATTTTGCACAGAGCATAACTTAATCACAGCTAACACTTGGTTCAAGAGTCTTGAAAGGCGTTTGTATACATGGAAGAGGCCTGGAGATACTGGAAAGTTTCAGATAGATTATATAGTGGTAAGACAGTGATTTAGGAACCAGGTTTTAAAATGTAAGACATTTCCAGGGGCACATGTAGACTCTGACCACAATCTATTGGTTACGAACTGTAGATTAAAACTGAAGAAACTGCAAAAAGCTGAGAATTTAAGGAGATGGGACCTGGATAAACTGAATGAACCAGAGGTTGTAAAGAGTTTCAGGGAGAGCGTACGGGAACAATTGACAGGAATGGGGGAAAGAAATACAGTAGAAGAAGAATGAGTAGCTTTGAGAGATGGAATAGTGAACGCAGCAGAGGATCAAGTAGGTAAAAAGACGAGGGCCAGTAGAAATCCTTGGGTAACAGACAAGATATTGAATTTAATTGATGAAAGGAGAAAATACAAAAATGCAGTAAATGAAGCAGGCAAAAAGGAATACAAACATCTCAAAAATGAGATCGACAGGAAGTGCAAAAGGGCTAAGCAGGGATGGCTAGAGGACAAATGTATGGATGTAAAGGTGCATATCACTAGGAGTACTGCCTAGGGAGAATATCAATGAATATCAAGAGCTCAGATGGAAAACCAGTTCTAAGCAAAGAAGGGAAAACAGAAAGGTGGAAGGAGTATATAGACGGTCTATACAAGGGTGATGTACTTGAGGGCAGTATTATGAAAATGGAAGAGGATGTAAATGAAATGGGAGATAAGATATTGCGTGAAGAATTTGACAGGACACTAAAAGACCTAGGTCGAAACAAGGCCCCGGGAGTAGACAACATTCCATTAGAACTGCTGATAGCCTTGGGAGAGCCAGCCCTGACAAAACTCTACCATCTGGTGAGCAAGATGTATGAGACAGGCGAAATACCCTCAGACTTCAAGAAGAATATAATAATTCCAATCTCAAAGAAATCAGGTGTTGACAGATGTGAAAATTAATGAACTATCAATTTAATAAGTCAAGGCTACAAAATACTAACATGAGTTCTTTACAGACAAATGGAAAAACTGGTAGAAGCTGACCTCGGGGAAGATCAGATTGGATTCCGTAGAAATATTGGAACACGTGGGGCAATACTGACCCTATGACTTACCTTAGAAGATAGATTACGGAAAGTAAAATCTACATTTCTAGCATTTGTAGACTTAGAGAAAGCTTTTGACAATGTTGACTGGAATACTCTTTTTCCAATTATGAAGGTGGCAGGGGTAAAATAAAGGGAGCAAAAGGCTATTTACCACTTGTATAGAAACCAGAGAGACGTTATAAGAGTTGAGGGGCATGAAAGGGAAGCAGTGGTTGAGATGGGAGTGAGACAGAATTGTAGCCTCTCCCCAATGTTATTCTATCTGTACATTGAGCTAGCAGTAAAGGAAAGCAAAGAAAAAGTTGGAGTAGAAATTAAACATCAGGGAGAAGAAATAAAAACTTTGAGATTTGCTGATGACATTGTAATTCTGTCAGAGACAGCAACCGACCTGGAAGAGCAGCTGAACAAAATGGACAGTGTCTTGAAAGGAGGATATAAGAAGAACATCAACAAAAGCAAAACGAGGATAATGGAATGTAGTCAAATTAAATTGGGTGATGTTGAGGGAGTTAGATTAGGAAATGAGACACTTAAAGTAGCAAATGAGTTTTGCTATTTGGGGAGCAAAATAACTGATGATGGTCGAAGTAGAGAGGATATAAAATGTAGACTGGCAATGGCAAGGAAAGTGTTTCTGAAGAAGAGAACAACGAGTATAGATTTAAGTGTCAGGAAGTCGTTTCTGAAAGTATTTGTATTGGAGTGTAGCAATGTATGGAAGTGAAATGTGGAAGATAAATTGTTTACACAGGAAGAGAATAGAAGCTTTCAAAATGTGTTGCTACAGAAGAATGCTGACGATCAGATGGGTAGATCACATAACTAATGAGGAGGTACTGAACAAAATTGGAGAGAAGAGAAATTTGTGGCACAACTTGACTAGAAGAAGGGGTCAGTTGGTAGGACTTGTTCTGATGCATCAAGGGATCACCAATTTAGTATTGGAGGGCAGCGTGGAGGGTGAAAAGCGGAGAGGGAGACCCAGAGATGAATACACTAAGCAGATTCAGAAGGATGTGGGTTGCAGTAGGTACTGGGAGATGATGAAGCTTGCACAGGATAGAGTAGCATGGAGAGCTGCATCAACTCTGGACTGAATACTGCAACAACAACAACAACAACAACAACAACAATCTCCACAGTCTCCCAGTCCTCCCGCCAACCCAAAGAATCAGCTACAATGGAGCAACCCTCCCTCCCCCCCCCCCCCCCCCCCCCCCCCGTCCCCTCTTCCCTTTGTCACCAAATACCACTCTGGACTCTGACAACTGAACCATTTCTTTCATCAGGGCTTTGATTGTCTCTCATCATACCCCAAAATCAGTGACATCCTATCCAGAGTCCTTCCACCCCTCCTAAAGTGGTGTTCCATTACTCATCCAACCAACACAACATCCTCATCCACCACCACGCCACTCCCACTCCCAACCTCTTGCCAAAGGGATCATATCCCTGTGGCAGTCCCAGGTGCAAGACATGCTCAGTCCAACCACACAGCACAGATTTATTCTACCCCATCAGAGGCTGTGCCATATGTGAAAGCAGCCATGTCACATACCAACTCTGCTGCAAACGCTGCACAGCTATTCACGTTGGTACGACTACCAAACAGCTGTACACCAGGTTGTTGAGAACAAAGTTGACTACACGGTGGTACAACATGCAGCAGAGCAAAACATGTTCAGTTTCAATGGCTGCTTCACATGCCAAGCCATCTGCATCCCTCCCTCAAATACCAGATGCTCTGAACTACACAGACAGGAGTTACCTTGCAACACATTCTTTGCTCCCATAATCATCCTGGCATCAACCTCTCCTGGCCCACAGCCCCACACCCTCCACTTAACAGTTTCCCCTTCCTCCATCCTGTCGCCCCCTCCCAATTCACGTACCCGCATCACCTTCAGCATGCACCACTCCCCACCAACTCCAATACCCGTACATAACATGCCTAGCTCATGCACCTGCCAAACCTTACTTCCTTGTTCCCAGCTGTAAAATTGGCTGCTTCCCTCCCTGCCACTACACATCCACACCAATCCCTTCCCCAGCCTCCTGCCTCTCTCTCACCTTCTACTCAGCACACTCGCCACGACATGTCACATCCCAACCTAGTCCACTTGCTTGAAATGAAGCACTGACAATTTGCGTCCAGACACACACACACACACACACACACACACACACACACACGTATACACACGCTCACGCAAGCACAACTCACACACATGACTACAGTCTCTGGCAACCGAAGCCACACTGCAAGCAGCAGCACAAGTGCATGATGGGAGTGGTGACAGGGAGGGGGTAAGGAGGAGGATGGGGCGGGGAAGGAGAGGGATGCTAGGATAGGGGTAGGGGACAGTGAAATGCTGCTGGGGCGCCTGCAGAGATGAGGTGGAGAGAGGTTAGGGTAGGTGTGTGCAGTCGGGAGGTTAGACGGGGGGCAGTGGAAAGGTAGCGGAAAAGGTGAGAAGTAAAAAGACTGGGTGCGATGGTGGAATGAGGGCTGTGTAGTGCTGAGATGGAACAGGGAAGGGGCTGGATGAGTGAGGAAAATGGCTAACAAAGGTTGAGGCCAGGAGGGTTACGGGAACCTAGGATATGCTGCAGAGAAGGTTCCCATGCGCAACTCAGAAAAGCTGGTGTTGATGGGAAGGATCCATATGGCACAGGCTGTGAAGCAGTCATTAAAATAATGGTTGTCGTGTCAGACAGCGTGCTCAGCAACAGGGTGGTCCACATGTTTCTTGGCCACATTTGTCGGTGGCCATTCATGTGGACAGACAGCTTGTTGGTTGTCATGCCCACATAGAATGCAGCACAGTGGTTGTAGCTTAGCTTGTAAATCACATGACTGGCTAGCCCATCAAAGGCAGGACTACTTGTGAAACCAGATGAAGTCTACAAAATGTCCATACTGTGGTCTCACAGTTATCTATGGCATTTTTAACTACATCAGATCTTTCAATTCATGCAGTGTTTGTATCATGGTGTTTATGAAAACAGGACTGATATTTATCACATAGGTTGAATATGTATACAACCATCTAAGCATGAACAGTATCTTCTAAGGATTTTGATACCATGGGTAACATGCTGATGACTGGTAATCACAGGGTGACTGTGCATTTTTCTGCTTAAATATATGATGGACAAATGTTTTGTTTTAAGTGGGGTACATCCCATTCAATTCATAGAGGAAAATTAAATTTTGTGTGTGTGTGTGTGTGTGTGTGTGTGTGTGTGTGTGTGTGTGTGTGTGTGTGTGTCAAGACCGGTACTATATTTCTTTGCAACAAACTTGGACATGATTATGCTGAGAGCATCATTGCCTACTGCTTTACAAAATGTTCTCATTATTATTATTATTATTATTATTATTATTATTTCTTGTTCTGTCTATTGTGATGTGTTCTTAGTGGAAAATGCCAGTGATGGATATGAGGCATTGGATTTCTGCCACATAATAGGCTCATTGCAGCTAGGGATTCACTGATCCTAAAAAAATTCAATGGCTGTTAGCTAAGATCCAAAAAAACTTTTTCTTTCAGACATGCAAACTACAGAACTTCTTCCACAACATATGGAATGACAAGTGCCTGATACTGGCAGTGTGTACTTATTTTGCCCTGTTTTGTGTCTTTCTATATTCTTCATGGTGTTATGGTGACATGAGACATCATCTTCACTGTTCTGCATTTAACATAGTTCAGTAGTCAGCAATGGACTGGAGCTCTTCTCAGCCAGACTGTATGTATAGGGACATATTTGCAATATACAGCTGTGAGCAATCAGTATGTTCATGAACTCTGCCATATATTGTAGGCCCCTTGGTTATTTGGTAACACTGAAGTCCTGCATAATCAGCTAGTAAAGCATCACAATCCCAACATTTAATGTTCCATGTTACTTCGTGCAGTTTGACCTCTGAGCACAGAAAGTAATATAACACAAATATAGCATCATGTGCTAAAAGTCAGTGTGCCAAAGTCTGACTAATATCTCTTACTTAGTCAACCTTTCCCAACAAGGTTATACAAATAAAGTGTGGCTGTGTCCCATTCTTTAGCCATTAGCATATTAGTTAAACTGAATGCCATGTAACATTTAGTTTGAACACTGAATATATTTAAAGTGACACTACAACAATAACAAAACAAGAAAGAATCACAAAGAAAGTTAAATTCCAAAACTGCAAACCAACTGTGAGTAACATCATTAAATGAACATGATTACATGATTTTTACAGTGTCAGTGAGAAAAAGAGCCTCACACAATGCACACAGTTTATCTGGTACTTACCAAGGAACAATGTCTTAGAGTAAGCTTCTTGCCTGATATACAAATGAGGAACTACAGAAAATACAATATTTTTTATATTTCCTAATTACATCAGCTTTTCATCTTGCCAGCAAATCTCTGCCATTCTGGCCTGAGACGGGCCAACCAGGACCAACAGACCACCATGTCATCAGCCAATGTCAATATTTGGATGCAGTATGGAGGCCATGTGGTTAGTACACTGTTCCCGTGACCACTGTTGGCTTTGCAGGTCTTGGAGCTGCTACTTCTCATTCCAATAGCTCCTCAATTGGCACCATGAGGCTGTCCACATCCCAGTCTTCCCACCAAGGAAAAACCCCTGGCAGAACCGAGAACTGAACATAGTTCTCCACATGGCAGCCTGCCATCCTGAACACTCAGCTACAGAGGTGGAATAATCATCCTGGCTGCCCAGTTATTTCTATTCTCTGATCTCCTCCACCTATGAATTTCTATCATGACCTCCAACACCTTCAATTTATCTACAAACTCCTTTCTTTTATCCATAAAACTAACCACTTTTTGATTATATAAAAATTGATGTCCACTTGAAGACCCACACTCATTAAGTTTCTGTAGTAAATGGCAACAGATCCAGAGCAGTGTGACTCTTTAATCTACATATTACACAATAATTTACACATTGCATATGATGAAAAATTGTTGATACAATGACACTAGACTTCAAATAATAATGTAGTAAGATAAAACTATTATCAGCCTGAAGACTATTTTGAACACCAAACTGTTTTTGTAGGCAAGTAGACTTAGTGGAGGTAGTACGTTCTCACTTTCCTCTGATCACTGCACAGATTTTCCCCATCACTTTAGAGCGACCTAATGTTTAACAAGAACTCAGAACCACTGTGCAACTTGGTATGTTCACTTTAAATTGTCACTGCCAGATGTGCAAGAAATGATGTCACGGGCAAAAAAGCCAGGATCTGTTGAGGATTGACCCATAGACCTTTGGGTTTGTAGTGTAACAGGTCCCCCCCCCCCCCCTTCCCCCTTCCTCTTGAACCAAAGAGCCACAAAATACAGAGGAATTAATTATAAAAGTGACTTCATAAGTTTTTAATAACAGTAAGCACTACTGACAATCAGTATGTGAAATTTCAGGCCGTAAATGGAGGTTATCTGAGGTTAAGAATACTTTGGTTTCATCTACAAGCAATGGAAGCGTGTTCTGCAGCACAACAGGCCTCATAATGCAAACAAATTTGGTTAATATGTTGCTGACATCTTAAGTCCAAGGACTGATTTCATGCAGTTCTCCACACTAGCCTTCACTTTTACAAGCCTCTTCATCACTGCATAACCACATACATTTGAACCTTTTGACCACAGTCAAGTCTTGGTCTCTCTCTCTCTCTCTCTCTCTCTCTCTCTCTCTCTCTCTCTCTCTACAATTTTCATCCAACACACTTACCTCCATCACTAAACTAATGATTCCTTGATGCCTCTGGATGTGTGCTATCAATGGTTCCCTTATTTAATGAAGTTGTGCCATAAATTTCTCTTTTCCTCAGTCTGATTCAGTACCTCATTAGTTACCCAATATACCAATCTAATATTCACCATTCTCCTGTTGAAGCACATTTCAAAAGCATCTACCTTCTTCTTGTCTGAACCATTAATCATTCATGTTTCACTTCCACGAGGGGTTAAAATGCAGACAAATACCTTCAGAAAAGACTTCCTGACATTTAAATTTATATTTGATATTAGTAGATTTCTCTTTTTGCAAACTGCTCTTCTTATTCCTGCCAGTCTGCACTTCACATCCTCTCTACTTCAGCCATTGTCAGTTATTTTGCTGCCAAAATAACAAAACCATCTAATACTTTCAGTATCTCACTTCTTGACTAATTTCAACAGCCTCAACTCATTTAATCTGAATACATGTTATTGCTCTTGCTTTACTTTTGTGGAGGTTCACCTTGCAACCTCTTTTCAAGACACTATATGTTCAATTCAACTACTCTTCCAGGCCCTTTGCCATCTATGATAGAATGACAGGGTCTTGGCAAAACTAAAAGTTTTATTTTCCCTCCTGAGCTTGAATTCTCTTTCGAAATCTCTCTTTGACTTCCTTTACTGGTTGCTCAATGTACAAATTGAAAAACTTTGAGGATAAGCTAAAAATATGCCTCACTCCCTTCTTAATTAATACTTTCCTTCCATGTCCTTCAACTTAAATAACCTATTTCATTACTCATTTCATAATTTACATTTTGATGGGAGGCTGTATAAATTCCTCTTCTGTCAAATATCGACAATGAGCCTCAACAATTATTAAAACTGTTGGAAATGTAAAAAACATCTTTTTTAAATTGATATAGACAATCTACAAGGGTGTGCTGAAAAGTAAGGCCTCCAAATTTGTTATATGAAAATTCTTAAAGCTTTTGAAATAAAACAAATCTTATTAACATACTTTATTCTTCATGGTTACATACTTTCAGCCCTCTGACACTAGAGGGCACTGAACTGTAGTGTATGGTGCAGCATCATGTTGGTGCATGAGAAACAGCATGCTGTAATTGATGTTCGAATTCAGAGTTCCTCCACATATCGAGCACCCTCTCCTTCAACATGACAATGCCAGACCATACAGGAGCACTGCAACATCTCCAGCAATCCAACGCCTTGGATTCACTACCATCGATCATCCTATATACTGTCTTGATGTGGTGCCAAAACTTAAAGAACACCTTTGCGGACTTCACTTGGACAGTAACGAAGCAGTGCAAGCAGAGGTAATGTTGCGGGTTCATCAATAAAGTCAAACATTTTACATTGATGGTTTCAACAAACAGGTCTCTTGTTGGGAGAAATGTGTTCATTGCTATGGTGACTATGTTGAGAAATAAATATGTAGATACGAAGAATAAACACGTAAAATGTCAACAATGTTTGTTTATTTAGAAAGTTTTATGAGTTTTTACATAAAAAATTCAGAGGCATTACTTTTCAGCATGGCCTTGTAATATGGCAAATGTATAATATTTATGAGACCAAAACATATTAGATAATATTGTTATATCTGCCTCAGTACAGAAAATATGAATCACGATAAATAAATATCTTGTATTATGTTCAAATTATGAAACAGGCTTACCTAGAACAGGGGCATCATTATCCAGAAATTTCATGAGTAGATTTTGAAAAACTGGAAGTCCTGTTGGTGCACCATTTGCTGATGATACGGAATCTTTCTCATCAGGTCCATCAGCGTCACCTGACACCAAATCATTCTGACGCTTCTCCAACAATTTAGCAACAGCCATTGCACGATGTTCACCAGAACGCTTATTACTTACTGCCCACTCGCAAAGAATTTGAACAATTGGTTCATCCTGTTGTGCTGTCTGCCAATAATAAATCACACTTTTTTAGTATCTTGTGGACACTGAATAACATTACGATAGTCTTTTCTTTTAAAGTCAGAGAATTATTTATAGGAGCACAGTGTGGCCCATTTAATGTGAACACTTCTTGCTTACAAAATACAAGCTTTTGAAGATGCATCTGTTGATGCAAGTAATTGTGGATGGTGGGAACATTTCATACATTATCCTAAAGAATGATCAGTATGTACAATAGTGATAACAAGGAATGGAGTGGAAAACTTTCTTGGCCTCTGATTTCTTTATTCCAATCACTGTTTAGTGTTTCTTTGCCAACCTGCTTGATTCTAAGTATTGTGTGTCGGTCTTGTTAATCATTGTTCCATTCATAAGAATTATATATCTGACAGCCTCTTCATCCATGTACTAATGTACTGCTACTGGAGCTAATCCTTCCTTTGATTTACCCCTAGTTGTGTATAATTTGTAAAAACGGAGAGACCACTGTGAATCCTGGCTATAAATTTAATATACTGCCATTCACTAATTATTTCAATAACTCCTCTTAATATAAACACAGCAAACCTGTACTGTTCTTCTTGACACAATATTTGACTAAGTAAATCACTATCATCATCACCATCATCATCAACACCATGCTCTCTGATGTGCTCACAGTACATACACTATGTGATCAAAAGTATCTGGACACCTGGCTGAAAATAACTTACAAGTTTGTGGTACCCTCCATCGGTAATGCTGGAATTCAATATAGTACTGAAGGAAGTCAATATGGTATTGGCCCA
Source organism: Schistocerca americana (assembly GCF_021461395.2). NCBI lineage: Eukaryota > Metazoa > Arthropoda > Insecta > Orthoptera > Acrididae > Schistocerca > Schistocerca americana. Next base: position 825,530,595 of record NC_060120.1, on the reverse strand, counting down.
CCCTTAGTCTAGATGACAGCTTCCACTCTTGCAGGCATATGTTCTATCAAGTACTGGAAGGTTTCTTGGGGAATGGCAGCCCACTCTTCACGCAGTGCTGCACTGAGGAGAGGTATCAATGTCGATCGGTGAGGTCTGGCACAAAGTCAGTGTTCCATAACATCCCAAAAGTGCTCTATAGGAGTCAGGTCAGGACTCTGTGCAGGCCAGTCCATTACAGCGATGTTATTGTCGTGTAACCACTTCGCCACAGGCCGTGCATTATGAACAGGTGCTCGATCATGTTGAAAGATGCAGTTGCCATCCCCAAATTGCTCTTCAACAGTGAGAAGCAAGAAGGTGCTTAAAACATCAATGTAGGCCTGTGCTGTGATAGTGCCATGCAAAACAACAAGGAGTGCAAGCCCTCTCCATGAAAAACATGACCACACCATAAGAGCACCACTTCCGAATTTTACTGTTTGCACTACACATGCTGGCAGATGACATTCACCGGGCATTTGCCATACCCACACCCTGCCATCAGATCACCACATTGTGTACCATGATTTGTCACTCCACAAAGTTTTTCCACTGTTCAATCGTCCTATGTTTACGCTCATTACACCAAGCGAGGCATCGTCTGGCATTTACCGACCTGTTGTGTGGCTTTTCAGCAGCCGTTTGACCATGAAATCCAAGTTTCCTCACAACCCGCCTAACTGTCACAGTACTTGCAGTGGATCCTGATGCAGTTTGGAATTCATGCGTGGTGGTCTGGATTGATGCCTGCCTATTACACATTACAACCTTCTTCAAATGTCAGCAGTCTCTGTCAGTCAACAGACGATGTCCGCCCATACACTTTTGTGTTGTACTTGTCCCTTCATGTTTCCACTTTCTATAACATCGAAAACAGTGGACCTAGGGATGTTTAGGAGTGTGGAAATCTTGCATACAGACATATTACAAAAGTGAAACCCAATCACCTGACCATGTTCGAAGTCCGTGAGTTCCACGGAGCACCCCATTCTGCTCTCTCACGATGTCTAATGACTACTGACGTCGCTGATATGGAGTGCCTGGATTTAGGTAGTAGCACAATGCACCTAATACGAAAAATGTATGTTTTTGGGGGTGTCCGGATACTTTTGATCACATAGTGTATGAGGGCACACTATGTTGTTGATATATTGCCAAGAAGACGTAAGATAAGGCAGCATGCTTGCGAAGTCTTCATGAAACCTTACAACAAGCCTCTGACTTATCTACCTCCAGCTATCTGCCAATATAATAGTGGTTTTAGTATACAATATTCCTTTCCCTTAAATTAACCTTCATTTAAATTGCTTTTGAAGACACTCAAACTTCTTATAAACAATGTAAAGAGTAAAAGTACCAACTCACAGTATAACTTAAGCACCCAACAGTCTACATACACATAAATAGGATTGTAAACAAGATTGTTCTCTTTCTTGGCAAGTTGAACTAAAATAAAATTCTCACGTTTCTGCCTGATGAGTTCCTTGAAATGGTGTGATGTTTCAGTGAGTGTCACTCTCATAATCTGATCAAGAAAGACAAATGTAGTTAAATTTTGTTCACTGAATACATTTTCATGACGATGCAGACCAAGAGAGGATGGGAAATGTAGCCATGTATCTATGTGTGTGTGTATTAAAACCTTATCTATATGGTGAGTGGTTACCCCTACTTCTTTCATTATACGCATTCCATACATGACTTTCCAGGACTGAACTTGCTAAATATTTTTTTATATTTGTTCTATGAATGAGTTTTCATGTGAACTACATCAAAGAAGAAAAAAGACACGTTAACTTAAAACATTTTTTATACCATGAAGTACAAACTCACATTGTCTGTTCTGGCTTCTCGAACATCAACACTGGGGCTGGCTTGGACATCTTTTACTGTGGTTGACTGTGAGAAAACTTTAGAGTAAAGTGTATCAAGGCAGTTAGTGCTATCAGTACGGTCAAAATTGTGCCTGTCAAGAGCATCAAGTGCAGCTAGGACTCTTGCTGTTGTAACGCCAGCAGATGACTGCTGCCACTTGTCACATGACCACCGGCCCTCTGCTGCTCGACTTCGTTGCCGCACATGCTCTTCGGCAGCCATCAGCTGACGTCTGCCAGTAGAAATACAAGAGACAATCCCATTAGGCAATATCAGTGTTATTTACATTTAATAGATAAGTGTTTGGAGCATCAATTATTGTACAGTAACAATATTACCTTTAGCAAAATACAAAAACTAAACAATAGAAAAATTATGAAGAGTTCTTGGATTTTAAGCTCTTTACAAGACGTACAGCAAGAGTTTGAATTTAGAACAGGGCAACTGTTGTTAAAGCAAAATACTGGGTACAAGTACAAACACAAAGTTTTCAGAACACACTAGTTCCGGCATGGCTCATGCTTTCTGTATTGGGGAAGGCAGCGGCATTTATCAATCGGAACTAACCTATACCTAAGGCTATGCTACAGATCAATCTGTCACACCACAACCAAATTTTAGAGGGGGGGGGCGGGGGGGGGGGGGGGCAAATGCAATCTCACACTCTAACCAAATGTTTACATACCGTATCTTCTCCCCATTTCACAATCAGCTACTAAATAAAATCAAATGCTAACTCCAAGACAAAATCTACAGTTAGCTTATTTATCCTCCAACATCACATTTTCTGACAATTTACCACAACAAATCAAACTAAAAGATATGTTTTGGAGAGAGCTTTAAGGATACAGTGTACTTTTCTGGCTCAATATTATGTAAAAATCAACATCTATTTATTTCAGGCACTGTTTATAATGTATATGTTTTGCAGATTTTTGTTGATATCAGGTAATGCAGCAAACTTTCTAATCAAATTAGCAGTATTTTGAATATTTTTGAACCTTCTTAGGGTTAATAAAAAAAATTACAAAGGAATTGATGCATTTTTTTTCCAAAATGCTTCCTCAAATTGAGGTACCATTTAACCCAACGTTATACATTTGAAGGAGACTAAATTTTTACCAGATGTACATGACATGATGGCTGAGGTATTAGACCTATTTAATTCCACCTATTATGTATATTACAAGGATAAAAAATATCACATCTTACATTTTAATTTTTATAATTTGTTTCCTAATAAAAAAGTTATTTTTTCTATAATTTAGTTGATTGTGCAATAAAGCTTAGGTCTACTACATAAGTATGGAATATTGCAAGTTACAGAAAAAAATTAGACCAGTGCTTTATAAACTTAAGGAAATATTTGTATCTGAATTCTGAAAAAATGCAACATGCGGGAAACTGCAAATGAAGATATGAGTCCAATAAAACTGCGCCTCAGAGCATTCCTGAAGCATAGTCTTCATCCTGCAGCATTTCTTCATCTTCAAGCTTTCTCTGGGCATTCCTTTTAGCACTTCTAACTTCTTTGGTAACCTGAAGAGCAAATCTTTCAGCTTCATGCACCCGTTGTCTGTCACACGTAAGCAACTGATATTCCACATTAGAACCACATTTTACGCCTAAATTTCTCAGGACTTCCAACCTTTTATCACTGTATCTAGTACACCAAGTTTTAATGTATTTAGTCCTACAAAAACATTCTTGCGTAATCTTTCCCATCTGCAATGGTTGAAACTTTCATTTGTATTCTGAGTACCCCCATGAAGACATTTACTAAGCAAAACAGGGTCACTCAGGTCTCTAAAAATTGGTTTTATTCATTCATAACAGCCTCAGGAATAGAACATTTATGGTGGAATATCTGACCACTTTCTTTTGCTTTTTGGTAACCACATCAAGAATCTGCCCCTTTAGGGCAAAGTCCGTGAACAGGGTGGTCATCTGTGGACAACTTATGAAAGTATGTGGCCCATACAGCATTGCTGTAACATCATTCAGAGGTGCAGTTCATCTAATGGCCAGTCCATAATAACACTGAAGACGGCCTATTTCAGTTTCTGTCAATCTGTCTCGGCTTAACAGAGATTTTACATCAGATAGCAACTTTCTACATCTACATCTACATGGTCACCCTGCAATTCACACCCAAGTGCCTGGTGGAGTGTTTATGGAACAATTTCATACTACTACTCTACCATCCCACTCTCGAATGGTGCTCGCAAAAAAGGAACACCTAAATCTTTCCGTTCGAGCTCAGTTTTCTCTTATTTTATTATGATGATCATTTCTCCCTGAGTAGGTGGGTGTCCTTTCATTTCTCTTTGTAGGTTCCTCAATCTAGCACCCATCCTCTTTTGCACATGTCCACAACACTCTAGTTTTGTTACTAAGGTATCACCATCTAATGTTATAAACAGGCACTGACCTCTGAAATATTTGTAGAGCTCCATCACACTCCATACCTCCACTGTAACCATCATAATTCTTAGAACACTGATGTTCAATATGTCTGTTAGTGTTACCATGGCAGGTGTGGCAGTACTTAGATAAGCACTCAACATCAACAACTTTTCCATTCTCCAGAGACGTATCACTTACAACACCATTCAAGGAACAATGTCCTCAATGTTGCCATGTCCCATCAAGTGCAACAGCAATGCCCCTGGTTCCACTAATATTTACAGTTTCTTCTACTGCACATTTCATAGATCCTTTAGACACAACCATCAAAGCACCTAAAAGTATTTTTATGTACTTGCTGAACCTACTGGGAGGAGGAGGAAGGTCCATCAAACCACAAAACGTTTGAGCAGCCTTTTTTCCTTTTTCTATTGCTTGCTCTGCATACACTAACATAAAATTCACATCATATCAATTATGCACAATGTTCGAAGTCATTTTTGAGGTAGATTTATTGCAGGATCTAAACAGAACAACTAATTTTGATGCTAAACGCTTCCTGCTATTTTGTTGGTCAGTTATTTCCAGATAGCCTACACCATCACATTGTTTACATTCCACTTTCTTTATCAAAGAAGGTAATATGACCACATCAACAACAACAACAAATCCGTTACAAACAGCATCATTGTTAACACAAAAATTTGAATCACCAGGAGGCGTGCATTGTGGGAGTTTCTTCCCTGAAGAACTGATACAGAGGTTACTTTCACCAGTGTGGCTTGCTTTGTCTGTGAATTCGTTACCACGGAATTTCCTTTTATTGAATTTCTTGATGCGTGGCATAGTTAATATTTATTGCACACTAAAGGGTATACTTCCACAAATATATGTAGCATTTGGGCAACAAACATTCAATAATACGGGAACAAACTACTTCAGAGAAACGAAAGTAAATACTAGCAAAGATAAATCATTTACGGACACGAAACCTGCACTTTTACCAACATATACAATGTATCATACGTATAATCGCTGGAAATAGAAAGTTCACAGTTCTTTTCGAAATAATTCTGGTTTCTGTAACAGAAATAAAGGGGGTGTGGTGGCATACACGACAATAACTTCAAAATTTGGTGTATATATAGGTCATTTTTCATTTGAAACCTTATAATGCATATATCAATGTAATCAGGAAAGACTATAGAACTCAATAAACTCATAAAAAATTCGGTTTTTCCACCATTTATAAGTACCCTGTACCCTTTATGTGGTGTACATCAGCTTCATTGCATGATTACAATTTTTTGTTTGTTCATTTCTGAACTTCAGAAGTTTAATGCTTTGTGCACTCAAACTGTGGTGCTCATGAGTTCACATGATGATACAGCGATGTTTTGACAATGTCACAGATCTTGTGCTGTGACTGGCTGACGTGAGCAACTGCCATGGAAATGTACAGACTGTATTTGTCATATTTACACTTGTGTATTACAAAACTATGCATTTTAAGTGATATAGTGCACACAACCACTCAGCTGCATTGTGCACTTCTCTGTTAAAAGAGTGTGTATACTCTTGCCTGGATTTACACTGTCTTAGTTCTTGATTCATATTTACATCGAGTCTCGTTGAACGAAGTTTCTTCAATGTCGTCCTAATTGTATGTTCCAAAATTTTACCTGACAAAATTGGACAGTGAATTCATACTGTGCTGTGTTTGAACTCATGCATAATACACTCACAAAATGACACTTGCTGATAACGCACATTAGCCATAGTCAGCAAGCAAGGAAACTAAGTAACGGGACATATTTTGCACAAGAGGTATATTTTGTGCGCTCCTTCTCTAGTCAGTTGTGAAATTCTCGTTAGGTGATGACATTTATGTAAACATACTCTTGGTGAGACATTTCCAAACTTATTCCAGCAGTAGATAGAATAGCCAGTGGTAGAAACAAAAAACCTGTCCAAAACACTGTCAAAAAAATAATACTAAACGTCAATTAAAGGTTCATCAAAGCATAATAGCAAATATACAGGGATAGGGATTCGATAACAAAGTTTCACCAACTCTATTCATTCCCTTTTGACATAAGCAGCGGAACATGAAAATTGTGTGCAGATTGGTAGGACACCCTTAGGCTGAAAAACCAGAGCCTTTGGGACACCCATCAGACCTGTTCTCAAAGGAAACATACCCCAAAGCTCTGCTACATAGAGCTAAGTGGGATTTCAAGGCGTAGCCTTAAAACTAGCTACTACCTGTCTGAAAAACAGAGTGTGTAATCAGATATCCACAGTTCTAAAAACGAAGGCCAGCATTATTTAAATCTGTGTGGGAAATATGCGAAAGGCATTCTGATAATTTGAATTTTGTGTAACATAACTGAGAAATTTATTTTAATATATATTTTGGGGCAGCTCTGCCTCAGAGCCTTTAAATATCAGTTGCACCTGCTCTCACTGAATGTACACTGTTCTGAAACCCTGCACTAGATATTAACTTGGAACCTTGCATCTTATCAGCAATGCTCTTACCAGTCAATCTGTCCAGATAAGACTCACAACCCATGTGCATAGCATAAGTCTGCTACTTTATTTCTCCTAGCTTCCAAGCTTTACAGAAGCTCTAGTGCATGTATTTCTGAACTAGCATTCCTGGAAGAAAGGATGTAATACATGAAAGGTTGTTTCCTGAATAAAATTTCTATGTGGTTGGCAGTTTGTAGCTGCCATGATGCCTTTGATTACCATCACTGGTCCCACGGAAGCCAAGCTCAATGTTCTTGTAGCATAATAATGGTCCCACTGGTCTGTATCCATGGTGTGGTGCATTTCTGAGCAACCATTCATCTAGATGACAGTGTATCCAGACACTACCCTGAACTTGATGTAACAAGTAATATGATTCATCGCCTACTTGTGGTTTCACAGTCCTTCAACCACTTTACATAGATGCTCACAACAGCAGCATGCAAACAAATAACCAACTTGCCGTTTATGAGATGCTTGTTCCCGGAAGACTAGCTGTACAATCAGCCTTCTGTCAAAATCACTTATGTCAGTAAATTTTCCAATTTTCTCCCCATACCATTACCAGAATTATTTCCCATTCACCTCTGCTCTGCTTCTACATTTTTCTATTGCATGTTTGCAAATCAGCTGGTACACGACAAGTGTTATTTCACAGGTGGTTCTCCATTTGTTAGTATATGTTTTGCCAGTTACTGGGTTGGTATAGGAGGTCGTAATATCCATATCAGACCCTATGCTCCTTCTGCACCCATTTCCCTACCCTTTGGCTCCCAGGCTCTACAACAGGCCTGTTCACCAGTTTGTTTGTGTGAGCTGGCTCATGCTAAAACCTCAGCAGTGAGCAACTGGCCACTCACGGTGAGTAACGGAAGGGGAAGAGGAGAAGAAGAGTAACAGCAACAAGGCACCTCAGCATAAGAAACTGTTTTCAACAAGTATATTCTATGACTGCTAACATTAATTCTACAGAGATGTATCATTTCACTGTGGCTAATTAAAGCATTTTGTGGCAAATTTATTTTCTAAAACTGTTGCATTGATGAGAAATGATAATGGAATGAAACTTACATTTCTTTTAATTGATGAGGCAAAGACCATGGAACAGTTAAATACAAAACATGATATTTCTTATGACTGATGAATGCAATTTTTGGACGATGTTTAAACTGACATCAACTTGTATTTTTTGATTAGTTTATTCTCACATTAAACAGAAAAACATTTGGTGTCATCAAATTGTGCTTATTTTGCTTTGCACTAAGATATCGTTGTCTGGTATCACTTTCCAAGCATTGCTAATTCGAAGATTAGCTTTTTAGTTCTGCTGTGATTGAGCTTTTACGTGTAGACGTCATTCTCTTCACTGTAGAAAAAAGTTGCTTGCACAAATATGTAGTTACAAATATCAACATAATCACAGCTGCAAAATTGTGAAGTTACGGAAATTTATAAGGACGAAAATTATTAAAGGATTCTGCGAGGGTTGTTTTATCACGAAATTTATCATGCAACTGCCTGTCACACTGAATATCTATAACTGTAGCTAGCCAACTACACTGATGACTTGTAAATGATGATGATGATGATGATATGCCTGACCTTCGCTTTGAAGTTCCTACACCCAGCCACAATGCTGCTTTTCTCTGATTTACAAAGAGCTGTTCTCCACTTTAATTACTGCGCCATTACATATGAGTATATTTGCTTGCACCTAAGGCTATGGCAAATGTAACACTTGATAAGTCCTCTGAAGACAGCACCCAGTTTGCACTTCCCCCTGCACTACATAATGACGTCTGACCAGCGCATTTTCCGTGAGAGCTCACAACCCAGGCGGTGACAGAGTGCAAGGACTCTTGCTCACCTAGCCACTTCCTGAACAGGCCTGCTCTACAACATAGCAGTCGTGACATTGGCGTCCATTTCACCACATGTGCCATCTGAATTCTTGCCCCAGACACCAGATTCTCAGAACTCTGCAGTTGGGAACTGGCATTACAACATGTCCTTGTTTCTTCCCAGCCCCGTGGCCTTAATTTACATTAATTTCCTCAGTCTCAGCAATTCTTCTCAGTAACTATTCCTTTCTTTGTTCCCTTTTAGTTTTCTATATTTTTTTATTTCCTGATATCCCTATCCCCCACCTCTACCATATATAATGCACTTAACTTTCCTCATTAATTCTTCCATAATGTTTTGTAAAGTAATCTTTGTGCTGCTTATTACCCAATCTTCCCCCCTCAAGCTCTCAGGTTTTCAAATCTCTTCCAGTGCTGTCCCCAACAATTAGTCTTTCCTTCTCCATCCGGTAAGTCTCCCCTGTGGGTAACTTTTCTGAACCCTCCCATTTACTATATCTTGCCAGTCATTTACCTTCATCCCTCTTCCTTCCCCTTCAACCAACTGGCTCCAAAAGCTTGCATATTTCTTTACTCTTTGTATATTTTGTCTTCTGAGCAGATTTTTTATCTCTCCAGTTAAAGAAAATCATGGTGTGATTAAAAAGAGAGAGCATTATGCTTGTCCAGAAATCTGTAATTTTCATTGCTCATCAGATTTTCTGTTACCTCTTGCAATGAAGTACAGCAGATTTCTCTATTGTGTCTACTGGGCAATGGACTTGTACATAAGGAGAGTGTAGTTTAACTCCACCTCCCCCTTTTTGTGTGTGCCATCTAAGTAATGGATATTACATTATCAAATGCCTCTTCTACTAAATGTATTACGATGCAACTAAAAGGAAGCATGAGTGTAATACAGAATATGGCACAAAGACCTTCTGTTTTTCAAAAGGTAGTTACAAACAAACAAAGGTATTGAGAAAATATTTTTATTTGTGAACAACAAAAACTATGCCATTTTACATTCACTGGTTATAAAAATTATTTCCAGTAAATGACATCCTCCAATCTTGACACATTGAAAAAGCCTTTTCTGGAAGTTGTCCATGTTCTTTGTCTCATTTCCAGTGGAAAGGCAGCCACTTCCTGGCTGATTGCTTACTTAAGTGTTTGCAAAGTTGTGGGGCAATGTTTGTTCACTTGAGCCTTTAGGTGTCCCCACAAGACGGACACACACACACACACACACACACACACACACACACACACACAGGGTGACCTTAGGGACCAGACAATTTCTCCACTAGAGAGAAGACATTCAGGAAACAACTCTCTCAAAATTTCTAGACAATGCAAAGTAGTGTGAGCTGAATCTCTGTCGTATTGGAGCCAGATTTCTCCTTCTTCATGTTCACCAACACAGAGCTCCAGGGGGAATGTTCGGAAGTATTTCCTCATGTACAGCTCTGCAAGTTTCAAAATGTCTCTCTCTTAATTCTTGGATAACCATCATAATGCATGGGTGCATGTGAAGATCTCTGTGCAAGATTCTTCTTACACCCTTACCAGATAATTCCCAGACAGCCACATGTTTTAAGTGCTGAGCGCTTTGGAGATTGCTGGATGGATGAGTGAACATTTTTTCTATCAGGAAAAGAATCATGTTGATCAAGTTCAAAGTGAGAGTGAAATGCTCTCTGAGTGGGACTCACAGAAGCATCGTTATGAATATACTGCTCCATAACAAATGCATGATGCTCAGCTAGCCAATATATTGTGCCTAGCTCAGCTAGCCAATATATTGTGCCTACTGAAAATAGCATGTACTCTGTTATCAACTGAAACCCCCTCCACATCAGTATCTCCACCACAGCAGCCCCTCTGTTTACAGGATCCCATACATCGTAAATAGGGCTAGACCCCTGCATAGTTGGCCAATACTGTTTCCAGCATGATGTTTACATTGTACGAGTTGCTGGACCTTGGCCCAGACAAGCTCCCCCTGCTTATGCGTCTCACCTGTGTATCACTTGTTTTACTTTGGTGCTGATCACAAATATTATGTTTACAGGTCTAATGCTAACAGGTGCCACTAGGACAAACCATCATCATTCATGGACAGCACATGTAGCACCTACAGTGGAACTTCAATATGAGACAAGTTGTGTCCATGGGTCATATGGTCATCAAGAGCCCATGGAGATTCCTCTACCACAGTGTACTTAATCAATGGTGCAACCTCCAGCAGAGAGCTGCAGGTGCAGCTCCTCTCCATGCTGCTCACACCAGTAGCCTATGACATCCCATCTTTTGGAGCTCCTGCTGAGTCCACACCATACCACATTGCTCTGCTACGTCATTTAGTAGCTGCTATACATCTTCTGTAGGACTCAGTGCTACAGCGAACTTTCTGCTGTATCTACCTCTGATAAAAGATGATCATTACTTTTATTACTATCTTATGGAAGATTTTACTTTCTGTGGTCATACTACAATAAATGCACATTATAAGACTATCTATGGAATCATCATTCTTTGTTTTACTATTCACTGTCATCTTACAGGGTCACAACCGAGTCTTGGATATGCTATGCTGTTTGGACTTTGGTCTTGATTACACTAGGGCTAGAACACTGCTACTGACTTAGGAAGCCTCTGGATGTCACTTCCTTATTATTGTATTCTCCGCAGCCTCATGTTTGACTGTATAAACAATTAATTGGTCAGCTCTCTTTTGTACTGAGTGCTACAATAATGAGAATACCCTATTTTACAAAACTGACGAACTGAAAACTCAAAGCAATCAGATATGAAGTTTAATGTCTGTTACCCAAATGTTTTCATTTTTGAAATAAGAAAACCCCTGCACAATTAAACGTAAATAAATGTGGGAAAATCAAATTTGTCTTCATAAATGACAATAATGAACAAAGTAAAAGCTTTTCAATTCTGTTTACCTTACTTCTGGATTGTTTGCTCTCTGTGGCATTGGAAGCATAGATGGAGTGCACAATAAATGGTCAAGAGGTGATCCGTTGAGCATAGAATTTGACTTCCCCTCACCCACACAGTTCCATACTAATGCTGTGGGGCATTCAAGTGTGATGACCTATATAACATGAAGAAACTTCTGGATAAAATAGGTTTCTTCAGATCAATAGAACTGTATGTAACAATATAAGATTATTATAATACATAAAAATACACACACTACGAGTAAAATATAAATTACATAGCATTAGAACACAAACAATTATGAAAATGGATGCACACTGCGGGTCTACAATGTGCTGAATGGACACACAATGCTGAGATTGAAGTTTGGCAGGTGGACTAGGGTGGAGAGGTTGCATTGGGTAGAGTGGGTAGAGAGAGTAAAAGGTGAGAAGATGAAGGAGGTTTTGGGAGTGAATAGCTAGTGGGCCGGAGGGAGGCAGCATTCATGCTGGACAGGAATGCAGGATGGAGGGGTGACAGGCACACAGGCTAGACATTTGACATAAGAGCACCAGAGTCAATGAGTTGTGGCGCACGAAGTAGATGACATGGAGGCATCAGTTGGGAGGGTGACATGACAGAGAATGGGCAAACTGTTGATCTGAGGGTGTGGGGGCAATGAGTTAGTGGACGCTGGAGCTGGGAGTATTGTGGCAGTGAAGGATGTATTGCAATGATATCTCCCATCTAAGTAGGCCAGAAAAGTTGGTGTAGGAGGGAAAGATCTAGATAACAAGTGTTGTGAAGCAGCCACTGAACTTAAGCATGTTGTGCTCAGCAGCATGTTCTGCCATTGGGTAATCAACTCTGTTCTGTGCTAGAGTTGGCATTGCCCAGTCATTCTGGTGGACAGTTGAGTATCAGTCATGCCCATATAAAACTGAGTAAAAATTGCAGCAAAGCTGGTTTATGACATGGCTCCTTCCACAAGTGACCCTGTCTCTGGTGGGATAGGATAGGCCTGTGACAGGACTGGAGAGTAGGAAGAGCTGGTGTGTGAATTGGGCAGGCCTTGCAACTGGGCCTTCACAGGGATATGCACCCAATGGCTAGGGTTTGGGAGTGGGAATGGCAGAGGGATGGAGTAGGATATTGTGTTGGTTGGGTGGGTGATGGAATACCATTTTACGGCAGACGGAAGGGTTGTGGATAGGATGTTCCTCATTTTTGGGCATGAAGATAGATAATAAAGCTCGGTGAAGGATATCGTTCAGTTGCTCCAGTGTGGGGCCTCAATTTCTGTTACCCCACTGTCACCACACCCTTTACCCAACAGTTTTTTCCTTCCTCTGTCCAACCACCCTTTCCTAACCAATGCTTCCACATCATCTGTATCATGTGGTACACCTCACTGGCTCTAGTGGCTGTCTGTAACTTGCCTAGTTCATGTACCTGCCACCCATCTCTCCTGCATCCCTATACTGTATGCCTACTGCCTCCCTCTGAGCCACCAGACACTCATTCCCAATCTCTCCTTCTGCTTCCTGTCTCTTTCTTCCTCTGTCCACCCCATCCAACACAGTCCCCACTCAAGTCCACCTGACGAATCATACCTAAAATGTAGGATTCAGAATGTTTCAAATCTTCCATGGCTTGGAGAAGGAGAAAGAGATATGCTACAGGAGGTAAAAGCATGTCTGAATGAGCCATGGTTCAAGAAAGATACAAGGTACATAAAAATTTACCAGAAGTAACACACACAGACCAGCCATACTGTCCCTGTGACCATGTCAGTTGAAAGAGTCACTCAGTAACATATTCAAATAACCTGATAATGACTTGGCAAGAAGCCAAAACTGTCAATGATACCACTTGTGTGGGTTTAGTCTGAAATACTTAATAACAATTTTAAAAAAGTAACAGCTGACTCAATAGGCAAGATTAAAATTGCAAAAAACTGACAATGATTGGAAGCAATTGATAAGTCAAACATGGGAGCAAAACTTGAAAGGAATGATAAAGTGTAAATGAAAGTAAAATATAAAAAGAAGTGAACTCTGAAAGAGGAGAGCAAGTTATGGTTAGAACATAGAGATGTGAAGGTACATTTGAAAGAGGAGGACTGGTACGGAGGGAGGAAGCAGAACAGTATTGGAAAGGAAACAGAAACTGATTGAAATACAACACAGAGAATGTAAATAGACACAAGGAATAACATAGAAGACAAGTGGAAGAAAAAACATATTTAACATAAGACCAGGTGGATGATGAAAGCCAGAATGATATACAGACAGTTACCATAGGGGATTTTTGAAGCAGTATTTTAGGAGTTCTATGCATGTAAAACACTAACCACCAAACATAAGAGTACAAAGAGGCAACAGTGGAACAGGAATGTTAGAGAAAGTGGACAACCCAATAATATGCAAATAAAACAGAGAAAACTTATTAGAGCAGAAGGTGCCTTCAGATAATATTCTCCTAGAAGTATTGAGAGGAGCAATGGATAGCAACAGAATGCAAGGCCTCAAAAAAGATCTAGAGGCAACACTAACAAAGACATAAAACAAACAGCATAGAAGAAAAAGGAATGTAAAATGATCATAATGAAATTACAGAGCAATCTTATGGTCAAATAAGCAATGTAGAAAATTGATGTTGGGAGTTGGTATTCAAGTGAAATTAATAGACAAGTCCTACACACTGTGTTTCATATTCAGCAGTACGATATAGAGTGTTTCAAGATAGAGGATTCACTGTAGCTGAAAGATTAAATAGTGGCCATGCCAATATAATTTGCTGTCCCAACCTTGCAAATCAAGTAACAGACATTTTAATGTGTACTTTGCAAGTGGATAAGATGGTGTACATTGTTACGGAGAGATGAGAATCCTAGAAAATGTCTCCCTATGGGGAAACTCACTTGAGCAAGGATTGTGGGCAGAGATATGCTTCCAGAGAATGGTACCAATCCTTAAAAGTATGTTATAGTGGTTAAGAGGATGACACCCCAACGTTACTTTGAAATATGTGCAGTAGATTTTGAGTATTATCAAGTGTTCCATACAGTGTTAAACTTTTAAATCAGTAATGGATCAGTACCAGAGGGTGTTTCATTATTATATACTAATCCACTGCGAGCAGATTTGCTGGGACAAGTAAATAGTAAAACATATGTAGGGACTAAAAAGGTTTTTGAGGGTGTTTGACATCATTAAGGGTGATGACTTCAAATTGGTCATCCAATGTTAAAGCTAGAAACCTCCTGAGACATAGCATTGAAAACTGGAATACAGGCAACAAGAAACAATCACACAACACAACATCACAGGTAGTACATCTCTCCTTCATGTATTAAACAGTGATTCACATGCTTGACTTCCTTAAACTCTGTAACCCTGTACTTGAAACAAGATTACATGATTGTTAGAAAACAGCAGGTAAAAAGGAATAGAAAGGGCCATCTTCATAGGAAGCATTACTCTTTATTGTTATCTCATAAATCACACCTATAGTGCTGTTGCATATGTCATGTGAAATGAAATCCTGACCAATGTCCATATTCTACAGCAATGGGCTTAGAAAACTATGAAATTACTAGGCCCTCCTATATCTCACAGTGTTGGGGTTGCCTACCTGTTTACACTGTGATGACAGTTTACAGAGCAGACTTTTATTCGCTATGTGAACGTGGTGTGCAGCTGTGAGGGACTGACAAACATCTTATGCATGGTGAAGAATGTGTATTGTACCAGCTACATATCACTGAGGGGTAGCTACCACTCTGGGATCATACTGTAACAAGATAAATCTGTATTTCAAATACTGAATACTGGAAACCTCATTTAGTTTTTTCATTCATCCCACACTATCACTATTTAATAAGAGATTAACTTCCAGTGCATGGCTCAAAGTACGAACTAGGCTGTCAGTTGGTTACACCCCCAGCCTATGAATAACACTGAAATGACATCAGACCACACAGTACACACAACAGTAGAGAGGGCTGCATAACTACTTCTTTTTCACCAACAAAGTGTTAGTCCTGTCTTAACAGTGAGGATTAATGCTTGCTTTGAAGTTCATCTTTGTTAAAGCGTTCTACATGCTGCTTCCTAACATATTGAGCAAACTTCCTTCAAGTCCCGGCTTGAAAAGTTCTAAGCAATTTCAGGGTGCTATTCCCATTTAATACATGAAAGGATGTAGTCTCCATGATTCTGTCTCTGTAGTAATATGGTTTATTGCAATTGGTTTCCGATTTACTGTTGAGCAACACATTTCAAGTCAGCACCTTTTGAGATGACAAAGTCTCTCAAAAATCACTTTAGATTTATGTTTCCATATTTATTTGTTGCATGGAATCTGCTCATGGCATCTTTGCATATAATGAAATACTCTATGTATTAAAATTGCTCATTCTAGTATATACCATATTATATAATGACTGTAAATTATGAACATGTTTGCTCAAAAGGTCTAGTGTTGAGAATGAGCACATTCAGCATGACATAGTAAACATAGTAAAGAAAAGAGCAAAATGATATTGCTGGCATTTCTGGAAAGCTGAGCTAATTAAAGTTCTCAGATTTCCAGGATTGTGAGTTCATCAAATGGTGCAACATTTTGCTGAGTATTGCCTGCATCATCTTCTGGCGAAGCTGATAAGAGAAACACTTACTAAAATATCACCCTTTTAGTGTGTATGTTGGCTTCCATTTTGAACATGTTGTAATGTTCATTTTATCTGGTGAAAACATCATCTTTAGTATCTGCTGTTCCTTGTATTTTCAGGTTTGATTTTAATGTTTTGTGCCACAGCATAATATACAAACCAACAAACAACATGGCAGAGGTAAAGGAATACCTAAACGTGACAATAAACGATGGTAAATCAACAAGTTACCAAACTGGAGTTATATTTTTTCAGGACAATGCTATTCTTTCTAGGTAGATTATTGGGCATTTGTTACGTAGTAGACTTCGTTGAGATGAAACAGTAGTTTCAAAATTGAGGAAGCTCATTAATGGCTAGTGATATTATGAGCTGATTGTTTGTGTATGAGGAGAGCACACAACAATAATGCAGAATCAATAATAAAAAGAATATCCCATAAACATTCTCAAAGTTTAAATAAAAATGAAAAGTGAGTCTTTCAAAAATATTCTTAATAATGATAATATTACAAAAAGAATAGGTTGCTACTCACTGTAAAGATGGAATGCTGAGTTGCCGACAGACACAATGAAGAGACTGTTACACAGTGAGTTTTCAGCCAAAGCGTTCTGCAGAAAGGAAAACACACTCGCATTCACACAAGCAAGCACAGCTCATGCACACATGACTGCTATCTCCAGCCATTCTGGTCAGAATGCATAATAATATAGCAGTTTTAGGGAGCAGCATAGTGGACGATCTTAATAATGATGAAGATAAAGGCAAACTAATGACCTAAATCAATGTATTTCTTGAGCAGGGCTGTCTCATTATCTCATGCTGATATTGGTTGAGGTGGTGTGATGTTAATGGCAGTAGTGGTAGCAGTGAGGAATGAGCAGAGGTTAAAAATTCACTACCACTCCACATATTTTCTTTCTTCCTCTTTTTCACTAACCTCTCAGGTGAGAATGGTTTGGAAATTTACCTCATACCATAGTCAAATTATTTTCTTTTATACAAGTACTTTTGGAGCTTTTATTTCTTATAAAACTGGAAATAAGTTTAATAATATTTGAGAAGAAAAGTTGCTACTCACCATATAGAGGAGATGCTGAGTCGCATCTCCACATCTCAGTATCTCCACTATATGGTGAGTAGCAACTTTCCTTCTCAAATATTGTTACATTCCATCCTGGATTTTCCATTGTTTGAAATAAATTTAATGTCATTCTTGAACAGAGTATGCAAACTTAAGGAAAATTACCTGTAGTATTGCACTAAGACTCATCACAATATCACGATGATGTGGGCAATTCATGTATTCATTAAAAGTAACAGTGAGAGGGTTGAGACCAGGTTGAATGGTACTGGGCACCAAAACATTACTGTAATAAAAAGAAACCATGAATTGTCAATTTTATATGGACTGCAATAAAATCATAGGCAAACAGAGAGAAATATTTGGAATTATAAAACAAAATACATTTATACAGGTGGTCACATAAAAAGACAAAGCTCACAATGAAAAGATTTGTACACATTTTCTGACAAACCTCTATCTCAGCTTAATGTCAAATGCAGTATTCTGCTTGACAGAAAATAAATCTCAATTCAAATTCCACCTCTGTCTTACTTGAGGACAAACAGCTTCAATGTACTTTAAATTCACATAAACCTTAAATCCTGTGATTTCACCATGATACACATGTACAAAGAAATATCTGCCGTAAACAATGATATGTGAATAAGTGGCTTTGGAGACCACTGTATTTCCAGTGCTTTAAGCTAGACATCTTTCAGTGAAACCATGTGACACTGCAGCTGACAGTATATGCACCATATTTACACTCTCACTGGCAGTTACATTACGTAAACATTCACAGAAGAGTGATAATTCACTTGCTGTTTTTGAATCTATTATGTATGTATAACAAACTGTATAAGTAATGAGTATATATTGCTGTAATTCTTACAGGTAAATTCATTTTCATATACTTAGCTGAAAAAGCCATTTTAGGAGTAATTGCGATACAAACACCACAAATATTGAACTTACACATAATAACTTACAATGTTTTTAAAGCTAAAGAGAAAATGCAAAGCATAAAGTGATAAGAATGACAACTGACTGATAAATTTGTAAACAAGAAAATATAGATTTAAAGTTCTTTTTGGCGTCTTGAAACTTAATATGAATTAACAATTTTATGCATAATCATTATTTCCTGGCACACAATTTTGTACTGTTTCTCACCCATCAGCAGCAGCTCTGCTATTTGTTGCTTGTGGTCATTTAAATTCCAATTTGTCTTTTCTGATTCAAACATTATTCTTATACCTGTGAATGAAATATCAAAAATTCTTTGTATTAACAATTTCTCTTCTTTTCATCCCAGTTTTGTATATTATGTGCTTTCTCATTGTTTTTTCCTCACAAAGTTTTAGAAAGTAATAAAAAGTCAAGCTTTCATTACATGTACCCTAAGCCCCTTTGTAACAATTATTATTATTGTATACAGTAACAATTCAGATTTTACTCTTATCATAAGTAAAGTCGATTTTATACTGTTTTCTTTAACTAAGGAACTATTTGTTATTTCACAATAGTGTGTGGCTGATTTTTGATACTGAATAGTGTCCTTATGATGAACAAGTGCCACCAAAATCAGTAAACCCTGTGGCAGTGAGTGAGGTGCTTAGAACAAATATATTGTTACACTCTGCTAGAAAATGTCTTGATGAGGCAGTGGTAGTTGGTGGGGAAAAGAAAGTTCACAAAGAAAACAATTAAAAAAAAGGAAAGAAAATCAGTGCACTGGTCATGTCTTTATAATCCATGATAGAAACACATTGACTGCTCTTGTCATTGCAGCATTTACTCATAATGACACAAAAATGTGTACAACAGATGAGATATTATTTTCAGAAATTAAGATGAATTGCAATTCCACATACGCAGACAGTAGTAGGCCTGCCGTATTAAACTTTCTCAGTAGGACTGATATGATGTTTGGTTTGCAGGGCGCTCAACTTCGCGGTTATCAACACCCATACAAATTCCCAACCTTTGCTCAGTCCAAACCTGCCACTTTCAGGAATGATGATGATGATGAAATGATGAGGACAACACAAACACCCAGTCATCTCGAGGCAGGTGAAAATCCCTGACCCCAGCGAGAATCGAACCTGGGGCCCCATGCTCGGGAAACGAGGGGGAGGGGGGGGGGGGGGGAATAGGACTGATGTTAATGAAATTTGATTGTATTTCTGTCATTTAACATTGTAGTGACCACCTGTAGAGGAATTTCGTTCTTCTTTCCTTCATATTTGCAAATTTTTCAATCACTAAAGATTGAAGTCAGTAACTGCTGAAATGAGGTCTCATTCAATACAGTACAGTGCGAGTGGTGTTGTCTTTTGTGGTTCACAGTGTTACAAAAAGGTTATGATGCATTTCAGTGATGATAAACAACATTCTGCTTCTGGCATGGTATTGTAACTGTAATTTTTATTTGGAAGAGTTTCACAATTTGCTCAATGTATCACAAAGATTATACCCTTTATGTAATAAAGTAAGTTCAAAGGATACTTTCCTACTACTCTCATCTATAAGTAATGGGGAGTTCCCCTCAAAGATTCTTTGTTTAGAAAAAAGAACAGCATTTAATAGCTGCTCTGAAAGAAGTTGCTGAAAAAGTGGAAGAGTAAATGGTAAATTTCTCTTCTAGAAAGAGAAAGGAACAACTAAGGGTCCAGTGAACCTGAATCTTTCTTTCACCTCATAACTTACGTCATCACATAATTCTCTTGCCTCCTGCATTAGATTACATGTCACTCCTCCATCTCAAATTCTCCCTCTTTTATGGCATGGGCCCTTGCATGCAAGTAATCGACGAAACAAAATTCTGAATTATTCATGATGCTGAATAGCATTAAAAAAGTTGTGTTACATACACTGTTTGTGTTGTGTAATAGATAAGGTAAAGGCTTCACATGCAGGAGGTTGTGGGTTCGAATCTAATCAGATGCCTTAAGTACTTTTATTTTTAAAATCTTTATCGAAATGACTGTGACCATTATTTTTATTCAATTAATTGGTTGAAATGTAGTTTTTTACTTGTATTCTTTTGTCACATCATTTTAATCACTCTTGTTCCACTTGGAATTATTGTGAATGTAAATTTAATTATATGTATCTATTATAATATTCAATTACTTGAAAATTCCAATCTATCGGTTAAAAAACAAAAGACGAAATCATATATTTATACTGACTGCGCAATGATGTGAAATACAGATTTTTCATTACAAGATATGCAATTTTTTTTGCATGGTAATCGTCATAGTAATGTTTAATACATAGCATAATTTCCTACAGCACTATGGACCAAATAATGCAGAGGAAGATTTAAAAAAAGAGGGGTTTATGAGTAAAATGAAACTCAAGCAAAATGAAAAAAAGATTTATGAATACAATAAAAAGAAATTATATCAACATTAACATATAATATTAATTAAAAACATATGAACAAAGATTTCAAGTGGAAAAAGAAAGATAGAAAGAAAAATGAGGGCAAATAAAGAAGTTGATGTTATGATTGAAATGGTGTGACAAAGGAAAGGAAATAAAAAATTCAGTTTAAATCAATTAACTGAATAAAACTGATGATCAAAGTCAGTTCTATAAAGATTTTAAAAAAATTACTGCACCTACCAAGATTTGAACCTATAACCTTCTGTGTGTGAAGCACTTACCCTATTGATTAGACCATGCAACCAATCTATGTAGCACACCTCTTTTGACACTACTGAGTGCCATGCAAAATTCTGAAATTTTTCTTTTTCATCAACATCTCACAAATGAGGGCCCACGAAGATGAATGGCTGCAGTATGTGATACCTGGTATTTCAATCTATGTAATGATATAGATGGTTTCAAAAAGTCAACCCCACTCCTGGGAACCTCTCCTTGCGATTCTAATTCTGCACTAAAATTCAGGCTATGTCAGGATTGGAAGATGATTCAGTCTCATCATGTCATCTGAGAGCAAGTTCCAAGGCACCACAGAAAAGAACACTGTTAATAATTAGATTTAGTATCTTCCTATAACTGGTAACTTTTTGGTTGCATAAGGGTTTCTTAATTTTGCCTTGGAAATGATGAATGTCATAGACTCTGTTTTTAGCCCATGAAAGCTCTCCTCCAAATTATAAACATGGAAAACAAAATAAAGCTCTTTCCAGACCACAAGCACATAGGTGTTCATACTTGTTCAACAATTTGGAGTTAAATTTACTACTGAACTGATGACATTTCATCTGTCTGCAAAACTGTTAAATTAGGAGTCAGCCTACCTAACCTCTTAGTTTCTAATTTTTCTTCACACCTGGGTAAATGGATGGGTTTTGGGTGTTTTGTTTTAGGACACAAGAGCAACTGAGGTCATATGCACCCATGTCATAACCTTAGCACACGAGTAAGTAGAAGTCAGAAGTGGCTACATGTTAAGCTGATGTGATGGAAGGAAAGAGCTAAAAACAAGGACTTTCCTTTGGAGAGAGGCCCACAAAATTTGCCATAGAGACAGCGGAAGTTCCCGACCGAAGATTAAATGTCCTTTGTCATATTGCTATGATGGATAAAAAGTAAAACATGGCCGACATCCTATGCGTCGTTTACTAGAACAGTCAATAACTCAGACAGCAACAGGCACTGGAACGTAAGTGGTAAGAAAAAGGACATTCGGTTAGCAAATGATGAACCGTCAAAAGTTGATGAGAATAAGCACAAAGTGATAGGGGATCACCACTTAACAAATGATGGTGGCTAAAAAAGACAGTGCCTAATACGCAAAATGACTTAACATGATCTCATTGGGACAAGAGGGCGAGAGGATGTTCGATAAGCCACTGTGAGAGGTTTAATTCCCAGGAGCTTGTTCCCGTGTAGGGAAGACCAGTTGTGATGCCAAAGTGACAACAACTGCTCACACATGGCATCATGGCAATCATCCGAAGCAATGAAAGAGCGAGCAGGCCAAGGTAGGAGGACTGCAGCCTTGGTAGCAGTATCAACAGCCTCATTTCTCTCTAGACCAACATGACCAGGAACCCACATGAACCTCACAGTGGCCCCCTAAACAGTGAGCAAGTGGAAGATTTCTTGGACCTGTTGTTGCGCTAAGGGATTGACTGTGTACAGCACACAGAGGCTCTGAAGGGCACAGAGAGAAGTCAATTGTATGACACAATTAAAAAGCTTGTGTCGCCAGATGTACTGGACAGCCTGATAGAAGGCGAAGAGCTCTGCTGTATAAGTGTTTAACGTCCCGTCGACAACGAGGTCATTAGAGACGGAGCGCAAGCTCGGGGTGAGGGAAGGATGGGGAAGGAAATCGGCCGTGCCCTTTCAAAGGAACCATCCCGGCATTTGCCTGAAGCGATTTAGGGAAATCACGGAAAACCTAAATCAGGATGGCTGGAGACGGGATTGAACCGTCGTCCTCCCGAATGCGAGTCCAGTGTGCTAACCACTGCGCCACCTCGCTCGGTAACTGGAAAATGGCCAGTGTCAATGACGACAGCACACCAAACACCAGGATCAGTCTTGGAGCCATCAGTGTTTACGAAGGTGCTGTTGCTAAGTTGTGTGCAAAGGTCAAGAAACTTACAGCGACACATCAACTCCAGAGCAGTGTCCTCAGAAAGTGAATGAATTCCAAGATGAACATGGGTCACTGTATGAAGCCAAGGCGGTGAAGGGTTAACACTTATCGGAAATGTGGCAGGTAGTGTGAAGTTAAGCTGCCAGAGCAGTAGTCGAAAGTGAACTCCAGTAGGTAACAGAGAAAAAGGGCATGCCCCATACTCACGGTCAAGGGAGTCATCGACAAAGAGGGCAAAATATGGGTGACCAGGCATTGCAGACAAATGGCATGCATATCCACTGTGGAGGACATCACATAGGTATGGGAGTGGTAGTCTGGCAACTTCTGTATAGAGAGTCTCAACCGGGCTAATGCAAAAGGTGTCAGTGGCCAGAGGTATTCCACAATGTGTGTTAAGATGGTATAAAATG
Organism: Schistocerca americana; assembly: GCF_021461395.2. Lineage (NCBI taxonomy): Eukaryota > Metazoa > Arthropoda > Insecta > Orthoptera > Acrididae > Schistocerca > Schistocerca americana. The sequence continues at coordinate 825,507,239 of NC_060120.1, read as the reverse complement.
GACGGACATACAGAGGAATAAACAAAACATCCGCAGCCTAGTACCGGACAGACTACGGATCGGTACAAATGGAGGAAGGTGGTCTGATCTCTCCCCAGAACGTACTGCTTGGGACACATAAGATATTAAGGAAATGGGTACAGCATGCGGACAGGTAAGACATGTGAGAGGACCAACAAAGTTTCCTATCAAGCATGAGCCCCAGAAATTTAGTAGTTTCAGCAAACAGAGGAGCAACAAACCCAAGATGTATAAATGGTGGAAGAATCCTATTGCATCACCAGAAATTTATCCAAGTGATTTTGTCAGAGGAAAAGTGAACAGCTGCAGGAGTAGAGACGATTGAGACAACACTGAAGACACCGCTTAAGGAGACAAGTCTGTGGGGAACTGCAATAGATCGCAAATTCATCAACAAAAAGAGAGCCAAAGATGCCTGGCAGGAGACAGTCCATGGTACAGTAAACAGCTATAGCAAAGAGCACGACGGTCAGGATAGAGCCTCAAGGCACCCCATTCTCCTAGGTAAAGGTGTCCAACAAGGCTGAGACCATATGTACCTTGAAAACTCAGTGCTTTAAAAATTCCCGAAGGAAATGGAGCAGGCATCTTCGGAAGCCGCACATATATAGAGTACGGAGGATACAGGTCCTCCAGCAGGTGTCGTAGGCTTTCTCCAAATCAAAAAACATGGCCATAGTCTGGTATACCCACAGAAAACTATTCATGGCATGGGTTGACAAAGTGACGAGATGGTCAACTGCAAAATGGCACACTCAAAATCCATATTGTGCAGTGGTTAGTAGAGTGTGAGACTCGAGCCACCATACCAGCTGGCTTGATTCATATATTCCACCACCTTGCAAACACAGGTGATGAGAGAAATGGGGTGGTAGCTAGAAGCAAGAAGTTTGTCCTTATTGGGCTTAAGGGCTTCAAGCAAGCATCTGGGAAACATGACTTCTACCCAAATACATTGTATGTATGAAGGAGAAACGGCTTGCCAACATGAGAAAGGTGCTGCAATATCTGAGTGTAAATACCATCTAGCCCCAGGACAGAAGATCGGGATGAAGTGAGAGCATGGTCTAACTCTCTAATAGTAAATGCGGCATTGTAGCATTATTCACAATTCTGAGAGGAGGAGGATATCACCCATACGTCCTTCACTCCTTTCCGAGGGAGAAAGGTGGGATGATAGTAAGTGGAGTAAGAAATATTGGCAAAATAGTGGCCCAAGGTGTTGGAGATAGCAATAGGGTTTACAATGACTTCATGTGCTACATTCAGGACGAAAATCAGAATATGGACCTCAGTCCCAGAGAGTCAAAGAAGGCTGACCCCACACAACGGAAGAAGGAATGAAACCGTTAAAAGAACCAGTAAAGGAAATCCAACTAAAGGAAATCCACTTAACTTTTTTGCTATCCCAAAGAATGCAACCACACTGCACATGCAACTGTTTATAATGAATACAATTTGTCTCATATGATAATGGTTAAAAATATGGAGAGCACGTCACCACATATGTATTGTGTCGCAGCACGCATCAGTCCACCAGGGGACCACAACACAGCATGGTGAAGATGAAGTATGAGGTGTGGAACATTCTGCAGGGATATGGATAACATTTGTAAGGTCATCACAACTGGGGAAATGTTGTTCGTCGAAGGTCACCATGGAGGAGTAAAGCCTCCACTTGGCCTTAAAAAGCTGCCAGTCGGATTTACACGCAGGTGGGTAGGAGTCAGCAAATGGACAGTGCATGGGGAATGGTCACTCGAGTATGTGTCAGACAGAACAGACCATTCAAGATGATGGTCAAGCAGGGCAATGCAGAACAAGAGATCCAAATGAGAATAGATGTGTGTGGAGTCTGAAAGGAATGTGGGTGCTCAGGTGTTAAGACAGATGAGGTTGAGTTGATGGAGGAGATCAGCCAAGAGAGATCCTCATGGACATTTTCTTCAAGAGCCCCAAAGCGGATGGTGGTTATTAAACATGTGTTGTTGTTGTGGTCTTCAGTCCTGAGACTGGTTTGATGCAGCTCTCCATGCTACTCTATCCTGTGCAAGCTTCTTCATCTCCCAGTACCTACTGCAACCTACATCCTTCTGAATCTGCTTAGTGTATTCATCTCTTGGTCTCCCTCTACGATTTTTACCCTCCATGCTGCCCTCCAATGCTAAATTTGTGATCCCTTGATGCCTCAAAACATGCCCTACCAACCGATCCCTTCTTCTAGTCAAGTTGTGCCACAAACTTCTCTTCTCCCCAATCCTATTCAATACCTCCTCATTAGTTACGTGATCTACCCACCTTATCTTCAGCATTCTTCTGTAGCACCACATTTCGAAAGCTTCTATTCTCTTCTTGTCCAAACTAGTTATCGTCCATGTTTCACTTCCATACATGGCTACACTCCATACAAATACTTTCAGAAATGACTTCCTGACACTTAAATCTATACTCGATGTTAACAAATTTCTCTTCTTCACAAACGCTTTCCTTGCCATTGCCAGTCTACATTTTATATCCTCTCTACTTCGACCATCATCAGTTATTTTACTCCCTAAATAGCAAAACTCCTTTACTACTTTAAGTGTCTCATTTCGTAATCTAATTCCCTCAGCATCACCCGATTTAATTTGACTACATTCCATTATCCTTGTTTTGCTTTTGTTGATATTCATCTTATATCCTCCTTTCAAGACACTGTCCATTCCGTTCAACTGCTCTTCCAAGTCCTTTGCTGTCTCTGACAGAATTACAATGTCATCGGCGAACCTCAAAGTTTTTACTTCTTCTCCATGAATTTTAATACCTACTCCGAATTTTTCTTTTGTTTCCTTTACTGCTTGCTCAATACACAGATTGAATAACATCGGGGATAGGCTACAACCCTGTCTCACTCCCTTCCCAACCACTGCTTCCCTTTCATACCCCTCGACTCTTATAACTGCCATCTGATTTCTGTACAAATTGTAAATAGCCTTTTGCTCCCTGTATTTTACCCCTGCCACCTTCAGAATTTGAAAGAGAGTATTCCAGTTAACATTGTCAAAAGCTTTCTCTAAGTCTACAAATGCTAGAAACGTAGGTTTGCCTTTTCTTAATCTTTCTTCTAAGATAAGTCGTAAGGTCAGTATTGCCTCACGTGTTCCAACATTTCTACGGAATCCAAACTGATCTTCCCCGAGGTCGGCTTCTACCAGTTTTTCCATTTGTCTGTAAAGAATTCGCATTAGTATTTTGCAGCTGTGACTTATTAAACTGATAGTTCGGTAATTTTCACATCTGTCAACACCTGCTTTCTTTGGGATTGGAATTATTATATTCTTCTTGAAGTCTGAGGGTATTTCGCCTGTCTCATACATCTTGCTCACCAGATGGTAGAGTTTTGTCATGACTGGCTCTCCCAAGGCCATCAGTAGTTCTAATGGAATGTTGTCTACTCCCGGAGCCTTGTTTCGACTCAGGTCTTTCAGTGCTCTGTCAAACTCTTCAGGCAGTATCTTATCTCCCATTTCGTCTTCATCTACATCCTTTTCCATTTCCATAATATTGTCCTCAAGTACATCGCCCTTGTATAAACCCTCTATATACTCCTTCCACCTTTCTGCCTTCCCTTCTTTGCTTAGAACTGGGTTGCCATCTGAGCTCTTGATATTCATACAAGTGGTTCTCTTCTCTCCAAAGGTCTCTTTAATTTTCCTGTAGGCAGTATCTATCTTACCCCTAGTGAGACAAGCCTCTACATCCTTACATTTGTCCTCCAGCCATCCCTGTTTAGCCATTTTGCACTTCCTGTCGATATAATTTTTGAGACGTTTGTATTCCTTTTTGCCTGCTTCATTTACTGCATTTTTATATTTTCTCCTTTCATCAGTTAAATTCAATATTTCTTCTGTTACCCAAGGATTTCTACTAGCCCTCGTCTTTTTACCTATTTGATCCTCTGCTGCCTTTACTACTTCATCCCTCAAAGCTACCCATTCTTCTTCTACTGTATTTCTTTCCCCCATTCCTGTCAATTGTTCCCTTATGCTCTCCCTGAAACTCTGAACAACCTCTGGTTCTTTCAGTTTATCCAGGTCCCATCTCCTTAGATTCCCACCTTTTTGCAGTTTCTTCAGTTTCAATCTGCAGTTCATAACCAATAGATTGTGGTCAGAATCCACATCTGCCCCTGGAAATGTCTTACAGTTTAAAACCTGGTTCCTAAATCTCTGTCTTACCATTATATAATCTATCTGATGCCTTTTAGTATCGCCAGGATTCTTCCAGGTATACAACCTTCTTTTATGATTCTTGAACCAAGTGTTAGCTATGATTAAGTTATGCTCTGTGCAAAATTCTACAAGGCAGCTTCCTCTTTCATTTCTTCCCCCCAAACCATATTCACCTACTATGTTTCCTTCTCTCCCTTTTCCTACTGACGAATTCCAGTCACCCATGACTATTAAATTTTCGTCTCCCTTCACTACCTGAATAATTTCTTTTATCTCGTCATACATTTCATCTATTTCTTCATCATCTGCAGAGCTAGTTGGCATATAAACTTGTACTACTGTAGTAGGCATGGGCTTTGTGTCTATCTTGGCCACAATAATGTGTTCACTATGCTGTTTGTAGTAGCTAACCCGCACTCCTATTTTTTTTTATTCATTATTAAACCTACTCCTGCATTACCCCTATTTGATTTTGTATTTATAACCCTGTAATCACCTGACCAAAAGTCTTGTTCCTCCTGCCACCGAACTTCACTAATTCCCACTATATCTAACTTTAACTTATCCATTTCCCTTTTTAAATTTTCTAACCTACCTGCCCGATTAAGGGATCTGACAGTCCACGCTCCGATCCGTAGAACGCCAGTTTTCTTTCTCCTGATAACGACGTCCTCTTGAGTAGTCCCCGCCCGGAGATCCGAATGGGGGACTATTTTACCTCCGGAATATTTTACCCAAGAGGACGCCATCATCATTTAATCATACAGTAAAGCTGCATGTCCTCGGGAAAAATTATGGCTGTAGTTTCCCCTTGCTTTCAGCCGTTCGCAGTACCAGCACAGCAAGGCCGTTTAGGTTAATGTTTCAAGGCCAGATCAGTCAATCATCCAGACTGTTGCCCCTGCAACTACTGAAAAGGCTGCTGCCCCTCTTCAGGAACCACATGTTTGTCTGGCCTCTCAACAGATACCCCTCCGTTGTGGTTGCACCTACGGTACGGCCATCTGTATCGCTGAGGCACGCAAGCCTCCCCACCAATGGCAAAGTCCATGGTTCATGGGGGGTATTAAACATACCGAGCAGAAATACGGAGTGTGGATGTCACCAGTCTGAGTAGCGTTACAGTGGAGTGAGGCATAGCAACAATGGAATGACAAGTGCAGGACGGTAAAATGCAGACCTTTTGACTCGTCAACAACTTGTGAGTGACAGAGTAGGACACTTTTTCCTTCACCTGGATGTCTTGGACAGGCCACTCATTGAGATATATGGGACATTCGTAGGATGAAGCGGCACAGTCACCATTACAATTGATACAGTGGGGAGAAGAAGGTGGGGAATAGCCCTCGTGAGCATCTCACTTGTGTTAACATACCTCTGCAATGCCTAATGCCTGTGTGACGTGGTTATAGTCACCGTTGGCAGTGCAGTGTTCCTGTGTACAAGTCATTGAAAGCAATAGACACTGACCCTGCTGGTCAATTCAATAAGCAGCAGTTTATTGGTGGTCCAAATGTCTTTTGTGGACTGAGAATGCAGATCACGTGTGATGTATCAGCTGTGTTTGGAGGTGATACATGGTTGTATGTTGTATGGGGGAACCAAGCAGACTATGGTGGCCTTGAAGCTTTCCCTGATACAAACATTTTGGCTTGGAAGACTTGGAGTATAGCTGAGAGAGTACAGGGTTACTGGCTAAGGTTCTGTATGGTACTTTGGTTCCAGACAAGCCATTTAACTTGTCTACATGTTTTGACAGGAAAGGCGAGTGTGATTATAATGTTGACACTGGTTTCAATGCATCCAGTTTGGAATGTACAGTCTGACTGCGATGACTTCACAGCCTGCCTTAAAATTAAATGGAAGCACTACTCTATCAAATATGAGAAAAAGAGTGCATGTAGGCACTAAGTTTTTATCAATATTTTTCTCTACCCAATGGGCAGGAGTGATGCCCTGATCACAGGGATAAGTCTGGATTTCTCCCTTTGTCAGACCATCAAACAGCCGAGTGTAAATAACACCAAGCAAAGAATTCAGCATACAATGGGCCTCGACATGAACAATCTGCAGCTCATGGTCTCGCACTTGTGTTCTTGCTTCCCGAGCACATGGTCCTAGCTTCGATTCCTGGCGGGGTCGAGGATTTTCCCTGCCTCGAGATGACTGGGTGTTTGTGTTGTCCTCATCATTTTATCATCATTCATGGCAGTGGTGAGAATAGACTGAGCAAAGGTTGGGACTTTGTATGGGTGTTGATAACCGTGCAGTTGAGCGCCTCACAAACCAAACATCATCATCGACATGAACAGTACAGTCTTGGAGGAGCGAAGGTGTAAACAGCTGTTGGGATTGAAAATTACAATTGCTCCATAAGCAGAATCCCTTTACATAAGTGAGAGTAGGATTTTGCATGGCCTGAAATTATATCAAAACCTTTCTGAATAATAAACAGATTAACCATAGCAAAGGTCTGATCTTCTTTGGTATGCAATACCACAGGAACCAAGTTGCGGCTGTGAGAGCCTTTGAATCTTAGCCTCATGCTGTATATGTTGGTTTATGCTTAGTAGATGCAGACTGAAATGGTGATTGGCACATAACGAGAAAAAAAAAAAAAAAAAAAGATTGCCAGTGTCTCCGATGGTGTGCTCCGATGGTGAGCTCCTTCCTCTCTGATGGGGGACAATCACCTGATCACCTGCCTTAGGGCTTTAGGTGATTGTTCACACATCAGGTCATACCTCCAGAACTCCTGACAAGAGAGACCAATTGGCAATTTGGGAAGGTAACAGCTCAGGCAATCACCCCTCCCTGAACCTGGCTTGTATCAGGTGGTACTTGCGAACCCTACCTGTCGACCCTGGTGTGGGAATTAATGTGTTACCCAATCACCTGTTATGGGTCAAATGTGTGGGCTGGTCTTCGAGAGCACACAGGGAGGAAGAAGAAACAAAGAGAAATCTCAAATGCCAAAGTGGAGGATGGGGAGGAGATGGGGAAAAGAGAGAGAGAGGGAGAGAGAGAGAGAGAGAGAGAGAGAGAGAGAGAGAGAGATGAGGGTCTGTTCCAACACTGGACTACTGAAACTTCACAACACAGTCCTGAAACTATCCAAGACATGTTCCCCTAGGGAGGGGAAAAAGAAAAGCAGGAGGATAGACATGCAGCACAGAAAGGTTGGTTGATTTGGGGGAAGGGACCAAATGACGAGGTCATTGGTCCCATAGGATTAGGGAAGGATGGGGAGGAAGTCGGTCATGCCCTTTCAAAGGCTTTTGCCTGAAGCAATTTAGGGAAATTTTGGAAAATCTAAATCAGGATGGTCGGACGCGGGTTCGAACTGTCGTCGTCCTAAAAATGAGTCCAATGTGCTAACCACTGTGCCATCTCGCTCAATATCACGGCAAGGGAAGAGACACTGCAAAGGCTGGGGGGGAGGGGGGGCGGGGCCTTGGTAGCCAAATATAAACTCACCAAAGATTGGAGAGTGGTGGACCCCTGAGGGGGTGGGGTGCAGGGTGAATTAAATAATGGATGGAATGCATGGGAAATAGTTATTTTACTCACAGCTACAAGTAAACTGATAAGGAGGTGCCAGATCCCACTTTGTTAGAAGCTCTGACAGCTCCAGTTCTCTTCAGAAGGAGGGATGAAGGTGGGCCACTGCAGGCATCCACTCTATTGAGCCTAAGACACTAGCTGCCTTAAGCTGTTTTGGTACTGTTTATTTATTTTTTAGGGTAAAAGGGAAGGCCTTTATTTTATACCTCCTACTTACGGATTTATAAACAAAGACCTTGAATGGAGTTGCTAGTGTTGCCATCTTTGGTTGCTACCTAACTGCTCAAGGAGCAGTCACCATGGAGTCGCACATTGGGCTTGCAAATTGCTTCATCAATCACATCATGGTAGGAGCTACCAATGTCTTTATGTGATTTTGCAGCTCACTTTTGTGCATTCAGTCATCCTCATGGTGTGACGAGAAGGTGTTGTCTTGTCCACACATCAGGGATGAAAGCTGCTCAGCCTGCTGTTGGCTCCAGTCTCCAATCTCGTGTGGGGTATTTATACACCCAAATCCATATCTGAGTAAAGTTTTGCAAGCATTGCCTCCACACCCCACATCATTCCCACCTCCACCCCCCCTCCCCCCATACACACACACCTGACTGAACCAGACTACAAAGACTCTATGACAAGCTAAGCTGCAACTTCCTGTACTTGTGCCATACAGTTGAGAACTGCAGGGTCCATGTAAATTGGTCAGGTGTGCATTACATGTGGGATGCTCACAAGAGGTTTTCAGATTAGGCAACTCTCCATCCAATCCAGATAACAAACAACAGCTGTAGGAAACCCAGAAATATCTGTGTAAGATCTGAAGAAACGCCTCCTACAGGTGAGAGCATTAAAATCCCAACTGTTAACTGCCAAAGCATTTGCAATGAAGATTCAGAATTGGAAGCACTCCTGAACAGCAGTGAAGTTCACATAATACTAGGTACAGAAAGCTATTTGAAGCCTGAAATTGATGGCAGTCTGATTTTTGGGGTAAATTTGAGTGTCTACTGATAGGATGAGCAAATGGGAACTGGAGGTGGTGTATTTAATGCAGTAGACAAGGAACTCAAATCCATGCAAATGAAATTACAGTTGCAGGTGAGATTGTTTGGACAAGACTCAGTATGGGGGGTGGGGTGGGGTGGGGGAGGGGGGGGGGGGGCATAAAATGATAATTGGATCCTTCTCAGATTCATCTCCCAACGTAACCAAAAAGTCAGAGAAAATCTCGCTTCACTTTTATGTAATTTCCCCAATCATACTTTAATCATAGGTGGAGACTTGAATTATCCAACAATCAATTGCAAAAATTACAGTTTTGCTAGTGGTGGGCATGGTAAGATATCCTGCAAAACATTACTAAATGCCTTCTCTAAAAACTACCTAGAACAGGTAGCTAGAAATCACACTCATGATAAAAATACAGAGAATCTGGCAACAAATAAACCTGACCTCTTTAAAGATGTCCACATTGAAACTGGTATCAGTGACCATGACACAGTTGTGGCAATAATGATTACCAAAGTACAACTAAAACAAGCAGAAAGGTATATATGCTCAGTAAACTAGATAAAAAACAGTAGTGTCATATCTCAATGAAGATGTTGAGCATAGGGCAGGAGCATGTAGAGGAACTATGGCTCAAGTTTAAAAGAATAGTTGAACATACACTGGATAGATATGTACCCAGTACAACAGTTCATAATGGGAAGGAATCTCCATGGTATAGTCATTGTCAAGAAACTTTTAAATAAACAAAGATTACTTCATAATAGGTGTAAAACAAAGAGTATGGCTATAACATAGATACAGAGATGCTGAATGAAATACCTTTAGCTGTCAAGAGTGCAATGCGTGATACCTTTGACGACTACCTTAGTAGAACATTGTCACATGATATCTCACAAAATTCTGGTCATGTGCAAATGCTGTTGGTGGCACCAAAGTTATTGTCCAGTTCCTAGTGAATGAGACAGGAACTGAAACTGAGGGTAGCAGACCAAAAGCTGAAAAGCTTAACTCTATTTTCAAATGTTCCTTTACAAAGGAAAACCCAGGAGAATTAGCCCAGTTTAATCCTAATACTACTGAAAAGATGAATGAAATAAGTATTAGAGTCTGTGGTGTTGAGAAACAGCTGAAATCATTAAACCTGAGCAAAGCTCCAGAGCCCGAGGAATCCCAATCAGATTCTACACTGACTTTGTGGCTGAGTTAGACCCTCTTCTAACTACAATCTATCATAGATCCCTCAAAGTCACATATGTCTACAAGAAGTGAAATGATCCACAAAACTAATGCCCAACATCCTTGAATCGGTTTGTTGTAGAATCTTAGAACATACTCTAAGCTCAAACATAATGATGTATCTTGAACAGAATGACCTCCTCAATGCTAGCCAGCATGGATTCTGAAAACACTGATTATGGGAAACCCAACTGCACTTTTCTCATGACTTACTGAAAGCCTTGATCAAAGCAATCAGGTAGATGCAGTATTTCTTGATTTCCAAAAAGCAGTTGACTCAATACCACACCTAAGCTTATTGTTAAAAGTACGATCATATGGGATATCGAGTGAAATTTGTGACTAGACTTAAGACATTTTCGTAGGGAGGATGCAGCATGTTATCTCGGAAGGATAGTCATTGTCAGGTGTAGAAGTAGCCTTGATGTGCCCAGGGAAGCGTGTTGGGATGCTTGCTGTTCACGTTGTATATTAATGACCTTTCAGACAATATTAATAGTAAAATCAGGCTTTTTGCAGATAATGGAGTAATCTACACTGAAGTACTATTTGAAAGAAACTGCATAAATATTCAGTCAGATCTTGAACAGATTTCAATGTCATCCAGAGACTGGTAACTTGCTCTAAATGTTCAGAAATGTAAAATTTTGCACTTTATGGAACAAAAATGAGTCACAATTTGAATCGACCAACTCATACAAATACCTGGGCATAACACTTTGTACAGACATGAAATAGAATGATCACATATGTTCAGTAATGGGTAAAGCAGGTGACAGACTTCGATTTATTGGTAGAATACTGGGTAATTGCAATCAATCTACAAATGGTACTGATGACAAATCACTTGTGCCACTGGTTCTGGAATATTGCTCAGTGTGGAACCAGCACCAGATAGGACTAACAGGGGATATTGAACATATACAGAGAAGGGCACCACAAATGGTCACAGGTTTGTTTAATTCTTGGGAGAGTGTCATGGAGATACTGAAGGAACCGAACTGGAAGACACCTGAAGATAGATGTAAACTATCCCTAGAAAGTCTATTAAAAAACTTTCAAGAACCAGCTTCAAATGATAACTCTAGGAATATACAACAACTTGCTATGTATGCTCACAAAGGAATCATGAGGAAAAGATTAAAGAATTACTATACGCAAAAAGTCATTCAAACAATAATTGTTTCCGTGCTCCATCTGTGAATGGAACAGGAAGAGACCCTAATAATTGATACAAATACTAACAAAGAGATAGAGGGGCTGGACAGTACTTACCTCAGCTCAGTACAGCCGATAGATACACATAAAATAGAACTGAAAATTTACATTCCTAGCTTTCGGAACTTTGTTCCTTCATCAGGGAGGAGAGAGGGGAAAAAAGGGAAGAAGGGAAAGTGGATTCAGTTACTCACAACCCAGGTTATGAAGCAACAGGGAAAGGTAAACAGGGAGGGTAGCAAGGATGGAGGCATGGTTGTCAGAGGGAAGCCAAAGATATTCTACTGTAAGTACTGTGCCAGCTTCAAACCAAAGAGGATGCATACAGAAGTAAAGAGGTATATAGTATAAAGATAAACACAACTATGTAGGATGAAAAGATGCGTGAATGGCTAAAGAGGAAAGGGAAAGAGGAGAAGACTGAAGAGTGAATGGAAGTGAGGTTGTTTAACATAGGTTCAGTCCAGGGGGATGGCGGGATGAAAGGATGTGTTGGAGTGCAAGTTCCCATCTCCGCAGTTCAGAGGGACTGGTGTTGGGTGGGAGAAGCCAAATGGCACATACTGTGTAGCAGGTTCCTAGGTCCCTAGAATTATGCTGGAGGGCATGCTCCGCTACTGGGTATTGGGCATCTCCTAGGCGGACAGTTCGTCTGTGTCCGTTCATGCGCTCAGCCAGTTTGGTTGTTGTCATGCCGATGTAAAAGGCTGTGCAGTGCAGGCATGTCAGTTGATAAATGACATGTGTAGTTTCACACGTAGCCCTGCCTTGAATTGTGTATGTTTTACCAGTAGCGGGGCTGGAGTAGGTGGTTGTGGGGGGATGCATGGGGCAGGTTTTGCAGCGGGGTCGGTTACAGGGGTAGGAACCGCTGGGTAGAGAAGGTAGTCTGGGAATATTGTAGGGTTTAACAAGGATGTTACGGAGGTTAGGGGGGACGACGAAAGGCAACTCTGGGTGGTGTGGGGAGAATTTTGTCAAGGGATGATCTCATTTCAGGGGTTGACTTGAGAAAGTCATATCCCTGGCGGAGTAATTTGTTGATGTTTTCGAGGCCAGGATAATATTGGGTGACAAGGGGGATGCTTCTGTGTGGTCTGGGGGTAGGAACATTGTTGTTGGACGGGGGGGAATGTATTGCTCGGGAAATCTGTTTGTGGACAAGGTCTGCAGGATAGTTGCGGGAGAGGAAAGCACTGGTCAGGTTATTGGTGTAGTTGTTGAGGGATTCGTCACTGGAGCAGATTGGCAAACGTATCTGCTCCAGTGACGAATCCCTCAACAACTACACCAATAACCTGACCAGTGCTTTCCTCTCCCGCAACTATCCTGCAGACCTTGTCCACAAACAGATTTCCCGAGCAATACATTCCTCCCCGTCCAATAACAATGTTCCTACCCCCAGACCACACAGAAGCATCCCCCTTGTCACCCAATATTATCCTGGCCTCGAATACATCAACAAATTACTCCGCCAGGGATATGACTTTCTCAAGTCAACCCCTGAAATGAGATCATCCCTTGACAAAATTCTCCCCACACCACCCAGAGTTGCCTTGCGTCGCCCCCCTAACCTCCGTAACATCCTTGTTAAACCCTACAATATTCCCAGACTACCTTCTCTACCCAGCGGTTCCTACCCCTGTAACCGACCCCGCTGCAAAACCTGCCCCATGCATCCCCCCACAACCACCTACTCCAGCCCCGCTACTGGTAAAACATACACAATTCAAGGCAGGACTACGTGTGAAACTACACATGTCATTTATCAACTGACATGCCTGCACTGCACAGCCTTTTACATCGGCATGACAACAACCAAACTGGCTGAGCGCAGGAACGGACGCAGACGAACTGTCCGCCTAGGAGATGCCCAATACCCAGTAGCGGAGCATGCCCTCCAGCATAATTCTAGGGACCTAGGAACCTGCTACACAGTATGTGCCATTTGGCTTCTCCCACCCAACACCAGTCCCTCTGAACTGCGGAGATGGGAACTTGCACTCCAACACATCCTTTCATCCCGCCATCCCCTTGGACTGAACCTACGTTAAACAACCTCACTCCCATTCACTCTTCAGTCTTCTCCTCTTTCCCTTTCCTCTTTAGCCATTCACGCATCTTTTCATCCTACATAGTTGTGTTTATCTTTATACTATATACCTCTTTACTTCTGTATGCATCCTCTTTGGTTTGAAGCTGGCACAGTACTTACAGTAGAATATCTTTGGCTTCCCTCTGACAACCATGCCTCCATCCTTGCTACCCTCCCTGTTTACCTTTCCCTGTTGCTTCATAACCTGGGTTGTGAGTAACTGAATCCACTTTCCCTTCTTCCCTTTTTTCCCCTCTCTCCTCCCTGATGAAGGAACAAAGTTCCGAAAGCTAGGAATGTAAATTTTCAGTTCTGTTTTATGTGTATCTATCGGCTGTACTGAGCTGAGGTAAGTACTGGCCAGCCCCTCTATCTCTTTGTTAGTATTTGTTTCACATCTTATATGAGATTTTCCATTAATCATAATAATTGATACAATGGGACCTATCCTCTGCCATCAACTTCATGGTGGTTTGCAGAGTATGGATGTAGATGCAGACACCCTGATACGTGTTTGCAAATACAGTGCAACAGAAGTCACTGTCAGCATGTTAGCCGCGTGGAATTAGCCGAGCGGTCTAAGGCGCTGCAGTCATGGACTGTGCGGCTGGTCCCGGCGGAGGTTCGTGTCCTCCTCGGGCATGGTTGTGTGTGTTTGTCCATAGGATAACTTAGGTTAAGTAGTGTGCAAGCTTAGGGACTGATGACTTTAGCAGTTAAGTCCCATAAGATTTCACACACATTTGAACATTTTTTCAGCATGTTTTCATCCCATTTGACTGCATTTGGAACTTAGAGCACAGATATTTCAAAAGAAATAAATGGTGTGCTATTTCTTCTTTTGTACAGAAAGCTCAAAATGGAAATGCAGTTAAAAAAATATTACTGAGGGACATGCAAGCCTGCAAATCTGTACACGAGCCAGCCCTGGTAGGAAGCACGAAATGTAAGAAACAAGACTGATCGTAAAAATATTTGTACAGTATAACCCTTCTTTAACGTTCCTGCAATTAACATTTTCCCACTATTTATGACATTTTTTTATCATTCCTGTCAAATTTCCTATGCCCACAATGTTAATTTGCACCGAATTTTGTGTCAACATATTTATAATTTTCCAGCGATTTAAGCAGTAGGAAAAAACGTTCGTGGAGAAAAAATGAGTCTGGCATTATGTTGGCCATCCAGTAGTCTTTACAAGTAGTATGTGGTTAAGTTTCTTGACACCTGGACACACTACTCAGCGGATTTGAAATGGTAAACATGTAAAAGTTGGAACAATTTGTGCCGTATCTCCTGCCGCTGCTAAGCTCTACTTGGTGTGGTGGCTGATGGGAGTAACTAGGTTCGTTCGAATGGAGATATCATGACCAATCACAACCATTTCCAAACTGTCTCTACTGTGCAAATGCAGTTTTGTGATTGTTGTGATCACTGTGACACCTTTGTCAAACCACTTTTAGTGTGTTTCGGTGTTTGGCCACTTGGAGCGCTAGTTGACACCATCATTCACTTTGCATTGCTCAAATGTTTCCAGTTTAAACACAGTGCAAGTTATGTATTTTTTTCATGCTGAGAAAAACGTGTTTCAAGGATTTATTCTCATTGTCAAGTGAAGTATTTAGGTATGTATTTTTTGTGCTGTTACACAAACAAACAATGTAAATGATAGTTTGCACGTGTGTGATGATTTTCTACATAACTGAGGAGGCACAGTACCTGATAACCTCAAAAAGATGAGTACAGTGCAAGAGACGCAGAATAACACATATTCAAACACCACACAAAATATTTATGTACATATTTGCACTTGACAACAAGAAAAAAATCTCGAAAAAAGTCGTGTTAAGCATGAAAAAATATGTAACTAGTGCAGTATTTCATTATTTAAATAATGAATGACAGCTACAGGATTTCAAAAACATCAATTATGACTTATGAAATTGAGTCATACATTCCTACTTTCCCCACAGTTATCAGTTCCAGTTACATCAGCAGTTTTTATTAGATAACAAACTTTTACTAGATAATAAACAAGTCTTTTGATGCCCGTTATGTACATATATCATACATAAGGTGCGAAAATGCAAGAGGGTATCCTGAAAACGTTATTTCCCACATTTTACACAATTTTTTGAAGCTCATTGAGAAGCATAAAAGCTGGGTTTCATGGCACTTAGAAAATATGTTTGACTGGCACTGGTGGCCCTCAAGGAAGGAGTCCAAATATACACATGCAAGACTATTTTTACAAGGTTGGGCAGGAGTTATATGTGTTTTACTTTCTGACGGAGCACAAGAACATGTCTACAGTAAAATACTCACTCAATGCCACTGAGTTCAATTTTGATGAAACTTGTCACAGTTTTACGGTCATAGTTTGCGGTCAGAAAAGAGGCATGTAAATGTACTGGTCACTGTATTAAAAACACTCTCTCACTATAAGACTTCAATGCTATTTATACATATGCCAGCAAAATTACCTAAATAACCACACATATTAACATACTAGCAGACAAGCCATCACTTGGGTTGAGGGAAGGGAGGGGGAGGGGGGGGGGGAGGAAGCGGGGAGAGAAACAGAGAGAAAGATAGAGAGAGAGAGAGAGAGAGAGAGAGAGAGAGAGAGAGAGAGAGAGAGAGCTGCTTCTTCAGTTATACTAATTAGTTGCTGTTTATGTCTTATTGCTAGCTTAATATTTATTTGGCTATCATAGTATTCTTCAGAGAAGAAGGAAAAAAAAAGAAAAAAAAAGTGAAGTGGCATTTTTGAACAGGAGTCCCCATCTGGGGTTGGGGTAGGGGTGGGAAGTTGAGCTGCCTGGTGCAAGTCTTTTCGTTTGATGCCACTTTGGTGACTTCCATGTCGATAATTATGAAATGGGGATGGGGACAAACACACATCTAGTCCCAAGCAGAGAAAATCCCTGATCTGGCCAGGAACTGAAACTGGGGCTGATCGAGAGTCAGCAAACTGAACCACGACACCATGAGTTGCCACCTTCAAACAAAATTATTACCTACACATGTAACACCTCCAAACAAAATTATTACCTACACATGTAACAATAGGACAGTGTTACAATACACCTCCATTGACTTTAGGTAATTACCCCACTCCTTTCAAATACACATGCAGATGACGGCCTCCACTTAAGAATATCCCAGGTTCATTTACTCAACCTGATACAGGTTTTGTTAAACAACCTCAAAGGTCTCCTGAAATTTTTGCTTACTTATAACATTGGTAGAATAACATGAAAACGTAGGAAAAAGCCAAAACAGCCCTTCCAGAAAATTTCCAGCTGCCAGGAGAAACACTGCAAAAATCTATATTTCAAAGTAAATTAGGCAGTGGATCTGTGTGGTATTTAAGTTTTTCCTCACGCTGAAAGAATACACTTATTTGACAATTACCAATGCAACGATAGCTAGATCCTTACCTTGGACTCTGTGGAGATGCAAGGGCAGGTGATGCAGGATCAGGCAGTGTCTGTGACATCTGTGCTAATTTGCGTGCGCACAGGTACGCTAATCGACGGGCTAGGAGTTCTGACTGAACATACTCATCAAGGTACTGAAGAGCGAGTGGAAGCAATAATCGTAGAACTCCATCATCTGTGCTGCTCGAAGAACGCATGCGGTCCAGAAGTTCCAGCACCCACTGCAGAAACTCTTGTCGTTCGAGAAGGCCCTCCTGCTTTGCATAATAACAACATTTTTTTTAATTGTAAGCTTTTGCTACCAGAAAAGGCATCGATTTAAAAATTCAACACCATCAAAATAAATTACACGTTCAATATTTATATTTCTTATGGCTGGAACATCAGTCTTTCCGAACAGTATAAGGTATCTCAATCTATTTCCTTAATTAGTGGTACAACTGTGCTGTCATGCTCCTGTGCAACATACATATGATGACAGTGTTAAGTATTGTAGTGGTGCAGCAAGATGGCTGATCACATGTCCAGTTGGGTGCCAAAATGTACCAGGGTCAGCGGTGCAAGACCACTACACAGGGGTGGAAGTGACATTCTTCTAGTGGTCAAGGCAACGATAGCTCTCTCAGCTGGGCATTGTGGGTTCAATGGGTTGGCAAAGGCTACAGGATGCTGGCATATGGAGAACGTGCCTGCTACAAGGCAGATGGCATGCCTGTAAACTATTTAGTACGCCAACAAGTTAAAGCATTTACAGGCCTTTGTCTGGTGATGGGACCCAATGCCGACCCATAGTGTCCATGCTCCATAGGCATGGTCAAGCATCAATCTTGCGTCCTACAGTGGCAATCAGCAGTGTCAAGAGGACAATGGCCACTGCTGCCCCAATAGTGCCATGGACTTGTACAGTCACCGTACCTTGGTAGTGTTGCATCAGATGCGGCAGCCTTACATTGTTACACTGCTGACAGGGCAGCTGCATCCTACCCCGCTGTAGTACCAGGTGCTGCCAGGTGCCCAACGCCTCTGTGACTAGGAGGGCAATGGTTTGACCCTTGCCCCATCCGACAATGACGTGCACCAACATGAAGAACATTGGCGGCCTCACACCAGCAGCGTACACAGCAGATGCTGACAGGATGGCAGGCTGTATCAACATGCCCACCCTGGCAGGACTACCTGCTTTTATACAAGACAATGTAGGTCTTATTGCAGTTGAGGTAATGTGCATCGCACACCAAGTGCTGTTGAAATACCCTGAAATGCTGGTTATTGCCCTAGAACCTGGGTTGTAATTGTGGAAATGTTGGCATGGCATAAATGCTGAACTTGCAGGTGTTGGTAAGCATTCTTATTTCCTTATTGGGTTCTGGCTTGTGCCCACACTGCTTCAGTATGTTTAATTAGCACAAATGGATACAGGTCATGTAACTGTATAATGTAACTCAGTACAGACTACATATTTGTCAGTTAATTTGGTCGGACAGGTGACAAACAGTTGAAGATATCACACTTCATGTTGGTTCATCACATGTGATTGTCCACAATAACCAGCATGATGTTTTGACATTGCATGTTTGTTTACACACGATCCCAAACATATTATCCCCTGAAGAGATGGTGATCAATCCCACTGTCGGACGTGCACACTACGATGAACAGATGTGCCCACGTAGCGAAAAGAACAATAGAAATTTATTAGACAGTACTTCAAGCAATACAACAGAGAAAAAGCTTTTGAAGTTTCAACTAAAAGATTGTCCTGGTCTGATAAGGGTTGAGACCAAACACAGTGACAATTTCTTGAATGTATAAGCCACACTGTGATGCTAACACAACCACTAAGTACAGTGTCCATCCTAAAAGGGTAGTACTGACATAGTCAGAAAACTTTTGTATGTGGGCATAATCTGCGATTGAAGCACTTGCAAAGATTCTGTGGTCTGGACACAGTACGCAAGATTGCAGGCTCCAACTGGTGTGCACTGCAGTGTGAAGAATTGAACTCTAACTGTGGAACCGCTTGCACGGTCGGCTTCTGGCCCAGAGAACCATAGCTGCAAGCTCCCAACACCAACTGCCTGGCTAGGAGCTGAGTGGCATCCTCTATAGCTGTACAGAGGAAGAATAATAGGAAACTGCAACATGTGTCTTAGTGAGGCGAGCTATCACTGTATCCAGCGCACTTGGCACCACCAGATACCGCAATGCTTGCTGTAGACACGATGTGCTGTGGCCGAGTTGCAGGCACCTTGGTTGAGTGGCAACTCACGACAGTCTGCTGTTTGGTTGGTGGGTGGATCAAAAGCCATCAGCCATGGCTCCTGCACCCCTCTTGCCTATGGAGGAGATGCTGCTGCAGGCACAAAGGATAGCCAAATAAAGGGTAACATGACAGCAGGAGAAAAGTTGTAGTCAGCAGAGGGAACGAGGTGCAGTCAGCGGAGGGGACAAGGTGTGGTCAGTGGAGGGGACAAGGTGCGGTGATAGGAGGGGACAGAGGACTGACTGATGCTTCCACTGGACCAAGACGAGGAGGTCACAAAGGGGACAGGAGGAGAGGGCACAGGACGCACAAGAGAAGAGATGAGAGATTGGGGAGCTGTGGGGGGGGGGGGGGGGGGGGGCATCAAGGAGGCCAGCAGACAGGGTGCTGGTGGCACTAGAACCTGAAGAGGTGATGAAGACCGAGGAGGAGGAACTGGAGACTGAGGAGGTGCTGGGGCCTGTGCAAGTGATGGAGCCAAAGAGGAATAGCACACTGCTTGAGCTGCCAGAGGAGACAGAAGACAATCAATGGGGGCAGCTGTGCGAAGAATGTAGGCCATAAATTCAAGGAGGCAGAGTCTGTGTCGAACACACCTGGGCCAAAGCAATGTTGGGACAGGCAAGCTGCTGGAAGAGAAGCTTGGAGGTATGCTGTAATTGCCAGACTGAGGGCAGAAGCTCTGACGACATATCCCACACTTGGAAGTGGCACTGTCACTGCACACTACACGAAATGTATGTGGAGCAACAGCTGTATAGACCACCCTCATGACTGCACAAGCTGAGTCCGTGGCAGTTCCTGTGCTGGATCAGCCATGACAAATAAGTATATGATATCAGTCAACTTGACTGACAGGGGTCTTCTTGAACAACTATTCAGTCACGTAATGTCCAAGAACCATGAGAGCATAACCGGAAACCACTGAACAGTCTAACTGGCCACAGAAATGCACAATCTCAAATTAACGAATGTTGAACTGTCTGCAGCTAGCAGTGATGAATCGTCTCTCTTAACATTGTTTTACCACAGACAGTTACCTCAACACAAATGAATAGCACACAGGACACACAGTAATCAATGCCCACATATGTGGCTAAAATGCGAGAAGCATATATATGGCATCAAAGCCATGTTCGCCTGAAAGAGTTTCTAACACTTACAGTAAAGCATTGGGAGCAGAACAGAAGCATTTAACAGTACAAGCATCTAACTCAGCAAAATACTGCAATAATAAATTAAATAATGTACACTATCACTAGCAAGGATCAAGGCATGAAAAAAAGGTATACAGCCATCAAACGTGTTAAGTGGAAACTGTGCATACATAAATGAAGATCAAAGCCCTATGATGCACACAGTGCAAAGTCTCTCATAAAAAACTGTGTTAGCAAAGAACTGGAAAGCACGAAACAGGCAATTACTATGTGTAACTCAGAAGCAACAGACAATGAAACAAAATAGACACAATGTCATAGAATGTAAGGAAGGGACACACAAATGCAAGTAAGCCAAAGGAAACAGCCAATAACTGGTCTATATCTGAATGTGGAGCAGAACCACAAAAAATACTGCACAGAGGGCACACAAATACAAGACAGGAGGGCTACACAGTTAAGCAAGATGACACAGGGAATGAAGTCTCGGGACCAAACAGTCATTACTAAAATGTTGCCCTCTTCGCCACAGTTGCGATGAGAGTATTACAGAAAATAAGCTTTTAGCTTGTCGCCAATGCTGAATCATGCTGTGAGAGGTGCATGCTACAATGCACAGATGAGCCCAGGAAGCAAAAACAATAAGTGAACCTTATTATACAGTGCCTTAAGCAAGTACAACAGAAAACAGTTTCAACTAAAAGGTTGTCCTGATCTGATAGGGGTTGACATCTTGAAAGTACTAGATACACTGTTACACTACTGAGTTAGGTACATCCTAGCAGGGTAGCACTGACATAGACAGGAAACATCTGTACATGGGCGTAGTCCATGGCTGACGCACTTGCAAAGACTCAGCAGTCTAGATGCAGTATGTGAGGCTGTAGGCTCTGACTGGTGTGCACTGCCCTGTAGTGAATGGAACCCTTTATTATGGGACTATTTGTGCAGTCGGCTCCTGGCCCAGAGAACCATAGATGTGAACTCCTGATGTCGTCTGCTTGGCGAGTCACATACTATATATGTCATGTGGCACGCAGAGGGGAGCTAGCGATGGCTATAGCACCACTGTATTCAGAAGATGTGGTGTCATCAGATACCACAATGGCTCTGAAGCTATGATATGCTACAGTAGAGAAACAGGTGCCTTGGGATGCAGCAACCTGCAGCACTCTGTTGTTTGGTTGATGGCTGGACTGAAAGATGTTAGCCATAGTTACTGCAGATGGATGCTCAGATTCCAATTGAGAGTTATCTCACTGCAATGGAGGATACAAAAGACAATTTTCTAAAATATGGTTCTTCCACTATAGCACCTATGCCAAACTGGTATTTCACCAAAGAAAAACACAGTCTCTCTATCTCATTCACAAGTGTGACATGGACTGATATGATTGCGTGAAAAAACAGATGACTGACTTTTGGTATGATAAGGACAAACCAGGGAAGGAAGTGACAGCTATCACAAGTGTAAAATTAAATCTGTCCCCAACTGAAAAGTTGGTTTCACAACTGCAAAGATTTACTAGGTTTGTTAAGCTCATGGTTTTATCTGGCAAGTAACTGATTTACCTAGTCATGACTAGAAGGGGGACCCAAGTAGTTAAATGTGTGTATCTAGCCTACTTATTCATTTTCAACAATTAATAAATGGTGAGAGTTAGCTACTTAGGTACATGTTCCCTAGATCATTTGATTGGGTCTTTTATTGAAACAATGTGGAATGAGTCAAGGACATATGTACCTTTTTTAGAGGCTACTGTCTCTTAAATAGAAATTCATCCATCAAATAAAATGAGTTGTCCAGAAGACAGGTTAGTTTTAAAACTTGCTTTGCTGCCTGTCATTTTGTGTTATTGGGCAAATGATCAAAAAAATTTTCTTGTTGCATATTGAACTCCTTTCTGGACCACAGACAGTTTTGATAATGGGTAATATAAAGTCATTTTTTTCTCCAGTGTTGTTGGAGTGGACATCATTATTCTCCACAGATTGCGATAAATTATTTATGATGAATTTCATTAGTAAATATGTGTATTGTGGTGGTACAATTAAAATGCCTAACTTTTTGAAGAAGTACCTACACCATTACCGCGGGTAAACACCACATTTTATTTTCACTGCTTGCTTTTGCGCAATCAAGTGAGTTAAGAAAATTATTCCCTACTGCATTATTGAGTGGAAATGTACAAAATATGTCTGCTGGATGATTCCCTTGGTTCCAAGACTAGCAGTTATAGAAAGAGCAGATTTAGTTAAACTGAACTATTAGAGATACACAGTAGTATGCTTCATCCAGTTCATGTTTTCATCAAAACGTACACCCAAAAATTTGGAGTCAAAATTAGAACAATGGAAAATCCAGGATGGAATGTAACAATATTAGAGAAGGAAAGTTGCTACTCACCATATAGCAAAGATGCTGAGTCATGATGGGCACAACAAAAAGATTCACACAATTATAGCTACGACAAAAAGATTCACATAATTGTTGTGCCGCTCGCGACTCAGCATCTCCGCTATATGATGGGTAGCAACTTTCCTTCTCTAATATTGTTACAAAAATGTGAGTGTTTTACCACATCTACTGACTCATGTTCATATGCAACATTAATTATTGGTAAGACTCTGTTCATTATACAGAACTGAAAACAGTGTGTTTTCTCACAATTAATTCTTCGAGAAATGTCATTAAAATTGCTTCTGTTGCTTTCTCTCTAATGGGATTTATTATAACACTAGTATCATATGTAAAAAGTACCAGTTCTGCTCGTTAAATGTTCAGTGGAAGGTCATTCACATACATAAGGAATAAGATTGGACCTACAATTGAACCTGTTGTATTCACTTTGTGATTTCTCCCAAGTCACTAAAATTTTCTACCTTTTCAACATTGTTTGAATTATTCAGTACAATGTTCTGCATTCTGTCTGTTAAGTATGATTTAAACCAGATGTGTGTAATGCCATCTATTTGATAAAACTTAAGTTTTTCTAAAAGAGTAAAATGATCTACACAATTTAATACCTTGGAAAGATCACAAAAAATACCAACTGGCAGAATTCTATTATTTAAGACTTACAATATTTGGTGGGTGAATGTAGAAATTGCATTCTCAGTTCAGCAACCCTTCTGGTATCTGAACTGATGTGCTACGTAAATTGTTTCTGCTTAAATGTGAGGCTACTTTTGAGTACATTACTGTCTCGAGTATTCTGGAAAAAGATGTCAGCAGGAAATTGGGGGATAATGATTGTTGTCACCTTTCTTGTAAGGTGGTTAAACAATTGCATATTTTAATCTGCCTGGAAAAATTATCTGTGCTAGTGATGTATTACCCATGTCACTGAGGACATTACATATCATGTAAGAGCAACTTTTCAGAAATCTGTCTGAAATTCAATAAATCCTTCATGAGCTTTTGCTTTATAGAGTTTTTGTAATTCTATTAATTTCAGTGAAGGATGTTGATGCAACGTCCATTTCCTTAAAGTTATGTGGAAACTGAATGATTTAATGCTATTTTTGCTGCTAAATTTTGAAAGAGACTTAAGTACTCACTACTTGTGAATTTACAATATCCCGTATGGTTTTAATTTTATTATCTGCATTATTGATTTCTGTCAGAAAATACATACTGCTGGACATTTATGACTTTCCTTTAAAATACTTCAGCATTTTTTGTAGTATCAAAGTAACATCTGACCATGACTTATTTTCATCTTTATACAAATGTCCCTCTTCCTCTTACATGAGGTTTTAATTCCCCTGGTTGTTCAAGTCTTACTTGTTTTTGTAATGAATCTTCTGGCTAACTTCTTAGGAAAGCTACTTTAAAATACTGACACAAATTCATAATAGAATAAATTGAATTTGATATTAGCATCACTTTCACTATATAACTCATCCCCTACCACCTCTTTTAACTTACTCTTAAAATACTGTAGCCTATTCTCATTGCTCTGTACAAACTAGCTTCCGTGCTGTAAGGAGCTATGTCGTTTATTTCAATAATTGTGCATCATGATAAGATAGCCCATTAACAATTGGGTACACGTTGTTGCAGCCTGAGAACTGTCTATAAATGTGTTATCCTGCTGCCTTGTTGCAAATCAGTTGGAAAATTAACTACTGAAATTAGTTTGAAACTGATTCCATTTCATTTTTCCTGTCTGTATCTTTTAAGAAATCTACACTGAAATCTCCACAAACTACTAACTGTTTCTTCTTGTGTGACAGATTTCTCATAAATATCTGAAAGTTTCCCTGCAGTAACATATCACAAGTATATGCCTCTAGATTCTGATTTGAACACAAACTGTTTGTTTCAATATTTCTGACTGTGTCTCCAATTTTTATGTGTGTTGCAACCCATCCTTTTTCCACGTTAACTCTACATGAAAATGGTACTAGTTGTGCTATTTAAGTTATCCATTCCTGTGGTCACACGGTGTTCAGAGAAGCACAAAACATCTATCATCTCAGAATTTGCCACATCACTTAGGCACACAAGAAGCTGATCTATCTTATTTTTTAGCCTCCTAATGTTCTGATGAAACATTTTAATTTTACTTTTCAGAAACTACCCAACATATTATGGTCCCGTTCTGTTCTAGTTTCTTTCAAGACTGTCTGTCAGATGTATTCAAATTAAAATTGGGGGGACATTTGATAAACAGCTCAAGATGTGTAGATGACACAACATTTACAGCACGCTGTGAAGAAGACATTAAAAGTATGGTAGTAAACAATACGAAAAGAAAGTGAAAAGGTTAGCTTAAGGCTGAAACTGAAGAAAACAAAAATTTTGACACGAGGAATGAACACTAATGTGGTGATAGATGAAGATATCATTGAGGAAGTCTACAAATACATATTTTTAGGATCAATGAAAACAAATAACAGCTTTTGTACTGAGTAAAGAAGAAAGAGGGTACAACTTGGGAAAACTACTACAATTAAATTAAACAAGTTTCTAATGGATAGGGGATGGTCCCTACTGACTAAAATAAATATGGCTGAAACTTTTATCTTTCTCATAGTTTTGTACTGATGCGAGTAATGGAAAAAAAAGATTGCAAGAAATTTGACTCTTTTGAAATGTGGGTTTGGAGAAGGATCTCGAGTGTTTCATGGACCAAAAAAGAATAAATAAATAAAATGGCCCTGAAAAAAATAAAATCTAAACTACCTTCAGAGGTCAAAATACCTCAGATGAAATTAATGTACTTTGGGCATATTGTCAGAGGAGAAGGCTCACCAAGTACGTTCCGAAGAATGGAAGGTCAAAGATATGGAGGAAAACCAAGAAGAAGATGGACAATGAAAGCACTGGAATGACCTGGAAGAACTGACGACCAAGACAATGTCCAGGGATGTATGGAGGGGTATCGTTCATCATATCACCAGGAGTTGGAGATGACTTGATGGACCATAACAACAAATTCAAATGTAGACATATTTCTCTTAGAATGAGTCTTGTGGAATGCATCCCATAACTGCAACCACAAATGAAAACACTGAGAAAATGTATAATATGGTATCAGATTATCCATGACTACGTCCGCCCCTGGTAGCTGAGTGGTCAGCACGACAGACTGTCAAACCTAAGGGCCCGGGTTCGATTCCTGGCTGGGTCGGAGATTTTTTCCACTCAGGGACTGGGTGTTGTGTTGTCCTAATCATCATCATTTCATCCCCATCGACACACAAGTTGCCGAAGTGGCGTCAAATCGAAAGACTTGCACTAGGCGAGCGGTCTACCCAACAGGAGGCCCTCATCACACGACATTATTATTATTATTATTATTATTATTATTATTATTATCCATGGCTACAGGCATGTGAAATAACTGATACGATTTGCATATCGAAAGAATTAATATCATACATTCTATGTGCAAAATAGGCTTTTGTAAAAGATGGTTCCATACATGCTGAATGCTGACCAAAAGAAAGTGCAAAAACCATTACAACATTTGGCCTATTTTACAAAGATCCAACTCATTTAAGCGCTAATTGCTTACTGTGGTTCAGACTTGGATCCATGAATCCCTACCAGAAATGAAGCAGTGGTCAAAGGTAAATCAGTGGATGCAAGTCCGTGGCCCAGTACCAAAAACTGAAGCTGATTTCATCTGCCAAAAATATTATGGACAATATTTCCTGGAACACACTAAATTTGATGGAAAAATGGAAAAGGGACAAATTGTTGTGTACAGCCAATCTGGCAATTTATGACTTCCACAGACTGCCACATTTAAACAAATTTATGACTTGTAGTGATCCATGCCATCTATGGAAGGGCATTATCATGTACATCAAATATACAGCTTACAGTAAAAATGTGTGTGATCACACTTAGTTTGTAAACATCAGGCCACATACTATGGGAAAGTATTACTCAACAAGTGCGGAGTCTACCTCCTGGGGAGCATTTGTAATTCCAGTGGAGCAAGGAGTAATGAAGGCACTCAGGTACCATGGAAGATCTCTGGCCCCAAGGAAGATGAATATGACTATAAGCAGACTTACTATTCACAGACACATTAACGAGAGGTCTTTGAGAGAGTAATATTAGTTGTTCTGAGAGTAGTAACTTCCCACATAATGTTTAACCATTTGTGAAGGTTTACGACAATATACAGAGTCAAATGGAACCAGTCTACACTTTATTTGTGTATAGAAGCAGTGTTTTGTTTTATAGCTACTTGACTTCAAGAAATCATGGCTGGACCCTGAGATAAGTCACAAGAGTTGCAAGGTTGAATCTCTACACCAGGCTAATAAGGGAGCATTAAGGCAGTAGCGTTAGGCGTGGCTGCATGGACTTATACGTCTAGAACAGATGTTGCCCACGCAGTCAAAACATTGCCACACAAGTTAAATACAGCAGTCATCAGCTGTTAATAAACACTCTAGACTGAAATATGTTTTGTATCCAACCATGAGGTTTTGGCAGTCCTTTACAAACCTCACTTCAGAAATGGCATCTGCAAACTGGATAAAGGATGGACAAAGCGCACTGACATAAAAATGTACTATGTTGAAAACCAAACATATTTGTTACATATAAGAACATGGTCTCTCACTGGCAGACTGAGAAATTTCTTCCTGCCCTCTTACATTTGCTCTTGTAATAAACCCATGGCTATAAAATATGCAGTAAGTCAGCATGGAAATTTCAGTAAAAAAATGTCAAATCTTATCAACACATCATCTTTTACCCAGAATGGAAATTTTAAGAATTCCTTGATTACTTCTTACTACAATGGAATAGTTTACATTATAAAAAAAGCTTCTTTCAAATCATTTCAATGTCAACTAAGTAGGTAAAAACATTAAAGCCACAGAGCAAGCATATCATAAAACAAGTAGCTGGACTGTAATTGACATATTTTGAGTTACTGGTATAAAATCTCTATGCACACAAATCTTCATTATGTTTTGGAATCACAACAGCATATTGCTTGGCAGGTACTCCAATAAATATAATTATGTTGATCTTCCTGACTGCTCATCAATTGTACAGTAAACAAAAACATAAGAAGAAATGTAAGAAAAAACAAACCTCATAAAGATACTTGGCAAGTTGCACGCAGTAATGCCACTGCCGTAAGTTGGTACGTAGTTCATCACTCATGGAGGAGCCCTGAGTTTGTGACTGCGATGTCTGAGAGGCAGGAGAAGCTCCTGGCTGAGTGCTTGCTGTTGTCGGCGTGGAGCCTGGACCCCCACCTCCTGAACATGACTGCTGATAATATTCTTGAAGCTTTGTTAACTGATCCTTCAGGAACTTGATGAGTGTTCCAGTCCATTCTGCAGACAAATAAATAAGCTTAAGGTGAAGTGTTCAACTCTGCAGACTTTTATAAGGAAAAAGAAGTTAAAGCGTAACACTTAACTTCACATAAATAAAGTCAATTGAGAATCAAGTAAATAAATCTCTAGAGGTTTACCTGAGTTTGAAAGGTGCTTCACTGTGCATCTCCATTTTGCCAGCTAGTTGAATTGTACAATAAACAGATTTGTGGGGCATTTGGATGTGACAGTCGCCCAATGTTTGGCTGTATGGAAACATGAGGGCAGGAAGACTCATCATCAAGATTGCAGTCAACCATGATTGACCACCAAAGATAAGATCACCATATTGTGCACCAATCACACTGCAACCCCTTCACATCTAAACCTGCCATTCAAGAACAAGTAATGGACTCCATAAACATTCTTTGCAATCCTGCACCATTGGTTGGAGACTAACTGCAGCCGGACTATGGAATTACCATCGCTTGCGTACGCCACCATTAAAACAACACAAACAGTTGTGTTTGGAGTGGTGCCATGACCAGGAAACATGAATTGCTGACGAACAGCATTGCATTGCGTTCAGCAATTAAGCACGGTTCTGCACTACCCTCCATGACCATCACTGATGAATATGGTGGCAACCTGGAAAGAGGCCCCATTCTTCCAATGTTTTGGAGAGGTACAGCAGTGTTATTCCTGGTGTCGTCATTTGGAGACCCATTGGGTATGAGTTCAGGCCTCAGCTAGTAATGACTGAGGAAACATTGATTGCACATGTATGTCATGAACATCATGCATCCTCCATGTGTTTGCTCTCATGCAATAGTATCATGGTGCCGCTTTTCAACAGGAAAATGTTTATCCACATGACACATATATCTACAAACTGTCTGCATGATGTTGAGACACTCCCAAGGACAACAAGTTCTCCATATCTGCCCCAATAGAACATGTGTGGGTCAAGTTTCAACATCAACTACATCCCTGTGTCAGTCTCCTGGATATCACGGACCAGTTACAATGTTTATGGGCCAGTTTACCATGGAGAGGATACAATAGGTTCATGGCATCCTTACCAGCAAAATCAGTACATGCGTCCAGGTCAGAAGGGATGCGAAGGCACTCTGATAAGTGAGGTCACACTATCAAGTGCTTTATAAATTTGACTCAATTTTATAATCACTAAAATGACGTCACATAACCTCCCAACCAGTGAAGTTTCATATCGTTTCATCCTCCCCTTCTGGATGCCTTACATTTTTATAAGGCAGGGTACGCTGTTTTGTGTTGTTTTTGATCTGTAAAAGAGTCTCATTGCTTGAAAATCTCAATTATATAACTCTACAATGAAATTTTACAGTCCCCATATATGTAATGATCACATTCACACTCTTTCATGAGTCACTAAATTTCAAAAGATACAAATATTTCTTTACGATTCTGAACACCCATTTTTCACATTTCAGCCTTGATGGCTCTTAAATGTTTGCTGTACAGACACATCTGCAAAATTTCACATGATGAATAACATCTCTCACACTGGCTGTCAAAATACTTTTATTAAAATGTCACTACTGGTTTCGCATCAATAGAAATCCAGCTTCGGGTGATGTGGTTGAGACCAAGCAGTTTAATCATGCACTACCACTTCTAGTGTACTATCTGATTCTATCTTGACAATGAACCTGGGACCTGGCTCTAAGCAATCACTCTGCCGCACCATGAATGTTTAAAAAAAACTGTCAATACACAGCTCTCAGTGATATGTGACGTTTAATGGTCACACATATCTATTTTCACTATTTTCAAGTGATAATAATTCTATAATGCTTTAATTTCTTGTATGGATCACCGGAAAGTGCGTCTCTCTTGATGCGAAACTGGCAGTGACATTTTATTAGAAGTATTTTAACAGCCAGTGAGGAAGTTTTGTTTACCAGTTATGTCTGCCTTCAGTCTAAATGTTTCTCCCATTCTACTTGGATACAAGGGAGGAGAATAAGGATTATGAGCTACCACTTTTCCCTTACAATGGCACTACTGTATCTGCCTACAGTAGGTTTGCTCATTCCTTACACTATGGACGATAGAATAGTTTAGCACGCCATGTGACTGGAATGTCACCAGATCTTGTACTGGTCATTGCCATAACTGACGAGCATAGGATACACAAGGAGCAGGGTGTCAGCATCAATTGATTGCGACCAGGTCAGGGATTCTCAACAGAAAGGACATTCATTGATATGTCAGCGTGGGAACCATTTAACGAAACATCATCGATATGGGGCTTTCAGAGCTGAAGGCCCACTTGGGTACCCTAGATGACTGCATGACACAAAGCTTTACGCCTTGCCTGGGCCCGCCAACACCGACATTGGACTGCTGATGACTGGAAAGCTGTTGCCTGGTCAGATGTGTCTCATTTCAAATTGTATGGAGAGGATGGACATGTACGAATATGGAGACAACCGCATGAACCCATGGACACTGCATGTCAGCAGGATGATCAAGCTGGTGGAGTCTCTGTTATGGTCTGGGGTGTATGCAGTTTGAGTGATATGAGGCCCCTGATACATCTTGATAAAAATCTAACAGGTGACACATACGTAACAATCCTGTCTGATCACCTGCATCCATTCATGTCCATTGTGCATTCTGACGGACTTGGGCAATTCCAGTAGGACAATGCGATACCCCACACATCCAGAATTGCTACAGAGTGGCTCCAGGAACACTCTTCTGAGTTTAAAAACTTCCGCTGGCCACCAAACCCCCCAGACATGACCATTATTGAGCATATCTGGGATGTCTTGCAACATGCTGTTCAGAAAAGATCCCCACCCCCTTCTACTCTTACCAAGCGAGGTGTGCAGTGGTTAGCACACTTGATTCGCATTCGGGAGGACGATGGTTCAAACCTGCATCTGACCATCAAAATTTAGGTTTTCTGTGATTTCCCTATGTCGCTTCTGGCCATTGCAGGATGATTCCTTTGAAAGGGCGTGGCCGACTTCCTTTCCCATCCTACCCTAATCCAACAGGATCAATGACCTCACTGTTTAGTCCCTCACTCAAATCAACCAACCAACTCTCCTACTCTTACAGATTTATGGGCAGCCCTGCAGGATTCATGGTGTCAGTTCCCTCCAGCACTACTTCAGATATTAGTCGAGCCCATGCCATGTCATTTTGTGGCACTTCTGCATATTCACAGGGGCCCTACATAATGTTAGGCAGGTGTACCAGTTTCTTTGGCTCTTTGGTGAAGGTTGCCATTGGTTCATTATTTTCATCCATAGGACTCCATCATACTTTCAGTACATTCATACACTTACTGTATATCAAGGAAAGAAATAAAACTAAAAAAGAATTCCTAATACTATGACAAACATTAAAAAGAAAACACTTCCTCATGTTGCAAAATTACATTTATTTGATCACAAATTGGCTTTCAGCTTATCAGGCCATTTTCAGATGGCAACTGAATGTCACAAACATAGATAAACATGATGTGCGAGGTACACAGATATTATATGTACAGAAGATACAAAAATGACACAGAGTGTTTACATAGGTAAACTTTACATTTTTGCCAAACAAAAATAATTCCATAACTTAAAAATATGGGGAAAACAAAATTTTTTATGTGGCAATCCATTTAATAACTGACAAGAAATAAAATGAATTTACAGTCTGACTCTAGTATTTGTAACAAAAACTTAACTTAGCAAAGGGGAAAAAGGAAATTGAGTCTGCTCATTCAAAACTAAGCTGGCCCTCTGTGTCATATGTTTGTTGATTTCCAATACTTCCAATATGGTTGTCGTTTAGCTTTTCTTAACAAAATGTAAAAATTTACATGTCATGTGAATGGTCTTCTGTGAAATGATAAACCTTTCTCCCTTAATCTCCCAATGCCCTCAGTTTAGTTAGCCTAATTACCACAGCTCTTCCTGACTGGTCAGTTTTATACACCACCAGAAAAAAGGACACCCTTTCAGGGGTTTGCTATTCACTCAAGATTTATTGTCCCTACAGTGCATATGGAGTACACAAAAAGATTATATTAACAGATCAATAGCATAAGGAATTCTGGTGTACCAGGTATCAATCGATCCTGAAACACCCATTGCCTCCACAGGTAGCAAAGCAGGCATTGACTCTGGCAGCCATTCAATTGCACAAATGGTGAATACTGTCCTGGAATACATTATGCCACACCTGTTCAACCTGTTCACATAAAGAGTTGTTGGTTGACAAGTCACATGAGTCACTTCTTCTTCCATCTTATCTCATATGTGCTCGATAGGAGACAAGTCCGAAGACTGCTCTGGCCAGGGAAGTTACTGCATGTCTTGCAGAGTACATTCAGTTTCATGGGCAGTGTGTGGGTGAGCATTATCTTGCTGCAACAATACACCACCTTCCTGTTGCAAGAACAGCAACAGAATGGGTCTAACAACATCTGCACATATCAAGTGTTGGTTAGTGTCCACTCCGGAAATACGAGAGCTATCAGTTCCCAAAAGTTCATTTTGACACATCTGGGCTCGCAAGCTCTTTTGTCTGTGCTGTACAATCTGCCATTGCTGCCCTTACAATATGACGATCCTGGCGGATGTCTGTGCTGCGTGGATGTCCATAACATCATCTACAGGTGTGAGAATGTTCATGTGATAGATGCAGCACAAGCAACTTGTGTGGTAGTTCTCCAAAAGGATCAACCCACCACTCAGAAGGCCACAACCTGACCTCTTTCAAACTCACTCATTGGTAGTTCGGAGCACGAGTGTCTCCATGACATGGTTTCCTGCTTGCTTTACACGTTTTCACTACACTGAGCCTTCTGGCAGTGAGCATCCCCTAATACAGGGTAGACACAGATGGAAGTCTGGTAGCTATGTCACTACGCTATCTGTTGGCAGATGATATTGAAACCATTTTCAGTACTCTACTATCCCCCAAGTGGCATATATTTCATCACATCAAAACTGACATCGTCTTTCCACATGTACTAATTTTTTTCCAGCAGTGTATTTTTCCACACTGTTTCCACATGATTTTGTACATACCACTCTATGCCAAGGGTTGTAATCTGTCTTTACTATTGAATAAAAATTGTGATATGCTACTGGTATTATAAAATGCATGTCTGTACTACGGGACTTTAACTTTTTTTGTAAGGTTGTCTGAAATATTGCGAATATATAGGACTTTGCGACAGGCTTTGTAACTACTGAGTGACTGCTGTTGGGCAGCATGCAGAAGTGGCATAATTTTATGCATTTCCGTTTTTCATAGCATATTACTGATCAGGGTAGGGCTGTAGTCATTGCTGGAAGTGATTTTTTTATGTAATTATTTTTATGCAGTAAAGAATGTAACACTTTACTATGAAAACACTGTGTTTCATTTTTAGATCTTTCACACAAATACTACATGTGAATGTCACACATCATGTTTATCTGTGTTTTTGACATTCAATTATCACCTAAATATGGCTTGAGAAGCTGAAAGCTGATTCATAAACAAATAAATATAATTTTGCAGACCATTAGGAAGTGTTTTCCTTTTTAATATTATTAACATGTACTGGCAAGCACCGATGGAAAATTCAAATAATATTATGGCTAATTACAATGAGGTTAATAAACAACATAAATTATAATGCACCCAAACAATGTGTGTGCCTAGTAATGACGGCTGAAGTGTGCCATACTGAGCTGTATTGTCAGAGGGGAAGCTACTTGGCTCCTCATTGTAAAACAGGAATATAAATTAGATTAGACTGCTGCTCACCACACAAGAGGCACTGAGCATCAACATACACATTTAAAACTCAACTGCCCCCCATCTTACACACACACACACACACACACACACACACACACACACTGAAAACATACCTGTTTAACAACTTCTACTCCAATGAAGAGTTTTTGAATATTTAATAACATAGTGCTTTTTAAAGAGAGAGACTGGGTGTGTGTGTGTGTGTGTGTGTGTGTGTGTGTGTGTGTGTGTGTGTGTGTGTGTGTGTATACACACAAAAGTAACTTGAGATAATACATAAATGGTCAACCAATCCCCTATATCTCATTGAGAATGTATACTATAATTGTAAAAATGTAAATAACTAACCTAAACTAAACTAAACTTGGAGTAGTTTTACTAAAGTTGCTCTCCGCCTCAACTCATACAGCTAGTACTTACGGATATGATGACTTTAGAAGTTCTGAGGCCTTTTCTTTTGTGATGAATGTCACTCCATTCGCTGTTAATGTTTTACCCAAGTCAGGAAGGCAATACACCAATGAGCCAAAACATTATGACCATTTGCTTAAAAAAGAGTGTTGGTCCACCTTTCGAACACCATAAGGCAGCAATAACGCATGGCATGTACTCAACAACTGCTTGGTATGTTTCTGGAGGTATGTAGTATCAGATGTGTACACACAATTCCCATAGATCACAGGCCACTGGTTTGTGGGTGCGTAACTGGTATCGAATAGCATCCCAGATGTGTTCCAACAGGTTCCAGTCAGGCAAATTTGGTGGTTCAGACATCAAGATGAGGTCACTGTCATGTTCCTGAAACCACTATAGCACAATTCTTGCACTGTAACGCAGACAGTTATTTGTGATGGACAGTACCACCAATGGCAGGTAATACATCAAGCATGAGGGACTGCAGGTGGTTTGCAATAATGTTCACGTAGCCCACAAGTAACATGGTGCCTACCACAGTTCCCAAGCAAGCCCAGGTGAAGGTCCCCTATAGCACAATACTGTTCCACAGGCCTGCATCCATGGTGCGGAGCATGCTTCAAGTAGTTGTTCACCAGGATGATGGCATAACAAGACATGATCAATGACTGGTGTAACAAGAAAAAAGATTCATCTAATGGGGCGATATGTTTCCACTGACCCAATGTCCACAGCAACTGTCACTGATGATGCCGTTGACCCAACATGGGAACACACTTGTGCTTACTCTAGCATTGTTTTTTGTCATCAGATGTGCCACAGATTGCTGCCTACCCTGCTTTACAGAGTGGGCAAGCTTCTGACCTACACAACCTGTGATGAGGTATAGACCTCCAACATTTTATCACCTACTCATGGTTTCATCATCCTTTCCATAGGTGCTCATGACAGGAGCACATGAACAGTTGACCAGCTTCACTGTTTTTGAAATGCTCATTCCAGATGTCAAGCAGTAACAATTTGCCTTTGTCAAAGTCACATGTCAGTGCAGTTCCCCATTACTGACCTGTATCGTCACTAGAATGAGTCCCCATTAATCTCTGCTCTACTTACATACTTCCCCTATAGCGTCACATGCCTGCAATGCGACCAGGCAGCATACAGTTTCACGGTGGGCAGTAGTCATAATGTTCTGCCTCATCAGTGTAAACATAACAGGAAATATGCTCTACCCTGAAATATAGAAACCACTGATAAAAACTGGATTTCTCATTCCCAGTTGGAACCAGTTCTTTCAGTGCTACTGTTTCCATTCACATTCTTCACATAAACACATTACGGTGATGAAGTGATGGGAGAAGGGACATTAGAGAGTAACACAGAACAAAATGAAGCACTAAGTATTTCACTAGACACATTTCGAGTTGGAGTGAATGTCTTAAAATAGTAAAAATGGCCCTCAATTTACCATACTGTACCTTGAGAAGGATCAGGAAGTTGGCGTTTTTTGATTTTGACTTCCGAAACAGCCACAGTATATGCATAGCTTAGTTTAATAAACCAGGCAGCACGAAGCATTGGAACTTGATATTCACACAGCATCATAAAGATTTCCTCCTTCTTATTAAAATTTGGTGCCTGGGAAAAATATAAGTAATTGTTTTATATTATATGACCGTAAATTAAACGGGCTAATAATATACTGATAAAACTGACTGATTTACCTTTTTTGATAAACTACTAAGTGGCTTACTACCAGCCAGGTCTTTGAACCATGCTTCAACAGCATTTTTTGTTCGAGCTGTGGCTGGCCAAAAATTGTCTTTCGGGTTAATCTGCTGTCTCTTCCGGCCAGTATCTGGTAATGTATTTATTTCTTCTTTCTTTGTAAGTATAGCATTGAAGTATGCACCCACCTGTAAAGATTAGTCACATTTTGTAAGCTCACTAACACCACACATTATTGCCTAGAAATTTATGATTCACAAAATTATGAGCCAGAATTGCTTGCGAGTATATACATTCAAGAGGAAAATTGTTTAGTACTGTCAATAGACACACATAAAAAAGTAAAGGACACAAAACTATCCCAGCCTTTGAAACTACCAGTCCCTTCGTTGGTGAGAAAAATAGGATTTGGATGGGGGAAGTTATAAAGGAAGGTAATATCAGCCAGATCCCTCGATGAGAGGCACTCACCTGATGTGAGGATAAGGGGAAGGATGAAGGAACAGGCATCAGGCAGAGCAGGATATTAAAGACAGTACATTGGTAAGTACTGGGTCAACTTCAGTCCAGAGATGTCAAGGACAGAGTGAGATGTAAATATCAATTAAAAGCCAGTGAAAAAAATGACTATTGCAATAGAACTAGGAGGATAAGAGTATTGGGGGGGGGGGGGGGGAGACCAATGAGAGAGGGAAGACGCTGGAGATTGGGGGTAAAATGAAGATGAAGAAGTAAACTGTGCCAAAGAAAAAATTAAAATAGCCATAACAATAATAATAAATATGATAAATATGCATAATTGAAAATACAAAAATAATGAAAAATGGGGAAATTGTATGTTAATGGTGGTTAAGACCGAAAGGATATCAGGATGCATAGATATGTTGGAAAGAAAGGTCCCATCTCCATAGTTCAAAGAAATTAGTAACAGGTAGGAAAATCCAAATGGCCCATATAGTGCAGCAGGAATGCATGTCTCTGGAGTTGGGCTCTAGAGTAGGTCATTCCAGCTCGAGTGCCCGCCACTGGGCAGCCTGGCATCTGCAGGCAAGGGCAGGCAAACAGCTGCGGTGTTGTCAAACAGGTAGACAGGCTATAGCATACACAACTATTCTACTGTGGCCTCGTGCCCATGGGCAGGGGCAGCCAAGTGGTTCATGCATGCACAGAATGCAATGCAATAGGGCTAAACCTATACTAGCTGTGACTGACCACAAGTGAGCTGACAAATGCTCCACAGCACTTTTGTCCCATAGGGCAGCTTTGGAAGACTCTATTGTGGAGCATATTCAGCAACTGGATACTGGGTATATGCTAGATGGACAGTTCTTCTATGTCATCAGTGCAGAGATGATAGAAGGGACGGGATGAGAAGTAACAGAGGGTTAAAGAGGGAGCTAAATGAATAATCCAACTGCGAGCTGACGAATGCACCACAGCACCTTTGTCCCATGGGGCAGCTTTGTAAGCGTCTGTTGTAAAGTATGTTCAGCAACTGGATACTGGGTATCTGCAAGGTGGACAGTTCTCCTACATTTTCAGTGCAGAGATGATAGAAGAGTCACGATGAGAAGTAATAAAGGGTTAAAGAGGAAGCTCAATGAATAATCAAATTATGAAATAGTAGGAAATGGAAAAAAAAGAAGGGGATAGGGGGCAAACTTAAAAAAGGGAGAGAAGGAAAAATAAAAATGTGGATGAGTAAATACTGAGTTTCTACCACTGGGAAAAGGTAAGTCCATGGGGGATGCAAGATGTGAGGACATATTGGAAAAAAGGTTCCCACCTACATGATTCAGGGCATCTAATGACTTGTTTGGTGCAGCATGCATTCAGATTTCTTGATGCACACTGTAGAGAATTCTTGAGATCTGCGTACTAGATGTCAAACAATTTCTGTGTGTCCATTTCATGTGCACAGCCACTTTGGTGGTTATCATTCCTATACAAATGCGGTCAACACATGTTAGATAGTAAACAAAATGTATGATTTTGCATATTGCTCTGCCTCCGAAGTAGTTGGATTTTCCAGTGGTAGGGTTGGAGTATGTGGCAGAGGGTGGGTGAATGGGGTGGGTTTAACAGTAGGAACGAATAAAGTGGTAGGAAGATTGGGGTAGGGGCATTGGTCTGGAAATGGCATAATTGTTTGATAAGGATGTTATGGAAGTTAGGAGGGTGTTAAAAAGCAACAGTAAGTGCTGTGGGGATGCTGTCAGAGCTTGACTAGGGACTGTTATAGCTTTGGCATTGTCTGTGTTCAGGCACTCCAAGTATGGACGGTCCTAGGTAACATGTAAATCTCCAAGGCTATCTACTCACACGTCCCCTTCCACCCAAAATGCTTAAATGCATCATCAATACATTACACTGGTATGGTTATGACTTCCTCAAGTCAAGTCTCGAAATGAGATCATCTCTTCCTGACAACTCCCATTCCATTGTCTTCTATTGCCCTCCTAATCACCTTAAAATTCATTGTAAAACCAGATTACTATTCCTGTCTCCTGCATTTTTTCCTATGTAGGTCCACCTCGAACCCACTTACTCCACTCACCATTCGAAAATCTCACATTAAAGGCAAAGCAACATGGTTGGTTGATTCGTGGGAGGGTACCAAACAGTGTGGTCACTGGTCCCATTGGATTACGAAAGAATGGGGAAGGAAGTCGGCCGTTCCCTTTCAAAGGAATCCTAATCACGATGACCGGGCGTGGGTTTGAACCACTGTCCTCTTGAATGGGAGTCCAGTGTGCTAACCACTGTGCCACCTCACTTGGTTACAGCAACATGTAAAACCATGTAAGCCATTAGAAGTAATATGTGCTCACTCCAGAGATTTTTATAGAGTAATGAACACGTCTAAACTGGCTGAATGCATAAGCAGACACTGAAGAACCATCTGTCCTGGGTAACCCAGAAAACTCAACACCCCGTCCCTGCTCAAATGCCTGCAAATGGACAGGTGGACACACAAAGGCAGCTGTGGCCGAAAAGATGAAGTTTGGGCAGACAGGCAGCTAAGACACAGCCTATGCAATTGTACTACCCTGGCTGTGATTATACGGATAGGGGTGGCCAAGTGGGTTATGTATGCACAGAACACATGCAATAAGGCTACCTGGTGGCAGCCCATATTACGTATGCCTGCCCACAAGTGAGCTGCCTGGTGGTCAATGGAGCCCGTGCCCCATGGGACAGCATTGAAACAGCCTCCTCTACAGAATGTTTTAAGAAACCTGGGTGCCTTCTACACCAAACATGCTATTTAGATCCTCCCACTCACTACTAACACACCTGAAATCCAGAGGTGGGAAGTTGCTGTCCAACTTATCCTCACATCCCATCAATCTCAACCATTAAAAATTCCGCGCCCCCCTCTCCCTTTTCCCCAATAGCAGTATTTCATTACTTACTAATGACCTATCTTTATCTTTATTATTCATTTCTCTTTCCTCTCTCTCTCTCTCTCTCTCTCTCTCTCTCTCTCTCTCTCTCTCTCTCTCTCTCTACTTGTAATTGTTTCCTCATCCCTCTTTTTCCCTTTCCCCTTATTTCTTAAGTGACTTATTCATTCCAATTTTCATTATATTTGTCTTTAGTTCACCTTTATTTCTCATTCTGTCCCTTCTATTATCTCTGAACTAAAGCTGTGACAGTGCTTACCAACATACTAACTTTCATCTCCTACACTCTCTCACAAATACCATGAAAACTGAAAACAAATAGCCACTGACTGTTTTTACTTTGTATCCGAGTGATGGCTGGTTTGCAGATTTTGAATGTATGTGACAAATTAGGAATAAAGGAGACTCTTTCAACAATTCTGAATAAATGACAATTACAAAAATTATGGTAGCAGTACAGCTACCTTCAAGCAATCACAGAGTGCATTGTTCATCCTGCAGTTACTAGTGATGACAACAATAATATGTTGATAAAAACTATTAATGCTGCATATGTTCCAAGCCCTGGACAAATTTGCTGTATTTTAGTCAAACATCCAGACATGAATTGTGCATTTTGTTTGGTGATTTACAATGTGGTATATACAACAATAATTATCTAATTTTCTACAATTATGAATTACAAAAACAACAACTGGAAGGTTTGAATCATGTAAGCAAGTGTTTCTTAAAGATAAAGATGACTAATTGATCAAATTGGATAAACATCAATTTAGATCCATGAGTTTCGAGCATAACAGTAAAATATTCTTAACAGTCTACTTGATGCAGTACTTCCAATGGTTGTGGACCAATGAGCATGGATTTGTGGTGACAGCAATATCATCATCTCACTTCCATGATGATACATCAAGAAAGTCATGTGGTTACAAAAGAAGTCTGCGGTACTTTCATTGAGTCCAAAGAATGAGTAGAAAATGAAACTGGTCAAAAAATTAAAATACTTCAAACCAGACAATGGAAAAGAATTTATCAATCAGTGTATGAAGGCGTTGTTAAAGGTGAATAGAATATGACATGAAACCATAATCCCTTGCAATCTCTTGCACACTAGGACAAACCGGAGTTGTAGAACACCTGAATTGGATGATCATTTATGAGGCAAGTCTGCTGTTAACAGATGCAGGACCAAGCAAACACTTTAGTGCTGAAGCAATGAAAACAGTAATTTACTGAAGAATACATCTCCGACAAAAACTCTTCAAAAAATTACCCCTGAAGGGTAGTGGATCAGTCAGCAAACAAATTTGAGTAACTTACAAATCTTTTGATGTTGAGCATTTGTGCATGTACTGAAAGAAAAATGAACAAAGTTAGAAAACAAATCCGAAGCACTTTTTTTTCTTTTTCCTTTTTTTTGCTATTGTGAAGGTTAAAAAGTGGACTTTGTAATTTATCAACATTCACCAAAGACAATTCCTAAGGCCCTTGATGTGCAGTTCATCGAAAATTCGAATTGCAGCTTTGGGAATAACATCACAAATGGTAATTCGACCAACAGTAAAGGTATGGACAGTCCTCAACTGGCAGCAGTAATTAACATAATTGAAAATAGCTTGACCTGACACAGTGACACTGAGCATACAGTGAATGAAAATGTCAACAGGGACTCTGATCAATGAGATGCATATCCCTTGTAAGCAGAAATCAGAAAGTCATCACATCAAAGAGAATTGAACTCCACATATTTTAATGATGATTTTTCTTGTTTTGCTAGTGTTATTGAGCCAGATTCATATGACATGTGGTGATTCTAAACAATGAAAGGAAGCTTTAAATGACAAATACCTTACCTGAAAATGAGACATGGACTTTGGTCAAATAACCATCAGGCAGAATGGCAATCAGTTCAAATGGGTATTCAAAGTCAAAGAAACAGGAAATGGTGAACTGAACAATGTAACACTCATTTTGTCACAAAAAGACTATTCCCGGATATGTGGGATAGGCTTTAATGAAATATTCATTCCCATTGTCCGTAATTTTTTACTTTGTACCCTATTAGCTTTCGCAGATGAATTTGATCCTGACATTGAACACATGGATGTTCAGACCACATTCCTATTTAATGATCTCAACGAAGAAGTTTACAATCATCAACCTGAAAGCTACAGGAAGGAGGAGGAGCAGATGATGATTAGCAAACTAAAGAAGGCAATGTACGGTCGGAAACAGGCCTCACATGTTTGGTATTAAAAATTAGATATAACATTATGTAAAATGAACCTAAATAAGTCATATGATCCATGCATTTACTAAAGAACTGAGAAACAAATTACACTCATTCTCGGCATCTTCACAGACACTTTTCTGGAATAAGAATAATAAGTTGAAGAAAAATTAATCATGAGAGACACTGGTGAAATTGGTTGGTGTTTTGACATTAAAGTCAGACGCGATAGCAAACAAGGTGAAATCAGAATATGTAGTGAATGTACTCAAGAAATTTAGTATGGATGACCGCAATCTGATTCCACATTCACCCAAACTTAGTTCGCGGCTACAAAAATGTGAAAAAAATTGACACGCGAGGAAGAACTTCGTTACCAGCAAACCTTTGGTTTACCCTTATATTTGGCCCAAAGCACAAGACCGGATATTGCATATGTTGTTTGGACTCCAATTACTGAAAAATCCACAGAAAAGCTGACAAATGAAGTAAAAGTCACAGTCAACGTATGATTAACTTTGTGAAAAAGTGGAACAACTGAAACTGTGGCGTTACCTGAACTTTTCTTTTGTACAGGGACTGACAATACATATATATTGTAATTTTCATGTGCTGTCATGTGCTGAGTATTGCTTAGCATGTAAGTATTTTTGAGTGGATCTCAAGTTACGGCTCATTAAATAGATGTACTCCTTTACACAATCACATATATGGTATGTGCACAATTCTTTTTTTTTATGTTGTAATTAAGTGGCCATTTAGCTTGGTGGGCTTCATAATTTGTCAACAACACCCTCACCTGTACGATGCCAACCTTGTTTGATGTATTGAATCAGTGGTCTTATTACAGAGAAACAGATTATAATTCAATTACTCCGTTTAATCACTGAAGTTTTATTCCATCTGTTAATCGTGCCAGTGGTAAAATAAATCTATTGCACTTCTAAATTCCATTAAATTTTATTGACAACTGCTTTTATAACTCCAATAAGTTGAGTGAAGATTCTCTCTCTCAATTCCTTTAGCTCTGATAAATTTAAATGAGCCTGGCTAGCAATTTCTTTTTCTTAATTGGTATTAAAGTTTCCTTGAAGTCTGTCTTTTAAATTGTGCCATATTTCCTTTGTGGGCACCTCTCGCAAATTTTTTTTTTTTTTTTCCCTGTAAGAACTTTACTTTCTAAAGTCTAGTACCTTATCACTCCCTGTTCCACACATTGCTATACCATTTCAATGGTAGCAGTGTGCAGTTGAGTGATAGGAAGTACATATGGGATTTGTCAAACTGACGAAATTAGGTTAATTAAATCCTGCCACTTGGTACTGTTTCTTGAATTGTGTTACAGCTTATTACACTGTAAAGTATGGGTATGAAGAAGTGATTGGCATTTCCCATTTGAAGAATGAATTCCTACAAAATGAACAACAT
Organism: Schistocerca americana; assembly: GCF_021461395.2. Taxonomy (NCBI): domain Eukaryota; kingdom Metazoa; phylum Arthropoda; class Insecta; order Orthoptera; family Acrididae; genus Schistocerca; species Schistocerca americana. The sequence goes on along the minus strand of NC_060120.1, from coordinate 825,464,214 downwards.
TTAAAGGCCAAGCCACTGAGAGAAGCACGACGGAACTAACATAAGCTTGCGCTGTACTTTGGACTGCCTCTTAAAGCTGAGTAAATATAATATAAGCAATGTTGGTGCAGCTGCTAACCTGTGCTCTGAATGCCCCTCTGTAGTGCAAGCCAATCGAGTTCTTATAGGACAACTGTCCTTTCTGCAAGCAAATATTGCATATTCAAACTCAATTTAGCCACTTTGCCAAAAGGGTTCAAGATTTATTCCAAATGAACATAGGTAGGGAGGAAATCCCAAATCTGGAGAAATTACATGGTAAAGTGATGAAACTTCAGCTTTTAAGCACTGGCTTGCATTTGCAGGAAGGGTCGGAAGACTGGGTTAATGTAAGTGTGGATTGCAGTGGTGTGCTGGATAATAGTAATATGGAAGTACGGCAGTGCTTTTTTAAGCTTCTCAATCCAATTGCTAGGACACTACTCAGGGAGTAGAGTATTTGTCAGCTGAGTCTAGTGTGGAGATGGTGCAGTTTTGGTGGTTAGCTGTTAGATTACAACATCAAGATAATGTCCTCTAATTTTTGCCACTTCTTATATTTCAATGATTTATCCTCTTGCCAATGGCAGAGAGAGTAGATTTATTGAGCAAATTATCCTTGAGCAGAGGTACTTAGAGGGACTGTCTAGGGTAACTGTACATGAAAACCTCTCCAGCAGATGAAGAAATGAATTAACTAGCAACTATTATTTTGGAGGGCAGGAGGTGGAGGCAGTTGGGAAAGGGAAGATTTGTCCATTATGAGGTGGACATCTGCAGTGCTAGACTCACTATACTTCAAGAGTACTGACAGTGATACAATTAAGAATATTTTGGAATGCACAAGCACTGATGACCACTCGCAGATTGTTTTTGCCAGAAAACCTAAGAATTTCATGGAGCTTTATCATTTGGTAGTGGCCATGGAAAGACGCCCCCCCCCTTTTTTTTTTTTTTACCGATGGAAAGAAACAGGCAAGGTTCTTTTCACACAGCCGACTGTTTTCGATGCCTTTGGTTGTGGTATGGTACATTGTTACAGATAAGTCTTGGAGCACTGATCTTAAGAACAGGTCATGGTATCAGTGAGGCAGCTGACCTAGAAAAGGTCGTAAGACTGTAGGCGTGAACAGCAGCCTTTCTTTCAGTTGCACTGCTATTAATCAAGAGTGGGTTTGTAGCTTACTGGATTAGGGAGTAGCTGTTCTTTAATGGATTATCATTGGTACCAAAGTCATATGCACATTCCTAAATTCCTGCTCTTGCAATTTGTTAATCATAAATGCTGAACTGTGAATGGGGAAAGTGTGCAGCACAATGTAAAAAGTTCAGAATTTGTCTTGCCCATTGGAGTTAGCTAGGTGGTCTTTCTTTAGGTGTTATTTTGGGCTGTGACATTATAATAAAGACACAATGTGTTCTGGATTATTCTGCAAAAAATTTCCTGTTTAAATATTGGTTGGAGAGGAAGTATAAATTGTGTGAGCATAATCACGTCCATGGTACTAATGCAGCAAAAGGGGTCAGGATTAAATTTCAATTAGATCATCTTAAACCACAACTAGCTTAGGAAATGCTAAATTTGGCAGTTCAGTTCCCTGGTGTTCTGATGGACCAGCTGGGTATTACAAACAAGATCGAGTATGACACTCAATTAATGGATCACGTGCCAGTATGGATGTCCTCTTACTGCCTGTCTCCATCCAAGATGCAGGAGTTGAAGCAGATTATTAATCAGTTGCTATAGAATGGAGTTATTAGGCCTTGCTTGTTGCCTTATGTAGCTCCTATGTTTTTTGTTCCTAAAGGGGGAGCTAAGGTATACTGGCCATTGGTGGATCAACAGGCCTTGAACCAGAAGGTTGTATAGTAAAACTTTGATACTTTATGGTAACTGAGTCTGAGAAGAGTTTGAATTTCAGAAAGCTCGAATTACACAAAAAGAGACAATTTTAGACACTTTTTATTCAAAGACAAATTCAGAGCTTTATATTCATAGTATTATCAAAGCAAATAAATTTATTTCATCAGTTAAAATATTACTTAAAGTTTCTTACAGAAGTAATGTTCTAGTAGAAACTCAAACATTTCCCATAAACAGATACATATCACATAAACTACTGTACAACTGTTGCTTTCGTACATACTTCATTTTTGGGAAAAAGAATCATCCGTTTTTAGTTTTTGTAAAGAATGTCTGTTTTTAGTGATGTTGTCTGGTCGTCTTCATAGAAGCACAATGTCAGCTGGTGTTGTCCCATTCTATTGCTTTGCATAGCACAGTGTTATTCTAATGCTGCTGCTTCACCTTTATGACTCACTTTGTAGGCACCAACAGCATCCTCTTCATCACTTGAATCTCTTTGTCCTTTATTTATCATTTCCACATCAGGCTGCTTCATACTGATTGTCTTGATTAAACCACATCTGCAATTCACTTCATCTGCATTTTCACACTCAGAAAAGTGTCAAATGAAATCCAACAATTGTTCACTTTTATTTCCTTCTGCTCCTTTTTAACAAAAGTGGCAACTCCTGATCTCCAGGGGAAGTGCAACAAGCTAGGATTGTTGTTCTATTTTTTGATTTCCTATCAGAAGCACTTCATAATTGAGCCCTGTCTGATCACAACTATACACTTGAGCCAGTAACAGATTTTCCTGATTTACTATATTTTTTATTTGTACTTGGATCACACCGACAGACTGGCACATCCCATATCTTTTCTTCCACCTATCCAGCGAGCCAGAACAACCAGAATAGCTGTTGTCTCCTTCCTCTAATTCTTCTCAAAATAAAAGTGTCTTCTCCTGAATCATCAGTCCACTTATTACTCTTACTTTACTTCGTTGCTGAGTAAATGACAAATAAGAGACTTCACTAGTCTTTTCATAATATAATGTTTTCATGGTTTTACAATATGTGAAATTTTATTTTTTCAGAAGAACAAGACACTTCGGTAAAATACCACTGGTCTAATTTGGTTCTGTTTTGCTGCCAGTCACCTACTGTTACTCTGCATACATTCAACTTTGCCAGCACTTCTTTTATATCCCCCTAGTGTCCAGTCTTTTCCGTGCTGAAATTTCTGTCTCCAAAGAAACAATTTTCCTCTTCTGTTTTGAGGCGTTAGTGCTTGTAGTGCCGAAAAATGGCAGAAATAATAATAAACATGACCCGACTAAACATACACATCGCACTGAGCATGAGCAATCACTGCCTGACAGGTGGCAGGTGAAACAATAGCTGCTATAGCAGGCATTATTGTAAACAATGTATCTGTGTGCATCTTTGTTGCTGATTAAACCCACTCCCTGTGTATTTTGTATTTTATCCACATTATTATTTTGGTTTTGTTCTAACACAGTAGTCATCCATCATCCACCTTGGACTAAAACGAAGCTTGGGTTTCTGAGGCACAAATCACCAAGATTTTACTTTATTAGTCAGTTTCATCACTTGATCCACACAACTGCTTCATTTTCACAGTACTAGATTTAAATCAGGCAAATCATTAGATATCTTTAATCAAAAGGTTTAAGACACTTCAGTCTTCTGTACAGACTCAAATCTGTTTGAAGTCACTAGAGTGTCATTTGGACTGGCAATGCGTGCTGCTATGGATTCCATCTATAGAAATTTAAACTTTCAGCTTGTACATAATTATTTGGATGACATGGTCATTTACAGTAGTGCCTTTGCAGTACATCTTGATCAGTTAAGAATTGTTTTGCAGTGTATAAGGGAGGCCAGTTTTCTTACTGTGAAGCCCAGCTAGGTCTATTTAGCACATCCTGAAACTTCCTTCCTGTGGCATCTCGTTTTGGCCCAAGAAATTTAAGCTGATCAGGAAAGAGGTAAAGCCATTCATAACTATCTTCACCACTCCCCCTGAAAGATAGAATGGGAATATCTCAACTTATCGATATGATCATTTTCTTCGAAAATTCATCCTCAGATTTGCACAGCTGCATGTGCCATTAAATCAACTTCATAGGAAAGGTGAGCTTTTTCACTGGTCTGAGAGCCAACTGGCAGTGTTTCACATATTAAAGATGGCTCTAAGTAATGCATTCGTTCCAGCAATCCCAGATTTTGGAAAGTAATTTGTATTTTAAATGCATACATCCAATGCTAGGGTAATGACATCTAAAACAGTTCTCGTTTATTATTCAGTCTCTGTTGCACTTTTTTAATTACATGACATGTTATGGTCACTCTGGACTACCTCCAGATCTAAGTAGTTGTGTCAGCACCTATCTTGTCTGATCAGAACATCATGCAGTACTCCCCTAGAAAGCGGATAACAACTGGTATCAATATCTGAGACCTGGAAGGTATTGTTTTTCTGTTTTGGTCCAACAAAGATGTGACTGTTCACAAATTCTATCTTGGCTAAGCAGTATGCTATGTCACCACGGTTCCCTATTACACGCAAGCAGGTTATGTTCCTGTCAGTGCAACCATCATCCTTTCTGGTATATGATGAATCAGCTGAAGATTGGGACTCCTATGAGACACAGCTATGCCAACATTTCCAGGTTTTACCTGTGGGTGATGCGAACTTGTGTCGGGCTTTCGTTCTATCCTGCCTTTCGTGTGCACTTATCAGTTGTTGTGCCAACTTGTGCATTTGCAAGAACCGGCCAGCTTATTATTTGATGAAATGTGCAAGCTTATCTCAACCTATTACTGTGACAGAATGCATATCATTGTGATGCATGTAGAACTTTGGCACTTTCACAAATGCCCAACCATTCTTACACTGCCTGGGCTGCTGAATTACAAGGGTTGAGCTGCTGTTGTAAATTTGCCACTAGTAACCATAACAAATCCTTTGTTGATCCCATGGTGCATGATGTTTGTTTTTATCCTTCATCTTAGTTTTCACAGTAGTTCAAAATTACAATACAGAGAGCTATATCGAAATAAAACATTTTTTCTTTAAACATATGTGGTGAATCATTGACACAAACAATGTCCACCACCTTGTCAAACATTCTGCCAATCAAAATTTCTCACAAACAAATCAAACACACTCTATGCTTGCCAATCACATCAAACAGTACCATTCATGGTCAAATGTTTGGCAGGCATAGTTAAGTTTGAAAAAATGCTTCTTGTCTGTAATATTAATGAGTCACTGTTGGAATCAGCCAACTCATACAAATACCTGTGTGTAACACTTTGTACAGACACGAAATGAATGATCACATAGGTTCAGTCATAGGTAAAGCACATGGTAGACACCCGTTTATTGATAGAATACTGGGGAGTGCAATCTGATACTAAAGAGATTCCTTACAAATCACTTGTACGACCCATCATAGAATATTGCTCAAGTGTATGGGACTCATTTCAGATAGGACTAACAGGGGATATTGAACTATATAGAGAAGGGCAGTACGAATGGTCACAGGTTTGTTTAATCTGTGGGAGAGTGTCATAGAGATATTGAAGGAACTAGACTGGCAGATTCTTGAAGACAGATGTAAACTATCCTGAGACAGCCTATTAACAAACTTTCAAGAACCAGCTTTAAATTATTACTGTAGGGATATACTACAATCACCTACCTATCACTCACTCACACAGGGATCATAAGGATAAGATTAGAATAATTACTGCACGCACAGCGCTGTTCAAACAAACATTCTTCCCAAGCTCCATAAGTGAATTGAACAGGAAGAAACCCTAATAAGTGGTACAGTGGAACATACCCTCTGCCAAGCACCTCATGGTGATTTGCAGAGTACAAATGTAGAAGTTTATGGGGGCCTTTATATAAAAATTGGTGAAGCACCAATATGTGCCAAAATTTCTTACAACTTCATTGCCCTTAGCTGCTCAATACATAGTAAAATGACAATGTTTTCAATATCTCAAACTTTAATTGCAACCCAGTTTCTAATCAAAGAGAGAATATATGCTATCATTGAATTTTGTTGCCTTCCATAAAGCTGTCAAGAAATGTGATGACAAAGGAGAGAAGAAGAAAAAAGAAGGAATGCATGAATAAAATTAATAATTTAAAATGTTAACATTAAATAGCTGAACTGAATATAATTTTCTTTTTTAGTAATTAATCAATTATATTACCGTCCATTTATGTGAGAAAACAATTTTGGCAGCTAAGTGAATTAATCTACACCAATATCCATATTGTGCAAACCACTGTAAAGTGCACAGTAGAGGGTACTTCCCAATGTACCAGTTATTACGGCTTTCTCCTGTTCCACTCATGTATACAGCATGGTGAAGAATTGTTGTTTAAATGCCTCTGTGATTGGTGTAATTAGTTTAATCTTGTTCTCAGAATCCCTATGGGAGTGATACTTAAGGTGGTTGTGCTATGTTCCTAGATTCAGTATTTGAAGCTGGTTCTTGAAACTTTGAAAATTGTTGTTCTCAGGATAGTTTACAAATATTTTCAAGTGTCTGCCATTTCAATTTCTACAGCATGTCTGTGACACTCTCTCAAGGGTCAAACAAAACTTTGATCATTTGTGCTGCTCTTCTCTGTGTATGTTTAATGTCCGCTGTTTGTCCTATTTAGCATTGGTCTCAAGCAATTGAGCTGTATTGTAGGATGGATCACATGAGTGTTTTACAAGCAATCTCCATTACAGAGTGGTATTATTTCCCTAGTATGCTACCAATGAACCGAAGTCTGCCACCTGCTTTACCTACGACTGAGCCTATGTGATAGTTCCATGTAATATCCCTGGAAATTGATAGAGCCAGGAATTTGTATGAGTTGACCTATTCCAACTTGACTTGATATTGCAGTCACAGGGCACAATATTTTTTCAGGTCACTTTTTTTTTTTTTTTTTTTTTTTTTTACAGTACTTTCCTATAGATAAGTGTACCGTCCACATCATTACAGTTAATATTGTCTACAAAGTTATGAACAGCAAGGGTATCAACACATTTCCAAGGGACATAACAAAAGTTACTTCCACATCTGTCAATGACTCTCCATACAAGATAAGATGCCCCATCCTTCCTACAAGAAATCCTGAATCCAATCACATACCTTGCTTCATATCACATACGATCTTACTTCTGAAATTAAGCATAGGTATGGTACAGAGTCAAATGCCTTTTGGAAATCAAGAAATACTACTTCCTCCTGAATACCTTTATCCACAGCTTTTGGAATGTTATGTGAGGAAAGTATGAGTTGTTTTTCACATGACTGATGTTTTCAGAAACCATGATGGTTTGTGTGGGTGAGTTTATTCTGTTCGCGACATGTCATAACACTTGAGCTCCAAATAAGGTTTAAGATTCTACAATAAATTGAAGTCAAGCATTTTGGATGGTAGTTTTGTGGATAATTTATGCAATCCTTCTTTAGGTGGGTGTCCTATGATTTATTCCAACTACCACGCATGATTCTTTGTTAGAAGAATCCAGGGTACATTATGATCAATTAATATTACTCCTGAAGGTGTTAACAAAACAATATCAGAATTTTGCAGAAAACAAATGCTTTCTGATGTAATACAGCATTTGTTATACAAGTCCCCCCCTTCCCCTCCAAAAAAAAGTATGGCTACAACATCACCACATTTTAACATGGTATTACCTTTGACGCAGTAATGCTACAAGTGCGTGCAGTTCCAAATTCCTCTTGAAGCTGTGGGTATGTCTGAAATCCATGTTTTACATTTGTTGATGTCAGTTCATCCTGTAAATGAACAGAGAAGTGCCTCAGTCAAATAGTACAAAGTAAAATAAAACCCTTATAGAAATATACTACGGAAAAACATTATGACAGTTTTTCAAGAAACTGTTTAACTATATATTCTCTGTATTCAACAATTTCACAGTAAATGTGGACATCTGACATTACACTCACCTCTCTCTGTTTTGGTTCTTGTGGATAAACATCTGGTGGACCTAGTCGTGGTCGTTTCAGAGGGCGTTTCTCATATGAGAACCCCATCATAGTTTATTCACAAGTAACAAAATTGAGACTGCAAGAAAAGAACACATTCAAAACAGTTAGCATAATATTACAATCAGATTATTTCAGCTCAAGTGAAAAAGCTATTCAAAGACAGGTGGGAGATCAGACTATGCAACATTTTCAATACTCTGATCTTGCATAAATGCAAGTAGGTCCATAGAGAAAACAACTGTTTACAATATTATTTTTTCTAGTGTGTTGTCTTTCCATTACTATATACCATTTTTTTCCTACTGGTTCATTAACACAACACTGAGAAAATGAGTCTTCTGAATGGGAGATTGCATATCGTGACAATTACATTATCATATTTAGCTGTTTTTCTCAGAATGTCTTTAAGTGTCATATTTTCTCTGACTGCCAGGAACAAAATTTTCCATCCAGTCTATACGGGAAATATTACACTATTTTAAAAGTTGTGACTAAGGGCTTATGTCAGCAACAGATCATCCACAGACACATTAGTCAAGCATCTAGCCCATTATAATACTAATAAAAGAGAATGTATCATAGAAAATGGAAGTACACAAAGATGCAAGAGAAACAACAGACTTGTCACATGAATAAAAAAAAAAAATTATTAAGAAAACATTCATTTAAGACTCTAAATTGGTGAGTATTTCAGAGCATGTTATATCTAACAACATGCTACATGTCACCAGAAAAATAATTATCACTGATCTGCTTAAGAACAAACAAAAATTGAGAGCAACTAATCAATAACAGCAAAATAACATGAATAGTAAAGGAATTAATGAAAAATACATGCCACTAAGATGTGTGCTAAGACGATGAAATTGTAAGCGAGAAAAATACTGTGAGAGATTTAATGGTTAGAAAGGCTGTTAAATTTAGGCCTACCCACATGAGTGGCTTACCTCTTGTGGATACAAATTTAAGTTTACTTGAGAAAGTAGATACAGTTCAAGAAACTGTTCAAAAGAATAAAAATAATGTCATGGTAAATTTTTAATGAAAGGGGTTCTGTAGCAAGGCCAAGGCATTTCTGTTTGAGTGCACATTAACATTTCATGAATACCACTCAGATATTTTCATACAATTATGATTGGAAGCAAATGGAACCACACGCACCTATAGACTACCCACAGATCAGACATACTAAGTAATAGCAATCACTACTAAGTAACTGATTCAATAGACTTACCTTACACCCATTTCCGCAAGTTTCGTATTTTACTATATGATGCTCTGTGATTAAATCATAACGCTTTTGACACGAGAAGTCACTATGAATGTTCTGATGGTCTCTTTCACAAATGTAAACTGTCAGAAAAATTCAAAACAAACAAACTTTTCTTTTTAAAACGGACAGAGTACATAATTGTGCTGCTTTAGTTTAGCAGATGTCTACATATATAACTAGGAAACCGACAGACATCTAAATACAGCGTCCCTGCAATTTATAATTCATAAAGAAGATAGTTTCAAAACTCCTTTCTGTTATTCGCATTCCGGTGAATGACATTTCGCACATTACCGTACCTGAGATATCGTTACCGCACATCCAACACATTCATGTGCTGCAATTCGAAAATAAATTAAATCTCTTGTCGCCCGCACCATTACATCTAAAACAGTAGCATTTAAATATCATTTAAAATTCATTGTAAAGACCTTAACCCACAACCCCAAATGTTTATTTTATGTCCAGCATCTGTTTACAAGCTTTCGAACTTTTGCTTATCCAATCTTTGGTATGGAAAATAGTCGATCAGAATATTTTATAATGGTTGCAATATTTTTGACCTTCATATGTCAATAAAGTTTCAGATATGATTCATACTAGCGTAGAAACAGCCTGAGAGTGTGACATTCATACTTCTGTATGTTATGGTGACTCTCGCATTTAATGAATTCGAGCCAACCTACAAATAGTAGTTGGCCACACTGACACATTGCGGGATAAACAAAACAGACAAGAGAAATCGGAAAATGACAATAAGGGGGAAGGAGTGTGAATTTAGAAACTTTCTCGTATTCTTGTTGAAGTGAACTTACTGCATTAAATGTTATTCCATAGTGAATTAAACTTAACAAACACATTGTTTGTTCACTATGAACGTCTGTCGTGGCTACAATTTGTATGGCGAAATCGTTAGTCTGTGGTAGGTAACCTGGTAGAAAGTATAAAAAGTATCCAAATAACTAGTTTCGGACGAAGCAGATGAATTATTTTAGTCAATTGCATGTTAATATACGGGCCATCTATTGCTTCGGTCGTATCACATGTACAATTGAAAGTGAAATATCATCATGAAAATAAAAATCACATGTTTCTAATCTTTTTATAGGTAGACCTTAATACAAGCAACACACAGCCAAGATTTCATGAAACAAGCACTATTCATTTGTATGTGAAATGTAAGAAGATAGTGTTACAGACTAAACTAAAAAAATACTACACATGCATTTCAGAATCTTATGTAATATCTGTGAGAGTATTTATTTATTAATTCATGTGTAGACAGTTTCCTTTGTATCGATATAGTTAGGACATACACAATTTCAATTGCATTTATACATACAACATAATCAAAACTTAATTTAATCGCCCTTAGATTGGTGTCAACACAAATCCAAGATTTCGTTAACATAAGTAGTATGAAATGAAAAAAAAATTAATCACACTTTGATATTCACACACTCATCTTTAATTTTTTGCTGCTATACACACTCGTCTTTAAATTTTTTCTGTTATACACTCTCACTGTTTCATTTTTACAATTGACTTAGTAGCATCTGGCACCTGGAAAAAAAGGCCAACTACATACATTTTATGTTTGATTCCTTGTACATATACACACATATGTCTTAATTTCTTATTCAAAGGTGATCTTGTCTACTGTTCAGCTTCTTAGTCTTCTTTTAGAGTACAAAAAGATGATGAGACTATAAAACCTTTTAATTTATTTTTGAAAGTAGGTGTCTTTTCAGTTCATTTAGTTCATTTTTTCTGAGCAGAATGTATTTTGTAAAATGTGCCTGACAGTAATGGTATTTTTAATTTAGCTGCTTCCTCTGAATATGATAATTGTCCCTAGTTTTCAGATTATGGTGTATATTTCTATTTGACTAAGAAATAATATTTGTTTCGAAGTGCGTTATCGTTCCAAATACACATAGTGAAGGGACAGTCATGATATTACGTTCTCCGTTTATTTCTACAAGATTCTCTTGGTGTGAAATCTACAATGAATGCCTTTTTCTGGAACTTTGCTAACCTATTTGTATAAATATATGCTGCATTTCCTTGGTTATAGTAGAGTATGATAAGTGCGGATAGACATTGCATTAGCACATGGTTAATTGTGTGTGTGCGCGCGCACCTGTTTTTTTCTGTCATAGATATCTTTCTCATTAAGAATATGCTTCTGCTTGTTTTTGAGCTTAGCCTACTGTGCTGATATGGCGATCTAATATCAAGTGTTGATCAACAATGATATCCAAGAATTTGTGATTCCCTACTTCTTTTAGAACTAAAATTACCCAGCTCAAGGCAGATATTATTGGTCATCATAGTTTTGTTAGTAATTGTATATATGTTGTTTTGTTGGTATTTACAAACACGTTGTTTTCACTGAAATATTTAAAAGTCTAAAAACCTCTCTCAGAGTTGCAGAGGCACTTGATTCCAGTGCTTCTATTGAGTCACTTTTCTGCTCGTCTAATGCCCCGATAACATGAGATACAAAGTTAGCTGTGACTGCTAGTCGACTTACAGGTTCTGAACCATGCTTTACCTCTCACAATATCTTACTCTTCTCTATAAAAATCTAGTATTCTGTGTTTCAAGAAAGTTCCCTCAATTTTAGATAATGTGGATGTGATATTGATTGGCATATAGTTTGCAGTATTTTTCAGGTCAACTGAGGAATGGGATACAACTCGTCAGCTTTGATCAATGACATCATTTTTCAGACATAGATATTAATTTGTGTATTTTCAAGTCACAGATAATAAATCGTTACCTTCTGATGCAAAGCATCATAATCGTAAATACAAATAAATGAATGTGTTATTAAGAGACAGATACTGTGTACGCTTTTTGTCACTTGTGATAATTTTAAATCATTTGTGTACATGTTGGATTATACCTTTGTGTGACATTGAATCATTCCAGATGCTGTTTCCTTTGCAAGAGATATTTGTATCTTGTACTATGTAGGTCACTTGAAGAATAGGATACAAGTCCAAGCGAAAGCAAATATAAAAAAAAGTGATGTACTAACATTGGTAGCATCCTGTACCTCAGCTGAGCTATGAAGTTTGTATCCTATTCTTCAGCTGACCTGTATAGGTCAGCTTAAGTGCAGGATACAAATTTGATGTTTGTCGCTTTTTTTCACCTTCATTGGTACTGGTATCCTATTGTTCAGTTGACGTATATAGGACAGCTGAAGTACAGGATACAAATTTTATGTTTGTCACTTTTTTCGCCTTCGCTAGTACTAGTATCCTACTCTTCAGCTGATACTAGTACTAGCAAAGAGCAAAAAAATTGACATACTTAAAATTTGTACATATGTCAACTGAGGTTCTCCAAGCCAATGTTAAGAATGTCGCATTTTTTGCTTTCGCTAGTGCTAGTATCCTATCCTACAGTTGAACTACACAGGTGAACTGAAGACTGGACACTAACCTTTTATAGTGTGAAAAAAGTGATATGCATAACGTTACATTCGAAATATGGATGTTCGTGATATATGTCCACGATCTGTTTTCTCTGTACTACAGTCGCTTGTTTCCCAACATTCATCTATGCTTTTCAATCTTTGCAGTGCTTCATCTGTTGTAACTTGTGATGTCATTGATCAAAGCCAACGGCTTGTATACCATTCTTCAGTATTTCCTATTTTTCTTATCTCCACCCTTATAAACGGGCGCAATCTTAATCTCATTTTAGATATGTAGGTAATATACCATTTTCCTTTGTTGAATCTATCAAATCAGTCAGAGATATCACTAACCAATAAGCACAGTACTTTAGTACACAAGTAGGTATTCCAGCAAGACCTTCTGTGTATTTGGGCCTTAGGGTATGTATTATTTTTTCTACCTCTGATTCACTTGCAGGTAGCAGAAAAGTGCATTCTGTGACATAGGAGATGCCATTTATATTTCTTGATTCTGATATAATGAGTTTTCCCACTACTTCAACATAACGTTAAGTAAAATATGGCTGACATCATTTGAATCTCACCGAGCAGGGTGGCACAGTGGTTAGCATACAGGACTCGCATTCAGGAGGGCGATGGATCAAATCCTTATTTAGGTTTTCCGTAATTTCCCTAAATCACTTCACGCAAATGCTGGAATGGTTCCTTTGAGAGGGCATGGTCAGTTTCCTTCCCAATCCTTCCCTAATGTTAGCTTGTGCTCCATCTCTAATATCCTCGTTGTTGACAGGACGTTAAATAGGAATCTCCTCCTCCATTTCTACATTTCTTCCTGTCTTACTCTAAATTTATACTACTGCTCTCTTTCCTATCAGAACCTTTCCTATACTCATTTATGTTTCACCATACAGTCATGAGTTTTCCATGGTTTCACTAAATCACCCCAGGTAAATGGTAGTATGGTTTCTTTGAAAAGTTGCAGCTGATTTCTTTTCCCATCTTTAACAAAAAAATATCTGAGCTTGCATTCTGCTCCTAATGACCTCATTGTTGACAGGGCATTAAACACTAATTTGCCTTCCTTAGAAATCTCTCTGGGGAAAGCTGAAATTTCATTTTGGCACAAACTGGATTTAATTTCTCTTATAATTCTACTGCAGCCTCTCTTGTCCTTACAAGCTGGCTTTAGTTTTATTTATCAGGCAATTTTTATATGTCATTTTTAGATCGTCTCTTGGTACGATGTGATCCATTTCGTAGTATTTCCGACATTTAGATTTCCGGATGCAATGGGACAAGCAGTATTTTGTTGTAGCCTAATTTTGAGCAAAACGTCTCTGCTAGGCCTACTTTATTTGATGAGTGTATTTGATTCCTGATATTTCAAACACTTGTTCTCAATTGTTTGAGACTGCAGTATTCACATTTTGCCTACTCTGAGGAATGTTAATAATTACACGATCTATCAATATTTGTGAGGTCTAACATATTTTTGGGTTATGTAAACCAGCCTGAGATTGTAGACATTGATCAGAGTACAGAAACTTCTTGCATGACAACTGTCTTTCAACGTATCAGTATTAGATCCCCTACTATAGCTATACATGGCAATTCATTTACGGTCTTATTTAGAAGCACTTATAGTTCTTCTGAAAAAAAGGGAGAACAAAGATAAACTTGCGGTATTTATGTAAAGCAACAGCATGCACGAGAATATATCGGACATTTAATAAATGTACTTTGCCTAATATAAAATAAGAAAAATGTTATGGATGAAACATTTTAGTCTTAAAGATGTAATACCTCCACTTAACTGAAATTATAAAACCAACAGGCAGAAGTGTCGAGTTGTTGATGGGCACACACAAAAATGTAGAAAACACACTAGTTTTCAGACTCATACTTTCTACAAGCTAGAGGAGAAAAAAAGGCAGGTGGGCCAGTTTTTATTGATGATGGCATTGTAGAGTGGGTTGGGGCAGAGAGAGAGGGATATGTATAGACGATTTATTTATTGATGTCTGTGGACCATTCTGTACTATGGTACTGGGCAGATTTAAATGAAGTTTGAAAAACTAGAAGCTGAAAAAAAGAAACATTCACGCACCAGTAAAATGACTAATTTCTTCAAAAATAGCCTCTAAAATACAACCAACTAAAAAGAAATATTGGCATACATGCATAGTTACCAAAGACTAAAATCACACATTCTGAAAGTTTTTACATATTTACATAGTTACATATTAAACATTACATTAACTTTTTGCTTCAAGGCATTCTTTAATACTGTATGAACAAGTTTTAATCAAGTGGCATTTTAGTTTATTTTTGAAAACAGGTTATCTATATATAGTTGGGCAAACTGTTGTATAGAAGGCATTCTTCTTTTACAGGCTCTTTGTCAGTTTATTTGAGCTGATTTTCTTCAGTATGATCATCATTTTTGCTATAGTGTCAGTATTTCTGTTCAACAATGCAGCATTCTGAATTTATAACTGCAGCAATCTCTAGGAGACAGTTTTGTTTTGTATCTTATAGCCTTCTTTTGTAACTTTAGAACTCTTTGTATGTGCATATTTGCAGAATTTCTCCAGAGCAGGATATCGTGTGAATTTTTGAATCAACAAGTATGTTGTTGGCTGTGTTTGTGTGTTTATTGTGCTTGACATTTTTCTCATAAAAAACATAGTTGAACTCATTCTATGACATATATTATTTATAAAAACAAAGATGATGTGACTTACCAAATGAAAGTGCTGGCAGGTCGACAGACACACAAACAAACACAAACATACACACAAAATTCAAGCTTTCGCAACAAACTGTTGCCTCATCAGGAAAGAGGGAAGGAGAGGGAAAGACGAAACGATGTGGGTTTTAAGGGAGAGGGTAAGGAGTCATTCCAATCCCGGGAGCGGAAAGACTTACCTTAGGGGGAAAAAAGGACGGGTATACACTCGCGCACACACACACATATCCATCCACACATATACAGACACAAGCAGACATATTTAAAGACAAAGAGTTTGGGCAGAGATGTCAGTCGAGGCAGAAGTGTAGAGGCAAAGATGTTGTTGAATGACAGGTGAGGTATGAGTGGCGGCAACTTGAAATTAGCGGAGATTGAGGCCTGGTGGATGACGGGAAGAGAGGATATATTGAAGAGCAAGTTCCCATCTCCGGAGTTCGGATAGGTTGGTGTTAGTGGGAAGTATCCAGATAACCCGGACGGTGTAACACTGTGCCAAGATGTGCTGGCCGTGCACCAAGGCATGTTTAGCCACAGGGTGATCCTCATTACCAACAAACACTGTCTGACTGTGTCCATTCATGCGAATGGACAGTTTGTTGCTGGTCATTCCCACATAGAATGCGTCACAGTGTAGGCAGGTCAGTTGGTAGATCACGTGGGTGCTTTCACACGTGGCTCTGCCTTTGATCGTGTACACCTTCCGGGTTACTGGACTGGAGTAGGTGGTGGTGGGAGGGTGCATGGGACAGGTTTTACACCGGGGGCGGTTACAAGGGTAGGAGCCAGAGGGTAGGGAAGGTGGTTTGGGGATTTCATAGGGATGAACTAAGAGGTTACGAAGGTTAGGTGGACGGCGGAAAGACACTCTTGGTGGAGTGGGGAGGATTTCATGAAGGATGGATCTCATTTCTGGGCAGGATTTGAGGAAGTCGTATCCCTGCTGGAGAGCCACATTCAGAATCTGATCCAGTCCCGGAAAGTATCCTGTCACAAGTGGGGCACTTTTGTGGTTCTTCTGTGGGAGGTTCTGGGTTTGAGAGGATGAGGAAGTGGCTCTGGTTATTTGCTTCTGTACCAGGTCGGGAGGGTAGTTGCGGGATGCGAAAGCTGTTGTCAGGTTGTTGGTGTAATGCTTCAGGGTTTCCGGACTGGAGCAGATTCGTTTGCCACGAAGACCTAGGCTGTAGGGAAGGGACCGTTTGATGTGGAATGGGTGGCAGGTGTCGTAATGGAGGTACTGTTGCTTGTTGGTGGGTTTGATGTGGACGGACGTGTGAAGCTGGCCATTGGACAGGTGGAGGTCAACATCAAGGAAAGTGGCATGGGATTTGGAGTAGGACCAGGTGAATCTGATGGAACCAAAGGAGTTGAGGTTGGAGAGGAAATTCTGGAGTTCTTCTTCACCGTGAGTCCAGATCATGAAGATGTCATCAATAAATCTGTACCAAACTTTGGGTTGGCAGGCCTGGGTAACCAAGAAGGCTTCCTCTAAGCGACCCATGAATAGGTTGGCGTACGAAGGGGCCAACCTGGTACCCATGGCTGTTCCCTTTAATTGTTGGTATGTCTGGCCTTCAAAAGTGAAGAAGTTGTGGGTCAGGATGAAGCTGGCTAAGATAATGAGGAAAGAGGTACGCCAACCTATTCATTTATTGATGACATCTTCATGATCTGGACTCACGGTGAAGAAGAACTCCAGAATTTCCTCTCCAACCTCAACTCCTTTGGTTCCATCAGATTCACCTGGTCCTACTCCAAATCCCGTGCCACTTTCCTTGATGTTGACCTCCACCTGTCCAATGGCCAGCTTCACATGTCCGTCCACATCAAACCCACCAACAAGCAACAGTACCTCCATTACGACAGCTGCCACCCATTCCACATCAAACGGTCCCTTCCCTACAGCCTAGGTCTTCGTGGCAAACGAATCTGCTCCAGTCCGGAATCCCTGAAGCATTACACCAACAACCTGACAACAGCTTTCGCATCCCGCAACTACCCTCCCGACCTGGTACAGAAGCAAATAACCAGAGCCACTTCCTCATCCTCTCAAACCCAGAACCTCCCACAGAAGAACCACAAAAGTGCCCCACTTGTGACAGGATACTTTCCGGGACTGGATCAGATTCTGAATGTGGCTCTCCAGCAGGGATACGACTTCCTCAAATCCTGCCCAGAAATGAGATCCATCCTTCATGAAATCCTCCCCACTCCACCAAGAGTGTCTTTCCGCCGTCCACCTAACCTTCGTAACCTCTTAGTTCATCCCTATGAAATCCCCAAACCACCTTCCCTACCCTCTGGCTCCTACCCTTGTAACCGCCCCTGGTGTAAAACCTGTCCCATGCACCCTCCCACCACCACCTACTCCAGTCCAGTAACCCGGAAGGTGTACACGATCAAAGGCAGAGCCACGTGTGAAAGCACCCACGTGATCTACCAACTGACCTGCCTACACTGTGACGCATTCTATGTGGGAATGACCAGCAACAAACTGTCCATTCGCATGAATGGACACAGTCAGACAGTGTTTGTTGGTAATGAGGATCACCCTGTGGCTAAACATGCCTTGGTGCACGGCCAGCACATCTTGGCACAGTGTTACACCGTCCGGGTTATCTGGATACTTCCCACTAACACCAACCTATCCGAACTCCGGAGATGGGAACTTGCTCTTCAATATATCCTCTCTTCCCGTCATCCACCAGGCCTCAATCTCCGCTAATTTCAAGTTGCCGCCACTCATACCTCACCTGTCATTCAACAACATCTTTGCCTCTACACTTCTGCCTCGACTGACATCTCTGCCCAAACTCTTTGTCTTTAAATGTCTGCTTGTGTCTGTATATGTGTGGATGGATATGTGTGTGTGTGCGAGTGTATACCCGTCCTTTTTTCCCCCTAAGGTAAGTCTTTCCGCTCCCGGGATTGGAATGACTCCTTACCCTCTCCCTTAAAACCCACATCGTTTCGTCTTTCCCTCTCCTTCCCTCTTTCCTGATGAGGCAACAGTTTGTTGCGAATGCTTGAATTTTGTGTGTACATTTGTGTTTGTTTGTGTGTCTGTCGACCTGCCAGCACTTTCATTTGGTAAGTCACATCATCTTTGTTTTTAGATATATATTTCATACGTGGAATGTTTCCCTCTATTATAAACATATATTATTTATATGCTTCTCCGATGTCAAGAATCTATCCACTGTTATGCCCAGGGCTTTATAAGTTTCTGTCTCATTTAGATTCAAGTTTCCAAGATTTACAGTAGTATTGTTCAAATTAGGTGTTTTGTTTGCGTGTATTTGCAAATATGTGGTTTTATTTACATTTATTAAAAGATTATTGCATTGAAATAATTGTTTCCATATTTAGAGATGCTTTCTTTTGTAAGTCATTTTTTGGCTGTGTATGCCACAACATATTATTAGAAAAGCTTAAGTGTTATGATATAAAGACAAAAACACCAAAACCATAAAATCATACAGTGTGCAGAAATACGACAAAATGTGAACAATGTTATTAAAAATGTCTACTCAGATTTTGATTTTGTTAATTATGGAGTGTCTTAAGGATCATTGCTTGGCCCACTACCTTTTATTTTATGTGTAACTGTACACACTGAAGCCTCATCAAAGTGTTCACACTTGAGTTTCTTTTTAGTCCACCAAGCTGGGTCCTGCATTGGCTGCACCCGTGGCCCATCATTGTCACTCCCGGGTTACACTGGCTGCAACTGTTGCCCATCTGACAGAAGTCATCTCTCTGCATCATCTGCTGCAGGATGCTACTTCCTACTGGCCTCAAGTGCTGCCACTCTCCACCAATATGCCGTGATGATATTGCCCTTGTAGAACTCTCCCTGTGCAATGTCTGTGACTGTCGGTGGAATGGAACGAAATAGTGTGGATTCGTGTCCATATTACTGTGTTGTTGTATTCAGTTTCTGAGTATAAATAAAATACATGTGTTCTTGCTACTGAAGCACATTGAAGACACCGCTCTATCAGCCATGATACATAACATTGGAATTTTATCTGCCTTTGTTAGTTAAAAAAGCATAACAACTTTTGTTTGTGTAAATATAAAATTATGGATATGGAGCATATGTTTACACTTAATTTGCTATATGTCTGTATGATTTATTAAGAACAATGAAATAACTAAGTAATACATTTTGTATCAAAATGTAATGTACCAAGAGTCATGAATTGTTATCCACTTTACTGAGTAAATCTTCATTAGTACTTGTTCAGTAAAAATATGATCTACATATCATTATGGTTTGATATATTGTATAATTCCAGAAATTATACATTCTTGTTTTCGATTTGCTGTGCAGAAAGACAAAATCTATTGAATTTCAAAATTTTGCCTTTTGGTTTCATTTTTTATGGAGTGAACCATTTGTGTACAAAAAATATTATTTAATTGTCATGGTATAAATTTAACCTCAAACCATTTGTTGCAGTACAAGCCGAAGTACAACACAGAAATTTTCTGTTAGAGCTTTCCGAACCTCTACAAACAAGCAATCAAGATGGCCATCAAGAAACGGAAGAAAAATTCACCAAACAGAAGGTCCTGGGAATGCTTCTTTTGAAGGACTGAAGATAGACAGTGGACCTATACCTTTGTCACGTTTGTGGAAACCATTGGGATTTACTATAGCTGTGAGTAAAACTTTAATGCATGTATTGTTCACCATCAAAATTAGCCACTTGACATCCATTTCTGTGTGTAGGATTTGGCATTTGATACACATCTGTGCTGCTCCTAACATATCCATTCACCTTCAGTTAGGCCATTGCCTCAGTCTTTTCTTATCTCTTGAAAACCAGAAATTCTTGGCTCATCTACCATCCACTTTCTGGGCTGTATGCCCTGCCGACTCACATTTAATTTTCATTGCTTCATTTGACTGCTGAAATAGAGATCTTGAATGTGGTTAGATAGAGTTTAACATCCAACTACTGCTGATTAGATTTGGAAAAAGAGAGTTGCACATATGCTAAGGAATGTTAAAAAGCAAACAATACTCTTAAATTTTGCGGTATTGGATCTTCTGCTTATGGAAATTCATAGAAAGTTGATTGGACTAGTCACAATAGGCAGAGCTCTGTCGGGTTATTTTGCATTATTCATTAAACAACTTTGTGCATTATTAAAATATTTAACTTCTTTACAGATTAATTTAGTACTGACTGGAGATTTTAATTGAAATTTTCACTGTATGCAGCTTCTAGAGCTATATTACAATCCTTTGTCATTTCAAATAGGCCTAACATGATATAAGTAACAGAGTTCTGGGGAGCACCATCACTGCTATTGATAATGTTTTGTAGACATATCAGGATTGCAGATGCATTGTGTGAAATACACAATTTTAATACTCAACTCCTGACATGTGCTTCATGATGCATAATGTAAATAATACATGGTGTAGTGTAAAGACGTAAGTTTTGTGTAAATGATTTTCTTTGGACATATGACCATGTGCAGACTTCGTCACCTACGTCAGTTACAACACACTTCAAAATTATTTAAACTCTTTTTAAATTGTCTCTGAATGGTTCTTGAACAAAACTGTAATTAAAACATCATCATTTGAGTCGTATGCGCAGAATTAAGTCACTCAGTCCAATTGGTTTGCGCAAACTTTTTTCAATGTAGATGTCGTTTGTTTCTTCTCAGAAATTATATTAATGCAAGTTATCTGCTTTACTAGATATTAGAACCACATTGAATAGACTTTCAAGAATCAAACTCGCGATGAACGCTGTCAAAAATTAATAATTTTGTCAAATAAATTACTTAACATAATTCTTCATAAATAAATTCTCGGAACACGTATTTAAACTTTTGTAGCATCCACTAATTTATTATCTTCCTACATATAAACGTGAAACTGAGCCTTGACAAGATAGAACTGAACATTTACAACATGATTAAACTTTCTATGACGTCAGTGTTGTAGAAACACTACAAATTCTTAATTTTCAATTTTTAGAAGCACGATGCAACAACTCGGTTTCAGGATCTTCTGTTGCTCTTTGGCTGTCAACCCGCGACGTATAGTGGCCAGCAATTTTCTCTCTGGTCCCGGCAGCGAAGATGCTGTCTCCGTTCGTTGCGCCGCCCTCTCCGTACATGAAACATAAAAAATAAATACAAAACTTTATACAATTCACAACCATTACAAATATTACAAAAAATACATAAACAAAACTAACTTAAACTTATATTCGCCTGCAAACTGGGCTGACACTGGTGGATGGGTGACGCTTCAATGTCACGTCCCACTACAGTGGAAACTGCGAAGGGTAATAAAAAAAAAAAAAGCTCTGTGTCAGGCACATATGGAGCTTCATCGATTGCTCCATTTGGTTTCTGTTGATACTGTTGGCAGATGTGATTTCGTAAGTAATGCCCAATTATTTATTACAACTCTGACACAATTGCAAACTGCTTAGCAGAGCATTTTACTCAGAGTTCCGCTTCTGTGAATTACCCACTGGCCTTCCGCTCCCTGAAAGAGCGGTTGGAAAGGCGGAGCCTTTCATTTCACACCCTCCACCCTGAATCGTACAATGTTCCGTTCGGTGAGTGGGAATGCCCGAGTGCCCTAGCCGCTTGCCCTGACACAGCTCCCGGGCCCAATTGCATTCACTGTCAGATGGTAAAACACCTCTCCGTGGACTGCCAGTGACACCTCGTAGACCTTACCATAAATAAAGATCTGTAGCGTCAGCCACTAACCGGACAAGGGTACATCTAGAACCGGAGGCTCAAGGATGCAACAGTTGTGTTATGTAAACACTCTTATCGCATGGCCTTGGCGGCGCGCCAGCGGAGACACGCACACTCTAAAACAACCTAGTGTGCGCGTCCGGGATAACGTTCTGCTGGCCACTGCGAAAACTCTTAAGTCCCATATGTAAGGTCAACGTTTTCGCACGCTATATAAGCGAGCGCGCTCTCGCGCTACGCTCAGTCTGTGTCTTGCTGCTGCACAGGCAACTGCATTGAACGCCGCCAACATGCCTTACAGGAGATATCGACCTCGTCGTCGCACAACAGTTTACAAAAATATAGAAAACATCGAACTAACAACAACAACAACAGGCGACAAGAAGAATCGCATCCCAGTGAAGAGTGTCGCCGCCAGTGCTCTCGTTGATGGTTCATGTGTGTTTCTTGGATGTACTCTTAATTTTAGTTTGGACATAAACGATACCTTCTCTCATGGTAATGGAGGTGGACAGCTACTGCCCCATTAGCCTCACCAATGTTCTCTTGAACAAATGGTGAGCCGGAGGTTGTGTTGGCTCCTGGAGTCTCGGTGCCTTCTGGCTCCATCCCAGGATGGTTTCCGCCGAGGCCACTCAACGACAGGTAATTTGGTGTGCCTTGAGCCTGCCGTCCGAACGACATTTTCCAGGCATCTGGTCACCGTCTTTTTTTATTTACGGAAGGCCTACGACACGACCTGGCGCCACTACATGAGTGGTGCCTCTGTGGCTCACTCCCTATTTTTATACAGAACTCTGCCTACGTACCTTCCATGTTCAAGTAAGAGGCTCCTTTAGCTCCTCCGATATCCAAGAGAATGGGGTCCCGCAGGGCTCTGTATTGAACGTTCCACTGTTTTTGGTCGCTATTTAAGAGGATGCTTTCTTCCTCAAATGTGACGCTACTTCAGCTGGCACCTACTCATCACACGACTACCAGTCGCACTTTCATAGATATATTCGCAACGAAATCTCCAAACAGAATAATCCGCACCTCTCAAATATCTGCGCCTGGCATGTCTGCCTCTACTCCCCTCATGGACATGAACGACAAACTCCATAATTTCACTAACAAAATTACTCAACTATATGACAAATATGCTCCAATAAAGACCAGAAAAGTAAAAAGGCAACCTGCACCTTGGCTGACTGATGAACTAAAACAGCTCATGAATCTCAAAGATTCTGCACATCGAGCATACAAGATACACCCTATATCTGAAAATCATGCTGTATACAAGCAGAAACGAAACAAAGTCAGTCAAGTGGTGAGAAACGCTAAGCTCAGACATGCCCTACATTAGCTGACAATAGATGTAGACCAGCTATCCTGTGGAAAAATCTCCGTAGTCTCGGTTTAGGCAAAATAAAAGTTGCAGAAAATCCTATGGTCCCAGCTGAAGAACTAAACCGATTCTTCACATTACCTGCAACCAAAATTGATCCGCAAAAAAAACAGAGAATCATTGATTACTTCATGGAGATGAACGACTGTAGCAAAGAAAAATTCTATCTACAGCACGTCACTTGCAGTACTGTCAAGAAAGCCATAATGCGGATTAGATCAGCATCTACTGGACATGATGGTATCACTATCCAGATGGTAAAACTTATTATTGACCAACTACTTCCCTCTATAACAGACATTTTCAACGATTCATTAATCACAAGTGTTTTCCCTGAGGCTTGGAAACTGGGACAAATTAAGCCACTGCCTAAAAAGGACATCGCCACAGCACCCTCTGACTACCGCCCCATCTGCCTTCTTCCTGCACTATCAAAAGCCTTAGAATATATAGTTCATGACCAGCTCACCAACTACCTAACTACTAACAACCTACTAGACGAATACCAATCAGGTTTCCGTAAACATCGAAGCACAACATCCGCTCTGATAAAGGTGACAGATGACCTGAAACTTGCCATGGACAGACGAGAAGCGACTATCATTTGCTTCTTAGATTTCAGCAAAGCATTTGATACTGTCGACTTCGACATCTTATTAGCCAAACTTAGCGGTCTAAATTTCTCACCAAGCGCAGTGCAATGGTTTCGCTCATACATGACGTCTCGTCAGCAACGCGTCCTGTCTGGGAATATAAAATCACAATGGCGGCAGGTAGTGTCAGGCGTTCCCCAAGGCTCAGTATTAGGTCCTATACTCTTCTCTCTTTATGTCAATGATGTGTCATCGGTCCTGACCTATTGCAAATACCATATGTATGCTGATGACCTTCAGTTGTATCTAAGTGCGAAACCAAGCAAACTCCAGAAAGCTATTGAAAATTTCAATACTGACCTCGATGCACTGTCAAAATGGGCACAGGACATAGGTCTAAAACTAAACCCATCTAAAACCCAAGCAGTACTTGTTGGTCACTCTAAGCTCATTAGCCCAAAACATTGGGAATCTGTACCACCTCTTATCTTAAATGGAACAAATATTAAATTCTCTCCCTCAGCAAAGAGTTTGGGAGTAATAATAGATGAAAATCTAAATTGGACAGAGCACGTAACTGCAGTGTGCAAAAAAGCATCAGCATCCCTTCATGTCCTACAAAAATATAAAAAACTCTTCCCTTTCGATCTGAAAAAGAAATTAATACAAACGCTTATACTCCCAATCATTGATTACAGCGATATTATCCTACAAGGCCTCTCTCAGGAAAATTCCTGACGTCTAGAACTGGTCACGAATGCCTGCGTCCGATATATCTGTGACGTTCGACTTTTTGATCACATTTCACCAGCATATGCAAAATTGTCCTGGCTGCGTGCAGACAAACGCAGAGATTTCCATACACTCTGTCTCATCTACTGCCTTATAAATGTACACTGTCCCTCATATCTCTCCTCGTCCCTAACACTCATGTCGGAACAACATGACAGAAACACATGTTCCCATCATAATAAAATCCTCTCCGTTCCACTGCATCGCTCAGTCACCTTCTCCAAGTCCTTTACAGTAGCGGGAACCCGACTCTGGAATAACCTCCCTCGTTACGTTAGAGAACTTAAAAACATGACCGGCTTCAAAAAACAGTTAATGACGTATCTACTTAAGCAACAGTAATGCCTTCCTCTGTACATGAGTGCACTTCACCTCATTAGTTCCCTCTTTCCTCCTCCTTAAACCTCCCTTACCCAAAACTCGCTATACTAGTAAACATCTACTTTACACACCAAGATATTAATGTACATCTGCACAAACCTTCATTACTATTGCCAATCTTTCTCATGTTTGTCATTATTATTTGATTTTTTTTTACTGTTATTATTATTGCTTTCACCATAATCTGTATGTATAGCACCTGATGTAAAAATACTGCCAGCATTTACTTTATTAGGTCTTAGTCATGTTTATCATTATTATTTGATTTTTTGTTTTACTGTTGTTGTTATTGTTTTTATCATAATCTGTATGTATAGCAACTGTTGTAAAAATACTTCCACATTTACTTTATTAGGTCTTAGTCACTACTCTTTATTCATATTGTCACTAGAGTAAGCTAATTTTCTCATTTAAACTATGTTCATGATGTAACTCTGATGTGTGAAATGCTGCATGTGTGGAACACTGGTCCGATGTAAGAGAGGGCCTGATGGCCCTAATCTGATCAGGTTAAATAAATAAATAAATATAAATAAGGACTCTGTTCCTCCTAAGGCACTCCGCAGTCACTTCTTCTCGATCCTTGACGAATCCCAGGGTTCTGAAGTCATCTATACTGAAGGCTCGCTGGTTGATTGGTCGTGTAGGCTTTGCCTATGCTCACTCGGCCCATATCGAACAGCGCTCCTTGCCGGATGGCTGCAGTGTCTTCACTGCCGAGCTGGTGGCCATCTCTCGTGCCATTGAGCATATTCGTTCCTGCCCCGGTGTGTCCTACATGCTATGAAGTGATTCACTGAGTGGTTTACAGGCCCTTGATCAGTGCTACCCACCCCATCCTCTGGTAACTTTTATCCAGGAGTCAGTTTATGCCCTCGAATGATCTGGTCGCTCAGTAGTCTTTGTATGGACCCCGGGACACGTCGGAATCCCGGGAAATGAGCTCGTTGACGGACTGACCAAACAGGCCACTCGTAAGCTGCTTCTGGAAATTGGAATACCCGAACCTGATCTCCGATCGGTTTTACACCACAAAATTCTTCGGATTTGGGATCCTGAATGGTGCGGCTTGGTTATGCCCAATAAACTCTGCACCATCAAGGAGAGCACAAATGAGTGGAAGTCTTCTCTGCGGGCTTCTCACAGGGACTCTGTGGTCCTCTGCTGCCTTCGCATGGGCCGCACTTGGCTGATGCATGGCTGTCTTCTCCGGCGTGAGGCCCCACCATTTTGTCGCTGTGGTTCACATTTGACAGTGGACTGTCCACATCTAGCCACTCTGAGAGTGAATTTTAATCTCCCTGACTCCCTTCCTTCGATTTGAGGAGACGGTGCCTCCACAGCTAACTTGGTCTTAAATTTTCTGCGTGACACTGGTTTTTATTCTTCAATTTAAGTTTTAGTTCCTGTCCTTTGTCTGCCTGTACTTTCTACCCTAGTACTTTCAGGGTAATGTGTTGCAGAGTGACTGGCTCATCCTTTTTTATCACTGTGATCAGCCAGCCCAGGACATCTGCTCTACTGTTTTAAGCTCTTCTGCCTGTTTCTTGTATGTCAGTGCTTTCCTTGTCATCTGTTGTCTGTAGTGTGTTCAGCTTTTTTTTTTCCCCATCTCGAACTCATGTCGTGTGTCCTGTATGTTTTCCGTTTTATCCCATGGACTTAGTTCGATGGAACAAGGGGCCGATGACCATGTAGTTCGGTCCCTTTAAAGCATTTAATAAAACACGACTTCCAGTCCAGAAAGCATACCAGTTAGATTCTTTTCAGAGTACTGTGATGCAGTAGCCCCATACGTATCAATCATATACAACTGCTCGTTCGATGAAAGATCCATAACAAAAGACCGGACAGTGGCACAGGTCACACAAATACTCATGAAAGAAAATAGAAGTAATCCACTGATGTCAGTTTGCAGTGGAATTGTGGAGCATATACTGTGTTCAAACATCATGAACTATCTCGAAGGTAACTGTGTGTTGACACATAGTCAGCGCATATTCTGAAAGTATCATTATTGTGATACACAACTAGCTCTTTATTTGCATGATGTTATGAATGCTGTTGACAGGGGATCTCATATTGAGTCCATATTTCCAGAAGGCTTTTGACATCATTCGTCACTAGAAATTTCTATTAAAATTGTGTACCTATAGAGCATTGCTTTGGTTGTACGACTTGATTTGTGATGTCAGGAAGGTCATAGTATGTAATAATCAACAGAAAGTCATTGAATAAAACAGAAGTCATACTCAGTGTCTGCAAAGCAAGTGTTATAGTATGTCTTCCTTTTATTCTGCCCTCCAAGGCCTAGGTGCTTGTGCCTTTTCCATCTTCACTTTTCCCTGCTACCTCATTCTGGGTCATCCTATGTTTCTTCTTTTGGCTGGTACAATATGGCAAGCTGTGGTATTCTCTCTGCACCCATTCTTCTTAGGTGATTTTGTTCAGTTTTTTTCACTTTCCTAAGAAATCATATTTCTGGTGCTTGTAGTTTGCTTTCTTTTCCCTTTTTTTAGAAAAAATTATTTTATTTAGCAATTCACATGTTGACTGATATTTGCCAATCTTATTTTCTATGTCCTTATCTATGTCATAGCCTGTGTTGCATCTCATGGCTTATGTTTCCTCATAAAATATTAAAGTTAGAGACCTACTCATGAAGTGTATTATCCTTCACTATTTTCGGACATACGGACTATTTCCCATGTGAGCCATGAACTTCCCTAATTGATGTCATTTATAGACCGCTTTTTGTAGCTCATCTTCACTTTCTTCCAAATGGAAACATCATCTGCGTACATGAAGATATTAACATATGGTTATAATAGAGGGAAACATTCCACGTAGGAAATATATATCTAAAAACAAAGATGATTTGACTTACCAAATGAAAGTGCTGGCAGGTCGACAGACACACAAACAACCACAAACATACACACAAAATTCAAGCTTTCGCAACAATTGGTCTTTAAATATGTCTGCTTGTGTCTGTATATGTGTGGATGGATATGTGTGTGTGTGTGTGCGCGAGTGTATACCCGTCCTTTTTTCCCCCTAAGGTAAGTCTTTCCGCTCCCGGGATTGGAATGACTCCTTACCCTCTCCCTTAAAACCCACTTCCTTTCGTCTTTCCCTCTCCTTCCCTCTTTCCTGATGAGGCAACAGTTTGTTGCGAAAGCTTGAATTTTGTGTGTATGTTTGTGGTTGTTTGTGTGTCTGTCTACCTGCCAGCACTTTCATTTGGTAAGTCAAATCATCTTTGTTTGAAGATATTAACATATTTATTTCTATTAATCTGTATACCTTGATTTACTTCCTATCTGTAGGTTTTAATCAATTCATTTATACACACATCAAAAAAAGTTTAGCATCACCTGGATTCCAAGAATTCCGGAACCTGTACAGAAAATTGGAATAGAGATCAGCGTAAGCATCATTGCTGCCCTTTCTATTGCTCTCTTTTGGCGTCATTTTCTGCCAAAGTCAGTGTTGTTTTTACCAATTTGGTGATTTTTCTTTACCAAATTTGATGTCATTTTTTGCCAGATTCAGTGTTATTTTTTTCCATATTTTGTGTTTTTTTTGCCAAATGTTTTGTTAGTCTTTGGCCTAATTTTGAGCTACTTTTTCACCAAAATCGATATTTTTATCCTAGAATGGATGTTAATTTTCTTTGCCAAATTTGGTTTTATTTTTTGCCAACTGTGTTGTTATTTTTGCCAAATTGAAAATTATTTTTTGCCACATTTGGTATCTTTTTTGCTATTTCCTTTTTTTTCTTCAAAATTTGTTGTTGAAATTTGTCATTTTTTGCAAAGTTCAGTCTTTTTTTCCAAATTTGATGTTATTTTTGCTAAATTTGGTATAGACTTTTTGCCAAATTTGCTGTTATTTTGTCAAATTTACTGTTGTTTATTTTGTCATGTTTGGTGTTTTTAATTTAGCCAAATTCAGTGTTCTCTGGTCAAATTCTGTGTTTTTGTCAAATGTGATATTAGTTTTTGTCTCATTTGGTGTTTCTGACCAAATTCTGTGTAATTTTCATTGTCAAATGAAAGTTCATTACACGGGGAATTAACTGCTACTTTAAGGTTACTCAGACTTGAGAGTATTAGAAGCCAAATTGTGGTTTTAACATTCAATAATTATTATCAGTTATGAATATGTGTATTAGAACACTTCCGTTCCCAGATGTTCAACGCTTTTATATGGCAAAATTACAAATTTTGTAATACCTCATAAAAATTGCTGATTTTGTATTTGTTTCCGTACAATTTCTTATTTCATATTACCGCTTTTGTGAAGTATTCCTATCTGTACTTGTTGATAGTGATTTCTTCAGTTTTATTATTACCAACTTTTGTGTCAATGTATAAGCTTTTCATAGCTTCAATAAGATATCCAGCTTTAAACATTATGCCCCATAGTTTCTTTCTGTTCACACTGTCAAAAGATTTTTTGAACAAAGTAAAAGCTATGTTGTTGTTGTGGTCTTCAGTCCAGAGACTGGTTTGATGCAGCTCTCCATGCTACTCTATCCTGTGCAATCTTCTTCATCTCCCAGTACCTACTGCAACCTACATCCTTCTGAATCTGTTTAGTGTATTCATCTCCTGGTCTCCTTGTGCGATTTTTACCTTCCACGCTGCCCTCCAATACTAAATTGGTGATCATCATACAAAAGATAAGTGCATCTAAATTGTATTTTCATTATTTCTCTAAAATTCTTTTTGTGGTAAAAATATGTTCTCACTGCATGAATGGCCTTTCTGGAATCTACATTGCTCTTAGAATAGGAGTGTCTCTGTTATGATTCTTAAATGGTTATTGATTATTTTTGAAAATATTTTATATGCTGAGTTTCAGAGGCTAATTTCTCTATAATTTTCACATGTGTTTCTTTGAACTTTTTTTAAAAAAATAGATATCACTTTAGATATTTTCCAAGAGCTTGGGATTTTACACCAGTGCCAACATTCATTAAATAAATGTAATAATCTAAAATCACAAAAGGTACCAACATATTTTAAAAGTTACACTTTAATACAATCTCGCCCATATGGTTTCCTGTTTTTCATACTTCTTAAACTACTTGCAGTTGTCCTGTTGTGATTGAATCCACCATACTATTATGTGATGTGATGCCTCTGCCCCCTCCTTCAGTTCTGGATCTTCTATTTTTTTAATAATATTTTTTCCACTGGTCTTTGCTAATTATATTTTGATGTGAAGTATCTTTCTGTCTAAATATTTCATTACTTTATAGCAAATATTTGCCTTCCGTGTGTATCTTGTTCTGCTTTAGTTGTAAAATGATCCCATGACACTTGATGTGCTAGCCCCCCCCCCCCCCCCGGCCCCCCCGCCCCCCATGGTTCCCTTTTTGTTTATACTCCTTTTCAGTTTGTATTGTTTTATTCTGCAGGAGTTTTTTGTGGGCCCTATCTTTTCTTCAATGGCCTTCGTGATATTCTCGTTCTAAGCTCTTGATCCTTTCTTTTTCTTTAACTTCTTCGTTTTTCCCCACAGTCTCATATGCCACTCTTTCTATGCATTCTGTAATACTTAGCCATTCTTTTTATATATCGTGGGGTGTATAGCAGATAATTCTGTAGCTGACTTTTGATAAAATTTTGTAATACTTTCTTGTTCCAGAAGGTACACCTTAAAAGATAACCCCAAGCTTTGTTCGTCTTCGTGATCTAATTTAGCTGTTGTGATGACTAAATAGTGATCAGAACAGATATTGCATCCTTGGTGTGTGTGTGTGTGTGTGTGTGTGTGTGTGTGTGTGTGTGTGTGTGTGTGTGTGTGTGTGTGTGTGTACGTCCAAACTTGATTACTTAGCTGGTCATTTGCTAACATGTAGTGTGTTAAAGATCTATAGCCCTAGCACTCCATGTAAACATATGTATCTCTTTTTTCTTAAAAAATGTATTAATGATGTTAAGCTGGTTGAAGGTTGCAAAGTGTCTAAGTCCTTTGCCACTTTCATTGTTGTGTTGTCCTGTGAATGTGCCCAGAGCTCCTGAGATGTGTATGTTGCCTCCTCTCCACACATGAGAACCTGATCTATTTAGGACCATTTGCAGTTTGTCATAGAACAATTTTGTTTCTATTTTTTTTTTAATTTTATTTCTGTTTTTTTCCCTTCTTTTGGTGCCTCCATTTGTTATTTGTTAGGATTACCACCCAACATATTGCTCTTGTGTTTTGAAGTACTCCACTGTATATCATTTTATAGTATTCAAGATCTGTTGTGCCTTTTAATTTCTTTTTTGATTCTGTTGCAATAGCTGTATCAATTTGTTTATATATCAATTTATGGCCTAGCTCCATTTCTTTGTTTATAATCCCTCTTCTGTTCCATGTGGCAGTTCTCATCCTATCCGTAGTATCTAATTGTTTACCCTTGACTTGCCTAGGTTGTCACCATGATCCATCCTTTTTCATCCAAGGCTGTGAAATGTGAAGAGAGAGCCAGTGTGTATAATCTCTCTGCTGTTCATAATCTACGTAAACAATTTAGGAAATAATCTGAGGACACCCCTTAGATTGTTTGCTGATGAATCTGTCATTTACTATTCAGTCAAGTCATAAATTCAAAACCAATTGCAAATTGAATTGGACGTGATTTATGTGTGGTGTGAAAAGTGGCAATTATCTCTGAATAAGGAAAAGTGTGTGGTCATCCACATGAGCACAAAAAAAGAAGCCATTAAATTTTGGTTACATGATAAGTCTCACAGATTTAAGGGTTGTCAAAATGCCTAGGCATTACAGTTATAAACAACTTAAATTGGGACAGTTACAAAGATAAATGTTGTGAGGAAGGAAACCAAAGACAACATTTTATTAGCAGAACACCTAGAAGATGCAACAGTTCTACTAAAGAGACTGCCTACACTATGCTTGTTTGACATCTGCTGTGATGTATTGGATTCTTACCAGAAAGGACTGATGGAAGGGAGGGGAGGGGGGGGGGAGTGTCATGTATATGTTAAGCGAGTTTGGGTGGTAGTCATTAAAACAAAGGTGTTTTCAGTTACGGCAAGATCTTTTCATGAAACTTCAGTCACCAACTTTCTCCTCTCAGTGTGGAAATATTTTATCTTTGCCAACCTACACAGGGAGAAATGGTCATCATAATAAAATAAGAGAAATCAGAGCATGTACAGAGAGATTTAACTGTTTATTTTTTCCATATGCTGTTATGGGTGATCCCATGTGGAATCCTTCATGTTAGATGTAGAATTCATCTTTTAATCTGAAATAATTTTGTCCTTTGGTTACTTTCAAAGTGTTTGAGACTTCTTGTGGCTCTTGTTGTGGGATAATGTTTGTATTTTGTAGTTGTTTTTCAATTATTTTGATTGTTTCTTCAGTTGGTGTGTGGATGTACATTGATGTGAAAAGAGAGAGAGAGAGAGAGAGAGAGAGAGAGAGAGAGAGAGAGAGAGAGAGAGAGAGAGCTGTGTTGGTCATTTTGATATATTTGATTTTGTCAGTAGGTCATTGGTGTTTTCTAAGCTTGTGTTGTTTGTGCAAGTGTAGTGTTTTGGTAGAAACGTGTGCATGTGTCTGGCTAAATGACATGTTGATGCAGTTGTGAAATCTACACCTCTGCAATCTTTGATCAAAGTTAATGGATATTGCCCATGTTAGATCAGGACAGGTTTAATGAGGAATAAAAATGACCACTCACAAGACCACGATAACTTTTTTTTTACAGACTAGTTTTTAAATAGAAATTCATCCATCGGACACAAAGAGTTTTCTAGGAGAAATGGTTTTAGGTTATTTATAAAATTTGTTTGCTGCATGTCAGACATTTTAAGTTATTGGGCAAATGATCAAAATATTTTTCTTTCTGAGCATTGAACTTTTTCAGAGCCACTAACAGCTTTACTGATGGGTAATAAAGGTCATATTTCTCTCTAAATGTTGGAGGTATGCAACTACTGTTCTTTTCAAATGGTGATGAATTGTTTATCATGGATTTCATTAATGAACATATACAGGGTGTTCATTTCAACTTAAGACATTGACATATCTCGAAAACTACACATCAGCTCAAAAAAGTTATAATCCAATTCAAACAATGGAAACTCCAAGTAGGAATATCAACAAACGGCAGATTGCTACTTACCGTAAAGAAGACATGTTAAGTATAATTAAAAGACATTTACATAAGTTTTCGGCCACAGCATTCATCAGTAAAAGAGACACACACTCAACTCATACACACAAGCAAGCACATCTCATGCACACATGACCGCCAGCTACAGAATTCAGCATACGGCGCTGGAGTTGGCAGCCGTGTGCATATTTGTGTGTATGAAAGGTGTGTTGTCTCTCTTTTACTGATGAAGGCTGTGGTTGAAAGCTTTACGTAAGTGTCATTTAATTGTGCCTGTCTGGAACTTAATATGTCTTCTATAATTCTAATTTGTTTGTCGTGGAAGGTGACATACAACGATATCACGCTCGACCAGCCACCTCACCCCATGTGGGTGGCGAGGGGCAGCTTTAAAATCTTCAGTGGGAAACCCCTTTTTTTATTGCAGATTATGATTCTACAGTAAAATCTATGTACGTTTTGTCTGAAGCATTTTCTTTGTTTCGCCACAGATGGCACAGTAATCGGAGGAATATAAATGGGTACACAATCCTAATTTATGACATGGCCCTTGAATATCCAATGGCATGTGGGACCCCCCTCCAAGCTGTAACGGGAGGACAGGCCCATATTTGATAACTTCTAAATGGAAACCCCATTCTCAACGTTGTATTCCTCCAACATATCAAACAAGGGACTATTCGATGTCCCAATATGCCCGTGGTTCCAGGTGAATGCTACTCTACTTTTCCAGTTAGAGTAAGTGGTCAAATGTAGCACTGCCAACTTCAAGACACTTAGTGATACACTTATGACTGTACAGAGGCTAGAAGCATATGTGTGGGAATGTCAGCACAGGCGTTCTGTTGGTGCTTGGAGGTGCACCTTATCTTTTAAATATCCCCACAGGAAGAAATCCAGTGATGTCTAATCTGGTGACCTAGTGGTCCAATTAATAGGGCCACCTCTGCTGATCCGCCGACAAGTGTAAACACAGTCTAATGCCTCCTATGCCTCAATTGTGTAATGCACTGAGCAACCGTCATGCTGAAACCACATATGTTGTTGAACATCCTGCAGTAATATTGGTAGTTCCTGTTCCAGAAACATTCAATATTTGCATCAGTTCAACATGCTGTTGATAAAAGCCGGCCGAAGTGGCCGTGCGGTTAAAGGCGCTGCAGTCTGGAACCGCAAGACCCCTACGGTCGCAGGTTCGAATCCTGCCTCGGGCATGGATGTTTGTGATGTCCTTAGGTTAGTTAGGTTTAACTAGTTCTAAGTTCTAGGGGACTAATGACCTCAGCAGTTGAGTCCCATAGTGCTCAGAGCCATTTGAACCATTTTTTGTTGATAAAATACGGACTATTGAGTTTGTTCCCCATGATGCCACACCATACGTTAACTGACCTAGGAAGTTGATGGTCAGCATGCTGCAATCAGTGGAGATTGTCTACACTCCAGTAATGCATGTTATGCCAGTTAATGATACAATGGTTTGTGAATGTAGTTTCACTGGAAAACAGTACCTCGGCAAAGAACGTGGGGGTTGTTTGTATTTGTGGAAGTGCCTGTTCGCTAAACACTACTCAGTTATGGAAACTGGTGCCATTAAGTTGCAGTGACTCATGCTATGGATGATACTTATGATGATGCAGTATTGTGAAAATACTACCTACAGGCGTACTAGAATTGTTATATAATTGGTGGATGCTTATCCATGGGTTGTAGAGCACCACCACTAGTACAGCTATTTCATTAGCTTCCCATGTAACACATTTGCTTAGTTTCCTTTTGTTGGTATGTATGCTGCCATCAGACATAAAGGTGTTCACAAACTAGTAAAAGGAAGAACAAGCACAAGCTTTCCCTGGAAAACATTCGGCATACAACGCAACAGCAGCCTCAACATTTCTCCAACATTCTCTGTATATCAGGATCATTTCAGTTTTTTCTTCTGTGGTTGCAACATTCATCGTCCACTTGTACATCTTTTCTCCAAATATTAGGTAGGTGTGCGGGCAATAAACGCTGTGCAAGTATTGTAATGTTTAGAACTGCTATCTGTTCTACATCTGCACGATACCTGAGCTCCAGTCATAGTGTACAATACATCATAGTTCACTACATGGCCACAGTGATGCATCAAGTAGTCCCCTGCTCAATATGGTGGAGGAATATAACATTGTGAATGTGTTTTCAGGTAGGGGTTATGAAATACTGATTTGTCTTACCCTCATTGCATGGAGGTGGGGTCCACTTGCCATTGGATGTTCAAGGGCCATTGAGTAGCATGTTGTAAATTATGATTGTGTACCCATTTCTATTTCTTTGATTACAGTGCCATCTGTGGCAAAACAAAGAAAATGTTTCAGACAGAATATATGTAGATTTTGCCAAAGAATTGTAATCTTCAACAAAATGGGGGTTCCCATTGAATATATCACAGCTGCCTTCACCACCGACACACGGGGTGGGGTGGCGGGTCGAGTGTGGTATTGTTGAATCTCCCCCTCCAAGACAAACAAAGTGGAATAATAACTTTTTTTGATGTTGTGTGCAGTTTTTGAGATATTTCAATGTCTTCAGCTAAAATGAACACCCTTTATATTTTGACAGTGCGGTTAAAACATGTAGCTCCTTGAAGAGGACCTGCATGACATCCATGAATGAACACCCGTATTATCCTTCCTGCTCACTTTTGTGCAATCAGTTCTTTCTTTCTAAGTGATAAGTTGCCCCAGAAAATGATTCCATAAGACATTATCGAGTGGAAATATGCTAAATATGCCAGGAGGTTAATTCGCCTGTTTCAAGACTAGCAATTATATGAAGAGCAAAAGTAACTGATCCAAATTGTTTGAGATGCTCAGTGATTCCTTTTAGGGTGATTGTGAGTAGCAATTTTTTTTTTTTTTTTTTTTTTTAGCTTGGTGTTGAGTTAACGAACCTATTTCGACATGTATTTACTTTTCATTCATCGACCAGTACTCTAAAGAGACAGGTGGAGTTGGGATGGAAAGCCTGTTGTCACCTGTTATAGCAAATTGGAAGACTTTTAAGAATGTGCCTTGGAGTTGTTGGCAATGAAATCTGCTTTGTAGTCAATACTGGTGTTGTGTGGCCTCATGACAGCGTTTGAACAACTTTTTTTGGACATCTGAATTCAATCTACCAAAATATGTGTTCCATGATGGAGTTGTAAAAGGATAGCTGTCTTCTCTTCCTTGGTGTGTTAGCCAGGAGGGAGGTGCATCGTACCTTAGGACATGCCTTTTATAGGGAGCGTACTCAAACTGACTTTTATCTAAAGGCTGTTAGTTGTAACCATCTGGCTGAGCTCGAAGGGGTACTTTTTACCTCAGTTCACAAGACAATTGTCATCTCAGATCCTCAGAGATTGTCAGCTGAGTTAGCCCATCTTGAGGTTATCTTTCATCAGAATGGTTATATTGAAACATAGATCAGATGTGCATTGTGATATTGACCAACTTTGCACTGGGTGAATGATGTACATATTGAACTGGCACCATTGCACTGGGTGAATGCAGTAAATTAGCACCTTAACCTATGGCCTTTTTGTCTTGCACATGGAGCATTTCCAATAAGTTTCATTTTATTTTGTGGAAATATGATGTGAAATGTGTTTTTCGACCAGCATCTAAGATTAGAGTCCTTTTAGCTTCCGTTAAGGATGATTTTGGGTTGTGTAAGGCAGATGTCTATCATAATCCTTTCCGTTTTGGCATGTCATATATTGGTCAGATTCTGGCATGCGCTTCCGTCTGTTGGGATAGCGTTATAAAGGAAGCACTTGAAATTAAATTAGCAGGTAACCTTATAAAAAGAGCTGGAGGTTTTTGCTTAAATTCTGCGTGTAATCTTGCTCTTGCACTTGTCGTAAACCAGAGGGACCAAGTTCATACTACCTAATTTGTTCGTTATTAATTTTCACTTTCACGAACTTTGGTCATCTTTATTTGTGTGGTTATGCTAGTGTTTACAGAAAGAGATTGAGAGAGAGAGAGTTCTTTCCAGAATTGCTCTTCAAACCAAGGTTTTAAATTCCCTTTACAGCAGTTTACATGCTGCTGCAGTTTTGCCTTGAAAATGGCAAGGTGTGCACCTGTTGAAATATCGGCAGTTGTCAATGTCGTCACCTGGCTGCACTCCCATAACCTGTAGAACAGTGTTGAATCATTCACCACAACTTTTTGCATTCTATATGTGAAGTATTATTCAGACTAGCTGTGTGTAAAGCCATCAGTTCCATAAAACTTTATTTTTTTTGGTAAGAGAATAATGTGATCTTCTCAGTCAAATGCCTTCAAAGATCAAAAGAAAATATCAACTGGTGATATTTTATTGTTTAAGGTCTGCACAATTTGATGAGTGAATGTATAAATAGCATTCTCAGTTGAATAATGCTCGTGGAATACAAAATCTGTGCTGAATAAATTGTTTCTACTTAAGTGATGATATTTCTCTTAAGTTAATTACTTTTTCGAATATTTTGGAAAAAAAATGTCAGTAGAAAATTGGGTGATAATTGTTTGTCTTTCTTGACACTTTTCTTATGTGGAGCTTGGTATGCCTTTAACCTGTAAGTGCTGCAGATACTATATAAATGGCATTTGAACTATAAGTAGATGTAGAATGACAGCAATCCAATAGTATGGTCATTTGATCTTACAGCATATGAATCTCTGTGTGACTCCCTCCATCTGAGTTAGAAAAAATGTTAAAGGGTAATAATAGGACATCACACTTCACTTAGTGTAATTTGTCACATTAGTCTTTTTTCGGCAACTTCTCCAGTTTCTTCTCTCCAGTAACCATACACACATAGCGTGTATCTCATTTTGACTTACTATTTTTGCTTATTGACTCTTTTGTCTGTTACTTATTTATTTATTAAAAAAGAAATGCTCATTTTAATCCCTGTTTGTGATCCAGTTTAGTTCTGCAAGTTTTGCTGGTGCAGCAATCTGGCAATATGAAAACATGCGTGCTCATGCTGCAGAAATGTTGAAACATCCTTTTGGATGGGTTCAAGAAAGAGTGTTTGAAAGCAGAAAAAAGGTAAATTTAAGTACTATGTGAAGTTGTAATGGCTATATCTGTTATGATCTGAAATTAATTTTGTCTTATTCAGTTTAACTGATTTGAATATGATTCTCCCTTTCTCACTTAAATGCTGAAGCACCAAGTAACCTACAGGATAAGTCACACTTTTAAATCTGCAGACAACATTAAGTACCAAATATATCTGTTGAAAAGAAATGCAACCAATATGTTATTTCATGGTGTTGTTCCTTAATCACTCCTGCATGAATTGTTTTTGAATTTGAAATATTGGCAGTGATTTGTGTCAGACTTTTATCAGATTTTTGTCTATTATACATGTACATTTGGACAGTAATTTTCATTTGTGCTTCTTGTCAACTTTGTTAAGAATTGTGTCATCCCTCTGCCCATTGAGGTTATCTATGCCTGTAACAGAAGAAATAGTATATTTCTTTCTTCTTCTTTCTCATAATTAGTATGTTAATGTTTGTGAAATTGCTGTGCCATGAAGAAATGTTAGAAATGAATTGAATTTAGTTTGCATATCACCTGAAGTTTTACATATAAATATGTAAATAAACAGAACATTTAAACAATAGTTCATTCACAAAATCAGTGTTTTGTGTACACAACAGAGTAATAAACCAATAGTTCATAGCCAAAGTGAGCAATAATGTAGATGTAGTTGAGATCATTTCTACGTGTGATGCAACAGCAGAAGAGCACTTGTTTATCTTGCGGAAGGCAGTGAAACCAAAAAGTTTCAGGCATACAAATCAAAAAAATATGTTGCAAGTTTTGCATTTATTGCATGAATGATAAATAATTCAGGAGAAAAGGAGACGACTCACCGATATATATACACACACACACACACACACACACACACACACGCCTCTGTGCACCTGCATTGTGCCAGGTGGACAGATAGTAATGTGATTAAAGTTTAACAGGTAGACTGGGTTTGGCGTTGTGTCAGGTATAGTGGGTAGAGGGAGAAAGAGGTAGGAAGCAGGAGAAGGGGTTGGAGAGCCAGCATGTGTGAAAGGCTAGGAACATTGGGGGGATGGATAGTAGGTACATGGGAAAAGCCTGTGGTCCACGGGTGCCGGAGCCAGTTAGCTGTGGTGCGCAGAGGTGATGACATGGCTCTGTGGATTGGGAGGATGGCAGGGATACAGGGAACCTATTGGGCAGAGTATGTTTGGACAATGGGCTAGCAGAGATTGAGGGTGGGAGAATTGCAGGAGTGAAGAATGCATTGCAATACGTAGTTCAGAAAAGCTGTTGTTGGAAGGAAGGATCCAAATGGCATAGGTTGTGAAGCAGCCATTGAACCTGAGCACGCTGTGCTCAGCAGCGTGTCATGCTGGTCATGTGGTTAACTTTGTTCTTGGCCACAGTTTGGCAATGGCCATTTTGGTGGACAGCTCGTTGATGGTCTAGGCCATATAAAATGCTGTGTAGTAATTACAGTGTAGCCAGTATATGACATGGCTGCTTTCGTGGCCCTGTAATTACGCGTTGGGACAGAAAAGATGTATGTATGATTATTTAGGATGTGAAAGCAGTAAGTTTGGTCTACTTTTTTCACCTGTAAGTCATTCCCTTTGCCAGTTCAAGGTGTCTAGATGCATAGCTGTGGGGAATCTTTATTCCTGTAGACTGATTTACACTTTGAGAGCATTCTTAATTAAGAAGATTTCAAAGGAAAACAATTAAATTCACATTTGTGTCATCCACCCCAAAGTAAAATATATTATTGTGCCTTGGAACAACTTAGTATTGTATTTGGGAAAGACACTTTAAATGAGTATTTATGCACATAGTCCTTTTAAAGTAGATTTAGTTCTGATACATCATAAAACCCTTTTTCAGAAATTTCTTTTGGATGGCTAGTGCTTCCCAAAGTGTTTCCCACAGGTATATCAGGATGCCTTCCATTTCTGGCCACATCCACGATTTCTTATGTGACATATGCTTTTATTCTATGTTTAACTTTCCCTAAAGAAGGAACTTCTTTCAAAGTCCTTGTGCCTTAAGCTAAAGTGACAAATCTTTCTTTAAAAGTTTTTTTTTGCTACTTCAACAAGAAGAGTCAATGTCATTATCCTCATCTAAGAATCACTACAAAGATTCACTTAATGTCTTCTTCACTGTCCACAATAATTTTCCTTGACTCAGCTTTTTTGGTGGTTCATGGTGTGGGTTCCTGTTGTCATGTCCTAGTTCATGAACCACGGGCAATGTATGAGTGGCCAAGTAAGTGGTCCTGACAGTCGTGATACCAGTTACTTTGGAATAAGGCTGGGCATCTCGGACATATTCTGAGTCGTGGTCACCTTTGTGCTCAGACAGCAAAGACTACCAAATCCACCGGTTAGTCCCACAACCGTTAGGGGTAAATTTCAATGGGACCCGGGGCAAGTAAGGCTAGCAACCTGCTTCCCTGGTACTTTAAATATGATGCTGGCAACAATCGGAGCAAAATGCCTCTGACCTTTGGAGGTGATGGAGACCCACCTCTAGTTGACAAACCAGGGACTCCTAAGATATGACACGGCAAATGAATGGTAACGAGATGGGGAGCTGTTAATATCAATGGGGGCTACTCTGGGAAGAAGGTAGAGCTGGAAGAGGCTGCAAGTAAGATGGGGTTGGACGTTTTAGCTGTTACTTTCAGGTAAGGGGTGAGAAAGAAAAGGAAGTGGGAGAATACAAGGTCTACTTGTCGGGAGTCAAAGCACAATGGGGTGTAGGGCTTTACATCAGGAAAGAAATGGAACCCAGCGTAGTTGCAATAAGGTATGTAAACGAACGACTGATGTGGGTAGATTTGACAGTGTCTAGCAAGAAAATTAGGATTGTGTCAGCATATTCGCATTGTGAAGGGACAGATCAAGATAAGATGGGTAGTTTTTATGACGCACTCAGTGATGTAGTTGTTAGAGTAAAGGACAAGGACAGTGTTCTGCTCATGGCTGATTTTAATGCCAGGATTGGAAATCGAACAGAAGGTATGAAAATGTTATGGGTAAATTTGGAGAGGATATGGAGGCCAACAGGAACGGGAAACAAATCTTGGATTTCTGTGCCAGTATGGGCTTAGTAATCACACACTCCTTTCTTAAACATAAGAACATTCACTGGTATACTTGGGAAGGCGGGGGAACCAGATCTGTCATTGACTATATAATAACAGATCAGGAATTCAGGAAGGCTGTGAGGGTCAAGCGTATTCAGGGGATTCTTTGATGACACTGATCACTATTTAATCTGCAGTGAAATTGATATTGTGAGGCCGAAAGTGCAGGAGGTCAGGTCCATATGTAGGAGGATAAGAGTGGAGAAACTTCAGGATAAGGAAATCGGGCACAAGTACATAACAGTGATCTCAGAAAGGTACCAGTTAGTTGAATGTAGTCAATTACAGTCATTGGAAGAGGAATGGACAAGGTACAGGGACACAGTACTAGAAGTGGCTAAAGAATATCTTGGAACAGTAGTGTGTAAAGGTAGGATGAAGCAAACAGCTTGGTGGAATGACACAGTCAAGGCAGCCTGTAAAAGGAAAAAGAAGGTGTATCAAAAATGGCTACATACTAGAACTCAGGTATACAGAGAAAGTTATGTTGAAGAAAGAAACAAAGCCAAACAGATAATTGCAGCATCCAAGAAGAAATCTTGGGAAGACTTTGGAAACAGGTTGGAGA
The DNA here is from genome assembly GCF_021461395.2 of Schistocerca americana. NCBI lineage: Eukaryota > Metazoa > Arthropoda > Insecta > Orthoptera > Acrididae > Schistocerca > Schistocerca americana. The sequence goes on along the minus strand of NC_060120.1, from coordinate 825,422,031 downwards.
ATTTAGGCCAAGCTGCTGGAAAACCATACTGGAGTGTAATTAGCAGTCTTCGAAAGGGAGGTAAGAAGGAAATGACAAGAATTTTGGACAGGTCAGGAAAACTGCTGGTGAATCCTGTTGATGCCTTGGGCAGATAGAGGGAATATTTTGAAGAGTTGCTCAATGTAGGTGAAAATACAATCAGTAATGTTTCAGATTTCGATGTACAATGGGACAGGAATGATGATGGAAATAGGATCACATTTGAGGAAGTGGAGAAAATGGTCAATAGATTGCAGTGCAATAAAGCAGCTGGGGTGGATGAAATTAAGTCGGAACTCATCAAATACAGTGGAATGTCCGGTCTTAAATGGCTACACAGGATAATTGAAATGGCGTGGGAGTCGGGACAGGTTCCATCAGACTGGACGAAAGCAGTAATCACACAAATCTTTAAACATGGAAACAGAAAAGATTGTAACAACTACAGAGGTATCTCTCTAATCAGCGTTGTGGGTAAAATCTTCTCAGGTATTGTTGAAAGGAAAGTGCGAGTATTAGTTGAGGACAAATTGGATGAAAATCAGTGTGGGTTTAGGCCTCTTAGAGGTTGTCAGGACCAGATCTTTAGCTTATGGGAAATAATGGAGAAGTGTTACGAGTGGAACAGGGAATTGTATCTATGCTTTATAGACCTAGAAAAGGCATATGACAGGGTTCCTAGGAGGAAGTTATTGTCTGTTCTATGAGATTATGGAATAGGAGGCAAACTTTTGCAAGCAATTACAGGTCTTTACATAGATAGTCAGGCAGCAGGTAGAGCAACTGGATTCGTGATTTCCTGTCAAGAAGGTCGCAGTTCGTAGTAATAGACGGCAAATCATCGAGTAAAACTGAAGTGATATCAGGTGTTCCCCAGGGAAGCGTCCTGCGACCTCTGCTGTTCCTGATCTATATAAATGACCTGGGTGACAATCTGAGCAGTTCTCTTAGGTTGTTCGCAGATGATGCTGTAATTTACCGTCTAGTAAGGTCATCTGAAGACCAGTATCAATTGCAAAGTGATTTAGAAAAGATTACTGTATGGTGTGGCAGGTGGCAGTTGACACTAAATAACGAAAAGTGAGAGGTGATCCACATGAGTTCCAAAAGAAATCCGTTGGAATTCGATTACTCGATAAATAGTAAAATTCTCAAGGCTGTCAATTCAACTGAGTACCTGGGTGCTAAAATTATGAACAACTTCAGTTGGAAAGACCACATAGATAATATTGTGGGGAAGGCGAGCCAAAGGTTGCGTTTCATTGGCAGGACACATAGAAGATGCAACAAGTCCACTAAGAGACAGCTTACACTACACTCGTTCGTCCTCTGTTAGAATATTGCTGCGCGGTGTGGGATCCTTACCAGGTGGGATTGACGGAGGACATCAAAAGGATACAAAAAAGGGCAGCTCATTTTGTATTATCACGTAATAGGGGAGAGAGTGTGGCAGATATGATACGCAAGTTGGGATGGAAGTCATTAAAGCAAAGACGTTTTTCGTCGCGGCGAGATCTATTTACGAAATTTCAGTCACCAACTTTCTCTTCCGAATGCGAAAATATTTTGTTGAACCCAACCTACAGAGGTAGGAATGATCATCAAAATAAAATAAGAGAAATCAGAGCTCGAACAGAAAGGTTTAGGTGTTCGTTTTTCCCGCGCGCTGTTTGGGAGTTGAATGGTAGAGAGATAGTATGATTGTTGTTCGATGAACCCTCTGCCAAGCACTTAAATGTGTATTGCAGAGTAGTCATGTAGATGTAGAGTTGACGGTAAATTGAGTTCATGGTTCAGAGTAGTTTCAGGGGTAAGACAAGGCTGCAACCTGTCTCCACTGTTGTTCATATTATTTATGGATCATATGTTGAAAACAATAGACTCGCTGGGTGAGATTAAGATATGTGAACACAAAATAAGCAGTCTCACGTATGCGGATGACTTAATTATGATGGCAGATTCGATTGAAAGTTTGCAAAGTAATATTTCGGAGCTAGATCAGAAATGTAAGGACTATGGTATGAAGATTATCATCTCCAAAACGAAAGTAATGTCAGTGGGGAAAGAAATATAAACTAATTGAGTGCCAAATAGGAGGAACAAAGGTAGAGCAGGTGGATGGTTTCAAGTACTTAGGATGCATATTCTCACAGGATGGCAACATAGTGAAAGAACTGGAAGCGAGGCGTAGCAAAGCTAATGCAGTGAGTGCTCAGCTACGATCTACTCTCTTCTGCAAGAAGGAAGTCAGTACCAAGACTAAGTTATCTGTGCACCGTTCAATCTTTCGACCAACTTTTTTGTATGGGAGCGAAAGCTGGGTGGATTCAGGTTACCTTATCAACAAGGTTGAGGTTATGGATATGAATGTAGCTAGGATGATTGCAGGTACTAGTAGATGGGAACAATGGCAGGAGGGTGTCCACAATGAGGAAATCAAAGAAAAACTGGGAATGAACTCTGTAGGTGTAGCAGTCAGGGCGATCAGGCTTAGATGGTGGGGTCATGTTACACGCATGGGAGAAGCAAGGTTACCCAAGAGACTCGTGGGCTCAGCAGTAGAGGATAGGAGGAGTCGGGGTAGACCAAGGAGAAGGTACCTGGACTCGGTTAAGAATGATTTTGAAGTAATAGGCTTAACATCAGAAGAGGCACCAATGTTAGCACTGAATAGGGGATCGTGGAGGAATTTTATAAGGGGGACTATGCTCCAGACTGAACACTGAAAGGCATAATCAGTCTTAAATGATGATGATGATGATGATGGTGATTGCTTTTTTTTCCTAACCTGTAAATTTGATCTTTGCAGCTCTGTGGCCTCCCCTTTTGGTGTGGCAGTTATAATAGTGGAATTAGCTTTCTTTCTTGTTCTTGAAGATTCCTTCCTTGGTAAGGGAAGATCTAATTTCCTACAGTGAAACAATTCTAGAACTGCTACTTGTTGAAGGCGTGGATGGAATCAGAATACTTTCAGACTCAGCAACTGTTGGATCTGGGCTGTCCAACATATAACATGACAAAAACTTATCATTTAGAAGAAAAGTCCTTGTTCATCTACATTTACATACATGCTCCACAAGACACCATACAGTGTATGATAGAGGAGACATTTTACCTCTAGTAATCATTCCTATTCCACTCAAAAATGGTTTGAGGAAAAGGTGACTGTCCAAATGTCTCTGTACAAGCCCTAATTTTTCTTATCTTGTTTTTTTCAGTCCTTAGACAAAATGTACATTGGTCGTAGTAGAATGATTAAGGAACATTGGTTGTAAGAATGAGTAAGAATTCAGCTTCAAATGCCGATTCTCTAAATCTTCTCAGTGTTGTTTCAAGAAAAGAACATTGTCTTCACACTAGCAATTTCCATTTGAGTTCACAAAGCAGTTCTGTAATATATGTGTGTCGACTGAATCTAGCAGTAACAAATCTAGTTGTACTCATGAATTGCTTCTGTGTCTTCCTTTAACAAGACCTGGTGGGAATCCCCAACAGTTTGGCAGCTGTACTCAAGAAATGGTCACATTAATGTTGTATACACAGTCTCCTTTATAGGTGAGCTACTCTTAGCTACACTGCTTCCAATAAACTTAAGACGACCATTTGCCTTCGATACTACCCGCCTTAGGTGCTCATTCTGCTTTGTATCGCTGTGCTTTGTTAAGGCAAATTCTCTGCTTGTGTAGAAGAGAGGAAAATCTTGGCCCATGATCTAAGCAACCTTATAGATTGGCAACTGTTACCCTAGGTTGGAAGATGTCCAGTTGTTCAGAGAACTGTTGTAATTTTAAGAGTTCAGACACTGTCCAGTCAAGAGGCTGAAAACTTCATTTTTACTATTGTAGTATAGTATTTGAACCACTGAGATGTATTTTGAATAAAATAGTATTGCTGCACTTGGAACATTATCTTCCAGTGACGAGAACAGGCATTATCATACACATTCCAGTAAGGAGATTATCCACATGGGCAGCAATTCACTCACTGCGTGTGCCCATTTGGCACATTCTCTAGTAAATGGATTATAAGTTTTATAATTATTCTCCCTCATTCTTCCTGAGTATGACCTGAAGATCCCATGGGATTAAAGATGGAAACAGTGTGTGCAACAGATGTCTCTACAATGTTCCACTCATGGTCTGTGTGGTTAACATTACTCAGTTATATGGGTCATTCCATTTGTTCAGTGACCTCATTTTTCAGTGCTCCAACATGAGATATGTGGAGATGAGCTTTGATGAGTATGAAAATAGTAACTCCATATTGCCATGTTCCAGTATGTTTTTGATGTACTCACACTTTCCTGGTTCTTGGCCCATTGGCTTGTATACCAGTTTACTAAGATTCATCTGGGAATTTCATGCTGGCAATTTTGATGATCATGGGTGTAAATCACTGAAATTGCCACACAGTACTGAGCTGCCAAGTACTGCACAGTTCACCATGAAATCTTTCTGTGAGGGAACATATATATCTGAAATGCCTCGAAGATAAGAAAGAATTTGTCTAGGAATAGTAAAGCTATATCCTTTATCTGTTTCACTATTCAGTGGTCTTCAGTACCTGTTGCACATCTTTGGAGACATTCTTGATGCATATGCACAAACTATATTTTTTTAACAACAGTTTTTGGAATCACTTGTCTTCCATGATCATAACTGCTCATATAACGCTTTGCGGGGGTATCTTCTGTCAAAGTTATTCGCTGTGTCTAGAAATATCACACCAAAACTTATTGTGTCCACTTTCAGTAATGTAGCGATTTACAATTTACGGAAAGGAGAGATTTTCCCTGGTTGGTAAGTGAACTAAAATGTGGTTATTGTGTGAACCCTTTCAGAGATGCCACTTGTCTTCTGTACTAGCAACTTCATGCTAATACATCACTGAAACGAGTGATAGATGCGGAAATCTTACAGCAACAATTGGCAAGCAATGTTTATGCACCTGCACAATGTTGCATGTACAGTGGAAGTTCAGCCTTCTGTATGAATAATTTTGTAAGGTTAAACCATATGAGGAAACTGGAACACAAATATAAAATGCAAACAAGCACAAGAGTTAATATCATTTCTTGTAATACTTAAGAAACATTTTTACTACAGTTTGAAATTCTTGGTGTAAAATATGAAATTTCTTAATGTACTTATTTGATTTATAGTTCCGATGGCGACAGGAGCTAAATGATTGGTGGAATAGACTCTCGCAGGGGGAAAAGCTGTTTGTTCCCATCTGCTTTGCTAATGTGTTGGTCTTTTGTGCATGGAGGATACCTCAGTTCCAGGGCACAATGGTGCGCTACTTTTGCTCCAATCCAGCATCTCGTGAGTTAATCTTGTCTGTAAGACTTCTGTGTTGATGTTTTTTGTTAGTTGTGAATTGAGCTCCTATATCTATACAATGGAACAGTGAGAATAATTGTGATTAATAACTCCCACAAAAAATATGGGATAATTAAATTGAAAAATCTTATAAAAATTATAAAATATTGTATTGACTTTTGGCTCTAGTAGCTTTCTGCTTTTATTGCTATACAGTCACAAAATTTATAATAGTATAAGATGTTAGCTATAAAAATATGATGTAAAATCTCAGTAACTATGATACAGTTTACAAACTACTGAACTGGATGGCATTATTTCCACACACACATTGAAAAACTGGAGTGTCTTCAAGGAGACTGAAAAATTTGTAAGCTATGTTGTGTAGTTAAAGAAATTTACTGACAAATTGCTACAAATAACTAACAAAAACCATCAGATTGAATTTTTAAGTCAGGAAAAGGATGTTTTTATTCAGAGAAATTTACAGTGAGTTTTGTCAAATACAATCTCTATAGACCACAAAACTCCTTTTTCTGTAACTGATAACAATATATGTGAAGGAAAATAAGTGAAAATCAGGCAGGCACTCATTCAAAGTAGCAGAGATGTTAGATCACTGAAAAGGATGAAACCAGTTTGGTTGCTGCTGTGCTGTATAAAAAAAATGATTCAGTAACACTGAGAAGTCACAGCTGGTGACAAGTGACATGCCAGTTCATAAAGAAGAATAACACAGATAATACAGCTAGTAATTAACAACAGACATTGCTCCTCTAAATCACTAAATATGCTAAATAAATTCCATCATGGAATTTCTGATATTATAATTAATAAATATCATCTGTGATTCAAAAGCAAGATTGAAAATTTATGGGAAACCAAACTTATCAAAGCACCAGAAGAAATTGGAAGCCAGAGACAAAGAAAATACTACTTTAATGAATTGTAGCAAACAGAAGGGGAAGAAGAAAAATACAGACATCTTTCATTTGAATTTCAGCAATTGTTATCGAATTCTGTTTCCGTATAAAATTCCTGTGATTTGAAATCATCAGTTCATTTACTGCTTGATCAGATTGATACAAAATGGAAAATGAAAATATGATACCCGGGTTTCCCAAATAAACTTTCAGCATCTTGTTCAGAGAAGAAAACCAGCCAAAGATTTCTGTTTCAAACATTGCAGAAAAAGGATGTAAAGTGTTAATATAATCAGACATCTGTTAATGTATTGGAATACGAAATCATGTAAGTGGATGGATTTCCTCTTAGAACCAGAACTGAATGTGTAGCAGAATTTACTTGCCTTGAAGTCAGTGTTTTCTGGGACAGAATAACCCTGGTGATAGAGAGTGAGGTCATGCAACACAAAGTAGTTCCAGAACATTATGAACACATCTGTTATTGCCATCAGTTTACTGTTGTTGAAGAAACTCTTTTGTACTTTAGTACATTGCTGTTAAGGAGAAAAATCTATGTTTTATGAGTACAATTTACTTTGGAAATTGGCAGGTTTTGTTTCTCCATTCATACAAATTTTTAGTGTAGAACTGAAACAGATGATGAGTTTCTAACTACAGCATTCCAAAAATACAAGGGTTGGAACTTTAATAGTGGCAACTATTTATTTACAGCTTGTACAAAATAGATACGTTTCAAAGTTTTATTGACCTTCAAACTAGTCACCAGCATTGTGTATAACCCGTTGCCACCGATATGGAAGTCATAGGATACTCTTAGCAGTGCCAGTTGTGTTGTCTATTGCCCGACAAATTTGTAACAGTTCTGAAGTGAAGCCATGAATTGTTTCCTTCAGTTTAGAATTTGAGTTGAGTCACTTTTAAAGTGCCAACCCTCGTATTCAACATGTTGTTGTTGTTGTTGTTGTTGTTGTTGTGGTCTTCAGTCCTGAGACTGGTTTGATGCAGCTCTCCATGCTATTCTATCCTGTGCAAGCTTCTTCATCTCCCAGTACCTACTGCAACCTACATCCTTCTGAATCTGCTTAGTGTATTCATTTCTTGGTCTCCCCCTACGATTTTTACCCTCCACGCTGCCCTCCAATACTAAATTGGTGATCCCTTGATGCCTCAGAACATGTCCTACCAATCGATCCCTTCTTATAGTCAAGTTGTGCCACAAACTGCTCTTCTCCCCAATCCTATTCAGTACCTCCTCATTAGTTATGTGATCTACCCATCTAATCTTCAGCATTCTTCTGTAGCACCACATTTCGAAAGCTTCTATTCTCTTCTTGTCCAAACTATTTACCGTCCATGTTTCACTTCCATACATGGCTACACTCCATACAAATACTTACAGAAATGATTTCCTGACACTTAAATCTATACTCGATGTTAACAAATTTCTCTTCTTCAGAAACGCTTTCCTTGCCATTGCCAGTCTACATTTTATATCCTCTCTACTTCGACCATCATCAGTTATTTTGCTCCCCAAATAGCAAAACTCCTTTACTACTTCAAGTGTCTCATTTCCTAATCTAATACCCTCAACATCACCCGACTTAATTCGACTACATTCCATTATCCTCGTTTTGCCTTCGTTGATGTTCATCTTATATCCTCCCTTCAAGACACCATCCATTCCGTTCAACTGCTCTTCCAAGTCCTTTGCTGTCTCTGACAGAATTACAATGTCACCGGCGAACCTCAAAGTTTTTATTTCTTCTCCATGGATTTTAATACCTACTCCGAATTTTTCTTTTGTTTCGTTTACTGCTTGCTCAATATACAGATTGAATAACATCGGGGAGAGGCTACAACCCTGTCTTACTCCCTTCCCAACCACTGCTTCCCTTTCATGTCCCTCGACTCTTATAACTGCCATCTGGTTTCTGTACAAATTGTAAATAGCCTTTCGCTCCCTGTATTTTACCCCTGCCACCTTTAGAATTTGAAAGAGAGTATTCCAGTCAACATTGTCAAAAGCTTTCTCTAAGTCTACAAATGCTAGAAACGTAGGGATGCCTTTCCTTAATCTTTCTTCTAAGATAAGTCGTAAGGTCAGTATTGCCTCACGTGTTCCAGTATTTCTACGGAATCCAAACTGATCTTCCCCGAGGTCGGCTTCTACTAGTTTTTCCATTCGTCTGTAAAGAATTCGTGTTAGTATTTTGCAGCTGTGACTTATTAAACTGATTGTTTGGTAATTCTCACATCTGTCAACACCTGCTTTCTTTGGTATTGGAATTATTATATTCTTCTTGAAGTCTGAGGGTATTTCGCCTGTTTCATACATCTTGCTCACCAGATGGTAGAGGTTTGTCAGGACTGGCTTTCCCAAGGCCGTCAGTAGTTCCAATGGAATGTTGTCTACTCCGGGGGCCTTGTTTCGACTCAGGTGTTTCAGTGCTCTGTCAAACTCTTCACGAAGTATCGTATCTCCCATTTCATCTTCATCTACATCCTCTTCCATTTCCATAATATTGTCCTCAAGTACATTGCCCTTGTACAGACCCTCTATATACTTCTTCCACCTTTCTGCTTTCCCTTCTTTGCTTAGAACTGGGTTTCCATCAGAGCTCTTGATATTCATGCAAGTGGTTCTTTTTTCTCCAAAGGTCTCTTTAATTTTCCTGTAGGCAGTATCTATCTTGCCCCTAGTGAGATAAGCCTCTACATCCTTACATTTGTCCTCTAGCCATCCCTGCTTAGCCATTTTGCACTTCCTGTCGATATAATTTTTGAGACGTTTGTATTCCTTTTTGCCTGCTTCATTTACTGCATTTTTATATTTTCTCCTTTCATCAATTAAATTCAATATTTCTTCTGTTACCCAAGGATTTCTACTAGCCCTCGTCTTTTTACCTACTTGATCCTCTGCTGCCTTCACTACTTCATCCCTCAAAGCTACCCATTCTTCTTCTACTGTATTTCTTTCCCCCATTCCTGTCAATTGTTCCCTTATGCTCTCCCTGAAACTCTGTACAACCTCTGGTTCTTTCAGTTTATCCAGGTCCCATCTCCTTAAATTCCCACCTTTTTGCAGTTTCTTCAGTTTTAATCTACAGGTCATAACCAATAGATTGTGGTCAGAGTCCGCATCTGCCCCTGGAAATGTCTTACAATTTAAAACCTGGTTCCTAAATCTCTGTCTTACCATTATATAATCTATCTGATACCTTTTAGTATCTCCAGGGTTCTTCCATGTATACAACCTTCTATCATGATTCTTAAACCAAGTGTTAGCTATGATTAAGTTGTGCTCTGTGCAAAATTCTACCAGGCGGCTTCCTCTTTCATTTCTTAGCCGTAATCCATATTCTTCAGCTACGTTTCCTTCTCTTCCTTTTCCTACAGTTGAATTCCAGCCACCCATGACTATTAAATTTTCGTCTCCCTTCACTATCTGAATAATTTCTTTTATTTCATCATACATTTCTTCAATTTCTTCGTCATCTGCAGAGCTAGTTGGCATATAAACTTGTACTACTGTAGTAGGTGTGGGCTTCGTATCTATCTTGGCCACAATAATGCGTTCACTAAGCTGTTTGTAGTAGCTTACCCGCATTCCTATTTTCCTGTTCATTATTAAACCTACTCCTGCATTACCCCTATTTGACTTTGTGTTTATAACCCTGTAGTCACCTGACCAGAAGTCTTGTTCCTCCTGCCACCAAACTTCACTAATTCCCACTATATCTAAGTTTAACCTATCCATTTCCCTTTTCAAATTTTCTAACCTACCTGCCCGATTAAGGGACCTGACATTCCACGCTCCGATCCGTAGAACGCCAGTTTTCTTTCTCCTGATAACGACATCCTCTTGAGTAGTCCCCGCCCGGAGATCCGAATGGGGGACTATTTTACCTCAGGAATATTTTACCCAAGAGGACGCCATCATCATTTAATCATACAGTAAAGCTGCATGTCCTCGAGAAAAATTATGGCTGTAGTTTCCCCTTGCTTTCAGCCGTTCGCAGTACCAGCACAGCAAGGCCGTTTTGGTTATTGTTACAAGGCCAGATCAGTCAATCATCCAGACTGTTGCCCTTGCAACTACTGAAAAGGCTGCTGCCCCTCTTCAGGAACCACACGTTTGTCTGGCCTCTCAACAGATACCCCTCCGTTGTGGTTGTACCTACGGTACGGCTATCTGTATCACTGAGGCACGCAAGCCTCCCCACCAACGGCAAGGTCCATGGTTCATGGGGAGGCGTATTCAACATTGTACCACCTGAATCATCAGAGAACCACATTAGCTTTGGAAGTCTTACTCTTCTATAAATGTTGTCTAAATGTGTACATCTGTGATCACATACTGTTTGCCAGAGGCAGACAGTTGGGGAATGAGTGTATAGGTGGGGGAAGGGGGAACTTTCGGCATCCAAACGACATACATTAAGGAAATCGTGAGAGGGTATGTTGGTTCTTGAATATGTAGCTGCAAATGGTTTGATTTATTCTTTTAGTTCTTATGGCATCAATCTCTTCGTAATGGTGTTTTATTTATAAAATAACCTTCATTTGCAAAACAGTAATCACAGTGGCTGTTTTAGTAGTTGAGCTCATAGGTTTTAATTTTTCCTGTAAGTTGCATGGCTTTCTGAGGTAAAACGTGTTTCTTTTAGTGTAGAGAACAGTAATGACTGTATTGATTTCTGGGTTTTAAGAGCGTGTGTGTTATGACTGCTGAAGATTGCTGGGAATATAACCTGTGGATTCAAATGTTCAGAATATAGAATTTTAAGGACATCAAAACATCGAATCTTAATTGTGGTGAAACACAGAAATGAAAAGCATTGGTACTAAATATACAAGTGAAATTTTGATAAATATGGTAATGGAAGATCATGGTGGAATGTAAATGATTTAAGGAGTAAAGAGAGAGAGGGACGGACTGAGTGAATGAATGAATGAATCTGAGTCTTAATAATACAGAGAACTTGTTGGCTAGCTTTCTGAGGAATGTCTACGTGGAACGAGAGAGAGAGAGAGAGAGAGATCGACTGACAGACAGAAAGAATTTTCGAGTGGACGGAAAGAACAGGAATTTTTATAACACTGAGAACTTGGCTAGCCATCCATTTTCTCTCTCTCTCTCTCTCTCTCTCTCTCTCTCTAATTCCAAATAGATACTCCTCAGAAAGCCAGCCCAATGTTATTAAGACTCAGATTCATTCATGCTTGCATTCAGTCCCTTCTTCACACACACACACACACACACACACACACACACTTGCATCAGCATTGCAGCTCAGAGCCAGTACAGTGAAGTCAGATGAAATAATGCAGCGGTATATGTTGCACTCTGTAGGTTGAAGAAATACTGATTGGAAAACTAGTAAAGTTTTCGGTCTTGTTTATAATGTTTTCAGTGACTCAACGCATCCAATATTCTTTCTGTTCTGGACATTATCTGCTTTCAGTACACACATAATTATGCCATAACTAAATTTATTTCTGAAAAAGTATCTGGCATTGTTGCATCATCAATATGCACTATCAGGTCGTTAAAGGAGCAAGTAAAAATAAATTTATAGTTAGTTTAAGAAATAGGAGTCTCGTCTGGGATTTCCAGTATAGCTCTGTTTGGTGGAGTGGGTGAAATTAACAAATTAGTGAGGAGGGAAAGGAGGCTGGCAGCTGGGAAGGAGAGGTGAATTGGATAGTAATGTGCAGTGCATAATCTCTCAAATTTTAGGTGCTGTAACACACATCTTGAACCACACCATCATTGTGATAAAACTGACAACGAGAAATCATTTTTTACAAAATACTGTTCTGAAATTCAGATTTTTAAAACATAATTTCTTTTAATCAAAGCAGTAAAACCTCAAGATTTAATATAAAGTGGCACTTTGCTCCTAGTTCTGTATGGTACATATCAGGACAAGTCAGTAGTGTTTGTGACTATGATGTCTAGTTTTCAGCTGCTGCCAGCCGTAATGTTCAAACAATTAGATTGTTGCTGTTCGATGAATGTGTGTCCAGTATTAATTAATAAAGCATTTAGTGATTGAGGTGTACTATTTTCAATCTCTGGTGGTATCTTGTTCTAGCGAGTTAAAATAAATAAATAAATAAATATATATGTGCAGAGACAGTGTCCCAGCTGAAATTAAGCCCTGGAATTTAAAACCAGTGAGTAGCCCCTGCTGGTATAGGCATGGTACACAGTGGAGCAGAGTTGTGCTGTTGGAGAGGTTGGAAAGAGGTTAGGGTGTAGAACACAGAAAGAGGAATTATTTAGAGAGAAAATGTGAGTGTAAATTAAAAGATTCACTTGGGGACAAGTGTGGAGATGGGTATGGGGCAAGAGCTAGCAGAGATTGAGGCCAGGAGGATTATATGACTGAAGGTTGTGCTGTAAGAACAGTTTCCATCTATGCAGTTCTGAGAAGTTGATATCAAAGCGGAGGAAACAGATAACATGAGTTGTGAAAAGTGGCCATTGAAGTCAAGCATGTTGTACTCAGCAGCATGTTCTGCCACTGTGTGGTCAGCTTTGCTCATTGCCTTAGTTTGCTGGTGACCAGTCATTCGACTGGGTAACTGGTTGGTGGACATATCTGATTGAGTGATTGTGCAAAAGTTACAGCAGAGTTAGTGCTCCACAAAGAGAATAACACATACCCAGCATAGATTCAGAAAATATTGTCCTTGTGAAGCACAACTGGCTCCTCATTGACAGCCATTGACAGGGGGTCTCAGATTGACACCATATTTCCAGATTTCCAGAATGCTTTTGACACCATTCCTCGCAAGCAGCTTCTGACCAAATTGTCTGTGGATGTAATATTGTGTCTGCTGTACAACTGAATTTGTGATTTCGTGTGAAAAAGGTATGTCTGGTGTTCCCCAAGGAAGCATTATAGGTCTTCTTTTGTTCTTAATCTGTATAGCCAATTTAGGAGACAAACTAAGCAGCACTCTTAGACGGTTTGTGGATGAGGCCATCATTTACCTTGTAGCAATTTCATCAGAAGATGAAAATGAATTACAACATGATTTAGCCAAAATATCTGCCTGGTGCAGAAAGTGGCAATTGATCTGGAAGAATAAGAAGTGCGAGGTTCTCCACATGAGTACTAAACAAATTCTGCTAAATTTTGGGTACATTATAAATCATAAAAACTGGAATGTTGTCAATTCAGCTAGATATATAGAGATTGCACAATTACAAACAACTTAAATTGGAACCATCACAAAGAAAATGTTGTGGCAAAGGTGAAACAGAAATTATTTTATTGACAAAACATTTAGAAGCTGCAACAAATCTACTAAATAGACAGCCTACATTATGCTTGTCTGTTTGGTTTTTAAGTATTGCTACAAGAATGTGGGACCATACAGGATTGGCAGAGGACATTGAAAAAGTTTATTATCATGAAATAAGGTCATGTGTGTCACAGATATGAGAAGCAGGTTGTGATGGCAGTCATTAAAACAAAGTTGTTTTTTGTTGCAGCGAGAACTTTCAAAGGAATTTCAGTCACCGACTTTCTCCTCCGAATGCCAAAACATTTTGTGACTACCACATACATTAACCATCATGATAAAACAATACAAGTCAGAGCTTGCGTGGATAGATTTAAGGTATATTTTTCCCACATGGTGTTCGGGAGTTGAACAGTTGATGGCTGGAGAGACGACATCACAGTTACAGCTAGTCTGCCTAAACCAGTTATGTTGGCTACTAATGCCTCGTTTATATGGATCATGTTAACCTCTTCGGCATCAACTAAGATCTGAAGATGGTGCATTGAAGTGCCAAAACTGGTAGCTGCACAATAAATGACATCTTAAGGATGGCTGTAGATGTTTCATTTTCTTATAATAGTCTGAAGGTGATTCTGTACATCCTCTGCCAAACATTTAAGTGGAAACTGCAGAATAGTCATGTAGATATACTTCCTAAGACAAAGAAAAGGGAGATGGTGCAGTAGTTAGTGCACTGGACTCACATTCGGGAGGACGACAGTTCAAACCATCCTGATTTAGGTTTTCAGTGATTTCCCTAAATCCCTTTGAAAGGTCTTGGCCGACTTCCTTCCCCATCCTTTCCTAAACCGATGACCTCATTGTTGGTCCCCTTCCCCAAACCCAAATCAACCAACCAACAAAGGAAATGGAAAGGAAATTTGTAAATGTGATGTACACATACAGACAAAAAAAAATCATTACAGTTTTGGAAAAATTGGATGATTTATTCAAGAGAAAGAGCTTCATAAATTGTGCAAGTCAGTAATTCTTTGATCCACCTCTGGCCCCTGTGTGAGCTGTTATTCAACTTGGCATTGGTTGATAGAGTTGTTGGATGCCCTTCTGTGGGATATTGTGCAAAATTCTATCCAATTGGCATGTTATGTCATTAAAATCCCTCCAAGGTAGGGTCCTGTCCATAATGTTCCAAATGTTCTCACTTGGGGAAAGATCCGATGACCTTACTGGGCAAGATAGCATTTGGCAAGCACGAAAACAAGCAGTAGACACTTTGTTTGTGTGCAGGTGTGCATTATATTACTGAAATATCAGCCTAGGAAGGCTTGTCATGAAGGGCAATGAAACAGGGCACAGAATATTGTCAGTGTCCACTGTGCTGTAAGGGTCCTGCTATGAAAAGAAATGGCAACCCAGACCATAAGTCCTGGCTGTTGGACTGTATGGCAGACGACAGTTAGGTTAGTATCCCACCGCTGTCTGCGGGATTTCCATACACATCTTTGCTAGTTGTTGGGGCTCAGTTCAAAGCAGGACTCATCATTGAAGACAATTATACTTCAGTCAATGAGATTCCAGGCCGAACATGTGTTCTAGAGGTGCTCCAGACAATGATGGGTTGACAACCTGATTGTCGCTCACTATATGGCCAGACAGTCAGGAGTGATGGTATGTGGTGACTTTTCTTTTTCATAAAAGGGCCCTTTGGTTGTCATCTGTGGCACCCTTGCAGCACATTAGTATGTTGACAATACTCTATGCTCTATTTTGTTGCTGTTCATGGGAAGCCATCCTTGATAATGCTCACCATCACACGGCGAGAGTTACTAGTGCTTGTCTCTGTGCTCATCAAACTCTACCTTGTTCAGTGAGGTCATCGAGTCGCACCGTAAGTGAGAATGTTTGGAGCATTATTGGCAGGACATCCAACCAGCTCAGGATTTTGATGATCTAGCAAGTCAATTGGACGGAACTTGACACAGTATCTGTCAGGAGGACATCTAGCTCTTTCTGTCAATGCCGAGCCAAATAACTGCTTGCATAAGGGCCAGAGATGGACTAATACGTTATTGACTTGCTCAGTTTGTGAAGCTCTGTCCCTAGAATATCATCGAATTTTTTCTGAAATTGTAATCATTTGCTTGTCTGTGTATGTACATCGCATCTACTGATTTCCATTACATTCAGATAATTCCTTTGTGGTGCATCGGTTGTAGATGGTACGTGACATGACTGCCTTCACTGGTGGCCCTACCTCTGATAAGGAAGAATATATCTGTGACCAGACTGCAATAACATGTGCTGAGTGCGTTGTAGGACAGGTTTTGCAGCTGAGTCTTCCACAGAGAGACAACTCTTGTTGCAAGGGATTGAGTGTAGTTGGGCCATATCCGAGAGCCATCATGTCATACACCAACTCTGCTGTTAATTCTGATCAGTCTTTTTTATGTGAGATTGACTGCCAACTAGTGTGCAAAATCGTTAAAAGCTGGTGTGGTTCAGGGGGTTCATTTATCTTTACTGCATTATGTATAATGGTTTGGGAAGTTACAAGTACATTAGGTTTTTAAATGTATGCAATGAAAACATTGCCATTTTAAAAGAAAGGTAGATGCTGAACGAAAGTAAACGTACCTTAAACAAAAATTTTGTGTTCATGCTGCTCCTGCTCCCTTCTCCTTTCCTTTAGCAAGTAAGACTGTCTGCCGAATGATGTACAGAGGTGACCCATCTATCTGTAATAGTAAAGGCATTCCATAAATTCATTGTCTGCCCATTAAGTTTAAGTTTGTTAGAGACTAAAGTTTTGCACAAACAAATAATTTCTTTCTGCAGTTCTGATGCTGTGAGTCACACTGAAAGCTGGCTTAACACACCAGTTTACAGAGGCACTGAACGCAAAGCATTTAAGGTTAGAGAGCCTTACTTGTTTTCTCTCCATTGTGACACAGCAATGTCACCATCCAAACCAAGCAACTCAGCTGCTTTATATGTGTCAAAATTGCCGTACAAACTACTTTTACTGTTGATTTTATTTTCTTCAAAAGCTGAGAAACACTTTTATCATTTCACTTGAAAGAAACCTATTTTCAAATTTATGTGTTAAGCTTTGAATTATTTGTCCTCTTATTTTGTCATGCTCCCTGTTTTCATCTTCCTGTTCAGGTTGAAGTTTACAGTATGTTAAGTAATTTTCTTTGCAAAGACTGAAATGAATATCATCCTTAACATGTGTTTCTTTAAGAGTTTGTGTTGCAAAATTAATTTTATTTTCTATTTCACTGCAAGAAACACCCACTTTTTGAACTTTTCTAGCAATTAGAGACAGAGCACATGATATATCTAACAAGAAATACGGCAATAGAACTTTTTTTCTCAGTGAAAGCTTATAAAATCTCACTGATTTACAATGATCCTTAATTAATAATTCAGTGCTTTCAGATCTTAAGTTTAGGAACTGCATGATACAATGAAAACCTTTCATTACTGCCAACAAAGCATCTGTCTCACAAGAGACTATGAAATGACTTTTTAACTCCAAATTGAAATGTTCACTCTGCAGCAGGACGTGTGCCGGTATGAAACTTCCTAGTACATTAAAGCTGTGTGCCCGATTGAGATTCAAACGTGGGACCTTTGCCTTTTGCAGGTAACTGATTTAACAACTGGGCTACCAAAGCACGACTTGTGACCCGTCCTCACAGTTTCACTTCTGACAGTACCTTGTCTCCTACCTTCCAAACTTCACAGAAGTGAAGCTCTGAGGATGGGTTATGAGTTGTGCTTAGGTATCTCGTTGGTAGAGCAGTGCCTGTAAAATTCAAAGATCCCAAGTTTGAGTCTCAGTCTGGCACATAGTTTTAATCTGTCAGAAAGTTTCATTTCTGCTTCTTAACTGTCAGACAACCCTTGATACGTATAGCTGTGACATTGTTTTTAAGTTTCGCAGCTGTATGTGGTTTACTGTAAATTTTGTAAAGGTCATCTAACAAACATTCAAAAGTTATGAACAGCATTTATGTCACTAAAAACTTGCTCATAAAAGAGGTCCATCCTGTGAGCCATACAATGTACACTAATCAGGTGTGGAGACATGTTTCTCCTAATTCTACCTGCAATATCTTCTTTTTTATCAGTAAACATTGCTGTTCCATCTGAGCCAAATCTTACAAGCTTTTCTTTAAGCATTTCCACAACTATGGTTTTTTTCACTGCTACTAGTTGACAGAAAGAGCAGCTTGTGTTTTGTTCATTCACATACGTAACGTATGAAATCAAATGTTTTTCAGAAAACCTGTTGGCTGACTCATCCACAGAAATGGAAAAAGTCAGCCAGTTTCAAAAAATTAACTAGTTTTAAAAGTAATTGTTCCATAATAAAATTAGTCATTCTTGTTGCAGTCTTATCTGTGTGAAGATGTGTACGTGTATCTACACCATTCACAATTTGTAACTGTGTAAGTTCTGGATGGCGACGAAAACTCCACTCTCTTTTTGTGGCCACATAAACTGATCTTAACACCTTAACAGCTGCATTTCATTTTTTTTTAAATATAGCTCTTGAGCATTTACTGCAGGAGTTTCTAGAATCTGCTTTTTGTATACTTATTCACGCCACATGCAGTCCAAATAAATAACACTTCTTTCATGTCTGTATATGGTGTCAATGTTCTTATTTTTTATTGTTCTTTGCTGCATCATCTCTTGACCAAGGCAGATCGTTAGATGAAGCTGTAATTGTTTTACACACTTGCTGAGAATGTTCAAAACCAGCACTGCGCAACATCTTTAGTCCATCTTTTTCATTAGTTTTATTAAATATTAACCATAGTTGATTTTTCTGACAGGACATTGACAAGTTATTTTCTATTGCACTGTCACTCTTTGATTACGTATGTTCACCTTTGCCATGACTTAAAACTTTATTTCTGTCTTCATTGAAAGAGAAATATTCCACTTCTGAGATCACTTTGTGACTTCTAGGTATTTTACTTAAATTTTCCCGCACAGTTTCACATATTGAATCGTGAGGATCGCGGTATATTAGTACTAATATTAACGTTATAATGTTTAAATAACTGGTACTTAATCCACGTTTTGTACATTTCATTGCATCCATTTTCAGTGTTCCCTCCTCTGTTTCAATAGATAGAGTGCCAGCAATCATTTACAATTTCTGTCACTGCTCCGTGCATAGATGCCAAGCGTATGATCTCAACCGTCACTCTGTATGACATTATCAGAGTGAATTTAATGTATCCCCTACATTGTTGCTGATATTTTAAACATGTAAATTATATTCATAAAGTTTAATGCATTATTATTAATTATCTAACAAAAAATTGTTCTTGAAATGGAAATATTTTAATTATATATGTTGTGTGTTTTGTCTAATTATAATTAACCCTCTCCCTTCCCCTCCGAATATTTTAGTGGGGAGAAATTCTTGGGATAAAATAAAATGGCGGGCGGGGGGGGGGGGGAGGGTGTCGAGAGGCCCCCCCCCCCCCCCTCCCCCTGAGGATTTTGCACACTGCCTCCAACCATTTGTCCATCCAAATTCCACATTAATGCCACTGGCAAGAGCAAAGTTGACTGCACATGTCAGGACATACTGCTGAACAATCATTTTTAACTTTAGTGGCTGTTCAAAGTCCATGGGCATTCATCTACATCTACTTATGTACTCTGCAAACCATAGTGTGGTATATGGCAGAGGGTAACATGTACTGTTATCAGTCTTTTCTTTTGTCTTCCACTTGCAAATGAAGCAGGAGAAAAATGACTTATCTATATGCCTCTAAACGAGCCCTACCTTCTCTTGTCTTGTGTTAGCAGTCCTTAGGTGAAATGTACGTTGGTGGCAGTAAAACCGTTCTGCACTGAGCTGCATATGCTTGTTGTCTAAATTTTCTCAATAGTGTTTCATAAAAAGAACACTGCCTTCTGTCCAAGTTTGAGTTTACAAAGCATCTCCCTGATGCTCTTGTGTTGACTGAACCTACTGGTGACAAGTCTAGCAGCCCACCTTCAAATTGCTCTGACTTCCTTCTTTAATTGAACCTGGTGAGGATCCCAAACACTTGAACAGTGCTCAAGAACTGGTTGCACTAGTGTGCTGTAAGCAGCCTTTATTATAGATGAACTACACTTTCTCAAATTCTCTCAATAAACTTAAGTCAACAGTTAACCTTCTCAGCTACTGTCCTTATGTGCTCCATCCATTTCGCATTGCTTTGCAACATTACACCCAGTTTTTTAATTGGCATGACTCTGTCAAGTAGCACTCCACTAATACCATATTGGAATGTCACAGGATTTGTTTTCATGCTCATAATCACCATTAACATACATTTTTTCTATATTTAGAGCAAGCTGCCATTCATCACACGAAACAGAAATTCTCTCTAAGTCATCCTTATCCTTTACTCCTTCTATTATAATTTTGTGAAAGGAGAACTGTTAATCAGGGCATTCATGAACATGTATTGAGCTCAGAAGGAAGGGGTGAGGGAGAGGGGGGGGGGGGGGGGGCAAACGCGATAGAGAGAGGGAGAGAGAGAGAGAGAGAGAGAGTCTTGAAAGAAGTTTGGTGTGTATCAGTGACAGTCAGAAGGCAAGAACACATCCTGTTCAGTGTATAATTTCAGTAACGACATATTCTATTTTCATATCATTGTGTGCACACTGTAAATGGATTTGCAGAGTACAGACATAGACACATTATCTTTTGTCATGTTTCACCGTGTCAGTTTTTAACTGATTATATCAATTTCAGGTGCACTATGCTGGCCAATGTTTTTATCAACCTTCAGCCACTATTCTGCATTTCATCTTCTTGCAAATATGTATGTTCTACACAGCTTCTCTACAGGTGAGTAAACTTCAAACTAATTCTGTGAGCACGTTACACGTAATTGGCAATATTACAAAGTAAATTTATTTAGTAGTGCAGATTGATTTTATTCTTTTAAAACATCTGTGAGCATCTAAAACATTTTAAAACGTAAAAGAAGAAAAACAATTTTTTTATTTCTTTTGTTTGTCTTCTTTTAACAAGTAAGCCATTTCATCTACTAATTTTTTACTTGTTTTAGGTTTTTTAATGGAAAGAGGACATCTTAGGGGAGGCGCACAAATTACTTCATTTGTACCCTACCAGCATTGTAGCTGAATTAGCGATAGGTTTAACAAGTGATCATATTTCAAAAAACAGCAGGTCATGTAGCAAAAAATTACAGGTCAGGCACTCTTGCAGATTAAGTAAGATGATACAGTGGTAGCCAACACCAAATGCGTGGATATAAATGGAATCAAGTTATTTATAATATTACAAAGTGACAGAATGACATGCCGTTACTTACCTTCGGCAGGTGAAATTCCTGTAGTGCGTGTGCGCTCAGTTAAAGAAAGAGAAAATGCTCGTAGCTATTTGAACTATTGGTTCCTTCCTCAGGCATGAAAGAAGAATAGATCGGGACATGTTAGAAAGGTGGGGCAGGTTTTCATATCATTTATATTTCCCCTCCTCCTCACTACACTTGGGTGCTTCTCGTCCTGGGGTCTGTCATTCACAGAAAGTCAAAGCATTGCGTTCAACCAAATTCAGTCATTGAATAACTGTTGTCCTTTGTAAAAGCCCTCATAAACGATGAAACATTTTGCCAATCTTGACTGTGCTTGCCAAATATTTGGCCGGATAAGGTGCAGTTTGATGTGTTTGTCAAGCATGATAGTGTTTGACATGTTTGTGAGAACTTTTGATTGACATAAAGGTTGTCAAGATGGCAGACGTTGTTTTTGTTGATGTATCACTGTGTTTGTTTAGTGAAAATTTGTTTTATTACAGTTTATCTCTGTATTGCGAGTTTCCACTACTATGAAAACTAAGACCAAGGATAACACTGACAATTACCAAAATGATAGAGTACCACATCTGTCCTAGTCATATATTACGCATGCAGAGGTTGTGAACAAAATCAGTATTTTATGCATACAATGACATACAAGGAGAGTGGAATGAAACAAAAGAAATCGAAGCTCTCCAGTTCTTCCATGGATGATGTGGGCTATATGTTCCGTGCAACAGTCAGTCTTTCCTTGTCATCCTGTATGATAAGTCTCCCCTGCCTGTGGTTCTATGTCTTCTTCTTCTTCTTCTTCTTCTTCTTTTTCTTCTTTATCGTCACCTTGTCCTACGTCACATAGGGTCGGCGTTGCTCTTCTGGATCCTTCTCCTCCTTAGTACTCTATCCATTGCCTCTTCCTTCTTCCATCTTTTCTCCCTTAGGTCCCTGGATATTTTAACCTTCCACCTCATCTTCAGTCTTCCTCTCCTCTTCACTCCTTCAATCTTTATATTTTCAACTCTGCTTCCGATATACTCTTCCCCTTTTCTCTGTAAGTGTCCGTACCACCTTAGTCTACTCTCTTGTGTCTTTCTTCCCCAGGGGTCCCACTTTCACAGCTCCGCTAACAAATTCATTTCTAATCCTGTCCTTTCTTGTTACCCCACACATCCACCTCAACATCCTCATTTCTGCCACTTCCATCTTTCTTTCCTGGGCTGCTGTGATTGGCCATGTCTCTGCCCCGTATATCATAGCAGGCCTTACCACCGACTTGTACTTACCCTTTCAACCCAGTGCTCACCTTCTTGTCACAACACTCCACTCATTTTCCTCCAGTTGTTCCAACCGCAATTTATTCGTTGTTGTATCTCGCTTTCCAGTCCTCCGTTCCTCTGTATGTATGCATGAAAAGTGTCTGCATCAAAAGTAAGGTTAAATTGACAATCTTTCTTAGTACGCGTACTAGCTTGTTTGACACATCCATGACTTGACAGATAAGTTTGATCTTTCAGGAGGGCCTTAACAAGCTTTAAAAAGTTTCTTTGTCCATTCTAAGAAAGTCAGTGTAATCATCGGGTTCTAAGAGTAGTATTTTCTTTAGGATATTTTCATGAATAAATCTCTCATTTTAAGCTATTCCCTGGACCAAAGTCTTGTTTTCTTCTTCTTCTTCTTTAAATGCAGTGCCGAAGGCAATGCCAGGGCAGCTTTGTCTGCATGTGTGGCTGTTCTCACTGCTATCACAATGCACACGAACATGAATAGCATCTGTTGCAGAGTGAGGTTAAGCACACAAACATTTGTTTGAATGTGTATGGACTTGCTTGACAAACCTGTTAGCTAGATAAGAGTGTTTTTGTCACACACATTTTTTACGGTGGCCTTAAGTCTCAAATTGATTTTCAGAGACTAACACTCACGAAATTGTAATATATGAAACCGGCGTGACTTCTTAGCTGCTTAGAACTATTACATAAGTGTTATACAGACTGTCATAGATCCTGAGTGACATACTGCAGAAGACCCCAGTGCTCACCCATATGTGTGGTTGCACAAAGCCGTGCTTCAGTTGAATATTAATAAAATGGACCACATTTCATAATTACTGTAAGATTGATGTATAGCAAACACATTGGGAGGAGTGCTACACTTCACTGGTCTTCTTTTACCTCATACTTCATCCTGTGTCTAATAGTTCCTTAATAATTATAAAAATAGATATTTTGTGTACAAGTGCTTGGTATTTTAAACTACATATAATTAAATCTTACCATATGAATTAGCATAGTCTACTTAAATTGAGTGTCTTTCAGGTCTTTTCATTGGTGCTTCCAGAAACTGAATGGGTTACATCATATTGAAATGATATCAGATGTTATCAGCAAAAATAAATAATTACTAAATTATTTATTATATTGTTGTTGTTATTATGGTCTTCAGTATGAAGACTGGTTAGCTGCAGCTCTCCACACTACTCTATACTGCGCAAGCCTCCACATCTCCAAATAACTACTGCAGCCTACATCCTTCAGAAGCTGCCTGCTGTATTCATCTCTTGGTCTCTCTCTATGATTTTTACCCACCCCCACTTACCTCCAGTACTAAATTGATGATACCTTGATGTCTCACAATGTGTCCTATCAGCTGATACCTTCTTTTAGTCAAATTGTGCCACAAATTGCTTGTCTCCCCAATTCTGTTGAGTACCTCCTCAGTAGTTACATGATTACCCAGCTTATCTTCAACATTCTTCTATAGCACCCCATTTCAAAAGCTTCTGATCTCTTCTTGCCTAAACCGTTTCATCATCCGTGTTTGACTTCCATACATGGCTACACTCCATACAAATACTTTCAGAAAAGACTTCCTAATGCTTCAGTCTCTATTCAATGGTGACAAATTTCTCTTCTTCAGAAATGTTTTTCTTGTCATTGCCAGTCTACATTTTACATTCTCTCTACTTCAGCCATCATTAGTTATTTTGCTGTCCAAACAGCAGAAGTCATCTACTACTTTAAGTGTCTTGTTTCCTAATCTAATTCCCTCAGCATCACCTGATTTAATGTGACCACATTCAGATATCCTTATCTTCCTGTTGTTGATGTTCATCATATCCTCCTTTTTAAGATACTGTCCATTCAGTTCCAAATCCTTTGCTATCTCTGACACAGTTACAATCTCATTGGCAAACATCAAACTTTTTGTTTCTTCTCCCTAAACTTAAATTCCTGTTCTAAGTTTTTCTGTGATTTCTTTTAATGCTTGCTCGGGGTACAGATTGAATAACATCAGGGGTAGGCTAAAACACTGTCTCACTCCCTTCTCAACACTGTTACCCTTTCCTGCTGCTCGACTCTTATAACAGCCATCTGGTTTCTGTGTAAGTTGCAGATAGCCTTTTCCTCCCTGTATTTTATCCCTGATATCTTCAGAATTTCAGAGGGAGTTTTCCCGTCACCTTTGTCAGTAGCTTTCTGTAAGTCTACAAATGCTGTAAACACAGATTTGCCTTTCCTTGACCTATCTTCTAAGATAATTCATAGGGTCAGTATTACCTTGCGTGTTGATACATTTCTTCTGAAACAAACATATTTTCCCAGAGGTTGCCTTTACCATTTTTTACATTCAACTGCAAAGGATGGAAGAGTTTTGTCATGGCTGGCTCTTCCAATGCTATCAGTAGTTCTTATGGAATGTCATCTGCTGCCAGGGCCTTATTTCTACATCTACATCTACATCTACATCTACATCTACATTGATACTCCGCAAGCCACCCAACGGTGTGTGGCGGAGGGCACTTTACGTGCCACTGTCATTAGCTCCCTTTCCTGTTCCAGACGCGTATGGTTCGCGGGAAGAACGACTGTCTGAAAGCCTCCGTGCGCGCTCTAATCTCTCTAATTTTACATTCGTGATCTCCTCGGGAAGTATAAGTAGGGGGAAGCAATATATTCGATACCTCATCCAGAAACGCACCCTCTCGAAACCTGGTGAGCAAGCTACACCGCGATGCAGAGCGCCTCTCTTGCAGAGTCTGCCACTTGAGTTTATTAAACATCTCCGTAACGCTATCACGGTTACCAAATAACCCAGTGACGAAACGCGCCGCTCTTCTTTGGATCTTCTCTATCTCCTCCGTCAACCCGACCTGGTACGGATCCCACACTGATGAGCAATACTCAAGTATAGGTCGAACGAGTGTTTTGTAAGCCACCTCCTTTGTTGATGGACTACATTTTCTAAGCACTCCCCAATGAATCTCAACCTGGTACACGCCTTACCAACAATTAGTTTTACATGATCATTCCACTTCAAATCGTTCCGCACGCATACTCCCAGATATTTTACAGAAGTAACTGCTACCAGTGTTTGTTCCGCTATCATATAATCATACAATAAAGGATCCTTCTTTCTATGTATTCGCAATACATTACATTTGTCTATGTTAAGGGTCAGTTGCCACTCCCTGCACCAAGTGCCTATCCGCTGCAGATCTTCCTGTATTTCGCTACAATTTTCTAATGCAGCAACTTCTCTGTATACTACAGCATCATCCGCGAAAAGCCGCATGGAACTTCCGACACTATCTACTAAGTCATTTATATATATTGTGAAAAGCAATGGTCCCATAACACTCCCCTGTGGCACGCCAGAGGTTACTTTAACGTCTGTAGACGTCTCTCCATTGATAACAACATGCTGTGTTCTGTTTGCCAAAAACTCCTCAATCCAGCCACACAGCTGGTCTGATATTCCGTAGGCTCTTACTTTGCTTATCAGGCGACAGTGCGGAACTGTATCGAACGCCTTCCGGAAGTCAAGAAAAATAGCATCTACCTGGGAGCCTGTATCTAATATTTTCTGGGTCTCATGAACAAATAAGGCGAGTTGGGTCTCACACGATCGCTGTTTCCGGAATCCATGTTGATTCCTACATAGTAGATTCTGGGTTTCCAGAAATGACATGATACGCGAGCAAAAAACATGTTCTAAAATTCTACAAGAGATCGACGTAAGAGATATAGGTCTATAGTTTTGCGCATCTGCTCGACGACCCTTCTTGAAGACTGGGACTATCTGTGCTCTTTTCCAATCATTTGGAACCCTCCGTTCCTCTAGAGACTTGCGGTACACGGCTGTTAGAAGGGGGGCAAGTTCTTTCGCGTACTCTGTGTAGAATCGAATTGGTATCCCGTCAGGTCCAGTGGACTTTCCTCTATTGAGTGATTCCAGTTGCTTTTCTATTCCTTGGACACTTATTTCGATGTCAGCCATTTTTTCGTTTGTGCGAGGATTTAGAGAAGGAACTGCAGTGCGGTCTTCCTCTGTGAAACAGCTTTGGAAAAAGGTGTTTAGTATTTCAGCTTTACGCGTGTCATCCTCTGTTTCAATGCCATCATCATCCCGTAGTGTCTGGATATGCTGTTTCGAGCCACTTACCGATTTAACGTAAGACCAGAACTTCCTAGGATTTTCTGTCAAGTCGGTACATAGAATTTTACTTTCGAATTCAATGAACGCTTCACGCATAGCCCTCCTTACGCTAACTTTGACATCGTTTAGCTTCTGTTTGTCTGAGAGGTTTTGGCTGCGTTTAAACTTGGAGTGGAGCTCTCTTTGCTTTCAGCTGAAGTCTTTCAGTGCTCTGTCAAATTCTTCTCAAAGTATCATATATCCCATCTCGTCTTCATCTACATTCTTTTCAATTTCTGTAATATTGCCTCAAGTTCATCTCCCTTGTATATACCCTCTATATACTCCT
This sequence comes from Schistocerca americana, assembly GCF_021461395.2. Lineage (NCBI taxonomy): Eukaryota > Metazoa > Arthropoda > Insecta > Orthoptera > Acrididae > Schistocerca > Schistocerca americana. The sequence goes on along the minus strand of NC_060120.1, from coordinate 825,395,390 downwards.
TACACATTTCAGCTTTCCCTTCTTTGCTTGTTTTCCATCTCAGCTCTTGATATATTTATACAGCTGCTTCTCTGTTCTCCAAAGTCCTCTTTAATTTTCCTGTAGACAGTGTCTATCTTTCCCCTAGTGATATGTGCTTCTAAATCCTTACATTTGCTGTCTAGCCATTCTGCTAAGCCATTTTGCACTGCCTGCCAATCTCATTTTTTAGATATATCCTGTGTTATCCAAGGGTTTCTATTAGGTGTTGTCCTGTCTGATCCTCTTCTGCCTTAACTATTTCTTCTCTTTAAGCTACACATTCACTTTCTGCTGTAATCCTTTCCCTTATTCTAACCCATTGTCATCCAGTGCTCCCTCTGAAACTCAAAACAACGTCTGATTCTTTCAGCTTATCCAGATCCTGTATCATTAATTTCCTACCTTTTTACAATTCCTTTTGTTTTAATCTACAGTTCATAACCAATAATTGTGGTCAGAGTCCACACGTTCCCCTGCAAATGTCTTACAGTCTGATATGAGGTTCTGAAGTCTCTGTCATACCATTATATAATCAATCTGAAACCTTCCAGTGTCTCCATGTCTCTTCCATGTATATAAAACCTCCTTTCATGGTCCTTAAACCAAGTGTTAGCAATGATTAAATCATTCTATGCGCAAAATTCTGCCAGGCAGCTTCCTCTTTCATTCCTTTCCCCCAGTCCATATTCAGCTATTATTTTTTCTGCTCTTCCTTTTGTCCCCCATCACAATTAAATTTTTATCTCCCTTAACTATCTGAATAATTTCTTTTATCTCATCATACACTTCTTCAATCTCTTCATCGTATGGAAAGCTAGTTGGCATATAAACTTGTACCACTGTGGTAGATGCGGGCTTCGTGTCTATCTTGGCTACGATAATGCATAGACTATGTGGTTCATAGTAGCTTACCCGCATTCCTATTTTATTGTTCATTATTAAACCTACTCCTGCATCACTGTTATTTGATTTTGTATTTATAACCCTTTTTTTCACCTGAGTAGAAGTTGTGTTCCTCCTACCACCGAACGTCACTAATTCCCACTGTATCTAACTATAACCAATACATTTCCCTTTTTAAATTTTCTAACCTACCTGCACAATTAACGGATCTAACATTCCATGATCTAATGTGTAGAACACCAGTTTTGTTTCTCCTAATGAAGACATCCACCTGAGTAGTCCCCACCCAGAGATCCAAAAGGGGGACAATTTTATGCAAGAGGACATCACCATCATTTAACCATACAGTAGAGCTGCATACCCTCAGGAAAAATTATGGCTATAGTTACCCTTTTGTGTTCAGCCATTTGTAGTACCAGCACGTCAAGGCCATTTTGTTTGATGTTACAAGGGCAGATCAGTCAATAATCCAGACTGTTGTCCCTGTAAATACTGAAAAGGCTGCTGCCCTTCTTCAAGAACTGTATGTTTGTCTGACCTCTCCACAGAAACCATTCTGTTCTCGTTGCACCTACAGTACAGCTATCTGTATCGCTGAGGCATAGAAGCCACCCCATCGACGGCACGGCAAAGTCCATGGTTCACGGGAATTATGCACATCTTAAATCTAAAAAAAATTGACCTATCAGGCAAAACGAATTGAGTAGAACTGCACAGTTCTGCATTGATGCTGCTGTGTATGGAGAATTTCTGAGTTCTACATCTACATCTACATCTACATGATTACTCTGCAATTCACATTTAAGTGTTTGGCAAAGGGTTCATCGAACCACAATTATACTATCTCTCTACCATTCAACTCCCGAACAGCGCATGGGAAAAACGAACACCTAAACCTTTCTGTTCGAGCTCTGATTTCTCTTATTTTATTTTGATGATCATTCCTACCTATGTAGGTTGGGTTCAACAAAATATTTTCGCATTCAGAAGAGAAAGTTGGTGACTGAAATTTCGTAAATAGATCTCGCCGCGACGAAAAACGTCTTTGCTTTAATGACTTCCATCCCAACTCGCGTATCATATCTGCCACTCTCTCTCCCCTATTACATGATAATACTAAACGAGCTGCCCTTTTTTGCACCCTTTTGATGTCGTTCGTCAATCCCACCTGGTAAGGATCCCACACCGCGCAGCAATATTCTAACAGAGGACAAACGAGTGTAGTGTAAGCTGTCTCTTTAATGGACTTGTTGCATCTTCTATGTGTCCTGCCAATGAAACGCAATCTTTGGCTCGCCTTCCCTACAATATTATCTATGTGGTCTTTCCAACTGAAGTTGTTCATAATTTTAACACCCAGGTACTTAGTTGAATTGACAGCCTTGAGAATTGTACTATTTATCGAGTAATCGAATTCCAACAGATTTCTTTTGGAACTCATGTGGATCACCTCACACTTTTCATTATTTAGCGTCAACTGCCACCTGCCACACCATACAGCAATCTTTTCTAAATCTCTTTGCAACTGATACTGGTCTTCAGATGACCTTACTAGATGGTAAATTACAGCATCATCTGCGAACAACCTAAGAGAACTGCTCAGATTGTCACCCAGGTCATTTATATAGATCTGGAACAGCAGAGGTCGCAGGACGCTTCCCTGGGGAACACCTGATATCACTTCAGTTTTACTCGATGATTTGCCGTCTATTACTACGAACTGCGACCTTCCTGACAGGAAATCATGAATCCAGTCGCACAACTGAGACGATACCCCATAGGCCCACAGCTTGATTAGAAGTCGCTTGTGAGGAACGGTGTCAAAAGCTTTCCGGAAATCTAGAAATATGGAATCAACTTGAGATCCCCTGTCGATAGCGGCCATTACTTCGTGCGAATAAAGAGCTAGCTGCAGTGCACAAGAACGATGTTTTCTGAAACCATGCTGATTACATATCAATAGATCGTTCCCTTTGAGGTGATTCATAATGTTTGAATACAGTATATGCTCCAAAACCCTACTGCAAACTGACGTCAATGATGTAGGTCTGTAGTTCGATGGATTACTCCTACTACCCTTCTTAAACACTGGTGCGACCTGCGCAATTTTCCAATCTGTAGGTACAGATCTATCGGTGAGCGAGTGGTTGTATATGATTGCTAAGTAGGGAGCTATTGTATCAGCGTAATCTGAAAGGAATCTAATCGGTATACAATCTGGTCCTAAAGACTTGCCCGTATCAAGCGATTTGAGTTGCTTCGCAACCCCTAAGGTATCTACTTCTAAGAAACTCATGCTAGCAGCTGTTTGTGTTTCAAATTATGGAATATTCCATTCATCTTCCCTGGTGAAGGAATTTCGGAAAACTGCGTTCAATAACTCCGCTGTAGCGGCACAGTCGTCGGTAACAGTACCATCGGCATTGCACAGCGAAGGTATTGAGTGCGTCTTGCCACTTGTGTAATTTACATACGACCAGAATTTCGTCGGATTTTCTACCAAATTTTGAGACAATGTTTTGTTGTGGAACCTATTAAAGGTATCTCGCATTGAAGTCCGTGCCAAATTTCACGCGTCTGTAAATTTTAGCCAATCTTCGGGATTTTGCGTTCTTCTGAACTTCGCATGCTTTTTCCGTTGCCTCTGCAACAGCATTCGGACCTGTTTTGTGTACCATGGGGGATCAGTTCCATTTCTTACCAATTTATGAGGTATGAATCTCTCAATTGCTGTTGCTACTATATCTTTGAATTTGAGCCACATCTCGTCTACATTTGCATAGTCAGTTCGGAAGGAATGGAGATTGTCTCTTAGGAAGGCTTCTAGTGACACTTTATCCGCTTTTTTAAATAAAATTATTTTGCATTTGTCTCTGGTGGATTTGGAAGAAACAGTATTGAACCTAGCTACAACGACCTTGTGATCACTAATCCCTGTATCAGTCATGATGCTCTCTATTAGCTCTGGATTGTTTGTGGCTAAGAGGTCAAGTGTGTTTTCACAACCATTTACAATTCGCGTGGGTTGGTGGACTAACTGCTTGAAATAATTTTCAGAGAAAGCATTTAGGACAATCTCGGAAGATGTTTTCTGCCTACCACTGGTTTTGAACAAGTATTTTTGCCAACATATCGAGGGAAGGTGAAGTCCCCACCAACTATAACCATATGAGTGGGGTATTTATTTGTTACGAGACTGAAATTTTCTTTGAACTGTTCAGCAACTATATCATCGGAGTCTGGGGGTCGGTAGAAGGAGCCAATTATTAACTTAGTTCGGCTGTTAAGTATAACCTCCACCCATACCAGTTCACATGGAGTATCTACTTCGACTTCACTACAAGATAAACCACTACTGACAGACACAAACACGCCACCAGCAATTCTGCCAAATCTATCTTTCCTGAACACCGTCTGAGACTTCGTAAAAATTTCTGCAGAACTTATTTCAGGCTTTAGCCAGCTTTCTTTACCTATAATGATTTCAGCTTCTGTGCTTTCTATTAGCGCTAGAAGCTCAGGGACTTTCCCAGCACAACTACAATAATTTACAACTACAATTCCGACTGTTCTTTGATCCAAGCACGTCCTGTATTTGCCATGCACCCTTTGAGATTGCAGCCCACCCCGTACTTTCCCGAGGCCTTCTAACCTAAAACACCGCCCAGTCCACGCCACACAGCCTCCGCTACCAGTGTAGCCACCAGCTGAGTGTAGTGAACTCCTGACCTATTCAGCGGAACCCGAAACCCTACCACCCGGCTCTGCACCAAAGGTTCTCAGTCGGTTCTGTCAATGATGCTGCAGATGGTGAGCTCTGCCTTCATCTTGTAAGCAAGACCGGCAGCCTTCAACAAATCAGATAGCCACTGGAATCCAGAGAGAATTTCCTCAATTCTTCTTCCGTGTTTTCTTGCTTTTAGGAAGCTTTAATTGTAGAGTGCTATTAACAGTGTTCCACAGATTTCGTGTTTGTTTTGAATACAGTCAGAGAGAGTCCCTTTAGTCAGCCATAGTGCCAGTAGTGTCAGTGTCGTCCTAACCGCCGTCTGCTTCACGTCTGCTGTGCAGCGAGCTACCTTAATTTACGTATTAACTGTATTTTTCTTACTTGTCACTTCTTCTTCCATGTGTTTTTGCTTTTAGGAAGCTTTAATTGTCGAGTGCTATTAATAGTGTTCCATAGATTTCGTGTTTGTTTTGAATACAGTCAGAGAGAGTCCCTTTCATTGTTTTCTACAAGAAGTGGCTAGCAATCGCAGTTTAGTCAATAATCAGCCACCTTTAGTGAATTAGCAGTCTAGTTAAAAGTTGATTAACTCTCTTCAGTAAATTGATTCCTTAGGATGGATAGGATGTGTGACTGCTGTGTACGGATGCAGGAGGAGCTGGCCACTGTTCGCGAACAGCTGAACGTGTTGATGGCCGCGGTCAGCCGTCTTCAGGCTGCTGCCTCAGAGTGTAGCGGCAGTGGGGGGTCTGGTGCGTCACAAGGTACACCCCAGGTGTTACATGCTTCACCCACTGTCCCTGCTGTCGAGACATCTTCGTGGGTACCAGGCGCGGTTGGGCCACCCTCTCCCCAAGGGAAGTGGCGGGTTCAGCGGCGTTCGTGGCGCACGAGGCGGAGGGTAAATGTGGAGGCTGGCCATGTGGCATCGCCCACTCTGCCTGTGAGTGGACATGTGGCTGCTCCTTCAGCAAGGTCCGAGCAGGCACACGGGGGGAGGGGTTTATTAGTTACTGGGAGCTCCAACATTAGGCGGATGATGGAGCCCCTTAGGGAAATAGTGGAAAGGTCGGGGAAGAAGGCCAGTGTTCACTCTGTCTGCTTGCCGGGGGGTCTCATCCGAGATGTGGAGGAGGCCCTACCGGCGGCGATAGAGAGCACTGGATGCCCCTGACTGCAAATTGTTGCTCATGTCGGCACCAATGACTCCTGCCATCTGGGTTCAGAGGTCATCCTCAGTTCGTACAGGCGGTTGGCGGAATTGGTGAAGGTGGAAAGCCTCACTCGCGGGGTGGAATCAGAGCTAACTATTTGTAGTATCGTTCCCAGAACCGATCGTGGTCCTCTGATTTGGAGCCGAGTGGAAGGCTTAAACCAGAGGCTCAGACGATTCTGCGGAGATCTGGGGTGCAAATTTCTCAACCTCCACTATCGGGTGGAGAAATGTAGGGTCCCCCTGAATAGGTCAGGCGTGCACTACACGCCGGAAGCGGCTACAAGGGTGGCGGAGTACGTTTGGAGTGCACATGGGCGTTTTTTAGGTTAGAGAATTCCCTCCCTAGGCCCGACAAGACGCCTCCTGAGACCCGGCAAGGTAGAAGTAGGCAAAATGCAACAGGGAATAATAATATTAATGTGCTAATAGTAAATTGCAGGAGCGTCTATAGAAAGGTTCCAGAACTGCTCTCATTAATAAACGGTCACAATGCCCATATAGTGATAGGGACAGAAAGTTGGCTAAAACCAGACGTAAACAGTAATGAAATCCTAAACTCAGATTGGAATGTATACTGCAGAGACAGGCTGGACAGTGAAGGGGGAGGCGTGTTTATAGCGATAAGAAATGCAATAGTATCGAAGGAAATTGACAGAGATCCGAAATGTGAAATGATTTGGGTGAAGGTCACGGTTAAAGCAGGTTCAGACATGGTAATTGGATGTCTCTATAGGCCCCCTGGCTCAGCAGCTGTTGTGGCTGAGCACCTGAAGGATAATTTGGAAAATATTTCGAGTAGATTTCCCTACCATGTTATAGTTCCGGGTGGAGATTTTAATTTGCCGGATATAGACTGGGAGACTCAAACGTTCATAACAGGTGGCAGGGACAAAGAATCCAGTGAAATTTTTTTAAGTGCTTTATCTGAAAACTAACTTGAGCAGTTAAACAGAGAACCGACTCGTGGCGATAACATATTAGACCTTCTGGTGACAAACAGACCTGAACTGTTTGAAACAGTTAACGCAGAACAGGGAATCAGCGATCATAAAGCGGTTACGGCATAGATGATTTCAGCAGTAAATAGAAATATTAAAAAAGGTAGGAAGATTTTTCTGTTTAGCAAAAGTGACAAAAAGCAGATTACAGAGTACCTGGCGGCTCAACACAAAAGTTTTGTCTCAAGTAGAGATAGTGTTGAGGATCAGTGGACAAAGTTCAAAACCCTTGTACAATATGCGTTAGATGAGTATGTGCCAAGCAAGATTATAAGAGATGGAAAAGAGCCACCGTGGTACAACAACCGAGTTAGAAAACTGCTGCGGAAGCAAAGGGAACTTCACAGCAAACATAAACATAGCCAAAGCCTTGCAGACAAACAAAAATTACGCGAAGCGAAATGTAGTGTGAGGAGGGCTATGCGAGAGGCGTTCAATGAATTCGAAAGTAAAGTTCTATGTACTGACTTGGCAGAAAATCCTAAGAAATTTTGGTTTTATGTCAAAGCGGTAGGTGGATCAAAACAAAATGTCCAGACACTCTGTGACCAAAATGGTACTGAAACAGAGGATGACAGACTAAAGGCCAAAATACTAAATGTCTTTTTCCAAAGCTGTTTCACAGAGGAAGACTGCACTGTAGTTCCTTCTCTAGATTGTCGCACAGATGACAAAATGGTAGATATTGAAATAGACGACAGAGGGATAGAGAAACAATTAAAATCACTCAAAAGAGGAAAGGCCGCTGGACCTGATGGGATACCAGTTCGATTTTGCACCGAGTACGCGAAGGAACTTGCCCCCCTTCTTGCAGCGGTGTACCGTAGGTCTCTAGAAGAGCGTAGCGTTCCAAAGTATTGGAAAAGGGCACAGGTCATCCCCGTTTTCAAGAAGGGACGTCGAACAGATGTGCAACACTATAGACCTATATCTCTAACGTCGATCAGTTGTAGGATTTTGGAACATGTATTATGTTCGAGTATAATGACTTTTCTGGAGACTAGAAATCTACTCTGTAGGAATCAGCATGGGTTTCGAAAAAGACGGTCATGTGAAACCCAGCTCGCGCTATTCGTCCACGAGACTCAGAGGGCCATAGACACGGGTTCACAGGTAGATGCCGTGTTTCTTGACTTCCGCAAGGCGTTCGATACAGTTCCCCACAGTCATTCAATGAACAAAGTAAGAGCATATGGACTATCAGTCCAATTGTGTGATTGGATTGAGGAGTTCCTAGATAACAGAAAGCAGCATGTCATTCTCAATGGAGAGAAGTCTTCCGAAGTAAGAGTGATTTCAGGTGTGCCACAGGGGAGTGTCATAGGACCGTTGCTATTCACAATATACATAAATGACCTGGTGAATGACATCGGAAGTTCACTGAGGCTTTTTGCAGATGATGCTGTGGTGTATCAAGAGGTTGTAACAATGAACAATTGTACTGAAATGCAGGAGGATCTGCAGCGAATTGACGCATGGTGCAGGGAATGGCAATTGAATCTCAATGTAGACAAGTGTAATGTGCTGTGAATACATAAAAAGATAGATCCCTTATCATTTAGCTACAAAATAGCAGGTCAGCAACTGGAAGCAGTTAATTCCATAAATTATCTGGGAGTACGCATTAGGAGTGATTTAAAATGGAATGATCATATAAAGTTGATCGTCGGTAAAGCAGATGCCAGACTGAGATTCATTAGACGAATCCTAAGGAAATGCAATCCAAAAACAAAGGAAGTAGGTTACAGTACACTTGTTCGCCCACTGCTTGAATACTGCTCAGCAGTGTGGGATCTGTACCAGATTGGGTTGATAGAAGAGATAGAGAAGATCCAACGGAGAGCAGCGCGCTTCGTTACAGGATCATTTAGTAATCGCGAAAGCGTTGCAGAGATGATAGATAAACTCCAGTGGAAGACTCTGCAGGAGAGACGCTCAGTAGCTCGGTACGGGCTTTTGTTAAAGTTTCGAGAACACACCTTCACCGAAAAGTCAAGCAGTATATTGCTCCCTCCTACGTATATCTCGCGAAGAGACCATAAGGATAAAATCAGAGAGATTAGAGCCCACATAGAAGCATACCGACAATCCTTCTTTCCACGAACAATACGAGACTGGAATAGAAGGGAGAACCGATAGAGGTACTCAGGGTACCCTCCCCCACACACCGTCAGGTGGCTTGCGGAGTATGGATGTAGATGTAGGGAACGTATGTATGTATGTTCCACATCTTCTGCTAAAGCACTGGACTTATTTCAACCAAACTTGGTACACATATAATCTAGATGTAGATGTAGATTCAAAGTGACACACGTCATTAGTGCCGACATGTGCCACCATCTGCAGCTGGCTGCACCCTTTGCTCTTCATGGCATCCAGGAGGACCCTTTCCACATGAGGAATGACTCCACCTGGAATGCACACGGAGTGCACACTGGATTTCTTCCCCTCCTTAGCCGCCATATCCGTAAGGGGCCCCATTACGTGCCTAACATTGGAGCTCCCAATTACCAATAAGCCCACCCTCTGCAATTGCCCGGACCTTGAAGGCTGAGAATCATCCTCTGAAACAGGGCAGGCAGCTGCATCTGGCTCAGCCAGAGACAGTACCTGAAACCTGTTTGTCAGACGCACCTGGGAGGCTTTCTGATCAGCCTCCGGGGACGTCTTTCGCTGCCTGCCACGCCTTGGAATGACCTCCCAATCAACCACAGGTGATGGCTCACCCCACTGTGGGCAGCAACCGGGGCAACCACAGCGGCAGACCGATCTGGGGTCAGACAGGACGAGGTTGACATCCCCATGATACCCAAGTCCGGCTCCCCACAGTGGTGCTCATTGGCAACAGCCTTAAGCTGTGCAACCGAAGTCAGTGCCGCCTGCAGCTGTGAGTGAATGGTTGCCAACTCAGCCCTCATCCGAGCACAGCAATCACAGTCCCTGTCCATTCTAATTGATGTTGAACAACAGTTACTGAAACACGAGTCCGTGCCTAGATAACGCAAAGGAAACACGCAAAGAATGTATGAACTAACCTGTACAAATGCCTAACGACTGCGCTACAATCCGCCTGAATTTACGATTACAGTAACTAAAACTCGAAATTACACCTCCTATACAAAACTCTCACGCAATTTAAGTAAGAATCTACGAAGTGAACACAGAAAAGAAGCTATATACATACCTTTCTGTGCTGTCGATGTGCACCAACTGGGAGCTCAGGTCACACTGGTCTCTGAGAGCCTACTAGACAGACAAGTGCCACTGACGTACCAAAACAAAACAAATGTCTAATGCTCTGTGCTACAACCTGCCTGAATTTACGATTACAGTAACTAAAACTTGAAATTACACCTCCTATACGAAACTCACGCGCAATGTAAGTAAGAATCTACGAAGTAAACACAGAAAAGAAGCTATATACGTATCTTTCTGCGTTGTCGATGTGCACCAACTGGGAGCTCAGGCTGACGCATTTATGTAATTAGCAGTTATAACTTCCTTAATGTTTGTGCCAATGAAGTGATCTTATTGACATGATCATTTTGATGCATTTGATTTTTCATAGTTTTGTTGGAACATGGAGTGCTTGATTTCTCTTCTGTTGACAAAATTTTATTTCCATAGTTTTACGTAAGATTTACCATTATGGCTTCTCACGTGCAGCAGGAACAGATCATCAGTGCTCCTTTCACACTGTGACGTAGAAAGTTCTGGCCTCATAAATGTTGCTGCTGTCTGGCTCCTCAAGCTATCCATCTCCTTGCAGACTGTGTATCTATCACTGTACTATCAGACATTCTCCACACCGGGGTACCTTTGTTTGGTACCTCTCAGTCTTATGTTACCTTCAATAGACCACATTATGAATTTACAATCCTAGACCACCATCAGCCAAGAATTATAAATTACAGAACCCATCTGTCATGATGAGTTTGGATTCCTATGTGTCACAGAATCACTTCATTGAGAACTGGTGTGGTAGACAGAATACTGTATCTGCTGACTAAAGCAAAGCTCAAGTGGAGTGTGGGATGCTGGACTCATAATTCTGTAACAGTTAAATCTACTCATCTTCTTTTAACATTATTGGTATTGTTACTGCTTTAACCAATCTGAATAATTCTACAAAAAATACTGTGTTGATGTTCTGTACCCCGTACTACAATTTCTGCCAGGTAATAAAGACTTGATATCAAAGGTGGAAGAGACGCGTATCCTATGTCATCTTATGCACTTGTGTTTTATATACTAGTATTTCTATCAAATATACAGTTTTAAATTTATGCCATGTATTACATAATTAACAGTTTGTGTCTATTTATCCAAATCAATTATCAAAGTTCATTGCTCAATAATTTGAGTTCTGAAGATGTTTTTACTTTATTTAAAACAGTCATTATTTTTCCCTCTTTTAGGAGCTGTTGCAGCACTCGGAAAAGAGCAATTCTTAGGTCTCTATTTGAGTGCAGGAGTCATCTCGTCAATGGCAAGCTATATTTATAAAGCAGTTACCAGTCAACCAGGACTTTCATTAGGAGCGGTAAGAAAAATGATGTACACACATTAGGTACTAACCTTCATATAGTCTGCTGTACCATGAAAAGATCAAAAGAAAATCTTTAATTTGTCCACATGGTGGTGTCCTACTTGACATCAATCAGAGATTTCTTGGGTGCTTCCAGTGTTCTGATTTTAAGTTTTTTCTTTTCGCTAATCTCTTTTTACAAGTGCTGCAGCCAATATGCGCCATTATCTGTTTGACATATTCCTGTTTTTGTCTCTTAGAACTTTTCCCGTACACTACTCATTCTTTGCCAGTGCTAGTCTGCTTTTTATGTCCTCCTTGATTCATCCATCATAGTTACTTTGCTTCGAAGGTAGCAGAATTACTTTGTTTCACCTGCCAAGCGGTCACCAGTTTTGTTGCTTAGTCTATCAGTAATCTCTTTGCTACTCTTCATTACTCTTGCGTTTCTTCAGTTTACTTTCAATTTATATTCTGTAATCATTTGAGCATTCATTCCATTCAACAGTTCCTGTAATTTTTCTTCACTTTCACTGAGGATAACAGTGTCATCAGTAAATCATTATCATTGATATCCTTTCATTTTGAATTTTAATCCCACTCTTGAGCCTTTCTTTATTTCCATCACTTCTTCTTCGATGTGTAAATTGAACAGTAAGAATGAAAGACCGCATCCTTATCTTACGCTCTTTGTAATCTGAGCACTTTGTTCTTAGTCTTCCATTCTCATTGTTTCCATTGGTTCTTGTACATACTGTATATTACTCATCTATTCCTCTACCTTACTGCTATTTTTCTTAGGATGCTGAACATCATGCACCATCTTAAATGGTCAAATGCTTTTTCTAAGTTGACAAATCCTGTGAACGTTTCTTGATTTTCCTGAAGTCTTGTTTCCATTATGAAGTACAACGTCAGAACTGCCTCCCTGACGCCTTTATCTTTCTAAAAACCGAACTGATCATCATCAGACAGATCCTCAATTTTCTTATCCACATTTCTGTAAATTGTTCTTGTAAGCAGGTAGGATGCATGAACTGTTAAGCTGATTGTGCAGTAGTTCTTGCACTTATCTGTCCTATATATATTCGAGATTGTGTGGGTGATATTTTTCTGAAAGGGTGTTGGTATGTTTCCAGACTCACTGACACTGCATACAAACTTGAATAGTCATGTATTTGCCATTTCCCCCACTGATTTTAGAAATTCCGGAGGAATGTGATTTATCCCTTCTGCACTAGTTGATCGCAAGTCTTTGAAAGCTCTTGGATGCCCTATATCTTCAATATTGACTCCCATTTTTTCTTCTGTCACATTTGTAGTAGAGATAGGAAGATACTGGAACAGGAGGGGAAAATTGCTGCCCTTCAGGCTGAGTTAGACAAGGCCAGGGGAGATCTTGACAGGTTAAGGAGGGAGAAGGGTAAAGAGAGGTGGGAAGTGGCAACAGGCAACAGGAGGAACAGGCCTAGAACTTTGTCTGACAGCTTTATGGTGAATGTGGAAAATAGATTTGACCTGTTGCTTCAGTTAGAAGCTGGTGAGCCTCAAGCAGTTACAGGTGTAGACAGGGCACAACAAACTTTCAGCAGCAAATTGAAAAGTAAGAATGTAGGGAAATCAGTAAAGAGAAAGAAAGTGTTGTTGTTAGGTAGTTCCCATGGAAGAGGTGTTGGCCAACTCTTGCAGGATGAACTAGGATCAGAATACCAGGTCACCAATTTTTTTAAACCTAGTGCTGGTCTGGAGCAGGTGACAGAGGATTTAGGATCACTTTGCAAAGATTTCACTAAGGAAGACACCGTGGTTATAGTGGGTGGGGCAGGTAACAGTATTGACAGAGATCCTGGGTACAGCATAGAGTGTGACCTGGCGAAGATTGCATCAGCATCGAGGCATACCAGTGTTGAGTTTGTATCTGTTCTTGGGCGCCATGACCGACCTCATTTGAACTCTTCTGTCAAGAGAGTTAATTTGGAGCTGGAACGGCTGCTCATGTCGGGTGCGGGGTCACACATTGGTGTGGTTCATGTTGATTCTGTCAGTAGGTGGGATTATACTAGGCATGGCCTTCACCTCAACAGGAAGGGGAAGGGTAAAT